>NC_091059.1:125072033-125697033 GCF_000393655.2 Nicotiana sylvestris | reverse complement strand
CCGTTCATTGGCCACAGTAGGAGCCATTTTCTTATGGAGTGCATACAATGTTGCTACGAGACTGTTGTTATAAGACTATTTCCTCCTTAGGTCACCTAGCTTTGGTTAAAGCTTCCTTCCTTACTTTCTCAGATAGTCTTTTGTTATAGTACGTAGAGAGAACCCTCTGACTCTTGTAAATCTGTAAGCTTATTACATTGTATACTCGACGGACCTTCTGATGTCATTCCTCGCCTATACTTATCTGTAGTTACTTACCTCCACGCCCTTTGGCTTGTAAGGTTATTTGTGAACTGATATATTGACTGTCTTCCTAGTGGCACTATCTTTTAATTTCCGTAACACTTATACGGTACCTTTAACTACCCCGACTCCTATTTGAATATATCTCAAGTATTATATTGACATTACTTTGAGGCTGAATTCTCCATGTTGGGGCTTACTCTATTTATCTTGCATGATTTGCCGATCTGTCTGTAACTTCTTGTCTAGCCATAACTAGGCTCTTCCTTAATCAACTACCAACTACTCGCTGGCCCATTCTCATATCAATATCCCTCATGATTTTTCTTGGGTTATTTCCTTCGTCTTATCTTATGTTTCGTGCTAGCTCCTTATCCATCAATAACATCTCGTGCAAGAATTTTGAGCTATGAAGATCTACCTATAAATGTTTTACCTCTTCATCCTTGGCGTCCTTTCACATCATCGATGACTCTTACTCGCCTTGTGGTAATCCTTCTGTACCAAGGATAACAAAATTCCTTACTCGCGAGGGTGACACTTAGTATAATTAGCACATACAACCCCTTAAACTTAACTCATCTTGCATGGCTTGCTTTAAGGAAGCGTCTTCCTGAATGACCATTCTCGTGAATATTCTTCTGTTGTTCATTCTATTATTACTGGAATGCAATCTAAAATTCTTATGATGTCGTCCATTATCGTATCACTAAATTCCTAATTCATGTTTACTTTATCTTGTTCACTAGCCCATACTGACCTCTATTATTCTGCGGCCTATCTTTTCCTATTTGTAATCACGTTAGGGTCACAAACTTACCTATTAAAATGAGGATTTGACTTCATGGCCTGTACTCTTTTGTTATACCAAGGCATGTCACCTCTCATTTCATTATTCACTTTACTAGACTCTATCAATACAGTCATTTCTTCTTTTCGTTTACCGTCGTTATCCATGTATCACACCTTATTCATAATGCTTCCTTATCTATCTTCGTATTCCCCTGCTAATATTTCTTCCTATCTTTGTAGTACTCATATCTAGCTGTACTACCCTATTTTCAATGCCACCATATTTGCATTCTAACAACATACTCCCTCCGGAGTATATTGCACAAACCCGAACTATCGGGTCGATTAGCCAAATGGGCCATTGAATTTTGGGGGTATAATATCGAGTATCAACATCGAATGGCCATCCAGTCCCAGATTCTGGCGGACTTTATGGCCGATTTCACGCCCCCCCCCCTCGTGCCCGAGGTAGAAAAGGATATTTTAATGAAATCAGGCACGTCTTCCGGGGTATGGACTCTGTTCACTGAAGGCGTCATAAACGTGAGAGGTTCCGGACTCGGTATAGTCCTAAACACCCCTACGGGTGGCGTGATCAGACAATCTATAAAAATTACAAAATTGACTAACAATGAAGCCGAGTACGAGGCTATTATTGCAGGTTTAGAACTGGCCAAAAGCCTAGGAGCCGAGACCATCGAAGCAAAATGCAATTCATTCCTGGTAGTGAACCAGGTGAATGGGAGCTACAAGGTCCGAGAAGACAGGATGCAGAGGTATTTGGACAACATCCAAGTCGGATTACGTTGCTTCAAAAATGGACTTTAGTCCATGTACCTCGGGAGTAGAATAGCGAGGCAGATTTCCTTGCAAACCTGGGATCATCTGTTGAAGAAGATGACCTACTCCCCGTAGTTGTTATTCAGCTATCTAAATCAATGATCGAGGAAGGTCATGCGGATATTAATTCCACCAACATAACATGGGACTGGAGAAATAAATATATTGATCATCTGAAAGATGGAAAATTGCCTGCGGATCTAAAGGAATCGAGGGCCCTGTGAAGTAAAGCAGCACAGTTCTTGCTCGATGAAAATAAGACTTTGTACAAAAGAACTTTTGATGGACCCCTAGCAGTATGTCTAGGGCTAGGGGATAAAAATATGTACTCCGGGAAATTCACTAGGGTACTTGTGCAAATCATTCCGGTGCCGATTCCTTGGTCCAAAAAATAATCAGGGCAGGCTACTATTGGGACATCATGGAAAAAGATACTAAGGAATTCATCCCAAAATGCGATAAATGCCAGAGATTTGCCCCTATGATTCACCAACCCAGTGAACAACTACATTCAATCTTATCGCTATGGCCATTCATGAAATGGGGGATGAACATTGTCAGGCCCCTGCCGACGACACCAGTTAAAGCTAAATTCATTTTATTTATGATTGATTATTTCTCAAAATGGATGGAAGCGCGGGTGTTAGAGAAGGTAAGAAAGAAATAAGTCATTAACTTCATTTGGGACCACATTATGTGCCTATTCGGGACTCCTTCCGAGATAACATGCGATAACGGGAGGAAGTTCATCGGGAGCAAGGTAACACAATTCCTTGAGGATCACAAAATCAAGAGAATCCTATCGACGCCTTACCACCCATGTGCAAACGGCTAGGACGAGACAACAAATAAAACCATCATCCAAAACTTAAAAAAGAAGCTGGAAAGCACCAAGGGAAAGTGGAGAGAAATGTTTCCCCAAGTGTTGTGGGCATACCGAACAACTTCAAAACAAAGCACAGGGGAAACACCTTTCTCTCTAGTGTACGATGCTGAGGCTTTGATACCAATGGAGGTCGGGGAGTCGAGCGCCATATTCCAACACACCACTGAGAGCTTGAACAACGAGTCCATGACAACGGCCCTCGAACTACTAGATGAAAAATGGGAAGTTGTGCTAGTCCGGATGGCCGCCCAAAAGTAAAGGATCGAAAGATATTATAACAGGAGAACAAACCTCTGACATTTCGAAGTTGGGGACTTGCTTCTAAGGAAAGTCACCCTTAGCACCCGAAACCCTAATGAAAGAAAGCTAGGAAAAAATTGGGAAGGACCATACCGCATCCTCGGAGTAGTCGACAAAAGATCTTACAAGCTTGGTACCATGGAGGGAGAACAACTTCCAAGCAACTGGAACATATCAATGCTAAAATGATATTATTGCGAAGGCATCTGTTTGAAAATTCTAAATACACCCCCGAGCGCACATTGCACTCTTTTCCTTCTACCGAATTTTGTCCATAGAAGGGTTTTACCGACACGATTTTGAACGAGGCAACAGCCATAAGACACCTAAAGAGACTCAACAAGTATTCAAGATTTCTTTTGCAATCCACCTTGAATACTGAGGGGCATCCGCCCAAAAGGTCACCTACTCGGGAAAGCCAAGATACCCCAAATGGGACCTCGATAGGAAAAGTAATGTACCGGGCCAAACGGTCGAATGAACCGTGCCCATTTAGAGAAACCAAGATTTTAACGACAAAAAAGTGCATACTTGTACCATGTAATCGAAGAACACTTTTCATCAAAGCATTTCACGCTTCAAAAGAAACTCGATGTTTTAGCAAAAAGGACTCCTCTGTCAAAAATGTCCGGATCACTCAGAGACTGGAGTCAACAATTCGACACCTGAACGACCCCCGAGTCAAAACTCCAAACTTATAAGCCCTCAATGAGGCAACATCAAGATCATAAAACGTCTCCAAAATCGAAGGTGTCCCGAACACTTGGAGATTGATGCCAAAATCTCAAAAATCGCATGACCTCAAGGTCGGAATCGGAAAAATCGTAAACCCTCAATGAGCCAATACCAAGTTTACCAGTAATGGCTTCTGTGTCAAGAAACCCTCAATGACTCGGGGACTGCCGTCAAGTGCCACCTCCATCAACTTATCAAAACCCGAGGTCATAAGGCCACATACGGGCAGCCTCGGCCTTGTAAGACCTACATAAGGCAACAACAATATCTGTAATACCACAAGCAAGGCATGAACAATATTTGTACCAAGTATCCAAAACTATAAGACATCAAAGGCATGTAAAATTTTGTAAGACCTTACTAAAGGCATAAATTGATCTCAAAGTCTCTGCTATATATCGAACTTGTAAGACCCCTAAAAAGGCATAGCCTCGATATAGATGCCGAAACTACTTCACTCGGGACTTAAAGGCTCTGGCCAAACACAAATGACTCTAGTCACAAGGCTGTACCAGTCAAACTAACGCGACTTGGGGGCACTCAACTGTCGCTACAAAATCATAGGCCTTCAATTACTTCGAATCTACTTCGAAAAGAGCCAGTTATATAGGCTACCCTCGACATAGGCAAAAGAGCTTCGACCCTATCAGCTCCAAATCATAGGCTTCGAGATACTCAACCTCCAAGCCAAACCTCCCAAGGTGCTCGATTATAACCATATAACAACTCGTTGATGTTTTTATCGAATAGTCGAAGAGTCATGCAAAAACTATTTCAAAAAGTCCTCGACAAGGGAAAAATAAAACCAATAAAAGGTCGCTTCAACCTAAGACGTAAGAGCCATTATCGCCATCCCACACTAATAGGCTGCATCGGCCCAAGGCATAAGAGCCATTGTCGCCAGCCCGCACAAATACAAAACTTAAGGGTAGAATGAGCTCGAGTTAAAACCCAACTTGGAGACTGAACCCAAAATAGTTAACTAAATATTCCTATGGGCAAGGCATAAGAGCAATGGTCGCTAGCCCACATAAAAAGGTCGCTTCGACCCAAAGTGTAATAGCCATTATCGCCAACCCACATATAAGGTCGCTTTGACCCGATGCGTAAGAGCCTAAGGGCCAACTCAAAATTTTAAAACTTGAGGGTGAAATGAACTCGAGTCAAAATACGACTCGGAGAATGAATGCCAGCTTACACTAAAAGGGCATACAGACCCATTACGTGCAATTCTCTGTCACCAGTGCTAAGATCAAAGGTCGTGCCGGCCGGATACATAAAAGCCAGGTCACCTGACAATAGCAAATCCCGAGGGTCAAACTCGAGGTCTGGGACCTTAGGTCGAAAGTCAAAATACATCACATTATATTTTCGAAAAATAAAAGGGAAAGGAGGGATAGGAAACAAAAAGCCTTCTTATGGCCCCTAGGGGGATTTTTACAAGCCTTGAAAAAACCCTTACAAAAAAAGAACCAAAACGAATCATAATCTATCATTGAGCCTACATCTTTGATGTCTCCGCCAAAAGTTGCACCATGACAACTACGGGCCCTTCAGCGGCCCCTATTTGATGGCCTTTTCCCCTCCGAAGGCTCCACCATCATTTTTTTCACCTCTCGAGCCACTGCCCGGCGCACCTCCAAAACCAAGCAAGGCAGCATCTCTCTTCTCTAGGGTCTTCATCCTCTCGAGCTCGGTAGGCAAAATGATATCTCCCACACATATGTCCCCAAAAGTCTACCTCTGAAATCCCAATCGAGCATGCTCCACAGTTCGAGTCAATTACAGCTCGGCCCCCTCAGGCACCCTCTCGGCTTGAGCACTTATCATAATGGAATCCTCTCTATGCAAAGAAATAAGTGCCTCGGCTTCAGTTCTGATCCCGGATAATACAGCTACCAACTCAAAATGGAGACCTCTGTACTTGTCACTATCCTCCCTCGCGTCACTAAGCTGACGCTCAACTAAGGTCACCTTCGCCTGGAGGGCATCCGTCTTAGAAGTTATCTCTCTCTCACGTCGTTTGAGTTCGGAGACTTCGGAGTCTCTTGCCTGGAGCTCCTCCCTCAGCAGGGTACCTTCCTTCTCAAACTGCATGAATCGGATCCAAGATGTTAAAACTTTGGGATCTGGGAAAGCATTCAGATAATGGCAAACGGGGACTAGATAACCTGTATAGTAAGGAGAGCCTTCTTGCTCTCATGACGGGTCACCTCGGGCTAATACCGGGTGAAAGTTTGATTGTAAAGCGCTTTGGCCTGAAACCATGAAAAAGACAAGTTAGAAAGGCAAATATCAGAGCAACTGAGGGCTGAGCAACAAGTAGGGTTAGCAAAGATTACATGCTCGCAAAGTTTGCTCATCTCGCCAAAGACGAGGGAAGCATCGATCTCAGGGATTCCCTCGGGAATGGTTTGAAGTCTTTTGATCACATCTTCGCCATTGATAGGCATCCCCGCATTGGAATATTCTTCCTATGGGTTATCTAGCACTCCCTTAGGAGGTAGGGTCGTTCCCTAAGGAGAATCAATCACGACCATGACACTAGCAGGGTCAGTCAGGACCATCCCTTGTCCATTCAGGGCCTTAAACTAGGCCCCTCCAAACCAGCTAATGAAGGCAACCCAGACCGAGGGAAATTCTGGCCATCGGCCAGATCGGGGACAGAACCCGATACTCCTTCAGTTGTCTCTCTGCTACGAATTTGGACCGCAAC
This sequence comes from Nicotiana sylvestris, assembly GCF_000393655.2. NCBI lineage: Eukaryota > Viridiplantae > Streptophyta > Magnoliopsida > Solanales > Solanaceae > Nicotiana > Nicotiana sylvestris. Next base: position 125,690,521 of record NC_091059.1, on the reverse strand, counting down.
AATATCAGACTCTGGCTCGGAAGCCACCATCTCTATGGCCCTAAGATCGTCCAGGTTTATCTGTCCCTCTGGCGCTATCGAGAAGCTATTTTCCCCCTCACCTTGAACTTTAGGGTTTCCCGCCATTTCTGAAGTTAGGATTGTCGGGTCGGCCTTAGCTTCCTCCGCCTTAACCATTTTGGACTCTGAAAGTCTGTCAGACGGGTCCCTTGGTCTTTTCTTCCCATAATCAAGTACCAAATCACCCTCCCCACCGGGTAATGGGGACTTCCCCCAGGCCTACACAAATGAAAGAGGTAATTGCATGGAACGAGAGCACTACTAGTAGCAAATTAGGTCGAAAAAGATGACTATAGCGGGGGTAGAGGCTCACCATAATCCTTAGCTTCCCACCGAGCATGGGATAAATGTTGCCACACTCTCTCAGTATATGGGCAAATCAAGTCCGGATGGCCGACCCAACTCAGGAGGTCCGGAACCGCGCTAGGATAAATTGTTGCGGCTGTATTAGCAAGAAAAATTAAGTGCGTGGAAGAACGTATTCAAAGAGAAGCGAGGGAATGCTAGATAACGTGTCAACTTACGTTCCACATTCCACCTCTCTGGAAACATCATCCATTCTGCCGGGATCATGTCAGAAATCCTTACTCGGACAAAGCAGCTTATGCATCCCCCATTCCTGAGCTCCTCGGTACAGGCTAAGAGGGCCCTTGGGGCTTTGTAACGGAGCTTGATTAGACCCTTACGGAAGAAACATGGGTTGTACATCCTGATCAGATGATCGAGGGTGAAGAGAATCCCTTCGATCATGTTCACATAGTACCTGATAATGTAAACAACACTCTAGAATGAAGGGTGAAATTGGCCAAGGGTCACTTGATACCGCTGGAAGAAGTCAAGAATCATGGGGTCGATAAGGGGCAAAGATGGCTCCACCGGCACTAGGGTAAATTGGTAAGTATACACACTGAGAGAATCGACTTTGAAAGCCGTAATATCCTCCTCCCAAGCAGGAATATCCACAAACACTGTGTCCCCCTAGCGACAATCAGCTATTACTCTTCCGATGTCTGTTATCGAGCTAGTATACTGTGTCATGGTCTCACGGTGCACCGGCTTCGAAGAAAGCCTCTCAACCTTGAAATCAGAAGCCATCACGAAACATCCTTGAACACATTCCTCAGCAAGAGGAGGCATTGCCGTTTCACCTTGAGATAAAAGAGAAGAGGATGAGGTCGCATTCTCCTAAGAATCAGAGGCGGAAGATTTCGCCATTGCTAGAAAAATTTTGAAGAAAAAGAGAAGTCGCGCTACAAGGAAAGAACAAAAGTAAAGGCAGAAGGAATCTTTATTTGGGGTTTGGAAATGTAGTGAGTTGAAAAGAACGAGAAGGGGAGTATTTATAGAAGCCCCGCATGCACATTGAAAGAGGCCAAGGGGTACCTAACTTCCATAATCTATAAGGAGGCCTTCAAGGGATGTGCATCGTCTTTTGACACCTTAGGACTGCCGTTGTTACAAGCGTATCGGAAGGGGCAAAGGTTCAAGGTCATTTCTTATCACATTCACTCTAAGAAACGCGGATACTATCTGTGCATGGTGAAATCGGAGGGTCCAATTTCCTTGTCATTTTGATGCCCCGCAAACATATTTTCCCAAGGCTCGAGACTTGGGTCGAGGTTCACCTTCGAGGGTTGTCGATGCTTGACCTCGGGGCATTGCAGACCAATGGCTATATTGGAAAAGAGAGGAGTTCCCAAAGTCTGTCAGGCTAGTTTGAGCCCACACCATGACGTCGACTAACTTCCCATCTCTATATCTATGTAATAAATGCGTTTGTACTATGATAGGATCCCACATTTTTCAATATAAAGGGGTTCCTTACCACGTTGTAAGGATTGATTGCTCCATACTAAATAAACAAGAACATTCTCTCTACTCTCTAACATACTCTCTTGAGATTATTACTTCCATTTACTATCTTTGTTCTTGTTCATCATTTATTGCTTGTCATTGGCAATAAAGATCCTTTACTAATTTTATTGTAATTGTTAGTCATACTTCGACCACCTGCGATAGCTCCTAGACGAGCTTCGGAATCGACCTCGAGGCCTCCGAATAGACAAGCTCGAGGCCCCGATAATAAACCTATCAGTTTGGCTATCACCTTATCCCTAACTCTCATTTCGTTTCTAAGTCTCAAATACATAGCTTCAGCTTCTTAACAACTAGCATAAAAATAGATCACATACTTTTTGAGTCTTATAACCAAATTTAATTGTTATTATCATTTTCACGGTAAACACATATTTAGTTAACAATTTTGGGTTCAGTCTCCGAATTGGGTTTCGACTCGAGCTCATTCGACCCTCAAGATTTTGAATTTGGAGCTCGCCTTTAGTGTCTTGTGCCTTGGGTCGGTACGACCTTTTGTATCTAGTGGTGACAGTGGCTCTTACGCATTGGGTCGGTACAAGCTTTTTTGTGGGCTGGCGATAGAGGCTCTTACATGTTGGGTCGGTATGACCTTTTGTATGTGATGGCGACAGTGGCTCTTACGCATCACATCTGTACGAACTTCTATGTGGGCTGGCGATAGAGGCTCATACGCATTGGGTTGGTGCGACCTTTTATAGGCTTGATCTTTGCCTCGTTAAGGACTTTTTGAAATAATGTTTGCCTGACTCTTCGACAGATCGATAAAAAACCTCGATTGTGAGTCGTTATATGGTGATGACCGAGCACCTCGGGAGGTTTGGCTCGGTGGCTGAGTATCTCAAAGCCTGTGTTTAGGAGCTGACATGGTCGAAGCTCTTTTTCCTATGTCGAGGTATCCTATTTAACCGGTTTTTTTCGATGTGTATTCGAAGTAATTGAAGGACTGATGATTTTATAGTGACGGTCGGGCATCCCTAAGTTGCGTTAGTTTGGCTGGTACAGCCTAATGACCGTAGTCATTTGTGTTTGGCCGGAGCCTTTCAATCCCGAGTGAAGTAGTTTTAGCATCTATATCGGGGCTATGCCTTTTTAGGGGTCTTTCAAGTCCGACATATAGCCTTAACTTTGAGATCAGATTTATGCCTTTAGTAAGTTCCTACATGTTTTACATGCCCTTAAGGTCTTACAGTTTTGGATACTTGGTACAAGTATGGTTCATGCCTTGTCTGAGGACTTACACATATTGTCACTTGGTATAAGTGTGGTTCATCCCTTGATTTAGCTTTTATAGATATTGTCACTTGGTACAAGTGTGGTTCATTCCTTGCTTGAGGTCTTACAGATATTATTGTTGCATTATATAGGTCTTACGAGACCAAGGCTTCCGTCATGTGGTCTTACGGCCTCGGGTTTTTATAAGTCGATGGAGATGGCAATTGAAGGAAGTCCCCGAGTTGTTGAGGATTTCTCAACATGGGATCCATTACTTGTAAATTTGGTATTGCCTCATTGAGGGCTTACGATTTCGGAGTTCCCAACCCGGAGGTCATGCGGCCTTGAGTTTTCGACGCCAGTCTCCGAGTGTTTGGGACATTTTTGGCTCTGGGGCCATTTTGTGATCTTGATGTTGCCTCTTCTAGGGCTTACGAGTTAGGAGCTCTGACACAGGGTTCACATTATTCCAAGTTGTCTATGCCAGTCCCCGAGTATTTGGGATGTTTATTGGCTCTAGGGCAATTTTTGGCAAAAATTATCTAGCTTTCTTGAAACGTAAAATGCTTTTGGGATGTATTCTTTGATTACTTGGTACAAGTATACATGCCTTTGCTATTAAGGACTCAGTTGTTCTATACAGACACGGTCCGTTTGACCGTTTGGCCCGGTACATTATTTTCCTAACGACCCCATCTGGCATATCTTGGCTTCTCCAAGTAGGTGACCTTTCGAGGGGATGCCCCCTAGTATTGGAGGTTGATTGCAAAAGAAGCCTTGAATACTTGGTAAGTCTTCCTTAGGTAGCATATGGATTTTGACTCATTAAAAACCTTGGCGGTAAAACCCTACTTGGGATAAAAACCCGATCGAAGGAAAAGAGTGCAATGCATGCTTTTGAAACATAAGCCCTTCGAATTGGGAAGTGCTTTGTCCATTTCGATCATATACCTGCATTCAGTTTAGCATAGAATGAAATTGAAAGAAGAAGGAGACGGTCATACCTAATTGTAGAATGTGTCGGCGGTGTTTTGAGCCCTGCTATATTTCAGTCATTTGTGATGAGGACGCGGTACGGTCCTCTACTTTGTTTAGTCGGGGGTAGCCGAGAATGTAGCTTGTTATCTCTATTTTGTTGTTTTCTTAACCTTCAGCTCATTCGAAGGTGAAGGTATCGGTGTTGGCGCCATATCGTGCACCCCGAACATTTCTCTTGCCGCATGTTGTTCCCCGTAGACGGTTTAAATCCCATCCTTTGTCGGGAATTTCATCATTTGATGGAGGGTGGATAGTACTGCTCTCATACAGTGTATCCATGGCCTTTCGAGCAAGGCATTGTACCTCATATCTCTTTCAATGACATGGAATTTGGCATTTTAGGTTGTGTCGGCCACGTTGACTAGGAGGGTGATTTCCCCTTTCATTGTTCCGCTCGCCATGTTGAATCCGTTGAGGACTCGAGAGGTGGGTATGATTTGGTCAAGCAGTCCGAGCTACTCCACCACCCCCGACCTGATAATATTTGCCGAGCTATCTAGATCCACAAGTAGACGTTTAATTTGAAATGTATTTACAAGAAATGAGATTACCAGTATGTCATTGTGAGGCTGAGACAAGGTCTCGATGTTGAAGTTGTAGTACGACAAGCGAGGTGCCTCCATTGGCCTTTGTGTCTATTGAATCCAACTCTGTTAACGAGTCCTTGAGGATTCTAGCCTCGGTCCATCCTTCGATCATTGCGTGTTATATTGCACCTTGGGGCATTTCTACTGTCTTCAGTGTATGGCTGGTACCTATCTTTGTTTGGCTTTGGATCTTTCTCTATAAGTATACTTGGGTATACCAAGCCCGACGGGGCTCCTAGTTGGTCATTCTCAACCCTGATTTTTGATTGATATCAGTTGTGAACGTCCGACCAGGTCACGGCGGGATATTCAACAAGATTCTATTTTAGCTGCTTCGAAGCCACTGAGCTTCGTTCATTCCGACCTTGAGTGAAGGCCTGTATTTCCCAATCGTCGGAGACTGTGGTAGTTCTATTCGTTCCATTGGAAAGCGAGATACGAACTCTCGCATCAACTCATTCTACCTCTGCTTCATTTTGAAGACGTCGGATTTTCTTGTTGCTACTTTGATGGCACCAGCATGTGCCTTTATGAAAGAATCTCCCAGCATGGTAAATGAATCTATGGAGTTAGGAGCTAGGTTGTGATACCACATCATGGCCCCTTTCGAGAGCGTTTCCCCAAACTTGTTTAGCAAGACGGACTCGATCTCGTCGTCTTTTAGGTCATTGCCCTACTCTGCGCAAGTGTATGTAGTGACGTGCTCGTTGGGGTATGAGGTTCCATTGTACTTTGGAAGCTCGGGTATTCTGAACTTCTTTGGAATGGGTTTTGGGGATGCTTCTTACGGTAACGGCTTCTATACGAACTTCATTGAATCCACACCTTTCAGGATCGGGGGTGAGCCCGGAATTTCATCGACCCTGGAGTTGTAGGTCTCGACCTTCTTGTCATTGTCTTCTATCTTCTTCTAGCCCGATTCGATCCTCCTTGTGAGGTCCTCGAGCATCTTTATGATGGCAGGGTCGGTTGCTGACGCGTTATTGCTCGACCTCTCCAACACCAGCTCGGCTGGGGGAGCCGTCCCTGGTGCTACCGTGCTGGGAGTTTTCTGGTGACTTTATAGCCAAGCAATAGCCAGTTGTTGTGCCTGCAACATTTCAAAGATAACATGAAGGCTAACCTCCCTTTCTTCACTAGCTGGGGTTTTCTAGGCTTCTAGTTGGTCTCCATGGTGCACGCTCCTATTAGTATGAGAGCTTACATCGACGCATTGAGCATCGCGTGAGACCGCATCTACAAGAATTGGTTTTGGTGTGTTCTTAGGGTTTCGTGCTGGTACACCAACACCTGAAACATCCACACCATTCTCTCCATGGCTGTCAAGATTATTGTTCATTGAGTAAAATATTTTGACCTGTAACCAAATATCTTGGGCAAGAAAAGTGTGAAAGATAACTTGCATTACATAGTAAAACCATCAAGAAAATAATCACTATTATTTTTAGCCCCACGGTGGGCGCCAAATTGTTTACCGTGAAATGGTAATAACAATAAAATTTGATTTTGTGGTTCTCAAAATATGTGATCTATTTTTATGCTAGTTGTTAAGGCAATAGATGCTAAATGAAGTATTTGGGATCAAGATATGATCTTAAGACAAGATGTTAACCAAACTGAATCGTTGTCAATTGAGGCCTCGAGCTTGCTTTTTCAGGGCCTCGGGGTTGATTCCGATGTTTGTCGAGGGTGGTCGATGGAGACATAAAGTTATAATAAAATCAATGATGGCTCTTTATAGCCAATAATAGTATTAAATGAAGAACGATAAATAGAACGCAATAAATATAAGCAATAAATGAAATGATGAAATCAAGAGAATATGTTAGAGAGCATAGAGAATTTTCTTGTGTATTTAGTATTGAGCAACAGGTGTCTACAAAATGACAAGGACCCCCTTTATATATGGGGGGAATCCTAACATAGTAACAAAAGCATTAATAAAAAGGATATGGAGATGGTACAGCTAGTTAATGCCTTGATTCTTTTTTGGACTAGTCCACTAGACTTTGTCAGCACTATTTACACGCCTTGGGAACTCCCCACTTTCTCTCTGTAATCGTTGGTCTATACTACTCGGAGGCCGAGCATCGATGACCCTTGAGGGATGAGACTCGATCGTGATCTCGTGGCTTCGATCTTTTGATGTATCGTAACGACGGAATATTTTACCCTATGATCCTACCGTATACATGAAGGTATGCTACCGACTATACCGAATCTGGGGACTTCATGCCTCATTTTCTGCAAAACAAAAGAGTGTTAAGCCCTTTCCCCCTCCAGGTTCGTCTCTAAATACAATAACGATTATCATATTGGCACTTATTTCTCCAAAATTAATGCATACAATCCTGGTTGCGTCCGTTAGGATTATGGAAAACTCGATGGACTTTTGGACGAGGCTTGTCTTAAAGGGTTATTATGCGGACAACATATTAAACCGACTAGGTTTGACCATGATGCATGCATAATTAATAAGAGTAAGGTTGCTATAGAGGTCTAGACTGGGATCCTCAAGTGCACAACTTGAGGGGAAAGGGCACGGAACCGTCGAACGCACCGTTGATCGACTAGTTTTACCACAAATACGCCTTTCCGAATTTAAAAGGGTGATATATAGGAAGAGCGCAAATACTCATCAAGCGTTGCTATAGTATTGACTACGCAAAAGTAGAATATGATGTTGAGCATGATTTATGCAACACTGAATAGCATGTTGTCAAGTATTTTCATGTTAAAAAACGATAAATGTAGTATTTAAATAATTGAAAGACATTTATGGAAAAAGTAAACAAAGAGACAAGTCAGTTTCAGGAAATAAAGAAAATCCTAAATAAGCAGTTAAATCCAAAAAAGGGGGAGGGCGCACGGGAGAAAGCATGCTTAAGACTAAGTCATAAAATAAGTTCGTTATGGTAAGAGCTTAAAATATCCCCGGCAGAGTCGCCATGCTGTCGCGCCCCCTTTTTCCTTCGTGGAGTCCGGGTTTCGACATTCATGGGGAACAACTCGTTTCCTTTTGGAAATTGGGTATTTGAAGAGTCGCCACCTGACGGATTAAGGTGTGTTAGGGTACCTAGAGCAATTAACTCATGTAACTAGTTTGCATTGCCATAGATTAGGGTAAGGTCTTAAAATAACCTTGAGGGGAAGGTGTTAGGCATCCTTCGCGGTCGAAACGGTGGGCCCCGAACGAACTTAGTTATTGAAATTAGTCATTTAACAAGTAAGCGGTCTAACAACACATTTGTAAATAAAGGTAGTTTACGCAGTCTAAACACACATATGTAATCAAGATAGTTTAGATGATCTAAGCATACGTAAATTAAGGAAGTTTGAACAGTCCAAGCATACATACATAGACTAAGGAAGTTTAGTTAGTCTAAGCACACATATGTGAATTGGGGAAGGGAAGTCCTAAGTTGATTAGCCTATAGGAACAATCTGTGTAATGCCCGATTATCCTCCTCAACTAGAGGGGCTACACATGACATTAGTACACAGGTCATCATATCCTTTTACTACACATTACCCTCCCCTTAGTGGTTATATAAGCGAGTTTAATTAACGAATTCTAAGCATGTTATACCTGTCATTTCCTTGTGGTCCCGGAGGCGTTTAGGACCTCTATACTCAGGCAAGTTCTAGACACTTCTAAGGTGTTTAAAAGGTAAAATCTAAGCAACAACAAAGAACACGTAAGACTGTCGAGTAGAGAAGCAATTAGGGGCTCATGTTTGCCTCCACACATAAACAAATACATAGCATGTCTTAAACAACTGATTTTAAAGAAATTCAGAAGGCCCTAGAACCTGATATCTAGATGAACATCACAAACACAGAATATGCAGCATTTTGTTTTAAGAAGAAGTGGCAGAATCCTAATCAACTTACCTACTAGTTTTATAGCCTGCTAAACCTGGGCAATTTTACAAATAAGCGGAGTATAACTTTATAGTTTTAGACCAATAATTACCTAAGGCTTGCCTAGGTATATGCTATGCGATCATAATTCTGAGAGCTAATTGAAATAACTTGAAGTTATCCAATCCTATAGGCATGCTGATCTAGGCGACTAATATTACAAAACTGATTTCATGCATGTTTACACTAGGATATGATATCTATGTGTTGGACTATTTTTAAAATCTTTTATAGACAGTTATTCATTCAAACGATGTAGACATGGTCTAGAGCCAATGCAAACAAAGCCCTAAGTCAAGATTTCTAATGCACAGAGAGATGATCATTTTTATTAAGCCTGATTACGGCGGCAGTTTAATGACATGATTTATAGGTGATAATAACTTATGAAGAGTTAGAGAAAGAAGTGATGAACTTATAACATGTTTCTAAAAAAATAAACGGAGTGCCCTAAGGCAGGTTTTCTAATGTAAATATTGTAGACTTATGACATGTCTTGATGCAAGTAACATATCATATAGGCCTAAAGCATGATTTATATCATAACATAAACTCAAAGCAGGATTTCTGTTGCAAACACCTATAAACTAAGAGCATGATTTCCACTATATATCAACCTAAAGCATGATATCTACCTAGTTTCCCACAAACACCATATAGGAACCCTCCCTTTTTACTAATCACCCCAACATCTATTTACAAATAATATTATTACAGACCAGGATCAAATAAATTACATAAGTAAATAAAATTATACTATATGGAGCCTAAATCAGGCCCAATGTAAACCTAGGAATGTCAGGCCTTCAATAGAGTCTCAGAAGCCAATGATCTCACAGGAAATAGTGTATGTCTTGGTGTGTCAGAGTTCCCGAAGGATCTCAAGGATCTCGGGCAACGCTCACACCAAGACCTTTCATAAAATAGAGATTGGTTATGTGTAGTGTGGAAGGGCCATCCCTGGTATGCTAGAGTTCAGAGAGATCTCAGGGATCCCTAAGCAGTACATATACCTCTAAGAGTATGGTGAGAGTGCTTGACATAATGTTGAAGACTTAGTAAAAACAGTTAGAAGTGAAATGATTCAGAAACAGTTTTTAAAGATGCTAGGAGTGACTAATTTCAGGAAGAATGCTAGAAGTAGGAGCAGCAGTTTTGAAATCATTCTTTGAGGAAATAGTACTCAGCAAACAACCCAATTAATCATAGAATATCCAGATTCACTTAACAAATAGACAAACAAACAAGGGGTGAAGGGGATTGGGCAACATATATGGTTGAAACCACATAAATAGGGAAACCAACACAGCAAATGACCAGAACAATTAGGAGTCTGCTGAACAGGTTAGTCATGGTGATAGACAGTTAAGACATAGAGAAAGAATGTAACAGAATCATGTTGAAAGCAAAGATGTGTGAACAACATTGCGCACAATCAGGACCAATTGAATGCACTAGGAAACTAAATAACTAACATAGTCATACAAATTAAAGAGAAATGTAAGGGAGCTAAGTAAACAAGTTGGACAAATATCAGAGAACTAAAGGAAGTTAGTCATGCTAATTACACTTAAGGCAAAATTTAGACATGATTAATAATAGCAGACAGAGAAACAAGTTCAATAACTAATACAGGAACAAACATAGATGTATAGGCCTAGAACACATAAGGTTGAGTTTTAAAATCTAACTGGAGATATACTAGTTAAAGAAGAGAAATGTAGAATGTAAAAACAGGTGAAACTCCACTATCTAGCCTTGGCTTTCATCCGGCTAGACCGACAGTCACCACAAGTAGCAATGAAAGAAGAGAGAGTTTGAATTATTTGTGTGTATTCTAAATAGTGTGTTCATGTGTTGAAGGAGAAGAATGAGAGTGTATATATAACACTTTAGGGAGTAAAACAAATAAGGTAAAGAGAATCACAGTTCAATCAATTAGAAGCAATCAACCAATTATGGAATCAATTCCAATTGAGAAATTCGGAAAAAGGCTCCTTTAATTGGGGAGAGACAGTTAACTGTCAGAATTGGGACTCAAATAATGTAATAAATCAACACCATACCATATAAGGAGTCCATCAAATCCCCAAACTACTAATAACTAATTAAGGCAAATATAGTTAGTTAAAATAGGGAAACAAGTAAAGATTCCGGAAAATACTGATTTTAACAAGAAAGAATTATTCAACTTCCCTAAATAGAAATCAATTAAGCAAAAGAAAATCCCAAAGAATGCTGGATTTAACAGGAAAATCACTCAAATCCCTAAATAGAATCAGTTAATACGACTGGTTCACAAACATAAACATAATAAAAGAAAAAATTGAAGAAATCAGTGTTACCATCAGAAACATCTAGGGTTCGAGCATATATACAAAAATTAACCAAACACGTAAAGAGATGACCAGATTAAACATTGAAAGTAGACAAAACCTCTTGGAGAGAAGTCTAGTTACATTTAAGGTTGATTGATAGTATAGAAATTAAAGGATCCTTAAAGAAAATAGCCATGGAAACTTGATACACTTCAAATAGGAAGGGATTCAGTCAACAAATAACAAAGAAACCAAAAATCCTAGAATAACATAGTGCTAAAAATCGATTGACAGTAAGGAAGTAAGAGAACCTTAAACAAAATCAGTGATGAACTCAGAACCGTTCTAGATCTACAAAAATCTGAACTGATTCAAGTCCAAAAAGTAGGTTTTTGAAGAAAAAGGAAAGGGTAAAGGGAAATCTGGACTTGAAACAGAGATTTGAACCGTAAACATCGATAGAAAAAGCACTCACAGACCATTGATGGACTATCAGAGGGTCTTGAACAAGATCTGTATTAGATCTTTTCGAGATCATTCCATGAAATCACATAAACGAGCAACCAGGAGCCGTATGAGACAAGTAGAAGTCTCAAACGGTCGTGGGAATCCATAGATCTAGTGAGGATCAGAGGGATTAGGGCTGGTTTTGGGTAGCGGCGGCTAGGGTTAGGTTTAGATCTCAGAGAGAGAACTGAAGAGAAGAGGGAACGGGGGCGGCGGAGTGTGGTTAGAATGAGCTAGGTTAGAGGGGTTCGCTTGGAATTAAAAAGGTAAGAAGTGATAATGGCCGTTGATCTCTTTGATCAACGGCCAGGATTTAGAGGGTTTGCTGCCGTGTTTAATTTGATTTGGGCCTGGGGTTAATTGGGTTAGGGACTTGGGGGTTGAAATTGGGATGTTGAATTAGGGTAGATCCGAAAATAGGAGGGCTGTTTATTAAATACCCAAGTAATTGAATAAAAATTATTTTACAAAATAATTAACAATGAGAAAAAATAATTTTCATGCATATAAGTGCTTTAAAATAATTATTCAATATTTTTAAAATATAGTGGACAAATTCCTGGTAAAATAATGCAGTGATGTATCCATAGGCTATAATGGCAAAATTATTGAAATTGTAACCAAATGGTGTAAATCTGGCCATTTGTGAAATAATTTGAACTTAATATGGCTATAAATAGCAAAATTAAATCAATAAAATATTATAGAGCCATTTGTGATGCAATTTTGTATTTATTTATATAAATAAAATTATAGAATAAATTAATTTTAAAATATAGAAATTATGAAAAAATATTTGTTGATGCTAATGTATAATTTTGAAGGTATATATGCACTTTAAAAATATTATAGGAAAAAATTGGGTATCAACAAAGGGTTTATGGTACTGCTCTCATGCAGTGTATCCATGGCCTTCCGAACAAGGCGTTGTACCTCGTGTCTCCTTCGATGGCATGTAATTTGACATTTTGGGCGTGCCGGCCACGTTGACCAGGAGGGTGATTTCCCCTTTCATTGTTTTGTTTGCCATCTTGAATCTGTTGAGGACTCGAGAGGCGGACATGATATGGTTGAGCAGTCTGAGCTGCTCCACGACCCTTGACCTGATAATATTGGCCGTACTACCTGGATCCACAAGTACACTCTTAGTTTGAAATGTATTGACAAGAAAAGAATTTGCCAATGCATCGTTATGAGGCTGAGACAGGGTCTCGATGTCCTCGTCGCTGAACGTGAGAGCGTCCTCAGGTATGTAACCTTGAGTTCACTTTTCCCTTGTGATGGATATTTTTGTTCTTCTAATAGTGGGTTCCTATGGGATGTTGACTCCCCCAACAATCATGTGGATGACATGTTGTGGATCGTCTGCTTCATTTTTCCTGTTTGCCTCTCTTTCCCGGAACTGATTTTTGGCTCGGGCGCTAAGGTACTCTCGGAGGTGCCCTTTGCCGAGAAGTCGGGCTACTTTTTCTCGGAGCTGGCTGTAATCTTCGGCCCTATGACCGTGTGTGCCGTGAATTCGCACACTAAGTTAGGGTTCCTCTGCGACGGATCTAATAGTACAGGTCTTGCGCACCTAGTGTCTCTGATTTTATTAAAGGAGGATACGATATCTGAAACGTCAACGTTGAAGTTATATTCCGACAAGCGGGGTGCCTCCGTCAGTCCTGTATGTCTATTGAATTCCACTCTGCTCACGAGTCCCCGAGAATTATAACCTCGGTCTATTCTTCGATCATTTTGGGGTATGTTAGGCCTTGGGGCGTTTCTCCTATCGTCAGTGTATGGTTGGTACCTTTCCTTATTTGGATTTGGCTCCATTGCCAGGAGTCTGCTTAGATATACCGAGCCTGAGGGGGCTTCCAGTTGGTCTTCCTCGACCCTAATCTTCGACTAATATTGGTGGTGGACATTCGACCAAGTCACTGCGGGGTATTCAACCAAATTCTGCTTCAACTACTTCGAAGCCACCGAGCTTCGCTCATTCAAGCCTTGGGTTAAGGCCTGCATAGCCTAGTCATCGGAGACTGGTGGTATTTCCATTCTCTACATTTGAAAGCAAGATACGAACTCCCGCAGCATCTCATTATCCTTTTGTTTGATTTTGAAGACGTCAGATTTCCTTGTAGCCACCTTGATGGCGCCGACATGTGCCTTTATGAAAGAATCTGCTAGCATGGCAAATGAGTCTATTGAATTCTGAGATAGGTTGTGATACCACATCATGGACCCTTTCGAGAGTGTTTCTCCAAACCATTTTAGCAGGACTGGTTCTATTTCGTTGTTCCTTAGGTCATTGCCCTTCACCGCACAAGTGTAAGCAGTGACGTGCTCGTTGGGGTCCGAGGTTCCATTGTACTTCGGAAAGTTAGGCATTTTGAATTTCTTCGGAATGGGCTTTGGAGAGGCATTTGATGGGAATGGCTTTTATATGAATTTCTTCGAATCAACACCCTTCAAGATCGGGGGTGCGTCTAGGATCTTATCGACCCTTGATTTGTAGGTCTCTACCTTTTTTTCGTTGTCTTCTATCATTATTTCACCCGATTCAATCCTCTTTGTAAGGTACTCAAACATCATCATAATAGCATGGTTGGCTGCTGACCCATTGTTACTCGATCTTTCCAGTACCTGTTAGACTCGATGAGCCGTTTCTGGCACTGCTGTGCTTGGAGTTTTTTATGGCTTTGCAGTTGAGCAATCACTAGTTGTTGTGCCTATAACATTTCAAAAATAACATGATGGATAACCTCTTGTTCCTCCCGAGTTGAGGTTTTCTGAGCTTCTTGTTGGTCTCCTTGTCATACGCTCTTATTAGTGTGGGAGCTTATATCGACGTGTTGAGTATCACATGAGACCACATCCGCGGGGATTGGCTCTAGTGCGTCCTCAGGGTTTCGTGGTGGTACACCAATACTTGGAACATCTACATCATTCTCTCCATGGTCTTCAAGACCGTTGTTTTCATATGCATTCACTGAGTTAGACATTTTGACTTGATATCAAAGATTCTTGGACAAGAAAAAGCGTGAAATATAACTTGCGTTATGTGTTAAACCAGCAAGAAAACAATCACTATTATTTTTAGCCCAACGGTGGACGCCAAACTATTTACCTTGAAAATGGTAATTACAATTAGATTTGATTTTGTGGTTCTAAAAATACATGATCTATATTTATGCGAGTTGTTAGGAAATAGGTGCTAATTATGAGACTAAGAAATAAGGTATGACCTTGAAAATAGTGTGTTTAAGCAAACCGAGTGGCTGAGAATCATGGTCTCGAGCCTGATTATACGGGGCCTCTAGGTCGAGCTCGATACTGAACTATGGAAAGCCGATGAAGGGCTAATAGTATTGAGAGCTTTGATGAAGGCTATTTATGTTCACTAATGAGCAATAAATGAAGAACAATAAATATAACACAATAAATACAAGCAATAAATGTAAATAATAGAATCAAGAGAGAATGTGTTAGAGAGCAGGGGATGTTCTTGTATTGAATATTGCAAGTGATATTATCTTTTTTACAAAATGACAAGGGTCCCCTTTATATACCAGGGGGAATCCCAACATAGTATAAATGAATTTATTACAAAGATATATGGCTAGTACAACCATTTAATGCCTCGGTACGGGCTTGAACTAGCCTAATAGACTTGGTCAGCTTTAGTCACGTGCCTTGGGATTCTCCCATTATTCCATCATAACTACCGGTTCGCACTGCCCGAGGCCGAAAGCTGAGAACCCTTTGAGGATGAACCTCGAACCTAGCCTCGATCCCTTGGAGACGTGACTACGAAGCATCATAATGACTATAAAATCAGACACTCTAATTTTTAACGCACACAGTTTCACATGTCTGAAGTTGACTTGATTTATTAATTATCACTTGGTGGAATCGTATTGACATGTATTGAATAGAAAAACATGTTGAAGTTAAAATAACTAACAAAACAAACACATAGAGCATGATGGTAGGAATTTAAGCATACTAGTATAGAAGGAAGTACATAGAAATCATGGATCAGACAGAAACATGCTAAGGTAACCTAACCATACCAGCACATAGAACATGATAGGTTAGCAGGAACTAAGGCATGCTAGTTAAGAGAGAAAGAAACAGGAAACAGAAGCATGTTGAGGTCTGTAATGGACTGACTACATAAACATATAGAGTAAAACAAGATAATCAGGAATTAAGGCATACCATTTATGGAGGAAAGTGAACAGGAAGGTGAAGGCAGGTGGAATCCAAGAGTCTAGCCTTGGCTTTCTGCCGGCTAGACAATGCAGAAAATCATAATGATAGAAAGAACTCAAGTTGTGTAAGTGTAAGTCTGTAAGTGTAGGTGTGAGCTTGTGTGTCTCGGCGTGTGCTCATAAGCATAGGTGTGTCCTTTAAAATCACAATGGTGAAAGGATTATATAGCATACATTAGAGTAAACAAGTAAGGTAGGAAGATCAAGGGCACACAAATAAGACATGCAAAATGCAGTTAATTAGTGGTAAACATCAATCAATTAAGCGGATAGAATCCTGAAAATGTCACTTAAATCAAGGAGAATCTCATACGAAATCAACTAGCGGACATAATTGAGGTTTAATAAGGTAAGCAATAAGTCCAGAGACCATTTATAGGTCGGTCACAATAATCAAAGCCTAGAAATCAGGCAATTAATATAATTAAGGAAAGTAGTACCAATTATGAATCACATATAAGGAAAGAATAAGTAAGATTCTTCCGAAGAGATATCAGTTTTGAAAAGGAGTACAATTTCAAACTCTAACTAAGCAAGTAAACAAATTAATTAGTTTAATTGACAGAGCCAAAATAGACGGGCAAACAATATAGCCACAGCAGATTAATTAGAAACCCTAGGGCATAAAGACATAGGGATGAAATTAGTCGAAAACTAAAGGAAGAAAACCGGAGTTAAATATTTAAACATTTTAAAACATTTTGCAGAAACTAAAAAAGATGAAATCCTAACTTTTAGGGAAAAATTAAACTGGTCAACAATAATAAGAAAAATAGCAGAATCTTAAAGGAAAAGTAACAAACAAATTCAAACCGCTTCAGATCTAAGGAGATCTGAACGATTTAGCCAGAAATAGTTAGGTTATGTAAAAAATAAATAGAGGTGACAAAAATCTAGTTTGAACAAGAGATTTGAAGCCATAAACATGAAGATATCAGTACTCACAAATATAGGAATAAGCACAGACGGATTCACCGAGAAAATGAGGGATTTGAACCAAGTCTGTGTCGAATCTCTTTGAGATTCCATCTATCATGCCCAAAACATGGGGAGGCATGGCTGGCACCCGATACCGCACTGGCCCCTATGAACCATTCTATAACTCACGATCATTTGACTAAAACTAGAGCATACATAGGTCGAGTTAGTTGAACTCATTGCTTTCGTAACTGTCATGGGCCCACATGGCCATAACTCATATTGTGTAAGTAGAAAACATTGTTTCACTGAACCATTTTTCTTAAAACATGAATACATAAGGCCATCAAGGCCTCTGACATACTGTACAAAATGAACCTCTATCTACAAAGCCTCTAAAATTGTTTGATATTAATTGTGATAGGGTACCGTCCTACCCATAAGTCTGTGGTAAATGCTGATATGATGACTCATAGACTTGGCTGCACTCCAGATGAGGTGGAGTATAACCGATCCTTCGCTGAATGTCAATATCATCAACAATGAGGGCTCGTCAAACTTATTATCTATACCTGCAGGCATGAATGCAGCGTCCCCAACAAAAGGATATCAGTAGTAATAATGTGCTAAGTATGTAATGTTGAACTGAAACATAATAGCAAGTCAACATTAATTAAGGATATATAAGAATCAACCTGAATCTTTGATGTGTCACCGTATATGCATACTTATTATACTCATATATACCATGCTTCCCTTTAAGACTATTACCCATATCTTATGATGCATGATTGTCCAACTACTCAATGGCAAATGCCCGACCGTCCGTCGTATGATGGTAACTGCATGGCTGCCCAATCAGTGGTAAATAATGATACATAAGTTCCCAACCAGTGGTAACTGCCCGATCGACCATAGCCCGACGGTAAATGAATATGCATGATTGTCCAATGCACAGTGATAAATACGTAACTGCCCAACTGGCCGTAGCATGATGGTAAATATGTAACTGCCCAACGGCCGTAGCATGGTGGTAAATAAGTAGCTACCCAACTGGTCGTAGCTCGGTGGTAAATACATATGCATGGAGAAGCATGTATTACTAAATCATGAACATTAATATTTTTATCACATACCTAAATACGGAACTAGATACTTACTTATACATGCTTGAATATCACTTTACAGGAATGAATAACATAGATATTCTTAACTACTAAGAGTAGAACCACTTATGGAATAGCATTACGTTTACGTATCGTTACTTGGATCATGCCAAAAGAAAGAAGGGGTAGCTTTAACATACCTTTTAAGGCCAACTATCTACTTGTATCCATGAACAATCTTCTCTACGCCTCAATCACAGTCACATAGCATGCCGACTATTTTGGTAAAGCTTTTTTTCCAAGAATTACACATACACGCCGTTCCTATTCTTATGTGATCCCAGTTGGAGATTCCTTGAGTGGGTGGCAGCGTACTAGTCAGAAATTTCACTACTTTAACAACCAGCAAAAGATGATGAAGATACATAATTGAATCTTTGATGACCATAAAATTGTTGGGATTGAAATATGCTTTACGAATATGAAAGAATAATAAACAACTGAAACTGAGAAAAATGAAACTAACCCCAACAATCTAGACATATGTATAACTTAAGCCCATGTTTATGTGTAACTCTTGTTGAGGCATGTGTTACACTTTAGATCTATTATGTTGTCAAGCACCCACGTATACCTACGAAGTAGTGCTTAGTCATTCTAGCTTTTTACACGTTAATTAATGCCCACACAATTAAGAATTATCTCAAATTACTTAAAATACTACTCGTTTTTAATACACTTTATACACCTTACTATAAGATATTTTACTATCTTGGTTATGTAGTACCATATAAAATTAATATAAACACTATTATTTCATTAAAACATCCATGTAAAAAAATGAACATATTTTCTCAATTTCTAATTTTCCTAATCTCATATAAAAAGTAAAAACATTTCATATGCTTAATTCTTAATATGGTAAATGATAACCTTATATTCTTGTGAGAAAATAATTTTTATCTTTAAAATAAATAAAATCTCATAAACTTTCTCATATTATGTGTATAATTGAATATAGCAATATTAATAACTATATAAAATCATATATTTTTCAAACTATTTTACAAAAATGTTACACTCAAATTACCATATATAATGTATATAACGGTGTCAAATGTTGTTAAACTTACAGGATGTAACATCCTTCCCCTCTTTAGAACATTCGTCCTCGAATGTTAACTCTTAGAGTTTTTCAAAACATTCGCTAGGGCCCTCTCTGTAAGCCAAACTAAAACCTATCCTCTATCTACTCGACTATTCACAACTTTTTGTACTTGAGTATCTCATATCTTCTTCCCCTTTAACTTACTTACCTTTAAATCTCGCAATGTATCTTCTGTTTCTTTCATAGCCTCTCTTATACATAAGTGGAAATTACGCCTTAAAGCTCTATTGTGATACCTGCACCGCTAGTGCATCCAAAATCTGGCGAAAGCTTCATACTGACTTCTTACGACTCAACTCTATGGCACGATTAGGAAACTAAAGAAGGGTAACATTTTCTAAATGCCCTATATCCTCTCAATTATAAATGTGGCGCGCAACACACCCATAAGTGAGACTCTACAAGGAACGGCTTTCTAGACTCCCTAGGACACGTCCCGCTCTGATACCACTTTGTCATGCCCAAAACATGGGGAGGCGTGGCTGGCACCCGGTGCCGCACTGGCCCCTGCGAACCACTCTATAACTCATGATCATTCGACTAAAACTAGAACATACATAGGTCGAGTTAGCTGAACTCATTTCTTTCGTAACTATTATGGGCCCACATGGCCACAACTCATAATATGTAAGTGGAAAACACTATTTCACTGAATCATTTTTCTTAAAACATGAATACATATTGGTCGTCAAGGCTTTTGACATACTGTACAAAATAAACCTCTGTCTACAAAGCCTCTAAGATTGATTGATGGGAGCACATGATTTTTGCCCTATATGAATTACTCCCGCAAATTCAAGAAAAATAAATTTTCCCATTATTTACAATTTCGTAGATTTTTGTAGCATTTTGTTAATTGTTGGCATTTGTTTGTGCATGTCTAATTTTGCTTGATTCATGAAAATACAAAATACATTGCATTTATATTTAGGACTAAATTTTACATTTTGGATTAATTAGTAAATTAATTTGTTTGACAAAAATAGAGAAAAATCACAAAAATAACTCATTTTGTATTTTTAACTTTTAATTTTGAATTTTATAGTTTTTCTTCTAATTTAGGATTTAATTAATTATTGAAGATACTGTGTTGAGTCATTAGCTTAATTTGATAAATTAATTTAATTTAAGAGTTAATTTGGGATTTAAATTAATTTGAGAAGAAAAGAAAGAAAAGAAAACAATTGAAAATTGAAAAAGAAGAAGAAAGGAAATTAAAAAAAAGCCTTCATTGATTTTGGGCTAATATGTCTAAGCCCAATCCCATTTCCCCTCCCAAAACCCTTGAATCTGCCCAGGCCCAAGTCGTTCCCCATTAACCCATCTCGATCTGGCCCAAAACCCGCCCCATTACCCGGTCCTCATCCCTCACATCCCAAACAGTGTCGTTTAATGCAAATGTGATCCCAGCCGTCGAGGTTACTTGATCTAACGGCTGGGAAGTTGGGGGTCGGTTGATATAAGATTGTCTGAACCCTGTACTCCCCCCTCGTCTCATTTCCCAGACCCCATCGTCCCCAACCGAAACCCTAGCGACGCCGCCCTAATTTCCACCATTTGTCGCCGGCGGCGTTGTTGCCAAACCGCCCCAAACTAACACCGTACAACCCCCATAATCCCCTCAAACCAAATCCACAACTATTTTCCTTTAAATCTGCTCGGAGCTCCGCGAATCTTGAATCCGAGTTCAAACCCCAAAAAAGTTCAAAGGCATTTTTCATTGAGTCTGGTAGCATGCACGTTCGGGGAGCACTATTCTTTCAAACTCTGAGGTTTTGAATCGGCGAAACTGATGTCGTTCAGTTGTTCTCGACAAAGAACAAGGGATCGACATAAGTTTGGCTAAGTTTTTTTTCCCCGTCCGATTTCGAGGTTCGATTTAGTGAGTCCCTTTCCCTCTCCGGTTTCCTTTCTGTCGTCCTTATATTTCCCTTTCTTAAAACTAGTTTTCTTATAATAATTTGGTCGAAAATTCAATTCATCCTTTGAGTCCAAGTTTGTTCTTCCGTTCATTATTTTTCTCTTTTCTCTCCTTTACTTCGTGAATTCCGTTTTGTGACATTTTTAGTTTGTTAAACAGGTTAAGTTTCTGGTTTGTTAAATCACTTAATTAGGTCTTAATTAGTCGATTTCCTGTTAATTAGCTCATTCATCTTTGTCTTTGCTTGATTGCATTTTAAATAAGGGGTTCCGGGTTTTCTTGTAGGGAAATTTTGGTCAGTCTTTCGAGTTTGGAATCCCTGATGGATTTTAATTGGACTCTAAAAATCAGAAAGCCTAAGTGGGGATTTAATTTGGGTTTGTAGACCCCTACCAAATTGAGTCGGGTCAGTGTGACCTATACTTGGGTTGGAGGGGTAGTTTTCAGAGGTTTAAAGGGTATTTTGGGGAATCTTATGCAAATAACTGCCTAAGGAAACTTCTAGGAAGCTGGGGTAGGGATTAATCTGCAATTCTGAATTTTACACTAAGGAGGTCTAAGCAAAAAAGGAGAATTTTAAAAGGGGATAAGGTGCAAAAAACTGAATACTTTAGGCTGCCTTAATGCCTTGCCTTTAAAGGCACCGCTAACTTGGCATTCAAGGTAGAGGGGATGGAGATAAAAAACCTGAACGTTGAGACGGCTGAAATTTAAAAAAAAAAGGTTCTGAAATTCCTGCATTCCATGGTGGAAGAAATATCAAATTTTGCTCATTTGGATTTCTGAACCCTCTTGTGCTAGTTAAAATTCTCCAAAATTCCAAGAAAGCGGTGGTTGATTTTGTGCACTCAAATATCATTTGTCGGTTTGGGATACCAAAGGTGATCACTACAGACAAATGGGGCTAATATCAATAGTCATCTGATGAAAGAGGTATGTCAGCAATTCAAGATTATGCATTGCAATTCCACCCCTTACCGCCCCAAGGCAAACAGAGCAGTTGAGGCGGCCAACAAGAATATAAAGAAGATACTTCGGAAAATGGTGGAAGGTTCCAGGCAATGGCATGAGAAGCTGCCTTTTGCATTGTTGGGTTATCGCACTACTGTTTGCGATTCAGTATGGGAACCTCTTTATTTGTTGGTATATGGAACTGAGGCGGTGATACTTGCGGAAATTGAAATCCCGTCCCTTCGGATTGTCGCTGAGGCCGAAATTGATGACGATGAATGGGTCAAAACTCGCTTGGAACAGTTGATTTTAATTGATGAGAAAAGATTAGCAGCAGTGTGTTATAGCCAGTTGTATCAACAGAGAATGGCAAGAGCATATAATAAGAACGTGCGTCCACGGAGGTTTGAAGTGGGCCAGTTAGTATTGAAACGTATACCTCCTCATCAGGCTGAAGCAAAAGGCAAGTTCGTCCCAAATTGGCAGGGGTTGTTCATCGTGATTAGAGTGTTGTCCAATGGTGCGTTGTATTTAGCAGATATAGAAGGCAAATGTGTAGAAATGGCCATCAATTCTGATGCGGTCAAAAGATATTATGTATTATTTCTTCGGTTAAATTGTGTTTGTTTGTAATTGGCATATTTTGAATATTGGAATGACAGAGGCATTTTGTTTTGCTATCTAAACACTTTATCCTTTGTTACCTCTTTCGAGCCTTATTTACTTCCTTTTGTACCCCTCGTTTGGAATCAATAGCAAAGATCAGAAATGTGAGTGCGAAAGATATGTAAAGGAAAAGAGAGAAAAGAAAAGATGAAAATTGACAAAAAAAAAGAACAAAAAAAAGGAAGAAAAATTGGAAAAAGAAGAATGAAAAAACAACAAAACAACAAAAAGAGAAAAAGGAAGAAAGAAAAGAAAACAAAGAGAAAAAAAATCACAACAACAGAGCAATTCCTATGACCTGAACTATGTTCGACCTGATTCTTTTAAAGGATACGTAGGCAGCCTCACGGTTCGGTCCCATCAAACAAAAATCCAAAAGTCCCCAACCAAAGAAACTGGGGCAGAAGTTGTGGTTGTTGTAAGAAATTTGATTCCGAAAGTTGTAATTTTGAACCCATTCGAATTGTTTTGAGCCTTTTGACACCCTTTCCTAACCCTATCCAAAAGCCCAGGTTATGATCCAAAGAAAGACCTTTTGACCAATCTTCGAGAGATGCCAAGTCGAGCAAGTAGAAGTGATTCACATCAGGGGCAGCACTTTGGCCCAAGCAGGGAAATGAAAAAAATGAGAGAGTTTTATTGGTGAAAACCTCACGGGCACCATAAGGTGAAGGGAGCTAAGAGAAATCAAAAATAAGAGAGTGTTATTGGTGAAAACCCTCACGGGCACCGTAAGGCGAAAGTGAGTTGAGAGATGAACAAATGAGAGAGACTTGGTGGTGAAAACCTTTCAGGGCACCGTAGATCGAACAAGGTAAAGGTTTTGGCAAAGAAGTCGGGTTATGGAAACTTCGGGGAAACAAAGTATGGAAACTGAAAGTTGATTGGTTGGAAAGATTGGGCCAATTAATCCGAAATGCATGTCATGATCATTGGTACCAGTTGTTCCACTCATATAAGTGTCTTTCCTTTTTCCCTTTTTAGCAAGTCATCTAGTCTTGGATTTTCTTTATCCTTAACTCTGAATGTCATTGCATTTCATTTCTTTTGGGTTATCTCTTTAAGATGTTCCTGATGTCAATTCTGTTTAAGCAAATAAGAGGGAATTTCAAAGCTTACTCCCAACTTCCAAAGTTGCACAAGGCACAGGGTGGCCAAGGCATTGCTAAAGATAGCATGATGTAGAGTGGGATAAAATTCCAGCAAAAGATCCACCGATGGAATGATTTAGTAATTTCATGTGAAATGCAGAGGTTCAGTAAAAGGGGTCAGATGTGTAAAACAGCGGTTCGGGTATAGAACACTCGGGTCATCCAAGGTCATGAGGTTTGAAAGTCAGTCAGAAATTCAAGCGGTTCTCTGCCAGTTCGGGGAAGCCAGTCAAAACAAAGCACGACAACGGAGAGACCTTCAACAAGAATGGCATCAACTAACCACCACATTTTAAACTAACAAGTTTTTTCTTTGATTGAAACAGGGGCAGCAAGTTTTGTTGTTTCGGAGAAACCCTCCATAAGGAAAGGCAAGCAGTAGACATGTTTGATCGTAAACTCTCAGGACCCGTCTAGATAATGGGATTTAATTTGAACATTCTCAGGACCCTCCTGGAAAATGGGACCTAGTTTAAAATTCAAAACAATCATGAGTAGCATAATCTAGCATAAATGCACCACAAAGGAATATAAGTTGGTTTAAAAGTTTGCAAGTTTGAGATAAGATTCATTTAGGAGTTATTAGGACCCTCCGGAATAATTGGACCTAGCTTTAATATTTCCATTAGATAATAAGATTTAATGTAAGTTCTGCTGTAGGGAAGTATAATTCAGCTGTAAAAGTTGTCACTCTTAAGATAAGACTTAATTTTTGATTGTCAGGCCCCTCCTGAATAATGGGATGCTGCTTTAATACTTTCTTACCTTTAGAAGATATAACTTAGATTTAAAATTGTCGTATAATTAAGAGTTTTCAGGATCTTCCTGGATAATGGGGTGGAGTTTTAAGATTGGCTTACATAACGAGATATAGCAAAAGTAATACCTTTAGGAGATATAATTTAGATTTAAAACTATCGTGTAAGTAGGAGTTGTCAGGACCCCTCCAGGATAATAGGACCTAGCTTTCAAACTCTTACTAATATTGGTAAGATGATTCAGTTTAACACTCACATATGTGCCTAGCTACCAAACTAGGGCAGAAAATTTTCTTTGTTTTCTCTATTTTGTTGAAATCAGGCACCCACTTGGAGAACAGGGAGAAACAGTTCAAGTTCAGCAATCAGGCGCCCTCCTGGAGAGCACGGGAATACAATTTAAATTCAGCAGTCAGGCGCCCACCAGGAGAGCAAGGGAATACAATTTAAGTTCAGCAGTCAGATGCCCACCTGGAGTGTACGGGAATACGGTTCAAGTTCAGCAGTCAGGCGCCCACCTAGAGAGCACGGGAATACAGTTCAAGTTCAGCAGTCAGGTGCCCACCTGGAGAGCACGTGAATACAATTTATGTTCAATAGTCAGGCGCCCACCTGGAGAGCAAAGGAATACAATTTAAGTTCAGCAATCAGGCGCCCACCTAAAGAGCACGGGAATATAATTCAAGTTCATCAATCAAGCGCCCACCTGGAGAGCAAGGGAATACAATTTAGGTTCAGCAGTCAGGCGCCCACCTGGAGAGCACAGGAATACAATTCAAGTTCAGCAGTCAAGCGCCCACCTAGAGAGCATGGGAATACAATTCAAGTTCAGCAGTCAGGCGCCCACCTTAAGAGCACGAGAATATAATTCAAGTTTAGCAGTCAGGCATCCACTTGGAGAAAGGGAAAACATCTCACAGTACAATTCGAGTTCAGCAATCAGGCGTCCACCTGGAGAAAAGGAAAACATCTCAGGTTACAATTCAAGTCGGCAACAAAGGGATTTCACCGGGAGAATACAAATCAATAAGGCAATAAGAATCACAAGATCAAGTTCGAGGATGTAGATTGGATTTTGTAATGCGTAGATCATAGTTTAGTCTAGCTTCTTTTATTTTCTCTTGGTGTAATAAGGGGTTCAGTAAGCAGTAGCAGCAACAACAACAATAGTGAAATCACAGCTTAATGGTAGTCCCAGCTACCCAAAACTTCTCGAAATACACTAACCTGATTCTTTTATAGCCAAGGATATGTATGCAACCTCGGAAGCAGGGTGTGGTCAAATCTTTCAAAGATGCTTCCCACGGAGTATTCAAACGGGCAAAAATTGCTCGTATCCACTTACTTTATCTTTGCACGAAAACTCTCTGTGTTGCCGAGCAAAGAGGGGTAGCTGTGAGCACATGATTTTTTCCCTATATGAATTACTCCCACAAATTCAAGAAAAATAAATTTTTCTATTATTTACAATTTCGTAGATTTTTGTAGCATTTTGTTAATTGTTGGCATTTGTTTGTGCATGTTTAATTTTGCTTGATTCATGAAAATACATTGCATTTGCATTTAGGACATAGTTTTACATTTTGGATTAATTAGTAAATTAATTTGTTTGACAAAAATAGAGAAAAATCACAAAAATAACTCATTTTGCATTTTTAACTTTTAATTTTGAATTTTATAGATTTTCTTATAATTTAGGATTTAATTAATTATTAAAAATAATAATTTGAGTAATTAGCTTAATTTGGTAAATTAATTTAGTTTAAGAGTTAATTTAGGATTTAAATTAATTTGAGAAGAAAAGAAAGAAAAGAAAACAATTGAAAATTGAAAAAAAAAGAAAGGAAATTAAAATAAAAAAAGGCTGCCTTGATTTTGGGCTAATATGCCTAAGCCCAATCCCATTTCCCTTCCCAAAACCCTTGAATCTGCCCATGCCCAAGTCGTTCCCCATTAACCTGTCTCGATCTGGCCCAAAACCTGCCCCATTATCCAGTCCTCATCCCTCACCTCCCAAACGACGTCGTTTAGTGCAAATGTGATCCCAGCCGTCGAGATTACTTGATCTAACGGCTGGGAAGTTGGGGGTTGTTTGATATAAGATTTTCTGAACCCTGTACTCCCCCCCCCCATTTCCCAGACCCCATCATCCCCAACCGAAACCCTAGCGCCGCTGCCCTAATTTCCACCGTTTGTAGCCGGCGGCGTTGTTCCCAAACCGCCCCAAACTAACACCCTACAACCCCCATGATCCCCTCATACCAAATCCACAACTATTTTCCTTCAAATTTGCCCGGAGCTCCGCGAATCTTGAATCCGAGTTCAAACCCCAAAAAATTTCAAAGTCATTTTTCATCGAGCCTGGTAGCATGCACGTTCGGGGAGCACTATTCTTTCAAACTCTGAGATTTGGACTCGGCAAAACTGATGTCGTTCAGTTGTTCTTGAGAAAGAACAAGGGATCGACATAAGTTTGGCAATGTTCTTTGTCCCCGTCCGGTTTCGAGGTTTGATTTGGTTAGTCCCTTTCCCTCTCCGGTTTCCTTTCTGTCATCCTCATCTTTCCCTTTCTTAAAACCAGTTTTCTTATAATAATTTGGTGGAAAATTCTATTCATCTTCTGAGTCCAAGTTTGTTCTTCCATTCGTTATTTTTCTCTTCTTTCCTTTTCTTCATGAATTCCGTTTTGTGACATTTCTAGTTTGTTAAACAGGTTAAGTTTCTGGTTCATTAAATCACTTAATTATGTCTTAATTTAGTCGATTTCCTGTTAATTAGCTCATTCATCTTTATCTTTGCTTGATTGCATTTTAAAGAAGGGGTTCCGGGTTTTCTAGTAGGGAAATTTTGGTCAGTCTTTCGAGTTTGGAATCCCTGATGTATTTTAATTGGACTCCGAAAATCAGAAAGCCCAGGTGGGGATTTAATTTGGGTTTGCAGACCCCTACCAATTTGAGTCGGGTCAGTGTGACCTATACTTGGGTTGGAGGGGTAGTTTTCAGAGGTTTAAAGTGTATTTTGGGGAATCTTATGGAAATAACTGCCTAAGGAAGCTTCTAGGAAGCTGGGGTAAGGATTAATCTGCAATTCTGAATTTTACACTAAGGAGGTCTAAGCAAAAAGGAAAATTTTAAAAGGGGTAAGGTGCAAAAAACTGAATACTTTAGGCTGCCACAATGCCTTGCCTTTAAAGGCACCGCTAACTTGGCATTGAAGGCAGAGGGGAAGGAGATAAAAAACCTAAAAGTTGAGACGACTGATTTTTTTTTTAAAAAAGGTTCTGAAATTCCTGCATTCCATGGTGGAAGAACTATCAAATTTTGCTCATTTTGATTTCTAACCCCTCTTGTGCTAGTTAAAATTCTCCAAATTTCCATAGTTATAATCTTATTTGAGAAATTAATTGAGGATGGTTTGAAGATTTAGTTTTGGTTTACTGCTTTCTACTGTTCTATTGGTTGTTTTCTGGGTTTAGTGTTGCTGGTTGTCTTTTTGTTGCTGGGCTATATTTTGCTGTTGGATACTAATTCTTCATCTATTTGTTTTTCTCGTTCGATATCCAAGTACACACTCTTGAGCCTCAATGTTTGTGAAGTTGATTTGAAGAATGAAATGAAAGACAGAATTTAAAGCTTAACATTCGTTTGTTCTGTTGATTCAGTAGTGTTATTTTGACTTCGTTTTCTTGACTTGATGTGTTATATTGGTTAATTGAGTTCTAGCTTGAACAAGTGAGCTTTTACTATTGTGTTTAATTTGGGACTGTCATGAAACTGGAAGAATGATTTGTGTGGTTGAATCATGTAGTATAGATTCTGCATATTAAACCCCGTAGTTGCATGGGATATTTTCTACCATGTAATTTCATTCACATTATTGTCAAGTATTGCTGGTTTTGGATGCTGCCACACTCATGAAATTAGGGTGGCTGAAGGTTTCTCTTACGTGTAGGGCACACAAAATCCTGTTAGTAGAAAAGGAAATGGTTCAGGTTGTTTAAAAAGGGTAAAACATGCATTGATTTATTTTGGATGGCATGTTGAATAGGTTTATACATAAAATTGAATCTCATAATGCTTGGTTAGACTATTTAGGATTCAATTAGTTTTTAAAATACAAAAGCAAAATGTCGATCCAGTAGCATGTTTCGTATTTTCTGATTGGGTTTGCATTCTAAGTGGTCGAGTATCATTGTTTGGGTTTGAACGTTGGGCCTAGTTCTGGTCTGTGTTTTAAAAACCTCACTTCAGGCACATATGCCATGCCATGAACGCTTTGGCTTCTATCAAAATTTGGGCTCATTTGAGCCTAAGCCTGAATGTGTTTGTAAATAGATTGTTTTACCCTTTGGATTTGTTTCGTTTCATGCTAATGCAGTTATTTCACTCATTTAGGCTTTGGCGTAAGTGTAAATTTCATGTGATTGATTATTCGATACAGCTCATCTGTTAATTTCTACATAGTTGCAAACAAGCAATTAGGGTCCCTTCATTTCTTTTTAATTAACTAGTTTGTCTTAAAATGAATTTGAGGCGAACCACATTAGACGAGTTATAATTTATTTCCCTCACGTGATAATTTAGAAACCTTTGGTTAGAACAAATCGAGGTGTGCCGTACCGAACAAAAACCTTAAATTTTATGGCCCTCATTTAATTAATATTTTAAATCCATAGAACTTGAGGCGTGCCATTTAGCAAATCTTCCATGGCCCTCGCAAACTTTAAATGCGTAGTTACTTTAGGCGCACTATTTTAAAAATTTACCTTCCTAAACTCGGGTGTAAATTTCATGTAACCCAAATCCATATCCTGTTGGATAAAATGTGTTTCGAATTGCGGGTGCATTTCATGTGGCGCGATCCAAAGACTTATTTTACACGACGTTAAATCTTCTTTAAATAAATAAAAGCGGGTTTAAAGTTAAAAATGCACATAGGTTTTAAAAGAGTTTTAATATTAGATAATTATGCCAATTATAGCAGTGGAGCGACCGTGCTAGAACAACAGAATTCGATAATGCCTAACACCTTCTCCCGGGTTAACAGAATTCCTCACCTGGATTTCTGGTTCGCGGAAATAATACAGAGTCAATCTTTTCCTCGATTCGGGATTTGAACCGGTGACTTGGGACACCATAAATTTATCCCAAGTGGCGACAATGAATTTTTAATAAATAAATACAATCCCGTTTCGATTGTCACTTTGAGTTGGAAAAAAACTCCCATATACCCTTCTGGAGGCGTAGGTAAAAGGAGGTGTGACAATTGACATCAATTGGGATAGGGTACCGGCCTATCCATAAGTCAGTGGAAAAATTCTGATACGATGACTCATAGACTCGGTTGCACCCTAGATGAGGTGGAGTTTTATCGATCTGTCACTGAATGTCAATCTCATCTACAATGAGGGCTCGTCAAACTGATTATCTATACTTGCAGGCATGAATGCAGCGTCCTTAACAAAAGGATGTCAGTACAAATAATGTACTATGTAAAGTGGGACTGAAACATAACAGCAAGACAACATTAATTAAGGATATATAAGAATCAACCTGAATCTTGGATATGCGACCGTATATGCATACTTCTTATACTCATATATATACCATGCTTCTCTTTATGACTATTATCCATATCTTATGATTCATGGCTGCGCAACTGATTAATGGTAACTGCCCGACCGGCCATCACATGGTGGTAAATGCATGACAACCCAACCGATGGTAAATAATAATACATAACTGCCCAATCATTGGTACCTACCTGACTGGTTGTAGCCCGGTGGTGAATGCATATCTTCCCAACCGACCGTAGCACAATACTAAATATGTAATTTCCCAACCGGTTGTAGCACGGTGGTAAAGATGTAACTGCCAACCGACCGTAGCACGGTGGTATATATGTAACTGACCAACCAACTGTAGCTCGGTGGTAAATGCATATGCATGAAGATGCATATATTACTATATCATGAACATTAATATTTTTATCACATACCTCAATAGGGAACTAGATACGTACTTAGCCATGCTCAATAATACTTTACAGGAATAAATAACACAAACATCCTTAACTGCTAAGACTAGAACCACTTTTGGAATAGCATTTCATTTACGTATCGTTACTTGGATCATGCCATAAGAAATAAACGATAGCCTTAACATACCTTTTAAGGCCAACTATCTACTTGTATCCATGAACATTCTTCTATATGCCTCAATCATAGTCACATAGCATGCCGACTATATTGGTAAAGCTTTGTTTCCAAGAATAATACATACACATTGTTCTTATTCTTGTGTGATCCTAGTTCGAGGTTCCTTGAGTGGGTGGCAACATAGTAGTCAGAAATATCATTACTTTAACTATCAGCAAAAGATGATGAAGATACATACTTGAATCTTTGATGACCATAAAATTGTTTGGATTGAAATTTGCTTTATGAATATGAAAGAATAGTAAGCAACCGAATCTAAGAAAAATGAAACTATCCCCAACTGTAACGACTTGGCTGGTCGTTTTATGGGTTACCGCTCCGTTTCCCCCATTTTTGCTTCTTATTACCTTGTTCAGCTGTATTTTGTGTTACGAGTTGGTTGGTTCGGGTTCAGAGAGGTTTTGGCAAGGTTTGAGACACTTAGTCTCTTCTGAAGAAGCTTAAGTTGGAAAAGTCAACCGGATGTTGACTTATATGTTAAAGAGTTCTGATGTGAGTTCCAATGGTTTGGATGGCTTTGGGAGGTTATTTGGGACTTAGGAGCATGATCGAAATTTGTTTTGGAGGTCCGGAGTAGATTTAGACTTGAATTGGCGAAATTGGAATTTTGGCATTTTTCCGGTTGATAGGTGAGATTTTGATATAGGGGTCGGAATGGAATTTCGGAAGTTGTAGTAGGTCCATTGTGTCATTTGGTATATGATCCAAAAATTTCAGGTCATTCGGACTCGGTTTGTTAGACTTTTTGATCGAAAGTGGAATTTAGAAGATTTTGGAATTATTAGGCTTGAATCCGATGCAAATTTGGTGTTTTGATGTTGCTTTGAGCGTTACGAAGGTTGGAACAAGTTTAAATGATGTTATGGGATATGTTAGCATTTTTAGTTGAGGTCCCGAGGGCCTCAAATGAGTTTCGGGTGGTTAAATGGACTATTTCGTGTTGTGGGAAGTTGAAGAAACATCTGCTGAAGTGTTGCAGAAAGCAGTGCTTTGCGTTCACGAAGGGTTAGCAGGTGAAATTGAAGATTTAGCCTTCGCTTTCACGAGAGAGGTTCCGCGTTTGCGAAGTGCTTGGGTCATTGAGCAACGCGTTCGCGGGAAGGGAGCGATGTATACTCTGTCATGTATACTGTTTTCAAAACTCAGCCATGTATACTCTGTTTTAACACATTAGATGATATTTTAAATGATATTTTAGGCTGAGCATCATGTTTTACTATCGCCCGAGTGGCATATGACATTTTGATTGAGTAAGGCCGAGGTCCTGTGTTGTGAGGATACTTTTGGGTCGGGCTGAACGTCGCTACAATGATACACTGATTTATGATTTTGAGGCGGAGGGCCTAAGATTGTAAGCCACAAGGTGGCTTGATATGTGGCCGAGAACCTATGGACTATGCCACGAGATGGCTTGATATTGTTCTTGGGCCGTAAGAGGCCCCTCCTAGAGTCTGTACACCCCTAGTGAGCATGGGTACCCATTGTGATATGAGATATAGGTCGAAGGGCTGGTGTTGTTCCATGTTGTTGCCCGAGGGGCTGATTCTATTGGTATTGTGCCCGAGGGGCAGTTTTTATGTGTTTATCTATTCTAGATGTCTGTCATTTACTTGTTTAACTGTTAAAAAGGTATTTTAAAGAAGCTTATTTCGAACTAGGGCGACTTTATATGTTTTCACTATTTTTCTTGCATTTTACTGGTTTTACTCTACCTTTGTATAGCATGTTGTTGTGTTTTACGTGATTTCCTATCGCTCAGTCTTCATTTATTGTTAGTACTCACTGAGTTGGAGTACTCACTTTACTCCCTGCACCCTATATGCAGATCCAGGCGCTTCATGTCCCGCTAGCGAGGTTTGATAGCTTTCGGCAGATTCTCGGAGTCCACTAGGTAGCTGCTCGGTGTTCGCAGCCCAGTGTCTCTCCCTCTTATCATTATTTATTTCCCTTGTCCTAGTCGTAATTGGCTGTATAGACTCTTTCAAACTTGTAGTTTTATGAAAGATGCTCATGACTGGTGACACCCCGATGTCAAGCTGTGTTGGTTTTATTTCCTCAAATTGAATTGTTTCACTTCTTATTTTGGGATTATTATCGTGTTAGAGACTTAAATTTTGTATTTAAATTGTTGAAATGAATTGGGTGTTATGTCAGCTGGCCTTGTGTTCACGAGAGGTGCCATCACGATCGGGTCTGGGTTTAGGGTCGTGACACCAACCATCTGGACATATGTATAACTTAAGGCCATGATAATGTTTGACTCTTATTGACACATGTGTTACACTTTAGATCTATTATGTTGACAAGCACCCACGTCCACCTACTAAGCATTGCTTAGTCATTCTAGCTTTTTACACGTGGATTCATGCCCACACAATTAAGAATTATTTCAAATTACTTAAAGTACTACTTGCTTTTAATATAGTTTATACACATTACTATAAGATACGTTACTATCATGGTCATGTGGTGCCATATAAAATTAATACATACACTATTATTTCATTAAAACATCCATGTAAAAAATGCACATATTTCTCAACTTCCAATTTTCCTAATCTCATATAAAAGGTAAACAATTTCGTACGGTTAATTCTTAATATGGTAAATGATAACCTTATTTTCTTGTGATAAAATAAATAAAATCTCATAAACTTTCTCATATTATGTGTATAATTGAATGTAGTAATATTAATAACTATATAAAATCATATTTGTTTTCAAACTATTTTACAAAAATGCTCCATTCAAATTACCATATATAATGTATATATAACGTTGTTAAATGTTGTTAAACTTACAGGATGTAACATCTTTCCCATCTTTAGAACATTCGTCCTTGAATGTTAACTCTTATAGTTTTTCAAAACATTCGCTAGGGCCCTCTATGTAAGCCAAACTAAAACCCAGCCTCTATCTGCTCGACTATTCACAACCTTTTGTACTTGAGTATCTCATATCTTCTTCACCTTTAACTTACTTACCTTTAAATATCGCAACGTATCTTCTATTTCTTACATAGCCTCTCTTCCACAAAAGTGAAAATTACGCCTTCAAGCTCTACTGTGATACATGCAGCTCTAGTGCATACAAAATCTAGCAAAAGCTTCATACTGACTTCTTATGACTCAGCTCTATGGCACGATTAGGAAACACAAAAAGGGTAACATTTCCTAAATGCCCTAAAGCCTCTTAATTATAAATGTGGTGCGCAACACACCCATAAGTGAGTCTCTACTAGGTACGGCTTTATAGACTACATAGGACACGTCCTACTTTGATACCACTTTGTCATGCCCAAACATGGGGAGGCATGGCTGGCACCCGGTGTCGCACTGGCCCCTACGAACCACTCTGTAAATCATGATCATTTGACTAAAACTAGAACATACATAGGTCGAGTTAGCTGAACTCATTCCTTTCGTAACTATCATGAGTCTACATGGGCACTGCTCATAATGTGTAAGTGGAAAACACTATTTCACTGAACCATTTTTCTTAAAACATGAATACATATGGGCCGTCAAGGCCTCTAACATACTGTCCAAAATGAACCTCTGTCTACAAAGCCTCTAAGGTTGTTTGACATTAATTGGAATAGGGTACCGGCCAACCCATAAGTCTGTGGCAAAATTCTGATACGTTGACTCATAGACTCGGTGGCACTACAGATGAGGTGGGGTCTTATCGATCCTTTGCTGAATGTCAATCTCGTCTACAATGAGGGCTAGTCAAACTGATTATCTATACCTGCAGGCATGAATGCAGCTTCCCTAACAAAACGATGTCAGTAAAAATAATGTACTAAGTATGTAAAGAAGAACTGAAACATAACAGGTAGTCAACATTTATTAAGGATATATAAGAATCAACCTGAATCTTGGATGTGCCACCATATATGCATACTTATTATACTCATATATATACCATGCTTCTCTTTAAGACTATTATCCATATCCTATGATGCATGGCTGCCTAACTGATCAATGGTAAACGCCCGACCGGCCGTCGCACGGTGGTAAATGCATGATTACCCAACCGATGGTAAATAATAATACATAACTGTCCAACCATTGGTAACTTCCCGACCGGTCGTAGCCTGGTGGTAAATGCATATCTGCCAAACCGGCCGTAGCACGATGGTAAATAAATATGCATGACTGCCCAACCGGCCATAGCACAGTGCTAAATATGTAACTGCCCAACCGGCCGTAGCACAATGGTAAATATGTAACTGCCTAATCGACCGTAGCACGGTTGTATATATGTAACTGCCCTACCGGCCGTAGCTCGGTGGTAAATGTATATGCATTGAGATGCATGTATTACTATATCATGAACATTAATAATTTTATCACATACCTCAATAGTGAACTAGATACGTACTTAGACATGCTTCAATATTACTTTACAGGAATGAATAACATAGACATCGTTAATTGCTAAGAGTGGAATCACTTATGAAATAACATTACGTTTACGTATCGTTACTTGGATCATACAAAAATAAAGAACCGATAGCCTTAACATACCTTTTAAGGCCAACTATCTACTTGTATCCATGAATAATCTTCTCTACGCCTCAATCATAGTCACATAGCATGCAGGCTATATTGGTAAAGCTTTGTTTCCAAGAATAGCACATACACGTTGTTCTTATTCTTGTGTGATCACAGTTAGAGATTCCTTGAGTGGGTGGCAGCATAGTAGTCTGAAATGTCATTACATTAACTACCAGTAAAAGATTATGAAGATACATACTTGTATCTTTGATGACCATAAAATTGTTGGGATTGAAATTTGCTATATGAATATGAAAGAATAGTAAACAACTGAATCAAAGAAAAATGAAACTATCCCCAACCATCTGGACATATGTATAACATAAGGCCATGATTACGTGTAACTCTTGTTGACACATGTGTTACACTTTAGATTTATCATGTTGGCAAGCACCCACGTCTACCGACTAAGCAGTGCTTAGTCATTCTAGATTTTTACACGTGGATTAATGCCCACACAATTAAGAATTATCTTAAATTACTTAAAATATTACTCGCTTTTAGTACACTTTATACACCTTACTATAAGATACTTTACTATAATGGTCATGTGGTACCATATAAAATTAATACATACACTATTATTTCATTAAAACATCCATGTAAAAAAATGCACAAATTTTCTCAACTTCTAATTTTCCTAATCCCATATAAAAGGTAAAAAATTTCGTACGCTTAATTCTTAATATGGTAAACGATAACCTTATTTTCTTGTGAGAAAATAATTTTTATTGTTAAAATAAAGAAAATCTCATAAACTTTCCCATATTATTTGTATAATTGAAAGTAGTAATATTAATAACTACATAAAATCATATTTTTTTCAAACTATTTTACAAAAATATTCCACTTAAATTACCATATATAATGTATATAACGGTTTCAAATGTTGTTAAACTTATGGGATGCAACATCCTTCTCCTCTTTAGAACTTTCGTCCTCGAATGTTAACTATGTTTACCATGAAATGGTAATAACAATTAAATTTGCTGAAGGGACTCGATAAATACATGATCTATTTTTATGATAGTTTTTAAGCAGTAGATGCTGGGTATGTGAAGTTTAAAGACGAAATACGAACTAATGTAAATTTATGACAAAACCGAGGGGTTAGCTATTCGGGCCTCGGACTAACGGAAGAGGGGCCTCGAGGTCGATGTCTGGGCTTGGGCTTGAGCTGTTGGGGATAGTCGGGAAAGAGCTAATAGTTAGAATATAATTAAGGGAGGCCCTTCATGGCCAACAACAAGCAATAAATGAAGAACAAGTATGAAGTCAACAAATAAGAGCAATAATAACGAAGGAATATGTTAGAGAGAAAAGAGAGAGAGAGAGAGAGTTGTTATTTATCTAGTGTAGAATATTTGGAGTAACAGTGGCCCCCTACAAAATGGTAAGGATCCCCTTTATATAGGAAGGGAATCCGAACATAATATGAAAAGCATTAATTACAAAGATAAGGATATGAGACGGTTAAATGTGACACCCTGATACAGGCTCTGGGCAGGCCGGCATTGTCAAACTTAGACGCGTGCCCATGTAACTCCCATTTTTACTCTAGCCTCATCGATATTCCCTTTAGGCCGGGCCTCGACGAGCTTCGAGGGAGGGAACTCATTCATTGCTTCACGTTCTCGAGGCCTCGATATGTTCTTCTGAAATGACTAATAGCAAGAAATTGGACCCTCTGATTTCGCTGCAAACAGATAGTCTTCGCGTTTCCTAGAACGAAGTGATGGGAACAATTCTGATGCCCTACTCTTCGGGCATCCTGTGATGACGTCATACCGATGACGCAACCTATGACGTGAGTCTTTACGATAAATGGACATCCCATGGACTTGTCTTTTTGACGCCACTTAGTGCACTATGGATTCCCTTTCTTCAAAGTGGTAGTATCGCCGTCGATTCAGTTCTTCAAGAATGCATTGATTGCATCGGCCGATCAGTCTTTCAAAAGAATTTGAAGGTTGTGTCGTTACCTCCTCTAAATGGGGGTATTCTGGCATTATCTCTCAATCTGTGTGCCTTCCTCCATTCATTCATCCCTTTCTTCTCGCATATTTCTTTATTTCTAATCACCATGTTTCGAGTTCATAGCTTTAAGGTTGTTTGAAAGCATTCTCATCATCCGTGTAGTGGTCTTTTGCCTGAACTTCCCCTTGTCGAGCGAGATCATATTGTCTTGTTGTTGCTATTGTTGTTGCTACGACTATTACTACTGCCATTATTGGCTCAGGGTGATGATATACGGGGGATCGACTTTCCCCATTTTAGAAAGTTATTCGGACTATACACCACTGCTCACAGAGGGGGGGCTCGGATTATACAACGCTGCTCACCTTCATACCCCAGCTCGGTGAGGCGCTTCTCCCTAGGCTGGTAGCTTGTACGGCTCAATGTCCCAAGAAGTGAATTCAAAGTAGTCATGCAAGCGAGGCCGACGTTTACCAGGTCTGTTGCCTCTCCGAGGTTCTCTTGTCCAATGAGGGTCCTCAGCCTATGGCAAACTATGGCATTTTTTCACCCCTTCATACTTCTCCCCTTCCTCCTCTTCGACTTATTGCTTGGGGATATCAGTGTGGAAGACCGGGATGAGGCTCCCGAGGAAATAGCACTTCAGAAGATATTGTCTTTGATGAAGCATGCCCGAAGAGAGGATGTCCGAAGGCGTTGCTGCTGGAGGTGTACCTTTGAGAGTAGACTATGCTATAGGCTTTCAGTACGTGTATCTCTTCACTTCTTTGTTTCTATGTAGAGACCCTTTGTAGGCTTTTGTAATTATATGTAAAGACCACTTAAGGGCTGTTGTCAGCAAATGTTTATGAATATAAAGATATTTTCTTGACTTTTGCCATTGATACTTACCATATTCTTTTGTATTTCCGGGGATTCAGGATATATGCCTCTGCTGATGATTGTCAACATCTAACTCGGGTGCGAGTATTCTCTCCGGTTTTTGGTTGATAGAAATGGCTCCTTTTTGAGCTTACCGTTGTTCCTCGGATCAAGCCTGAATTGGTCCGATAGATTCGGCCATCGGGACCCTCGAGTCACATGAAGATAGCACATCAAACCTTGAAATTTTTTAGAGTCATCTCTCAGTGAAGGTCAGCTTCGGGCACCTGGAGATTTACTTTGAACTTGATGTAGATAACCTTTTAAGGCATTGTAGATAGGTCCCTAAGGAGGGGTTACCCATATTTAGGCGTTGTCCTAAGGTCGAGCCCTCATGGACGAAGCTCGAAGTGCTTACTTTTCTTCTTGAGAGGAACCTTCGAAGTCAGATACCTTCTCGGACTCTATAAAGGTGCTGAAGGTTTTATGGAGCCTAACTACCTTCCTTGGAGGAGGTTTGCGAGATCAGGTATCATCTTGAGATTTGAGACGATACTGTTGGTTTCTTAAAGCCTAACTTCCTTTTGATAGAAGCCCTCGAGGTCGGGTACCACCTTGGGACTTGCATAGAAGTTATTGGCCTCCCGGGACCCGTCTTGGTTAGGCGGATTGTTGCTGAATCCCCACATATATATGGGGTCTATTCCTCTACTTGGGAGATCCCATTGTTTTTTATATCTATCCTTTCATTTCGGCGTTGAGTCCTTCGTTGCCATAGCATCAGAGTGTTTGTGTAGGTTCTTGATTTAGCTCTCTAGTCTTGCCGTAGCCATGACTGCTACTTCATGGTCTGCCCGGCAGAGAGGGGAGAGTTCCACTTCCACCGCTTAGGATTCACTAGAGTTTACCTTGAAGACTATTTCTTCGATAAGAGAGGAGCACCTTGAGTTGGTGAGGAGAAACTACGTATGGGGCGAGGGGGTAGCATTACAGTTGCTTCCCCTGGATGAGGGTATCATGGACCTTGCCAATGGATTCCTGAACGTGTACTTGTACCCTTTCGCACTAGGCCCCTTTGATAGGGTCATGTTCGATTCTGTTTAAAGTATCGGGTTACTTTGGCACAGATGCATCCATCGTTTTGGCGAATAATGCTGATGATCAGGTTCTTTGCGGAGAAGGCAGGGCTTGAATTCACGCTCAGTCATCTTGTTAAGTTGTACTAGCCCTTTAATCATCGAGTTCTGCTAACCTTGTGGTGCCGTTTGTCCATGCCCTTTGTTGTTGATGATGAGGAAAATGGAGATCGAGAGTGGATTAGTAGGTTCATCTGGTTCTGGACGTCTGACGTTATTCCCATGGAACTTACGCCATTCCCCAAGGAATAGAAATATACGTGTGAGTGAAGCGTCTCGTGTTTTCTCATATTTGCTCATGGTGGAAACTAGTTAAGTAATCGTGTTTCGTCCTTTTTTTCAGCAATTTCACGGGCGTCGGGCTAATTTCTTGATCTGCCTGGTTGGGTCAGGAAGCTGATGACTAATTCGACTTGTGACGAGCGTAGGTGGCGAGCTATGTCTCGAGGCAGATGGGAAGCAAAACATCATGGTATGCATGTGTACTGCTTTTTCCTTCTCCCTTGTACATTTAGGAAGACATTTTTCCCCTTTCACGTATTAATCTTACCGTCGTAGGTATCAAAGGGTCTCTGAGGGTGAGGTTGTGCTCTTTCGGATAGCGGGAGGGGTTGCCAGCTACCGAGCTAAATGATGATAATAGTAAACGGGATATGCATTTCTAGTGCGATGGCGCTCACAACAAGGCAAAATAGGGCCAAGTCTTTGAGAAGTAAGCATCGTCCGAGCCTGCTGCACCCAAAGTTTCTGGTTCTGGAGAGGTTGTTCTTCTGAGCGATCATGCTTCGACTGGTGTTGATTCTTCTAGAGCCGAGGGGACTAGATTAACAGAGGTGTGCTCGGCCTTTGAGGAAGTCTGCCAACTTCACTTTGCGGTAATCTTTGGCACATGTCTTCCAAATATTGTGTCTTCCCTTCCCTCTAAGCTGCTTCGTCATGGGGCTAGGCTTCGGAAAGCTCTAGATAAGGGTAGGTCCCTTGGGCTCCTTTGCGAGGAGAAGGAAGTTGGGTTGGCACACTGGTGATTTGAGGCATACTAGAGCTCGAATTACGAGAGCAATTTGATGGAGCAGGTAATTTCCTGTCCCGAGCGAGTATGCATTTCGCTTTTTAACTTCTAAGGTTAATTCTTCGCCTATCCCAGCTGCAGAAAAATATGGAAGCCCTGGAACACCTTAGGGGTGAAGCCGACCGAATCAGGATGACTATGGTGAGCTAAGAGCTCGGATGCAGGTTCAAGCTTTTGAGGAGAAATGCGCCTTGGCTAAAGTTACTACCTTCGAGGTCCAACTCCGCTTAGCTCGTGATAACGCTTCAGTTCAAGCAGATATGATCACAAAGCTTGAATCTAAACTTTCAAAGGTCAGGGCTAAGATCGTTGATGCTCGGACCGAAGCAGCACTGAGCCGGACTAAGGCTGATCAGGAGATGGAGATTTATTTGAACTATGCTACCGATGCCCAAGCCGAGTTGAATAGGATCCTCGATCGTGAAGAGAGGTTCAAAGAATATGCTCGTTGTAGATCCTGAAGAAAGGTTCTCGAGGAGATCGGTGCCAAGGGTTTCATTTTACTGAAAGAGTTGACACGAGCAAGGGCGGACGAGCGTGGTGCTTGATCACTCCTGTCTGATGCTGAGGAGAGTGAAGATGAGGATTATAGGCCATAGCCCTCAGGGGCGGGGCGTAGACTTTTCCATTTTGTATGTGATGTCTTTAGAGCGTGTTTGTAGATTGAGGTTGCACTTTTTCACGTATGTAAATAAAGTCTTTATCTCATCTGTATCCTTTTCTGTTTCGCTTCTGACCAGGTGGACTGGTTTTAGAGTTGGTGAAAATCATTAGATTCATGATATGGCCCTACAGCTTGTTAGGTAGGCGTGGGGGCTCTTACGCTCTCGGTTGGTGCGAACTTTAGTATAAGCTGGAGTTAGAGCTCTTATGCTTTTGTTCAACTATTTTGGGTTTAGTCTCTGAGTCGGGCTTTGACTCGAGCTCATTCAACCCTCAAGCTTTTGTGTTTGCATGGGCGGGCGACAATGGCTCTTATGCTTTGCCCTTGGGTATTTGTATTTTAAATATTTTGGGTTCAGTATCTGAGTCGGGTTTTGACTTGAGCACAATTGACCTCAAGTTCTGTATTTGTGTGGGCTGGCGACAACTGCTATTACGCCTTGGGTCGAAGCAACCTTTTATATGCACGGCCATGAGGCTCATTAAGCTGGCAACAATGGCTCTAACTCCTTGGGTCGAAGCGACCTTTTATATGCACGGCCCTGATGCTCATTAAGCTGGCAACAATGGCTCTTATGCCTTAGGTCAAAACGACCTTTTATATACAGGGCCCTGAGGCTCATTAAGCTAGTGACAATGGCTCTTAGCTTTGCCCTTAGGCATGTATAGT
Organism: Nicotiana sylvestris; assembly: GCF_000393655.2. Lineage (NCBI taxonomy): Eukaryota > Viridiplantae > Streptophyta > Magnoliopsida > Solanales > Solanaceae > Nicotiana > Nicotiana sylvestris. The sequence continues at coordinate 125,648,941 of NC_091059.1, read as the reverse complement.
TAACTATTTTTGGTCCAGTCTCCGAATCGGGTTATGACTTGAGCTCATTTTGATACTCAAGATTTAAAATTTTAAGCTGGTGATAGTGGCTCTTACGCTTTGGTCATTGCAACCTTTAGTGTGTGTGGCCCTGGGGCTCATTATGCTTGCAACAATGGCTCTTACGCACTTGATAGATATGACATTTTATGTAGGCTTTATTTTCCTCTTGTTAAGGGCTTTTGAAATGATTTTGCCTGACCCGTCGTCAGTTCGGGAAAAACCTCAATTTCAAGTCATTTGCAGCGATGTCCGAGCACCTCAGAAGGTTTGACTCGTAGGTTGAGTAGCTCGAAACCTTGTAATTTGGAGCTGGCATGGTCGAAGCTCTTTTTCCTATCGAGGTTAGCCTGTTTAATCAGTTTTTTTAAGAAGATTCGAAGTAATGGCCTATGATTTTGTAGCGATGGTCAAGCGTCCCTGAGTCGTGTTAATTCGGTTGGTACAGCCGTATGACCGTAGTCATTTATGTTTGGTCGGAGCCATTTTTGGTACCGAGTGTAGTAGTTTAGGTGTCTATATCGAGGGTATGCCCTTTTGAGAGTCTTACAAATGTGATATATAGCATAAACTTCGGGATTGAGTTTATGCCTGTAGTAAGGTCTTACAAAATTTTCATGCCTTTTGAGGTCTTACAATTTTGTAGATACTTGGTACAAGTATGATTCATGTCTTGGTTGAGGTCTTAAAGTTTTCATTGATACTTGGTATAAATATGATTCATGCCTTGATTGAGGTCTTACAGTTTTCGTTGTTGCCTTGTGTAGGCTTTACAAGACCGAGTCTGCGCGCTCAGGGTCTTACAACCTTTGGTTTTTTAATGAATCGCGATTAGCGATAGTCAGTGAGTCATGAGTTTGTTTAGGCTCGGGAGCCATTTTGGAGATTCTGACCCTGAGGTCATGGCACCAATCTCCGAGTCTTCGGGACATTTTTCTTTCCTAGAGATGTTTCGTGATTTTTGTGCTGCCTCATTGAGGGCTTATGAGTTTGGGGTTCCGACCCTGAGGTCATGCGGGTGCCGAGTTGATGATGCCAATCTCCGAGTATTTCGGGGCGTCCTCGGTGGAGGGATGTTTGTTGTGACAATGCTGAGTTTCCTTTGGAGTACGAGATGCTTTGGCTAAAGACATCCTTTGATTTCTTGGCATTCCTTGGTTTTTCCGAATGGATGACCTTTTGAGGGGATGCCCTCCATTGTTTGGGGTTGATTGCAAAAGAAGCCTCGAACATTTGTTGTATTCCCCTTAGGTAGCATGTAGGTGTTGCCTCATTAAAAACCTTGCCGGTAAAACCCTTTTTCGGGATAAAAACTCGGTCGAAGGAAAAGAGTCCAACCGATGCTTTAAAACCTTAAGGTTTTTGAGCTGGGTTAGCGTTCTGACCGCTTCGATTAGGCGCCTACATAAGGGTTAGTTTGAAATACAAAATGAAAAGGGAGATGTTCGTACCTTAATATGGACGTATCGGCGATGTTTTGAGGATCGATATGTTCCAGTCATTCGAGATGAGGATGTGGTACGGTCCTTTATTTCATTTAATCGGGCTTGATCTAGGGTGTGGCTCGATTACCGTTTGGCTGTTTTGCGAGTGGAGGTACGAGCATCGGTGCCATGTCGTGCACCGCGAACATTTCCCTTAACGCATGTTGTTCCCCGTAGATGGTTTTAATTCCGTTCTTTGTTGGGAATTTCATCATTTGGTTAAGAGTGGATGGTACCTCTTTCATGTAGTGTATCCACAGCCATCCGAATAAGGCGTTATACCTCATGTCTCCTTCGATGACATGGAATTTGGCGTTTTGGGTCATGCCGGCCACGGTGACTGAGAGGATGATTTCTCCTTTCGTTATTTCACTTGCCATGTTGAATCCGTTGAGGACTTGAGTGGCGGGCACGATTTGATTGAGCAGTCTGAGCTGCTCTATCACCCTCGACCTGATAATGTTAGCCGAGCTACCTGGATCCACGAGTACACGTTTATTTGAAAAGAATTTACAAGGAAAGAGATTACTAGTGCGTCATTGTGAGGTGGAGACAAGGTCTTAGTGTCCTCTTCGCTGAATGTGAGGGAGTCCTCGGGAATATATCTCGGGGTCCGCTTTTCTTTGGTGATCGATATTTTTGTCTTTCTTATTACGATTTCCTGCGGGGCATCGACGCCTCCCATAATCATGTGGATGAAATGTTGTGGATCGTTTTCCTTGTTCTTCTTGGTCGCCTCTCTTTCTCGAAACTGATTTTTTGCTTGATCGCTAAGGAATTGCCGGAGATGCCCCTTGTTAAGTAGTCGAGCTACCTCTTCTCGTAGTTGGTGGCAATCCTCAATCCTGTGGCCGTGAGTGTTGTGAAACTCGCACACTAAGTTGTGATTCCTTTGTGAAGGATCCGATTTTATAGGCCTGGGCCACTTGGCGTATCTAATTTTTTTGATGGCGAACACGATATCCGATACATCGACGTTGAAGTTGTATTCCAACAAGTGAGGTGCACCCATTGGCCCTATGTGTTCCTATCGAATCTGGCTCTATTGATGAGTCCTCGAGGATCATGTCCTCGATCTATTCTCCGATCATTGCGAGGTGGGTTGCGCCTCGGGGCGTTCCTCCTATTTTGATGTATGGCTGATATTTTCTTTATTTGGTTTTGGCTCCTTTGACAGGAGCCTGCTTGGGTATACTAAATCCGAAGGGGCTCCCAACTGGTCATCCTCGGCCCTGATTTTTGACTGGTACCAGTTGTGGACGTCCGACCAGGTCACTGCTAGATACTCGATCAAATTCTCTTTCAACTGTTTTGAACCGAGCTTCGTTCATTCAGACCTTGAGTGAAACCCTACACTGCATAGTCATCAGAGACTAGCGGTAGCTCCATTTATTCCATTTAAAAGCGAGACATGAATTCCCGTAGCATCTCGTTCTCCCTTTGCTTAATTTTGAAAATGTCGGACTTCCTCGTCGCTACTTTGATGGCACCGGCATGTGCCTTTACAAAGGAGTCTGCTAGCATGGCGAATGAATCTATAGAATTAGGAGCCAAGTTGTGATGCCACATCATGGCCCCCTTCGAGAGCATTTCCCGAAACCTTTTCACCAATACGGACTCGATCTCATCATTCTTTATATCGTTGCGCTTTACCGCGCAAGTGTAGGCAGTAACGTGTTTATTGGGGTCTGAGGTCCCATTGTACTTTGGTAGTTCTGACATTCTGAACTTCTTTGGAATTATTTTCAGTGTCGCTTCTTCGGGAACGACCTTTGTATGAACTTCTTCAAATCCACACCTTTGAGGACCGAGGGTGTGCCTGGGATCTGGTCGACCCTGGAGTTGCAGGTCTCGACCTTCATATCGTTAGCTTATATTATTTTCTCGCCTGAATCGATCCTTTTTGTCACGACCCAAATTGATGGGCCGGGACGGGTACCCGGTACCTTACTTAACTAAGTACCAACGTAACGTATCTTTGTTAATACATCATCATATACACAGGCATACGGGCCTAATAGGCCAACATGATCTTTTATAAACTCAAAACATAGGCCGACAAGGTCGTACAATCTTTTATGTACACGACATATGTCTACAAGCCTCTAAGAATACATAAATGTCATAAGGGTCGGGACAGAGTCCCGCCATACCAAACAATACACGTCTAAATCATACTAACCAAACGAGCAACTCCGAAGCAAATGGAGTGCACCAACATCTTTCGCTGAGATGATAGCCTACTTGGAGGGCTCTCGACCTGTCTATCGGGACCTGCGGGCATGAAACGCAGCGTCCCCAGGCAAAAGGGACGTCAGTACGAATAATGTACTGAGTATGTAAGGCACATAAATAAATACATGAGAGATATGGAAGACATATAGAGTACATGAGTCAACCTGTAAGTCTGAATAACTTTGTAAATCATAAATTACTTTTACCATCATGCATATGTGTATGAATGTCATGTCGTGCATAGGAACATATTTCATAATATCATCAGCCTCTGAGGGCATCCCATAATATCATATCGGCCACTGTGGGCAAAATCATCATCGTATACCAGCTGATCAGGTGGTGGTGCGTATATAACGCCATAACCTTTCCCATATCCCATATGCATGTATACATACATATACATGCGTATACAATGCCGTTTGAATCATACTTACATATATAAGCGTATATAACGCCGTTTGAATCATATTTCGGCCACTGTAGGCAACATCATCATCATATACCAGTTGATCAGGTGGTGGTGCGTATATAACGCCGTAACCTTTTCCCATTCCATATACATATATTTACATATATACGCGTATATAACACTATCTGGTCATGGGTCAATGCACATGAATGCAATGCATGAAATGTATGTCAATAAAATCATTAGGAAGGTCATAAGACCACTTTGCCTCTTGAGCAATATCATAAAGTAACATCTTTTCAACTTTCGTATCTTTCTGAGACCCATGAACAGATGATAAAATATTATGACACATGAGAATTAAAGAACATAGATATTTCTATTACTTCTATGAGTAGAGTCACTTATGAAATTTATGCATTTGCATGTTTCGTTCATATCGTATGGATCATGCCAAAAGAAAGAAGGGTAGCCTTAACATACCTGAAGTAGGGAAAATTTCGTATGATATTCTTGGAAAAGGTTGCACCGTACTTCCTTAGAATCACAAAATCTCGTTGTTATTATGCAGTGTAACTTTGTACGAAAATTCTGCCCATAATCCGTCACTTTTCCTATTCAATTCACGTTCTATTGTGAATTACAAGTCTTATAATGAATAAGGAGATTCTTGAAAATTTTGAAATTTTTTTATCTCCACCCGTGAGTCTATGAATCAAGATTTAAAATGGGTAAAGAGTCATCCATTTTTTTAATATCAAACATGTCCATTATTTTATAATATACACATAGATTACTTCTAATATTTAAACCCAAGAGTTCTCAAATCTTGCCACATTAACAAATGACATTATGAGTCATTTAATGTATTATCAAGGGATTCCACGTTTTAACTTTGACACTTATCCAAAGTTTACAATTAATTTAATTAGGTAATTTTCCGCTACCCGGTAATTAACCAATTACCCGCATATTTAAGAATTGTTTCAAATTACATAAAATTCTACTTATTTTTAATACACTTTATACATCCCACTATCATGGTCACATGGTACCTTGTATGACAATAGTCCATAAATACCGAGTATATTAGCTCGGACCGTATTTTATCCCAACATGTCATACTTGGACAAAAATTATTTTCTTTGACTTGCTTCCCCTCTTACCTTCACGAATTTACTCATCACTTGTTTGAAATAACATAATCCTTATCTTCTTCAAATAATCTTTACCTTGGACTAATGTCAATTACCTTACGACAAAATCAATGTACAATACTAAAGGGTGCAACACTATCGTAACTTATTACTGCGAAGCGTAACATCTCCGTAATGTAATACTGCAGGACGTAACATCATCGTAATATATTACTGAAGAGCATAACATTGTCGTAATATTATACTGGGGAATGCAATATTGACGTAATATTGTGGGGTGTAACACTTTTGGTGAGATCCTCGAGCATTTTTACAATGGCGGGGTCAGCTAATGATCCGTTATTGCTCGATATCTCAGGTACATATTCGGCTGGGGGAGCTGTCCCCGGTGCTACCGTGCTGGGAGTTTTCTGGTGACGTTGCAGCTGAGCAATAACTAGTTGTTGTGCATGCAACATTTGAAAAATAATATGAAGGCTAACCTCACATTCCTCCCAAATTGGGGTTTCCCGTACTTCTTGTCGGTCCCCTTGGTGCACGCTCCTGTCAGTGTGGGAGCTTATGTCAATGCGCTGGGTGTCGCATGAGACCGCATCCACGGGGACTGGCTCTTACGTGTTTACAGGGTTTTGTTGTGGCACAACAATGTCTGGGACAGCCAGGCTATTTTCCCCATGGTCCTCAAGATTATTACTTTTATCTCCGTTTACCAAGTTAGACATTTCGACCTGAAATCGAAGATCTTGGACAAGGAAAAGTGTAAAAGATAACTTGCGTTATAGGACGAAACTAGCAAGAAAATAATCACTGTTATTTTTAGCCCCACGGTGGGTGCCAAACTGTTTGCCGTGAAATGGTAATGACAATTAAATTTTTTGATGGGACTCTAAATATACATGATATATTTTTATGATAGTTGTTAAGTAGTTGATGCTGGGTATGTGAAGTTTAGAGAAGAAATACGAACTAAAGTGTAGTTATGACCAAACCGAGGGGTTAGCTATTCGGGCCTCGGACTGACCGAAGAGGGGCTTCAAGATTGATGTCTGGGCGCGGGCTCGAGCTATCAGGGATAATCGGGAAAAGGCTAACAGTTAGGATAAAATTAAGGGAGGCTCTTTATGGCTAACGACAAGCAATAATGAAGAACAATTATGAAGTCAACAAATAAGAGCAATAATATTGAAGGAATATGTTAGAGAGATAAGAGAGAGAGAGAGAGAGAGAGAGATAGAGAGAGAGAGAGAGAAAGAGAGAGAGAGATGTTATTTATCCAATGTGGAATAGTTGGAACAACAGCATCCCCCTACAAAATGGTAAGGATCCCCTTCATATAGGAGGGGAATCCCAACATAGTACAAAAAGCATTAATTAGAAAGATATGGATATGGGACGGCAAGACGTGACAACCTTATACAGGCTCTAGGCAGGCCGGCTTTGTCAGACTTAGCTGCGTGCCCTAGGAACTCCCCATTTTGCACTCTATCCTTGGTCGATATTCCCTTTAGGTCGGGCCTCGATGAGCTTCGAGGGAGGGAACTCGGTCACAGCTTCGTGTCCTCGAGACCTTGAGATGTTATTCTTAAATGAACTAATAGCAAGAAATTGGACCCTCTAATTTAGCCGCATACAAACTGTTAGAGTTTTTCAAAACTTTCGCTAGGGCCCTCTCTGTAAGCCAAACTAAAACACAACCTCTATCTGTTCGACTATTCACAACCTTTTTACTTGAGTATCTCATATCTTCTTCACCTTTAACTTACTTACCTTTAAATATCACAACGTATCTTTTTTTCCTTTCATAGCCTCTCTTCCACATAAGTGGAAATTACGCCTTAAAGCTCTACTGTGATACCTACACCTCTAGTGCATACAAAATCTAGCGAAAACTTCATAATGACTTCTTACGACTCAGATCTATGGCACAATTAGGAAACAAAAGAAAGGTAACATTTCCTAATGACCTATAGCCTCTCAATTATAAATGTGGTGCAACACACCCATAAGTGAGACTCTACAAGGCACGGCTTTGTAGGCTACCTAGTGTCACACCTCCTTTTTCTACCCCAAAGGGGTACAAGGGAGTTTTTTCCAATTTAAGTGACAATCGAAATGGGATTATCTATTCAAATTTAGAGTCGCCACTTGGGATAATTTATGGTGTCCCAAGTCACTGATCTAAAATTCCGAATCGAGGAAGGTTGACTTGTATGTGGCAAAATCAGAGGAATTGATTTCTCGCTGCCAAGTCATTTTGGAAGAATGCCTCGAGACCCCGAGGACGGGAAGCCACAGTCGAGTTCCCGACCTGGGAGCTCGTCAAGGCCCGACTCAGAGAAGACGGAGATCGAAGCCAGACCAGAAGGGGAAGCTCCACACATGGCTAAGTCTGATAGGGCCGGCCTATCCGGAGCCTATGCTGAGGTATCACGTCAAGCCATCCCATCTCCATACTTTATAATAAATCTCCACTTACTCATAGCAGAGTTCCCCTCCTATATAAAGGGGATTCACCCTACCTTGTAAACAGCTGATGCTGCTCCATTTTCTCCACAAGTGCAATAATATCTCTCTCTCTCTCTTTCCTATCTAAACTTGTTCATTCTCACTGGCCCGAGGTCACCTTGATATTCAACGCTTTCTTACTTGTTCTTCATCATATAACTTAGTATTGGCCATAAAAAGCCTAGTTTAATTATATCCTAATCTATTATCCCATCCCCGACTACCCCCGATAGTTCAAGCTCGACACCGAGGTCCTCTATCGACCCAGCCTGCACCCGAGCAGAAGGCCCTTCGGTTCGATTGCTACCTTGTTTCAAGTCTCATTTAATCTTTAAACTTTATATTATTAGCATCAACTGCTCTAATAAATTGCTCCGGAATAGATCACGTATTTTTAGAATACCATTTACAAATTTAATTGTTGTTACCATTTTCACGGTAAACAGTTTGGCGCCCACCGTGGGCTAAAAATAATAGTGATTATTTTCTTGCTAGTTTTATTGCACAAACACACGTTATCTTTCACAATTTTTCTTGCCCAAGATCCTTTAATTTCAGGTCAAAATGTCTGGCTCGGTAAACGGAGTCGAGAACGCAACCATGAAAATCATAGGGAAAATGGCGTGGTTGTCCCGATAGCCGGAGCACCACTACAAAATCTCGATAACGTGTTCGGACCGATTCTACCGGAAACGGACTCACAGGATACGCAACAAGTTGATAAAACTTCTCACACTGACAGGAGCGTACGGCACAGCGACCGACAGGAAGCTCAAAAAACCCCGGCCCGGGAAGAACAAGAAGTCAGTCTTCATGTTATTTTTGAAATGTTGCCGACATAGCAGCTGGCCATTGCTTATTTGCAAAGCCATCCGAGAAATCCCAGCACAACGGCACCAGAGACAGCTCCCCTCGCCAAGCAAGTGCCCGAAAGATCAAGCAATAACGGGTAGTTGACCCCGCCATAGTAAAGATGCTTGAGGACCTCACCAAAAGGATCGAGTCAGGTGAGAAGATGATTGCTGCCAACAATAAAAAGGTCAAGACCTACAACTCTAGGGTGGATCATATCACGGGAGCACTCCCGTTCCTGAAAGTTTTGATTCGAAGAAGTTCATACAGAGGTCGTTCCCCGAGGAAGCGGCCCCAAAGCCCATTCATAAAAAGTTCAAAATGCCGGAACTCCCTAAGTACAATGGTACCACCGACCCCAAAAAACATGTTACTACCTATACCTGCAAAGTAAAAGGTAACGATATAAAGAATGACGAGATCATTTCCGTATTGCTGAAAAAATTTGGAAAAACACTTTCGAAGGGAGCCATGATGTGGTATCACAACTTGGCTCCCAACTCCATAGATTAATTCGCCATGTTAGCAGACTCCTTCATAAAGACACATGCTGGAGCCATCAAGGTAGCAACAAGGAAGTCTGACATTTTCAAATTTAAGCAGATATAGAACGATATGCTGCGGGAATTCGTGTCCCGCTTCCAGATGGAACGGATGGAGCTACCGCCAGTCTCCGATGACTGGGCAGTATAGGCCTTCACCTAAGGCCAGAACAAACAAAGCTCGGTGGCCTCGAAATAGCTGAAGTAGAACCTGATCGAATATCTGGACGTGACCTGGTTAGACGTCCACAACTGGTACCAATCAAAGATCAGGGCCGAGGATGACCAACTGGGAGCCCCTTCGGGCTTAGTGTACCCAAACAGACTCCTGATAAAATAATCGAAAACAAACAAAGAAAGGTACTAGCCATACCTCAACGACAAAAGGAACGCCCCAAGGTGCAACCTACCTCACACCGATCCGAGGATAGATCGAGGATAGGAACCTCGAGGGTTCGTCAATAGAACCAGGTCCGATCGAAATATAGCACCGACAAACGCGCCCCACTTATTGGAATACAACTTCTGCGTCGATGTTTCAGACATCGTGTTCGCTATTAGCAAGATCAGAGCCGCCAAATGGCCTAAACCAATCAGACCATTCGCATAGAAATTACAACTTAGTGTGCAAGTTCCGTAACACGCACGGTCACAGGGCCGAGGATTGCTATCAACTACGAGATGAAGTGGCTCAACTTCTCAACAAAGGGTACCTTCGGGAATTCCTCAGCAATCGGGCCAAAAATTAATTCCGAGAGAGGGAGGTAAACGAGCCACAACATGTCATCCACATGGTCATAGGGTGCGCCGATGCCCCGTAGGAACCCGTAATGAGAAGAACAAAAATATCCTTCACCAGAGAAAAATGGACTCGGGGATATATCCCCAAAGACGCCCTCACATTCAGCGAAGAGGACATCGAGGCCCTGTCTCAACCCCATAATGACGCCCTAGTAATCTCCTTTATTGTATATTCTTTTTAGATAAAACATGCACTCATAGATCCAGGAAGCTCGGCCAATATCATCTGGTCGAAGGTGATAGAACAGCTCGAGCTGCTCGAACAAATCATGCCCGCCACTCGAGTCCTCAATTAATTCAACATGGCTAGCGAAATGACGGAAGAAGAAATTGTCCTTCCGGTTACCGTGGCCGGTACAACCCAAGACACTAAATTCCTTGTCATCGAAGGAGATATGAGGTATAACGCCTTATTTGGACTGCCTTGGATACACTGCATGACAGCAGTACCATCCACCCTCCACCAGGTGATAAAATTCCTGATAAAGGAAGGGATCAAAACCGTCTGCGGGGAACAACACGCGGCAAGGGAAATTTTTGCTATACACGATGAGGTACCAACGCTCCTACCTCCACCCCCGAATAAAACAACGAACAAACTTGGTCTCTCCCCCGATCGAACTTGACAAAACAAAGTAGATATCCACGACGCATCTTCGCCCCCGGGCAGTGACAATAGACCAATCCCAAGGCATCACCAGCATACCTCGTTCCAAGGTACGACCATTTTTTTTTATTATTTCAAATTTGGAATTAACCTTCGTGGAGGCACCCAACAAGGGCTGCCAGGACGATAGTGCTATTGCAAGACCTCAAGGCCCCAAAGGCTCACTCGTTGCACTCTTTTCTTTTGACCGAGTTTAACATGTACTATTGTACCGAGAAATCCAAAAAATACCTTTTGTTAAAAAAAAAGGGGGGGGGGGAAAAAACTCCTTCTCAGAGCAGGGTAACAAGTTCTTTCGCCAAAAATGTCCCGAAAACGGATGCCAATGGTTCAAAATGCCCCGATGGCCTCCGGGTCGAGGCTCTAAAAGCACAAAAAATTTTCAAGCAAGACAAACCTCCGAGCGACTTCGACCCGATATAGGTCGACTCAACACAACAATATATATTGCAGCAATGGATCGAAGAATGTCTTTCAGCATCCCATTCTCCAAGCGAGGAAATCACAGTGTATTCCCGACAGGAACTTCTCCACCAAACGCGTCCCGAGATACTCGGAGACTTAGCATCAGCAATTCAGCACCCGCACAACCCCAGAGTCGGTACTCCGGGCTCATAAAGCCGCTATAAGGAAACTTCGAAGCTCACAAAAAGCGGTCTTCACGCTTAAATAAATTCGTTGACTCGGAGACTGTCATTCATCGCCAATCGCCATGCATTGGAAAACCTAAAACTGTAAGACCCCTAGCGGGCAGACTCGGCGTAACCAGATCTATTCTACATTACAAAAACTGTAAGACCTAAATAGGCATGACAAATTGTAAGACCTCAACAGGCAGGAAAATCCCGAAGTTTAGGCTATATATCGCATTTGTAAGAGTGCCGAAAGGGCATACACTCGGTGTAGACGCATAAACTATCACTCGTGATGAAAAATGGCTCCGGCCAAACATGTACGACTACGGTCAAAATATCTGATACAACCAAATTAACGTGACTCGGGGATGCCTGACCGTTGCTAAACAAAATCGTAGGCCACTACTTTGAATATACTTCGAAAAAACCCGGTTAAAACAGGCTTCCCTCAATAGGCAAAAACGAGCTATGAACCTTCCAAGGTGCTCGAAACATCGCCGATAACGAGTTGAAATCGAGTTTCTTCTAGAACCGACGAAGGGTTAGGAAAAACTATTTCAAAAGACCGTAACGAGCGGAATACAAAGCCTACAAAAAAGCCCATGGGCAAAAACAGCGTAAGAGCCATTGTCTCCAGCTAAGAAAGCCTCCGGGCCACATATTAAAAGGTCTCTACGACCAAATAACGTAAGAGTCATTGTCGCCAGCTAAAAAGTTAACAACTTGAGGATTAAAATGAGCTCGAATCGTAACCCGATTCGGAGACCAGATCGAAAATAGTTAACTATGCAAGCCTCCGAGCCACATATTAAAAGGTCTCTATGACCAAACAGCGTAAAAGCCATTGTCGCCAGCTAAAAAATTGACAACTGAAGCATTAAAATGAGATAGAATCATAACCCAAATCAGAGACCGGATCCAAAATAGTTAACTATGCAAGCTTCTGGGCCACATATTAAAAGGTCTCTACGACTAGACAGCATAAGAGCCATTGTCGCTAGCTTGAAAATTGACAACTTAAGGGTCAATTAAAGCTCGGGTTGCTACACGACTCGGAGACTGGACCCGAAATGGTTAAACTACAATATGCCTAAGGGCACGGCATAAATGCCATTATCGCCAACCAAGCGAGCTTTCGGGCCACCCACCTATAAGGTCACATCGACCTAAAGCACAAAAGTCCAATGCCGTCCACCCATACAGGCAGGATAAAACTTGAGGGTCAATTAAACCTCGAGTCGACCCGGAGACTGGACACGAAATGGTTAAACTACAATATGCCTAAGGGAACGACATAAATGCCATTATAGCCAGTCGAATGAGCCTCCATACCACCCACCTGTAAGGCCACTCCGATCCGAAGCACAATAGGCCATCACCGTCCACCCATGCAGGCAGGATAAAATTTGAGGATCAATTTGAACCTCGAATTGCAATGCTACTCGGAGACTGAACCCAAAAATGGTCGAAACGGCAAATGCCCAAGGGCAAGAAATGGGAACAATTACTACCTGCCCGCACAGGCATAGATGATTTGGAGGCAGGAAAGCTCGAGTCAAAGCCTGACTCGGAGACTAAGCCTAAACAGCAAGGAAAAGCACGGAGGCCCCAACACCCGCTCATGTCAAAAGACCGCACTTAAGAGCCCCCGGGCCTGTCCGATCAGTTCTGGACCTATGAGGATCCGACCAAACACTGAAACCTGCCAGCCTGGTCAAAAGCAATAACAGAAAAGAGATGCGGAAGAAATAAAGCTTCAAGTTTCCTCTTATCTTACATACGCAAAGAAAAAAAACAGATGGGCGCACTTTCCATCTATAGACATACTCTACATCTATCAAATACAAAGTGACAAAACGGCAAAATATACGCTCCGCTCCAAAGGGCTACAGCTTGCCGAGTTCGTTGTTCGCCTCGTCAGCAAGAAGTGAGCACGCATCACGCTCGTCCGCCCTTGCTCGAGCCAATTCCTCTAAGAGAACAAATCTCTTCCCACCAATCTCCTCGAATACTTCTCTTCGGGATCTGTAACAAACATATTCCTCAATCCTCTTGTCCCGGTCGAGGCAACATCTTTCATACGAATCACCATCTCCTGACCAGCCTTAGTTCGGCTTAGTGTCGCTTCAGCCCGGGCTTCAATTATCTCAGCCCTTATCTTCGAGAGGTCAAATTCGAGTTTCCCAATCACATCCACTTGAACTTTGGCATTATCACGAGCCAAGCGGATTTGGACTTCGAAGGCAGGGACCTTGGCTGAGGCGCCTGTCTCCTTTAAAGCTTGAGCTTGCACCTAAGCCCTTAGCTCACCACAAGCAGTTCTGACGCGGTCGATGTCGCTGTTGAGGTACTTCAAAGCCTGCGTCTTTTTCTGCAATTAATATAACAAAAAGGGGGTTAACCTTAAGGGCCAAAGAGAGCAAAGCACGAGTTGTAGAAAGTACCTGCTCCATCAAATAGCTCTTGTAATTCTAGCTCCGATACGCATCATATCGCCAATACGGCAACTCAACCTCCTTCTCCTCGCTAAGGAGCCTTAGGGGCTCGCCCTCGTCCAGAAATTGCTGAAGCCTGGCCCCTTGATGAAGAAGCTCAGGCATAAGTCTATAGCAGGCCTGCACAAGAAAAGTTCAATAGAGGGAGGAGGACACGGAACACAAGAAAAAATGCACCTAAACTCACCATGAAGTGAAGCCGACGGACTTCCTCGAAGTCAGAACACACTCCTATTGATCTTGCCTCTTCGGCCCTAGAAGAACCGACCTCGGTCAAATTGTATTTACTCGGAGGAATCGTTGCCCGAGAATCAGATATTTCGGGAGCAGCAGACTCGAACAATGCCTTCTCCTCGAAAACACGAGCTCATTCAGCACCACTCAAAGCTTCATCACATCGCGGGTGTCGATTCCTCTTATCGCCATCATCCCTCGGCTCAAAGGCCTACGACTCCTTCCCCTCGGAAGAGCACTGCCTCATCCCAAGGAACCGCCCGATATCTGCAGGCGGCGAATCCAGTACAAATGACAAGGGAAAATGTTACCTCAAATATACGAAGGAAAAATCAAAGGCAGCATGCGCACATACCTTGGTATTTTTCTCCCCATCTAATATGAAGCACAGCACGCCAATGACACCAGCCTCCGAACCCAGCCGGGCAGGTCAAAGAATTTGTCCGGCGTCCATGAAGTTGCTGCAACAAGGGAAAAAACACTATTATTCAACTAATTTTTGCTATAGAAAAAATTTGAAAAAGCACCAGATGCTCCACTCACGTGCATAATTCCACCCTTCGAGAAATGGCAAAATCTCCATGGGGATAATGTCGACCGTCCAGACTTGGATAAACCAGCCGGACCACTCTCGATTCCCGTCCTCTTCATCGTCAACTACAAAAGACGTGGACGAACGGCACATCAGGGTTAGCAGGCCCTGGTGATGAAAGGGCCGGTATAGCCTGACGAGATGGCTAAGCGTGAATTCAATCCAGCCTTCTCCAGAAAGAACCTCATCATCAGCACCACCCACCAAAATGACGGATGTATTTGTGCTAAAGTAACTCGATACTTTAAACAAAAATCAAGCACAATCCTATTAAGGGGACCAAACGCGAAAAGATATAGGTATACGCTCAAGAATCCATCAGAAGAGTCTGTAATACTCTCATTCGGGGAAAGCACCTGCAGCGCTATCCCCTCGATCCATCCATAGTATTTTCTCACCATCTCCAGATGTTCCCCTATGATCAAAGACGTTGTCTTCAGAGCGAACTACCGCAATTCCTAAATGTCGAGAGCGGCACTCCCCACTCCTTGTCGGGCCGGCCCCGAAGTGGTTACCATGACTATGATAAAACTAGAAATCAGAGCAAGGGTGTGCGCCAAGACTTTGCTAAAGAGGAAGAGCAGCTATATAAGAATAGTGAGGTCTTGCGAAGAAGCTGAAGCCGCCCCATATATATGCGAGAAGCAGCGACGACTTGCCTACCCGGAGTGAGCCCCGAGAAAACTACATCCTCGATGCAGATTGGCGGGGTTACACCCGGCCCCTAAAGCATCCTCCTACGAGAAGCCAAGACTCGATGAATTGAACGTATTATATCCTATCTCGAGGCAACACTCTACCCCGAGGATCCCTTCCAAAGAGAAGTAGTATTTCGAGAAGCTTTCAACGCCATCACTCGACACGAGGCAATACCTGTCTCATGATTCCCTTTCAAAGAAAGAGGATGAAGCAAAACAGATAACGAAAGCTCCACAATGGTCCGCGGCAGTGCCCGAATACAGGAAAATCCTCAACAGAAGTCTATCCTATACATTCTAAAAGAGGCTATTTACATCAAGATCAAAAGGGACCCCCAGGTACCCAATCCTGACCTTCATTCAGGATAACATCCTTGAAGGCCCCGAAATTTGGCGTATTAACTCCATACAACTCGAAGGGCCCTGGCAGCCCAAGCCTATCAAATCAATCAAGGATTGGTCTGAGGCACGATGATGGGTTTGAAAAAGAGCCATGTCGATTGGCAGAGGATCGGAAATAATGCTCACGCCCAAGTTAAACGTCAGCGGTCAACAATAAAGGAAGACATTCGAAAAGCCTCGAAGGGCACTGGAGCATGCAATAATAAAGCAAAGGTTGAAAGTAGAAGTTAATGGATTATATTCATATTCATAAAGATACACGTACAACAGCCCTCAAGGGGTCATTACATACAATTACAAAAGCCTACGGAGGATCTCTACGCATAAAAGAAGAGACAAAGGCACGCACACACAAAGTAAAAGCATGAAGACCGGTCCACCTTCAAAGGTCCGCGATAGGTGCCTCCAGACGCACATCCTTGGAAGTTTCATCCCAACCTTCCACACTTATGTCCCCAAGGGACAAGGTGAGTGACAGGGAGGGATGAAAAAACACCATAACTTTCCGAAGATCAAGGACCCTCTTTGGCTAGGGGAACCTCGGAGAGACAACGGACCGAACAACCCTCGGTCCCGCTTGCACGGCTACTTAGGATCCACTTCTTGGAATGTCTAGCCGTGCGAGCCCCTAACTCAGAAAAGAGCACCATGTCGAGCCGGGGCATGAAGGTGAGCAGCGGTGTATAATCCGAGCCCCCCTTTGAGTAGCAGTGCATAATCTGAATGACTATCTACATGAGGGGGAAACCGGCTCCCCGTCCATCATCACCTCGGGCCAACAGCAGCAACAAAGTCCAACATATTGACGACCAGAACAATAGCGGGGCAGCATGATTATGCTCGAAAAAGCGAAGTCCCAGGAAAGAGTCACAACACGATCTGAGGGAGCTCCCCCAAACTGCCTTGAGGCCATGAGCCCCAAACATGATGTTCAAGTATAGAAGAAGATGATAAGAAGGAATAGGCAAGCAAGCCAACGAAGGCACTGGGATAGGAAAAACAACGCCAAAACACCCCCATTTATAGGGGATTACAACACGATCGTCGAGACTTTGAAAGATTAATCGACGATCGTAGTTAATTCATCCTTGGAAAATCAAATCTACGGCGGTACCATCACCTTGGAGAGCGGGAATCATAAGTGCATTGAAATAAGTCGAAAATACACGAGCCCGTGGATGCCCAATTATCATAAAACTCACGCCAGCAGTCGCATCATCGGTATGATGTCGCAGTAAGAAGCTTCAGAAATCAAGTATCAAAATCATTTCCCATCACTTCGTTATGGGAAACGCGGAGACTATCTATACGCGGCAAAATCGGGGGACTTGATTTCTCACTGCCAAGTCATTTCGGAAGAACGCCTCGAGACCCTGAGGATGGGAAGCCATGGCTGAGTTCCTGACCTTAGGGCTCATCGAGGCCCGACACATAGAAGACAGAGATCGAAGCCAGGATAGAAGTGGAAGCTCCCAAGGCACACGACTAAGTTTGACAGGGCCGGCGTATCTAGAGCCTATGATGAGGCATCGCGTCAAGCCATATCATCTCCATACTTTGTAATTAATATCCACGTACTCGTAGCCGAGTTCCCCTCCTATATAAAGGGGACTCACCCTACCTTGTAAACGGCTGATGCTGCTCCATTTTCTCTATAAGTGCAGTAATATCTCTCTCTATTTCTTTCCTTTCTAAACTTGTTCGTTCTCACTGGCCCGAGGTCACCTTGATATTCATCGCTTTCTTACTTGTTCTTCATCATATAACTTAGTATTGGCCACAAAGAGCCTTGTTTAATTATATCCTCAATTGTTATACCATCCCCGACTACCCCCGAAAGTTCGAGCTCGACCCCGAGGTCCCCCATCGACTCGGCCGGTACCCGGGCAGAAGGTCCTTCGGTTCGATTGCTACCTTATTTCAACTCGCATTTAATCAGTAAACTTCATATTATTAGCATCAACTGCTCTTACAAATAGCTCGAGAATAGATCACATATTTTTAGAATATCATTTATAAATTTAATTGTTGTTACCATTTTCACGGTAAATATGACTCTTATTTATGGTCTAAGAACACAGAAATCCGGGTATGGAATTATGTTAACTCGAGAGAAGGTGTTAGGCATTCCCGGGTTCCGTGGTTTTAGCATGGTCGTTTGATTATTATTAATTGGTCTAATTATCTGATTAATTACATATTTAAAACCTATTGTGCATTTTTTAACTTTCTAACCGCTTTTATTGTTTATGGAATTATTTTCTAGAACAATGCGCGATTGTCATACACTTATCATTTTTGAACACATTGCGAATCGCGTCACATGAAAGGACTCGTGGTTTATAAGATGTTTATTTTTATTAATTGTTAGAAGTTGTGGTCGGATGACATGAAATACACACCTTGCTCCAAACAAAGAAACCTCTCACTGAAGGAAAAATGCATGTTCATTCTAAATAGCAGGACAATATCCAAAAACATAATGGAAAGAAAAAATAACAAAACTATTTAACCAGATCCTACTGGTTTATAAAGTAATCTAAATTCCATAAAGAAGTCTCACATTCCCAAATCCCAATTAACTAGCTAAAATTGCAACAACAACATAGCAGTAACAAATTTTCAATTTCAAAAGTTTATCTATTCCACAAAAATTCTTATTTGAATCCATGCCTCTATTACCCGCCAATCGAAACAAACAATCAATAATCATAAAAATATAATTATAAAACTCATACATCTTTCTGCCTTTGTAAAATAGTATAGGGCTTCCGATCGAGGAACAAACAAAAATCATAGAAAAGCAAGTACATTAGCCTGATTTAAAAGAAGATATAAATCACAATTATCATATATAGATGGAAAAATAAAGTTGCATACTTTTCAGAGTGGACCTTTTGAGATGGCTGAAAATCACTTCAGAGAATTAACCAAATGTATTAAACCTCATGGCAGACAAATAGAACTGGTGTCAGAATTTGAAAGTGTGACAGAAAAGGAATAGGACGACAACTATCGAAACAAGAACTGTGGACCTCGACTTTGTATCGCACTCGAAACCACACTGGACAACGGTGATTTCAATAATCTTAGCTTGACTCCATAGCATAAACTTTTCTCATTCTCCTCACTGTTTTTCGGAGCTTATGCTCTATTTTTCATCCCTTTCTCATCTCCGTTCTGTTCTTACTCAATCCTTAATATGTGTGTGCGTTGAGGTTGTTGGGAGATAGGGCTAGGTGGGTGGAGTTGAAGGGTGATGTTTGATTCCGGCGAGTTGCTGCTACTTGGCTTCGGCAAACAACGGCTAGTCTAGGGTAACGGGGGTTCGCTGCTGTTCTTTTAGTTGAAGGTGGTGAAAAGGAAGAGGGAATGGTTGGGGATTTTAGGAGTGAAGAAGAAGGCTTTCTGATGGCTGCTCCATCTCCTCGAAGTTAAGCGTCTGGAGCTTAGGGTCTGTATGGAATGGAGATCGGTGTTCTGGTTATTGTGGTGGTCGTGAGAGGTTTGACGATGGGGGGAGGGGGGTATGTTGTACTGATGTTGGTGGAGTTCAAAGGTTGGAATGTGAAGATAGGGGTCTTCGACGGGGTCTCCTAAAGAAGATGACGTTTTGGGGGGTGGGGTGTCTATAATAAAAATGGCTGATGCTCTTAAATAGTATAGGTCTAGGTTTGTTTTTGATTAAATCTGGAAAAATGGCTGACATTAGGTCTCTAGCTTTAGATTTTTTTTATAGGTTTAGGGTTTTAGGGTTATATTTAGATTAGGGGGTATGGGCATAAGAATTATGGGCTTGTGAATTATGGGCGCAAAAATTAAGCTTAAAATGGGTTGTTTGAGCCCAAATTTTATTTTTTTCCGTGGACAAGACTAAAATACTATCTTATTTACTAACTAATCTTACTTAAATAAAACAACTAATAAAATAAGACTAATAGTTAAAACAAGCATATTTTTTGTTATTTTCAAATATCATATTAAAAATAAAAATAAGGTACTATTTTTAGTTTTACGAAAAGTAATAAACTAAAAGAAACTAAAAAGAAGATTTTTTTGTAATTTTTATTTTTTTTATAAAATAAAGTAAAAGAGTTAAAATAACTATATTAGGCCTAAACTAAACATTTAAATGCTTAAATATGTAAAATCTTGGGGAGGGTCAAATATCACATGTCTACAGCTGCCCCTGTTTGACTGGAAATACGAAGTATTTTCAGACAAAGAATGACTAGACAGTTTTTTTGACCCGAATCTTATTTAGGGATACCAAAAACTAAGAGAAAGGAGAATGTGACCGAGCCCTGGTATCTGAACTGCCTACATATCCTTGGCTATAAAGGAAGTAGGTCATGTGTAGTTAAGAAGTAGAAACAGTGATGGAGTATACTGAGGTAGAGAGCCGGTCGAGGTGCCTTTCCGTCGAGGTTTCGGTCCGCGGTCCTGTTGTTACATCAAAAATAAAAAATTAAAAAAAAAACTAGCTAAGCATGTCAACTACGAGTTACAAGATTCCTATCTATAAATCTTCTGAAGCTTGATCTTGAGTCTTGAATGGTTCTTCATGCAAACTTTAGATTTGAACCTCGTCGCTTGCTAGCTGCAAATGCTAGTTCATTCTTCTTCAACTTTTTCGGACCAAAACCGGACATGCCATGCTTCTAATTTCAACCATGTCTTGAGCAGTTCACATCTTTCTCTACTTCTGCATTTGGATTCACTTTTTTTTAATTATTCTGGATTTAGACTAACTTTTGTTGATCATCTCAGACTGTTGACTCCCATTCTTGCCGCGGACTTTTGCTATTTCCAACTTGAATTGAATTCTGAAATGACTTCCCTTGTTCTCCAGGTGGGCACTGTCACAACCCAAACCGATGTGCCGCGATAGGCACCCGGTACCTTACTCAACCGAGTACCAACGTAACGTATCTTTCTTATTACATTATCATATACACATGAAATATGGGCCTAATAGGCCAACATGATTATTTATAAACCCAAGACATCGGCCGACAAGGTCGTACAATCTTTCACGTACATGACATAGTTCTACAAGCCTCTAAGACTACATAAATGTCATAAATGTCGGGACAGAGTCCTGCCATACCAAATAATACACGTCTAAATCATACCAGCCAAACAAGCAGCTCCGAAGCAAATGGAGCGCACCAACATCTTCCGCTGAGCTGGTAGCCTACATGGAGGGCTCTTGATTGTCTATCGGGACCTGCGGGCATGAAACGTAGCGTCCCCAGGCAAAAGGGGCATCAGTACGAATAATGTACCGAGTATGTAAGGCACATAAATAAGTACATAAGAGACATGGAAGAAATATAGAGTATATGACTCAACCTATAAGTCTGAATAACTTTGCAAATCATAAAATACTTTTAGCATCATGCATATGCGTATGACTGTCATGTCGTGCATAGGTACTTGTTTCATAATATCATCAGCCCCTGAGGGCATCCCATCATATCATATCGGCCACTGTGGGCAAAATCATCATCGTATACCAACTGATTAGGTGGTGGTGCGTATATAACCCCATAACCTTTCCCATATCTCATATACATATATATACATACATATATACGCGTATATAACGCCGTTTGAGTATATACATACATATATATATATATACATACATATATATATATATATATGCGTATATAGCGCCGTTTGCAGCATATTTCAGCCGTTGTGGGCAATATCATCATCATATACCAGTTGATCAGGTGGTGGTGTGTATATAACGCCGTAACCTTTTCCCATATCCCATATACATATATTTACATATATACGCGTATATAATGTCATCTGGTCATGGGTCAATGCACATGAACGCAATGCATGTAAAGTACATCAGTAAAATCATTCGGAATGTCATAAGATCATTTTTCCTCTGAGTAATATCATAATGTAAACTCTTTTCAACTTTTTTATTTTTCTGAGACCCATAAACAGATGATAAAATATTATGACACATAAAAATTCAAGAACATAGATATCTTTAATACTTCTATGAATAGAGTCATTTATGGAATTTGTGCATTTGCACGTTTCGTTCGTATCGTATGGATCATGCCACAAGAAAGAAAGGATAGCCTTAACATACCTGTTCCTGGAATTATTCGAACAAATCTGCTTCAGCGAAATGTGGACGAAATTCATATTGGGACGAACTTGTCCTGCTTTGCTTCCAACGTTTTGGGCAAAACATGATGGATTAAGTCAATTGTTGAACTTGAAATCTTTGGCTAAGAGTTCTTGGACGAAATGGGTTTTCCCCTGGTCCCTCACGTTCTTTGTTCCCAAAATCAGAAATGTAAACAATGTTTTTTTATACATTTGTAAATTAGGCTTGACACATGTAAATGTGGTTTATGACTCACCCTAAACTAAGAAGGGACTGCCACGTCCCTTTTTGGTATGATCTTGTTAATTTTATCCACTTATTAGTTAATTGGGTAATGTCACGTTGCCCGGTAATTTACCAAATACCCCCATAATTTAAAAATTATCTCAACTTAATTAAATACTACTCTCTTTTAACATACCTTGTACACCTTATGGTCATGTAGTACCTTGTGTGGCATTAGTCCATAAATACCGAGTATTTTAGCTTGGGCCATATTTTATCCCAAAATGCCAAATTTGAACGAAACTCATTTTCTTTGACTTGAATCCCCTTTCATATTTATGAATTTACTTTCACTCTTTTGAAATAGCGTAATACTTATAATCCAAAATAAATCTCATTCCCGAACTTTCGTCGATTAACTTATGATGAAACTTCAACTTATGAAAATGCAGGACATAACATCTCATTTTCGATCTCTCATTAATTTATTTATGGTATTTTTCATGTACGAAAATATGGGGTGTAACAGGCACCTGATTGCCAAAACATGAACCGTATTCCCTTCTTATCCAGGTGGGCGCCTGATTGCTAAAACATGAACTATATTCCATTGTTCACCAGGTGGGCGCCTAATTACCAAAACTTGAACTGTATTCCCTTATTCTCCAGGTGGGCGCCTGATTACCAAAAACTTGAATTGTATTCCCTTATTCTCCAGGTGGGCGCCTGATTACCAAAAACATGAACTGTATTCCCTTGTTCTCCATGTGGGCGCCTGATTACCAAACCTTGAATAGTATTCCCTTGTTCTCCAGGTGGGCGCCTGATTGCCAAAACTTGAATTGTATTTCCTTGTTCTCTGGGTGGGCGCCTAATTGCCGAAACTTGAACTGTATTCCCTTGTTCTCCAGGTGGGCGCCTAATTGCCGAAACATGAACTGTATTCCCTTGTTCTCTAGGTGGGTGCCTGATTGCCGAAACTTGAACTGTATTCCCTTGTTCTCCAGGTGGGCGCGTGATTGCCGAAAAATGAACTGTAATCCCTTGTTCTCCAGGTGTGCGCCTGATTCCCGAAACTTGAACTGTATTCCTTTGCTCTCCAGGTAGGCGCCTGATTGTCAAAACTTGAACTATATTCCCTTGTTCTCCAGGTGGGCGCCTGATTGCCGAAACTTTATTTGTATTCCCTTGTTCTCCAGGTGGGCGCTTGATTGCCAAAACTTGAACTGTATTCCCTTATTCTCCAGGTGGGCGCCTGATTGCCAAAACTTGAACTATATTCCCTTGTTCTCCACGTGGGCGCCTGATTACCAAGACTTGAATTGTATTCCCTTGTTCTCATGGTGGGCGCCTGATTGCCAAAACATGAACTGTATTTCCTTGTTCTCCTGGTAGGGGCCTTATTGCCGAAACTTGAATTGTATTCCCTTGATCTCGAGGTGGGCGCCTAATTGCCGAAACTTGAACTATATTCCCTTGTTCTCTAGGTGGGCGCCTGATTGTCAAAACATGAACTGTATTCCCTTATTCTCCAGGTGGGCACCTGATTGCCAAAACTTGATTTGTATTCCCTAGTTCTCTAGGTAGGCGCCTGATTACCGAAAACATGAACTGTATTCCCTTGTTCTCCAGTTGGGCGCCTGATTGCCAAAAACTTGAACTATATTCCCTTGTTCTTCAGGTGGTTGCTCGATTGCTGAAACGTAAACTATATTCTCTTGTTCTCCAGGTGGGCGCCTGATTACAACAAAACAGACAAAACAAATAAACTTTTCTGCCCCAGTTTGGTATCTGGGCACATTTGTGAGTGTTAATTGAATCATGTTACCCAAAAGCTCTAAGAATTTAAAAGCTAAATCCCATTATCCAAGAAGGCCTGAGATTTTCAAATTAAGTCTCATCTTAAGAGTGACAACTTTAAAGTTAATTATATTTCCTAAAGGTAAAACTTATGCTAACTCTTATTATCTATGAAGGTCTTGAAATTTAACTAGGTCCCATTATCCAGTAGGGTCTTGAGAACTTTTAAGATTAAATCCCATTAGCTTGGAGGGCCTTGGACATTTTAAACTAAATCCCATTATCTAGGAGGGTCCTGAAAAGTCGAGAATGAACTAACCTGAGCCACGTTCTCATCCTGGAGGATCTCTGCAGAACGAACAAAATTCCTTGTCTGTGAACCATGCTTTTCTTCATGGAGGGTTCCTATAGATTGAACAAATTTTTTTTCCCTTCTCAAACCGGCTTTGTGCTAACAAAATTTGAGCATGACACTTGAAAACATTCAAACTTCCAAGCTTTGATTTGGACACAATTTTTGTCCCTATTTCTAACAAAGAAAACTTGTGAGTTTATAAATATGGTGGTTGGTTTGTGGCCTTGGCTTTGAGGTCTATTGCTCCTTCACTTGCCATTTGATTTCCACTTGGAAGGCTTTGCTTGTTATTAGTTAACCACTTTCTCTGTCAACCTTATCACAAAAAATACCTTTGATCCATTCAAACCCAACACCTTCTATCTGTTGCATTGTTCATGAATTGACATACACCGAACATTTGTATTTTACATGAATCCCATAGCATGTTGATTGTTACCAACTCAGTGCTCTTGCTGCTCTTTCTTGACTTATACCACTTTGATGTTGTAGCCAGATTCCACTTTGTGCAATTTGAAGGTTGGTAGCAAATTTTGAAGTCATTTCTCACTTGTTTTGACCAAACAGACTCAAGAAGAGGACGTAAACAAAACAAAAGGAACAAAGTAAGAGACAATGGAAAGAGATGATACCTAACAAGAAATTACAAGATAGAAACTTATCCGATGTGGATACCAACTCTAATGACCATGACATGAACCTTTGGATTAAGTGGCCTAATATGTCAAGAAAGTCTAATGTTCAACTCTTGTTGTACCACTAAACCGCGAAACTAGGCTTCAATGCTCCGGTTATCCAATTTTTTTCACGAACCTTTTCCGACTTGTAATGACCGAAGGGTTTTCACCATTAAGCCTCTCTCATTTTAGTCTTTCTATCAACTTACCATCGCCTTATGGTGCATGTGAAGGTTTTCACTAATAAGACTCTCTCATTTTGTTCTTTTCTTCTTAGTTCCTCAGATTTTGCAGATGACAAGGCATTAACCATGGTAAAAACACTATATACTCTTGGCATGTCTAAACTCAACACTCTCAAAAATTATCTAGGAGGTCTTTTTGGATAGTAATGTGGCTTTTGAACAAGGTTAGAAAGAAAGGATATCATAAAGGCTCAAAATAACTAAGACAACGAGGTTAATATATTTACAACCTTTGGAATCCATTCTAAATCTTTGCCCCAATTTCTAAAACAAGGGAATTTGATTCTCTTTTTTTTTCTTTTCTTTTTGCGATGGAATTTCTAAGAAAACTACCCCACTCTTGTCCTTGTAGGATTACGAAACATTTTATATGGTATGACCGAACCGTAAGGCTGCCTACGTATCTTGTGGTAACAAAAATCAGGTCAAACGTAGTTCACAAGACTACTTTTTGTTACTATTTGCCTTTTTATCTTTTTTTATCTTTTTTCTTTTCCATTCTTTTTTTTTCTTTTTCTCTTTTTTTCCTTATTTATCTTTATATCTATTTTTTTTTAATTTTCCTTTTGGAATGAACTTTCTAAAATAAACCTATGGAGCCATGAACTTCTTTTTTCGTATGCCTCTAACTTGATTCAAAAAGAGGGGAGGTCAAAGAAATCAGTACAGGCTCAAAAGGGTATAGAATGATATAAGTATTTGGGTAGCTGAAAGAGGGCCTCCCAATCTCTGAAAATGCTAAATACAACACATGCAACTTGAGAATAAAAAAGGAAGATCATGCACAATATTTTTTTTTTGCAGCTTCGCCATTGATATCACTGATATTCTTTCCACTTTTTTTTAGTGTCTTGTCAAGTACATAACTCTCTTTGGGTAATTTCTTCTTCACAATGGATACCCTCCGTCTGTTCGGAACAAACTCTCTTGACTTTATGTTGTAAATTGAGGTGTATTTGAACTCAAAATTGTTCGCTTCAAATTGTTTGAGATGCACTCTCCTTTAACGAATCCTTATCATCCTATTAATTTCCCAAATTACCTGCCCCTGTTTCACACAGTTCGGGCTTCAAATGATCTCAAAATATCTAAATATGTACTTATTTCCCTCAAATATCCCTATCATTTTCAAAATTACTTTATTGCTTCATGACTAAACTAACTTATAAGACCAGGCCTAGAATTATGCCTGCATGTAATGTCACTAGAGCCAGCATAAAAAGAACTATAAAAGGAGAAGAGGACTAAACAGAAAAATGACTAGAAATAACAAAAAATAGAAAATTGCACTAAACAGACGGTGACAGGGTTTGAACAACCAAACAAGCAAAATAAACTGGGGTTACAATCCTGAAACAAAGCTAGACAACACTAAACGAGTTACTACGACTAAACGAACCAGGAAAAATAAAAGGATAGAAGTGTTTGAGTCACAAGACAATATCCGGATTACAATCTTGAAATAACTCGGACAACAGAAATGACAACAAAATAAACCACCAGAACTCATCCCCAGCTAACCAAGAAAAGAGCATCTTTCCAATCACCAAGCTCGACATCTTAGCCACTGATTTCCGCATCAACATTACTAGGACCTTCACAAGTCTTCATCACATTGACCTTAGCAAATTGCTTTTGAGTCCCTTTTGCCAACTCGTTCTTAAGATCAACTTCTGGAACCGAGACTGATAGCGCTGAAAACTATGCAGCAAGTGGCCTTCCAAGGAACTCAGAAGAGTTTTCATATTCATTTTCAACACAAATCATGCCCACCTTATGCGTCTCATTATGAACAGGCAATGGACTTTGGCTAGTAGCTGCTGCATCTGGATTTTGCACAGTTATGCCACTTGCAGCGACAAGCTTTTGGACTGCTCTTTTCAGATTCCAACACTTTTCTATGTTGTACCCCGAGGCATTAGAGCAATATGCGCACCTGAATAATGTAAATTCTTTGAAAGGGAGTTCGATATTTTTATCTGAATTGGCTTCAACATGCCCAATTGTCTTAACCTTTGGAACAAACTTGCATATGATTTTTCAATAGGAGTGAAAAACTTTTCTCTTTGTTGCTACCTTCTCATTTTGAACTCCGGCCTTGGTTGGAACCTCTTTCGGGTGGGTGGTTTATATGTGTTACACCCCGCAATATTACGTCAATATTATGTCCCGTAATATTATATTACGACAATGTTATGCTCTGTAGTAAAATGTTACGATGATGTCACCCTCTATAGTATTACATTACGGTGATATTACGCTTCGTAGTAATAAGTTTTGATAGTATTGCACCCTGTAGTATTGTACGTTGAATTTGTCGTAAGGTAATTGACATCAGTCCAAGGAAAAGATTATTTGGAGATTATAAGAATTATGCTATTTATACCAAGCAATGAATAAGTGTTAGGAATAATAAAGGGGTACACGGATAAACGAAAACGAGTTTCGGTGGGAATGACCAATTTGGAATAAAATACGGGTCGAGCGATAATATCTGATAATTATAAATTAATACCATGTGAGGTACCATTTGACCACGGTAGTGTAATATATAAACTATATATGAAGTATTTTGAAAATAAGTAATATTTTAAGTAACTCGAAATATTTTTTTTATTATGCGGGTAATTAGTTAATTATCGGTAGTAGGATACTAGCTAATTACTTAATGGATAAGTTTAAATTCTCCAACAAGGTATTACGTGGCAGCACCATGAATCTTCATCAAAGCCAAGAGTGTGACTCATAAATCTTGTTGAAAGGTAGCAAAATGAGGTTTTAAACAAAAGACACGGTTGATTTTATTTCTGGGAAAAGAAATGCGTACATTATAATTTTCCAACACCTTTTACATGCAATTTTGGCTCTTTTTGATATATCTCAAAACCTTCTTTCCTCATTGTTTGTACGCTTACATACTCAAACTTGATCTACTGTTTTATTCCCTTTTTATCATTTGAACTCAAGTTGAAACTTAGATATTAAACTTTGGTATTATATTACTGATGAACATTACTTCTTATTCTTCCATATTCCTAAGGAAAAAGGTATCCTTTGAACACCAGGGATAGTTGTCTTCAGATTTCTATACATGTATTTATATAGTGTCAGAGATTAACTTTTCCCGATATTATGTCAAACTTAAGAGATGTGTTTGTAGAAGCAAAACTGCCAAGCAAGCACTTAGTTTTGATTCTCTGATGTGTGAGGATGAAACATGAAAATGTTTTGTGACAACTACGGATTTTTCCCTAATCCAGGTATGTTAAGGCTATCCCTTCTTTCTTTTGGTATGATCCATACGATACGAACGAAACATGCAAATATACAAATTCCATGAATGACTCTATTCATAGATGTATTAGAGATATATATGTTCTTGAATTTCCGTGTGTCAAAATATTTTATCATCTGTTCATGGGTCTCAGAAAAAAATACGAAAGTTGAAAAGAGTTTACTTTATGATATTACTCAAATTCAATATGGTCTTATGAAGCTCCGAAAGATTTTATTAACGTACTTTTCATGCATTGCATTCAGGTGCCTTGACCCATGACCAGATGGCATTATATATGAGTATATATATGTAAATATATGTATATGGGATATGGGAAAAGGTTACTGCGTTATATACGTACCACCACCTGATCAGCTGGTATATGATGATGATATTGCCCACAATGGCTAAACTATGTTTCAAACAGCGTTATATACCCATATATATGTATGTATTCAAATAGCATTATATACGCGTATATATGTATGTATTCAAATGGCGTTATATACGTGTATATATATATATATATATATATATATATGGGAAAGTTTATGGCGTTATATACGCACCACCACCTGATCAGCTGGTATACGATTATGATTTTGCCCACAGTGGCCGATATGATATTATGGGATGCCCTCAGAGGCTGATGATGTTATGAAACATGTACCTATGCAATACATGACATTCATACGCTTATGCATGACGCTAAAAGTAATTTATGATTTACAAAGTTATTCAGACTTACAGCTTGAGCCATGTACTCTATATGTCTTCCATGTCTCTTATGTATTTATTTATGTGCCTTACATACTCGGTACATTATTCGTACTGATGTCCCTTTTGCATGGTGACACTGCGTTTCATGCCCGCAGGTCCCGATAGACAGGTCGAGAGCCCTCCAAGTAGGCTATCAGCTCAGCGGAAGATGTTGGTGCGCTCCATTTTCTTCGGAGTTGCTTGTTTGGTTAGTATGATTTAGACGTGTATTGTTTGGTACGGCGGGACTCTATCCCGACCATTATGACATTTATGTACTCTTAAAGGCTTGTAAACATATGTCTTGTACGTGAAAGATTGTATGGCCTTGTCGGCTTTGTTTGAGTTTATAAAAGATTATGTTGCCCTATTAGGCCCGTATGTCATGTGTATATGATGATGTAATAAGAAAGATACATTACGTTGGTACTCGGTTGAGTAAGGTACCGGGTGCCCATTGCGGCCCATCGGTATGGGTCGTGACAATATGCTTGAGGAGGCGGGTAAGATATTTGTAGAGGTTGTGCAGTCCATTGCGGGTCTCGTGGGTGTGGAGCATATGGAGGTGCATTGTAGATAAAGTGTTGTGAAGGTGAGGTATGACCTTTGGGATTTTGTAGAGGACGGTAGCATTGGTGAGGATTATCTAGAGTATGAGGATATTCATGGTGTCGGTATTGAGACTGAAAGTGTTTAGAAGGAATGCCCACTAGATCTTGTCGTTGGCGGAGCTCAGCAACATCTTTTCTATCAATGGGAGGATTGTCCCGATCAACTTGTTCGTTCCATCTAAACCAAAATTCCCTAAAACTTTCCTTGGGTTTCTTTTCTATCTGAGATATGGAGGAGCGGTCTGGGACAATGTCTGTATTGTGCCGAAAGTGTCGCACAAAATCTTGAGCCATGTCATCCCATGTATGCCACTTATTGACACCTTGACGAGTATGCCATTACAAAGCTGCCCTAGTCAGGCTCTCATTGAAATATTCCATTAGCAACTCATCTTTCCTGCCAACACTTCTCATTTTACTGCAATAACCACTCAGGTGGGCTACTGGATATCCACCCCCATCATACAAATTAAACTTTGGCATCTTAAACCATTTCAGCTTTCTGGATATCTCATCTTGCTCCACTATCTTAGCAGGCTTTGCAGTCTCAAGGGGAGGCTCAAAATGAGGAGTGTGAGAGTATGGACCCGAGACCTTGAAAATTTATTCTGGAGCATAGTGTTGGGCATCAGGGACTTTGAGCACAATCTCGTTAGAGGATCGGGGAAAAGTAGCTGGTGGAGGAGCTACAAAAGCATGGGTTACCAAAGGAGCGGGGTATGATGTGGTTTTGGCAGGTGGAGTATGAAAAGGTTGCAGGTAGACATCATCAGCAGTAGTAAACTTGATTTGTGACAGTGGCGGAATGGTGACAAGGCTTTCAGTGTAGTCAGTGGGAACTGATGGTGGAGGACGGCCACTAGTCCAGGCTTAGTATATTTTGGCCATCTGTCCTTTCAACCTTAAGACCTCTTAATTTAACTCAGACTCTGATTCAACAATTCCCTTAGATGGATCAATGACCCTTGTGTCCCCACTATTTACCAGCCATGACTACCTTACTCTTTGACCTTGTGTTATATGGATGAGTTACTTAAGAACCACAAACCAACCACCCTTCTGCTCAATGAAGACAACAAAAGGAACAAAATGGGGTCATCCTGTTAGTGTTAGGGCATTTAACATAGGATAATCTCACAATATGTGCAATGCACCTAGTCACAGTTATCGGTTCTAGAATGATTTCGAGGGTCACAAGATCACTTGGCATCATTCCAATTTGTTCATTTCAATCTTCTCTTTTCTTTTCTTTTCTGGCACTTCTTGGCTTGCTCATTTTCTTTACTCTTTTTTTCTTCTAATTATCACTCTTTTCTTTCCTCTCATTTATCACATCCCATAATTTCATCTCTTTTTTTCTTTTAATAAAAAAATGATTCGATCGAACCCTATGTAGGTTGCCTATGTATCATGACACCGCATGAATCAGATCTTTGCGCAGTTCAGGAAGATCGAGAATAAACTAAACAAACTAAGGTTCTCTTTTTCTTTTCTTTTTTGCCTTAATGAGTACTCTGATGAGAAAAGAGAAATAAAAGAAGCAAATCCACTTTTTTAGAATTTTCTAGACTGAATGTTCTATAACCCAATCTAAACTCAAGCTTAACGAGCATATATTTTTTTTCTCCTTTTTTATCTTTTTGAAACAAATACTCTATGGGAAATTATTAAGGAATAAAAATCCTAGAAGAGAAAAATATTTTATTTTGTTTTTTTAGGAAGGTAGTCTAAAGAGTAAACCAAAGAAAAATATTTTGAATTTTCATTTGATATACCTGAAGAAATATTTCGAAACGAGAAATGAACAAGATAAAAAAATACTTTTGGATTTTAGTTTTGATTAACTAAGGGAGAAACTCTGAAGATAAACGAAAGATAAAGTATGTTTTTTTTTCTTCTATGTACAGTGTCCTAGAGTTCTAGTAAAATAAAAATAAATTTTTTTTCTATTCATTTTTCATTAATTTCCCAAAGAAGAACGTCAAAAGAAAATCTTTTTGGATTTTTGAAATTAATATCTTTAAAAAACTTTTAAAGAGGTACTAAAAGAAATTCTCTTTTTTTTTGAGAATTTTTAGTCTTAATAACTAAAGGAAATATAAAAGCAATTTTTATTTTGTGTCCTAGATATTAATTTTCTACGAAAAACCACAAAAGATTATTTGTTGAACTTCTAGAGTTAGTATTCTAAAGAAAACATCTAACATAAATATAAAAATGCAAAATCTTTTTTTTTCTTGATTTATAACACATTTTTTTCCAATACAAAATAGGAAATACAATAACAAAAGATTCGACATTACTGTACAAAACTAGAAGGTAAAAGACGACATAAAAAGAAAAACAAACTTAAAACATAAAAAAATAAAAAAAATCTCCTAAAGCAACTCGTGAATGAGCGATCCTGACTAGATGGTCTTATGGTGTTTGTCATGCCCAAACTCCGGTAAATAAATCCACACCTGTATGAGAAAATTAAGACCAAATAAAGTTAAAGACCTAGAACGCTATGTGAGACAATAACCCTTCCTATTGGACACATGCAACATATGATTGTGACTATTTTTCTAAAATTAACCTATGCGGCTAAAAATGGCTAAAATGCAAGATTAGGCTAAGACCCCGCGAAGCCAAGAACCTAAAACTTACTAGGAAGACTGAACCCTATATGGGTTGCTTACGTATCACGTCCCGAAAGACGAGAATCATCTATGTGTAGTTCAGGAAGATTGGATACGTACAAGAATTTGAAAAAATAACTAATTTAGAGAAAATATATTATTTTGTCTTTTTAGAAAATGATGAAACATGTAAACTCTCTTTGGATTTTCTTTTTCCTTCTTTTTTTGAAAAACAAATAATGGGAAAGTGCAAAATCTTTTTGGATTTTTTTTTCATTTTCATTTTTTAGTATCCAATTGGAGACACTTAAAGTTGGTACGATCTTTCATTTAGACACCTGAACTTAAGAGAGTTCCTATTGAGCACGTACGTTACATGAACTTTGTTCCAATTAAACACTTCTTACTGAGTTGGCACATAAAGTGAGTTTCACCCAATATGGGCGCGTGAAAGCCCAAAAAACAGATTTGTTTTTATTTTTTTTATTTCCTTCTTCTTCTTTATGTCCACCACCATTTCCACCATTGCCTCCTCCACTTTTCGTCATCTTCTCCGACTCAAATCGCCATTCTTCTTTCGAATCCCATACCAGATTCAAATTCAGCCGAAAACGAAAAGGTGAGTATTTATGATTGGAAGAAAACAAAAAGGATAAAGTGAAGAAGAAGAAGCCTAACCCAGCTGCCAGAACTGAAATTAATTATGTCAAGAAATCTGGATAATGAAGAAGGTAAACAGAAATTTTCCTTTCTAAACCTAGCTCTTTTCCTTCTCGTCACACTTTCTTTGTCTGTTTACTATTTATGCATGTGTGTGTGGCTATTTCTGGGCAGCAGAGAGTGGTGGTTTGCGGCTAGCTCTGGTGGCGGGGATGGCGACAATGAGGCTGAAGAAGACGGTGCGACTGCTGGGGTCTGCCAGCGGAGAGATTCAGTCGCTGGTGTTGTGTGTGTTAGGTTTGAGCGGTGGAAAGAGGTGGAGATGTAGTGGTCGTTTGTGGATGGGCGCTGGCTGGTATTTTAGGGATGGAGAAGAAGGGTCTTTTGGGGTGGTTCAAGTTCAAGGAGAAAGGGAGCCGACATTGATTGCAGATGAAGATGGAAAGGAAGGGGGTGGGGGTCGTTGGGGAAGATGACGGAGGGGAGGGGTGGGTTGGTAATATGTTTAGTTGTTTGTTTAGGGCTAGTTATTTGTATTTTAGTGGAAATAACACTATATAGCTGAGGTGGATAGTGAGGTGGACAAATAAAATGATGTGGCACGATTTATAATGGTTATTTTTGCCACGTAGACGGAGATTGCAGAACATGCGCTTGGTTAATTAATAAGCCAGCAAAAAACGTGTCTTATTGGTATGAGAATTGCCTAAGAAACGT
Source organism: Nicotiana sylvestris (assembly GCF_000393655.2). NCBI lineage: Eukaryota > Viridiplantae > Streptophyta > Magnoliopsida > Solanales > Solanaceae > Nicotiana > Nicotiana sylvestris. The sequence continues at coordinate 125,615,102 of NC_091059.1, read as the reverse complement.
GTCTAATTGGAAAGAGATCTAGTTTAAGTGTCTAAGTGAAAGATCGTGCCAACTTTAAGTGTCTTCGAATGTATTACGCCATAGAAAATTATAACTGGCCCCTACTTGCTTTATTTTTTACACTTCACCTTTTTTTTTATTTATCCTCAACCCTCATTGGTCTGCCAAATGACCCATTTTACCTTTGAAGATTTCAACATGTAACATATTAGGATGCATCAGGATGGTCTATTATTTTGGGTACACCTGTCCTAGATAGACCCAACACCTGTGTTGAGTCCCCTAAGTCAAATACACGTGATGCAAACAAACGTTCCTACTAGGGATCCGACATGAGGCTATGTTATTCTAGGTTTAAAAAACCTGGGTTTATTTGTTCTAGACCTGGCTTACCTGAGTGGACAGCTCGAGCCGGGGGGGGAGCGTACCGGGAATACAGAAGCTTCACCGGCTTTGCACCTTGTTTGAACCTCATTCTAAAATTGGGACATGACTCTAACAGAAGAGAAGTCACACAAAGTGCACACTTCCCACATGATTTAGAAGACTCAGAGAGAGGAGAGTTTCGTAACAGTTTATATACATTTCAAACATTATCAAAGCGGTAAAAAGTGACATTGAGCACATTAGGCTCAAACACGTAAAAATTATAAAATAAATAAAGCCAACTATAACAGATATTCTAAGCTCGAATTCTGAACCCTGAACCAAAAGTCCTGGGTTCTTGTCCTCAGCAGAGTCGCCAGAGCTATCACACCTCCTTTTTCTACCCATAAGGGGTATAAGGGAGTTTTTTTCAATTTAATTGACAATCGAAATGGGATTATTTATTATAATTCAGAGTTTCCACTTGGGATAATTTTTGGTGTCCTAAGTCACCAATTTAAAATCCCGAATCGAGGAAGGTTGACTCTTATTTATGGTCAGCGAACACAGAAATCCGGGTAAGGAATTATGTTAACCCAAGAGAAAGTGTTAGACATTCCCAGATTCCGTGGTTTTAGCATGGTCGCTCAACTATTATTAATTGGCCTAGTTATCTGATTAATTACATATTTAAAACCTATTGTGCATTTTTTAACTTTCTAACCGCTTTTATTGTTTATGGGATTATTTTCTAGAACAATGCACGATTGTTGTACACTTGTTATTTTTGAACACATTGTGAATCGCGTCACATGAATGCACCCGCGGTTTAAAACATGTTTATTTTTATTAATATTTAGAAGTTGTGGTAGGGTCACATGAAATGTACACCCTGCTCCCAACAAAGAAACCACTCACTGAAGGAAAAATAGATGTTCATATTGAATAGCAGGATAATATCAAAAAACATAATGGAAAGAAAAAATAACAAAACTATTTAACAAGATCCTACTGGTTTATAAAGTAATCTAAATTCCACAAAGAAATCTCACATTTCCAAATCCCAATTAACTAGCTAAATTTGCAACAACAACATAGCAATAACAACGTTTCAGTTTCAAAAGTTTATCTATTCCACAATATTGCTTATTTGAATCCATGCCTCCATTACCAGCCAATCGAAACAAACAATCAACAATCATAAACATACAATTATAAAACTCATACATCTTTTTGCCTTTGTAAAATAGTATAGGGCTTCCAATCGAGGAACAAACAAAAATCATAGAAAAGAAAATACATCAGCCTGATTTAAAAGAAGATATAAATCACAATTATCATATATAGATGGAAAAAATGAAGTTGCATACTTGTCAAAGTGGTCCTTTTGAGTTGGTTGAAAATTAACCAAATGTATTAAACCTCATGGCAGACAAATAGAACTGTCGTCAGAATTTGAAAGTGTGACAGAATAGGAACAGGACAACAACAATCGAAATCGGAACCGTGAACCTCGACTTCGTATCACACTCAAAACCACTCCGGACAGCGGCAATTTCAATTATATTAGCTTGGCTCCATAGCATAAACTTTTCTCATTCTCCTCACTATTTTTCGGAGTTATGCTCTATTTTTCATCCCTTTCTCATCTCCGTTCTGTTCTTAATCCCTCCTGAATATGTGTGTGCATTGAGGTTTCTGGGAGATAGGGCTAGGTGGGTGGACTTTAAGGGTGATGTTTGGATTCCGGCGAGCTGCTGGTACTGGTTTTCGGCAAACAGCGGCTGGTCTAAGGTAACGGAGGTTCATTGTTGTTCTTTTGGTTGGAGGTGGGAAAAGGAAGAGGGAATGGTTGGAGATTTTAGGTGTGAAGAATAAGGCTTTCTGATGGCTGCTCCATCTCCTCGAAGTTAAGCGTCTGGAGCTTAGGGTCTGTATGGAATAGAGATCGGTGTTCTAGTTGTTGTGGTGGTCGTAAAAGGTTTGACGATGGGGGAGGGGGGGTCTGTTGTACTGATGTTGGTGGAGTTCAAAGGTTGGAAGGTGAAGATATGGGTCTTCGATAGGGTCTCCTAAAGAAGATGACGTTTTGGGGGGTGGGCGTCTATAATAAAAACGGCTGATGCTCCTGGATAGTATAGATCTAGGTTTGTTTTTGATTAACTCTGGAAAAAGTGTTGACTTTAAGTCTCTAGCTTTAGCTTCTTTTTATAGGTTTAGGGTTTTAGGGTTATAGTTAGGTTAGGGGGTCTGGGCCTAGGAATTATGGGTTAGGTCCGAAAATTAAGATTAAAAAATGGGTTTTTTGAGCCCAAATTTTATTCTTTCTCAGTGAAAAAAACTAAAATACTACCTTATTTACTTAAAATAAGACCAACCGTTAAAACAAACCTATTTCTTTTTGGTATTTTCAAATATCATATTAAAAATAAAAATAAGGTACTATTTTCGTATTTTTTAGTTTTACGAAAAGTAATAAACTAAAAGCAACTAAAAAGAAGAAATATTTTTTGTAATTTTTAATTTTTTGATAAAATAAAGTAAAAGAGTTAAAAGAACTATATTAGGCCTAAACTAAACAATTAAATGCTTAAATTTGTAAAATTTTGGGGAGGGTCAAAAATCACATGTTTACACCAAGGACACGACCCGCTCTGATACCACTTTTTCACGCCCAAAACATGGGGAACCATGGCTGGCACCCGGTGTTGCACTGGCCCCTGCGAACCACTCTGTAACTCATGATCATTCGACTAAAACTAGAACATACATATGTCGAGTTAGCTGAACTCATTCCTTTCATAACTATCATGTGCCCACATGTCCACAACTCATAATGTGTAAGTGGAAAACACTATTTCACTGAACCATTTTTCCTAGGAAAAATACATAAGTTGCCACATGACTTATGGCCCAAATCCCTGTTGCACACTTTCTAGGAACGAATATTACTTTACACACCAAACCTTTCCAAAGTGTATCTAAGATACGCCATTTTTTTCTTAACCAGTTTTTCAAAATATGTATAATATCACGCACCAATAAGGTCGTGACACATGTCCTAACTCAAAGAACAAAAAATAAAAATACTAAATTTACACCACAATTGATATATTTAAAAGAAAAAAAAAAGAAAAAACGGGAAACAACCCCCCTCCCCCGTCTCTCATCTTCTTTAAACTCCCACACCAAGCCTCCTCTAAACTTCATGGAAATATCCACCAAGCCTCCTCTAAACCCCCACAGCCATGGAAATACCCACCAGAAAAAAAATCACATGAATCAAGTGTTGGCCATGGCAACCACCACTATCGCCGTGGCCAATATTCACATAGATCTTTCACATGGTGCTTTAAGTGTTGGCCATGGAAGCCATCACTATCGCCATAATTTTTAGAGCAAAACCTACACTATAAACCCTTTGTTCACACCCATTAAAAAAAATTAAATTTTTGAAGTCAAAGAAAAAATAAGCAGATCTAAAAACAAAATTATTAAAACAAATGGAGAAGTCAGTCACTGATTTCATTAGCAGATCTAAAAATATTTAAACTTGAAGGATATGACTAATTAATTTGAAACTTGGACCTAACTCTAAAACTATTTTTGTGTTTCAGAGTTTAATTAATGGAGATGACAAAGTAGGTGTCTAGGGGAATAAGAAAACGGGTGGGGGTGTTTGGAAAAAAGACCAAATTGTTTGGAGATGAAATAACTACAAATAGAAAAGAAAAAAATAACAAAGGCTGGGGACATGTGGCATTTAGATAATGGTTTAGACCCGAAAGTTTTACATTCACTCGCCTTTTTTTTGTGTAAAATACGCGCGCGCCAGCTGCCAAAAGTGGTGTGCATTAGATACACTTTGGAAAGGTTGGGTATGTAAAGTAATATTCGTTCCTAGAAAGTGTGTAACAGGGATTTGGACCATAGGTCAAGTGGCAACTTATGTATTTTGCCTTTTTCTTAAAATATGAATATATATGGACCGTCAAGGCCTATGACATACTATACAAAATGAACCTCTATCTACAAAGCCTGTATGATTGTTTTACATCAATTGGGATAGGGTATCGGCCTACCCATAAGTTTGTGCCAAACTTCTGATACGATGACTCATAGACTCACCGACACTCCCGATGAGGTGGAGTCTTATCAATTATTCGCTGAATGTCAATCTCGTCTACAATGAGGGCTCGTCAAACTGATTATCTATACCTGCAGGCATGAATGTAGTGTCCCCAACAAAAGAATTTCAGTACAAATAATGTACTGAGTATGTAAAATAGAACTGAAACATAACAGCAAGTCAACATTAATTAAGGATATATAAGAATCAACCTGAATCTTTGATGTGCCACCGTATATGCATACTTATTATACTCATATATATACCATGCTTCTCCTTAAGACTATTATCCATAACTCATGATGCATGGCCCAACTGATCAATGGTAACTGCCCGATCAGTCGTTGCACGGTGGTAAATGAATGACTACCCAACCGATGGTAAATAATAATACAGAACTGCCCAACCATTGGTAACTGCCCGATCGGTCGTAGCCCGGTGGTAAATGAATATAAACCCAACCGGTGATAGCACGACAGTAAATAAATATGCATGACTGCCCAATCGGCCGTAGCACAGTGCTAAATATGTAACTACCCAACCGACCGTAGCATGGTGGTACATATGTAACTGCCCAACCGGCCGTAGCTTGGTGGTAAATGCATATGCATGAAGATACATGTATTAATATATAATGAACATTAATATTTTTATCAGATACCTCAAAAGGAAAATAGATACGTACTTAGACATGCTTGAATATCACTTGACATGAATAAATAGCATAGACATCCTTAACTGCTAAGAGTAGAACCACTTATGGAATAGCATGACGTTTACGTATCGTTACTTGGATCATGCCAAAAGAAAGAAGTGATAGCCTTAACATACATTTTAAGTCCAACTATCTACTTGTATCCATGAACAATCTTCTCTACACCTCAATCATAGTAAACAACTAAATCTAAGAAAAATGAAACTATCCCCAACCATCTGGACATATGTATAACTTAAGGCCATGATTACGTGTAACTCTTGCTGACACATGTGTTACAGTTTAGATCTATTATGTTGACAAGCTCCAACGTCCACCTACTTAGCAGTGCTTAGTAATTCTATCATTTTACACGTGGATTAATGCTCACACAATTAAGAATTATCTCAAATTACTTAAAATACTACTCGCTTTTAATACAATTTATACACCTCTCTATAAGATACTTTACTATCATGGTCATGTGGTACCATATAAAATTAATACATACACTATTATTTCATTAAAACATAACGGCGTCAAATGTTGTTAAACTTACGGGATGTAACATCCTTCCCCTCTTTAGAACATTCGTCCTCAAATGTTAACTCTTTAAGTTTTTCAAAACAATCGCTAGGGCCCTCTCTGTAAGTTAAACTAAAATCCAACCTCTATCTGCTCGACTATTCACACCTTTTTGTACTTGAGTATCTCATATTTTCTTCACCTATTAACTTACTTACCTTTAAATCTCGCAATGTATCTTCCGTTACTTTCATAGCCTCTCTTCCACATAAGTGAAAATTACGCCTTAAAGCTCTACTGTAATACCTGCACCTCTAATGCATACAAAATCTAGCAAAAGCTTCATACTGACTTCTTACCACACAGCTCTATGGCACGACTAGGAAACAAAAGAAGGGTAACATTTCCTAAATGCCCTATAGCCTCTCAATTATAAATGTGGCGGGCAACACACCCATAAGTGAGACTCTAATAGGAACGGCTTAATAGACTCTCTAGGACATGACCCACTCTGATACCACTTTGTCACGCCCAAAACAAGGGGAGGCGTGGCTGGCACCCGGTGCCGCGCTGGCCCATGCGAACCACTCTATAACTCATGATCATTCGACTAAAACTAGAACATACATAGGTCGAGATAGCTGAACTCATTCTTTTCGTAACTATCATGGGCCCATATGGCCATAACTCATAATGTGTAACTGGAAAACAATATTTTACTAAAGCATTTTTCTTAAAATATAAATACATATGAGCCATCAATGCTTCTAACATACTGTAAAAAATGAACCTCTGTCTACAAAGCCTCTAAGATTGTTTGATTTCAATTGGGATAGGGTACCGGCCTACCCATAAGTCTGTGGCAAAATTCTGATACGATGACTCATAGACTCGGCTGCACTCTAGATGAGATGGAGTCTTATCGATCCTTTGCGGAATATCAATCTCGTCTACAATGAGGGCTCGTCAAACTGATTATCTATACCTGCAGGCATGAATACAGCGTCCCCAACAAAAGGATGTCAGTACAAATAATGTGCTGAGTATGTAAAGTAGAACACAAACATAACAACAAGTCAACATTAATTAAGGATATATAAGAATCAACCTGAATCTTTGATGTGCCACCGTATATGCATATTTATTATACTCATATATTGTCATGACCCAATTTACCGACCCTCGGGAGTCTTGAGCATATCGTCCAATATCAGAATAATATGCTCGGATTGCCCGTCCATCTGAGGTTGAAATGTTGTACTCGGCTCAACCCGTGTGCCTAACTCTCGCTGAACTGCTCTCCAAAAATATGAGGTAAACTGTGTACCTCGGTCCGAAATGATATACTCGAGCACGCCATGAAGAAGAACAATCTCCTGGATATAGATCTCAGCTAACCTTTCGGAAGAATTGGAGACTGCTACCGGAATGAAATGCGCTGACTTGGTCAGCCTATCAACAATAACCCATATTGCATCGAACTTCCTCTGTGTCCGTGGGAGTCCAACAATGAAGTCCATAGTGATCCGCTCCCACTTCCACTCAGGAATCTCGATCTTCTGGAACAAACCACCAGGCCTCTAATACTCATACTTAACCTGCTGACAATTCAAACACCGAGCCACATATGCAACAATATCCTTTTTCATTCTCTGCCACCAATAATGTTGCCGCAAGTCCTGATACATCTTTGCAACGCCCGGATGAATAGAGTACCTGGAGCTATGGGCCTCCTCTAAAATCAACTCTCGAAGACCATCCACATTAGGCACACAAACTCGATCCTGTAATCTCAAAACTCCATCATCACCTAACGTAAACTGCTTGGCACCTCCATGCTGCCAATGCCAAAAAACTCCAAATCTCTGTAGCTGATACTTGTCTAGGCTAGTTCTTGACTACCTCAATCTTCTTCGGATCAACTTGAATACCCTCTGCTGATACAACATGACCCAGGAATGCAACTAAACTCAACTAGAACTCACACTTAGAAATCTTAGCATATAATTGACTATCCCTCAAGGTCTGAAGAACCACTCTAATATGATGCTCGTGCTCCTCCCAGCTACGGGAATAAATCAAAATATCATCAATGAAGACTATCACGAACGAATCCAAGTAAGTCCTGAACACTCGGTTCATCAAATCAATAAAAGCTGTTGGGGCATTTTTCAACCTGAATGACATCACGAAGAACTCATAATGCCCGTACCAAGTGCAGAAAGTTGTCTTAGGGATATCGGATTCCCTAATCCTCAACTGATGGTAGCCAAATATCAAGTCAATCTTCGAAAATACCTTGGCACCCTAAAGCTGATCAAACAAGTCATCAATCCTCGGTACTGGATACTTATTCTTGATTGTAACCTTGTTCAACTGCCGGTAACGGCTCCGCATATCAGACTCGGACTCCCAGGTCGATGCCTCAGCAGGCTGACCTCTCCACTGAACACGAATAGAAGAGAAATTCTTCGACCACAACTGACAAACTTACCAGTCTAGAATAGCTACTGGCTCCTCCTCATAGGACAAGTCCTTGTCCAACTGAACAATGCTGAAATCTAACACGTGGGATGGATCGTCGTGATACTTCTGAAGCATGGACACATGAAACAATGGATGCACGGCTGATAAGCTCGGCGGCAATGTAGGTCTGTAAGCCACCTCTCCCACTCGATCAAGAATCTCAAACGGGCTAATAAACCTAGGGCTAAGCTTGCCCTTCTTCCCAAATCTCATCACTCCTTTCATAGGCAAAACTCAAACTAATACCCGCTCACTGACCATGAAAGCCAAATCTCGAACATTGCAGTCGGCATAGCTCTTTTGCCTGGACTGAGCTGTACGAAGCCTATCCTGAATGATCTTGACCTTGTCCAAGGCATCCCGCACTAGATCCATACCCAACAACCGAGCCTTTTCCGGGCTCAAAACATCCAACCGGCGACTGATACCCCCTACCATACAAAGCCTTATAATGAGCCATATGGATACTCGACTGGTAGCTTTTGTTGTAGGAAAACTCTGGTAAAGGTAAAAACTAATCCTACGATCCTCCAAAGTCAATGACACAAGCTCGGAACATATCCTCCAAAATCTGAATAGTACGCTTGGACTGCCCGTCCGTCTGAGGATGAAATGCTATGCTTAACTCAACCCGTGTGCCCAACTCTCACAGAACTGCTCTCCAAAACTGTGAGGTAAACCGTGTACCTCAGTCCAAAATGATAGACTCGAGGACACCATGAAGACGAACAATCTCTTGGATATAGATATCAGCTAACCTCTCGGAAGAATAGGAGACTGTCGCAGGAATGAAATGTGCTGACTTGGTCAGCCTATCAACAATAACCCACACTGCATCGAACTTCCTCTAAGTCCGTGAGAGTCCAACAACGAAGTCTATAGTGATTTGCTCCCACTTTCACTCAAGAATCTCAATCTTCTAGAACAAACCACCAGGCCTCTGATACTCGTACTTAACATGCTGACAATTCAAACACCGAGCAACATATGCAATGATATTTTTCTTCATTCTCCGCCACCAATAATGCTGCCGCAAATCCTGATACATCTTTACGGCACCCGGATGAATAGAGTACTAGGAGCTATGGTCCTCCTCTAAAATCAACTCTCGAAGACCATCCACATTAGGCATACAAACTCGACCCTGCAATCTCAAAACACCATCATCACCTTATGTAACCTGCTTAGCACCTCTGTGCTGCACCATGTCTCTGAGGACACAGAAATGGAGATCATCATATTTTCGATCACGGATACGCTCCAATAAAGAAGAACGAGCAACCGTGCAAGCTAACACACGACTGGGCTTAGAAATATCAAACCTCACGAACTGATCCAAAGCCTGAACATCCAAAGCAAGCGGTCTCTCACTGACCGGAATATATGCAAGACTGCCCATACTGGCTGACTCCTACTCAAAGCATCGGCCACAACATTGGCCTTTCCCCAATGATAATATGGTTTTATCATAGTCCTTTAATAGATCCAACCACCTTCCCTACCTCAAATTCAAATCCTTTTGCTTGAACAAGTACTACAGACTCTTGTGATCCGTGAACACCTCACATGCCACGCCATACAGATAATGCCTCCAAATCTTCAACGCGTGAACAATGGCTGCCAACTCCAAATCATGAACTAGATAATTCTTATCATGAATCTTCAACTACCGTGAAGCATAAGCAATGACCTTACCATCCTACATCAATACTGCACTAAGCCCAATACAAGATGCATCACAATAAACTATATATGGCCCTGAACCTGTGGGAAAAACCAACACCGGTGCCATAGTTAGAGCTATCTTGAGCTTCTAAAAGCTCACCTCACACTCATCCGACCACCTGAACTAGGAACCGCTCTAGGTTAACCTGGTCATCGGGGTTGTGATAGATAAAAAACCCTCCAAAACCCGATGATGGTAGCCTGCCAATCCCAAAAAACTCCAAATCTCTGTACCTGATGCTGGTCTAGGCTAGTTCTTGACTGCCTTAATCTTCTTCGGATCAACCTGAATACCCTCTGCTAATACAACATGACCCAGGAATGCAACTGAACTTAACCAGAACTCACACTTATAAATCATAGCATACAATTGACTATCCCTCAAGGTCTAAAGAACCACTCTAAGAGGCTGCTCGTGCTCCTCCCGGCTGCGGGAATAAATCAAAATATCATCAATGAAGACTATCACAAACGAATCCAAGTAAGGCCTAAAAACTCAGTTCATCAAATCCATAAAATCTTATAGGGCATTTGTCAACCCAAATGTCATCACCAAGAACTCATAATGCCCGTACCAAATGCGGAAAGTTGTCTTAGGGACATTGGATGCCCTAATCCTCAATTGATGGTAGCTAGATCTCAAGCTAATCTTCGAAAATACCTTGGCAACCTAAAGCTAATCAAACAAGTCATCAATCCTCGACAATGGATACTTATTCTTGATTGTAACCTTGTTCAACTGCTAGTAATCTATACGCATTCTCATGGATCTGTTCTTCTTATTAACAATCAACACCGGCGCACACCAAGGCGAGGCACTAGGTCTAATGAAGATTTTTCAAGAAAGTCATGTAATTGTTCCTTCAAACCTTTCAATTCATGTGGGGCCATACGATACGACGGGATAGAAATGGGCTGGGTGCCCGGAGCCAAATCAATGCAAAAGTCAATATCCCTGTCGGGTGGCATAACCAGCAGGTCTAAAGGAAATACCTTAGGGAACTCACGAACAACAGGAACATAATCAATAGAAGGAACCTCGACACTAGAATCACGAGCATATGCCAAATAGTCCAAACACCCCTTCTCGACCATACGTCGAGCCTTCACATAAGAGATAGCACTACAGGTAGAATGACCAGGAGTTCCTCTCCAATCTAAACGAGGTAAACCCGGAAAGGCTAAGGTCACAGTCTTGGCATAATAGTCCAAGATAGCGTGGTAAGGTGATAGCCAGTCCACCCCCAATATGACATCAAAATCAACCATGTCCAGACCCCCAATCATAACTATACATGAACGATGGACACGATCTACCATAATAGAATTCACCCACTAGTGTAGACACATAACTAGGAGCATCCAAAGAATCACTAGGCATGACCAAATATGGTATAAAATAAGATGACACATAGGAGTATGTATATCTTGGATCAAATAAAACTAAAGCATCTCTGCTACAAACCAGCATAGTACTTGTACCTCCACCTCTAGCACCTCTACCTCCACCTCTAATACCTCTACCTCCACATCTAACTGGCTGAGTGGGTTGAACAAGTCCCTCATTGAACCTCCCCACTCTTTCTCTCTCTTAGTGGGAAGTATAAGAAGAGCATGACGGGTCAAATCAATAAACCTGGTCTCATATTGAGTAACAGTCATAGAACTCTATTGGAGGCGCTCAAACTACCTCGGGTAGATCTCTCTTTGAGTGACAGGACGGAACATCTCCAGAAATAGCTGAGAAAACTAATCCCAAGTCAACACTGATGACCTAACTGGTCTAGCCAAACAATAATCTCTCCAACAAGTCTAGGTGGATCTAGACGCGAAAAGTAGCAAAGTCGAACCCATTGGTCTCCACTGTGCCCAAGTACCTGGGAACCTCGTGACAATTGCCTAAATAATCCTGGGGATTCTGAGAAGATGCACCACTGAAAGTAGTAGTGAAGAGCTTGGTGAAACTTATCCAACCTCCACAAAGCCTCCGAAGACGTAGCTGATCTATCACCACACTATGTTGTTTCTCGGCTAAAGAAGCGGTACGTGACCTCGCCATTAGCGAAAGGACAAGAGTATAGGTTTCAATTTAGCATTGAGAGAACAAAATCGCACGATAGAGAAGAATAGAAGTGAAACTTTTCCTAAATCTATAGCATCTGGGGGATATATACAAACGTCTCTGTACCGATCCCTTAGATTCTACTAAGCTTTTCTGTGAATTGTGAGACCTATGTAGCCTAGAGCAATAATACCAACTTGTCACGACCTGATTTACCCACCCTCGGGAGTCACGATGGCGCCTACTAGTGAAAGCTAGGCAAGGCAACCAACTGAATTATTTAGCTTGTTTCCATTCCAAATCCGTTAACAATTAAGAACTAATAGTTAATAATCAACAAAATTTAATAAGCGGAAGATTTAATTTCAAGTTTTAATAACACTAATAATACCATTTCATAACAACTTCTCCCAAGACTGGTATCATAACTTCACAGACTATCTAAGAATACTACAATTAAAGGTATGGATGAAATAATACAACATTGTCTCTAGGAATACAAAAGAAGTAGGAATAATAGATGGAAGGAGACGCCAAGGCCTGCGGACGCCTACAAGACTATCTCAGGTCACCTGATGAAAACGAAACAGCAATTTCACTGCGGTCCGAAGTCTACAGCACTAGGATCTGCACAAAAGAGTGCAGAGTGTAGTATCAGCACAACCAGCCCCATGTGTTGGTAAATGCCTAGCCTATCCTCGGCGAAGTAGTGACGAGGCTAAGACCAGACTACTAAATAAACATTTGCAGTTAAATCATATATAGTGGAAAAGAAGAACAGTAATGTACAATTAAGTATGGGAGGAGGTAACATGCTGCGAGGACATCAAATAATAACAGAAGAACAACAAATAAATATGAGGATCATCACAGTTCAATTGAAAATAGGAAGGGGGAATCATGTTGCGGGGTACAACAAGTATCAATCGGAAACCAGCAATTAAATGTAGAGAAACCGTAACTCAGTTATCAATAAAATTCTAGAAATCAAATACAAGTGCACGGCATCATCCTTCGTGCTTTAACACTCTCTCACCAAAATAATACACGGCATCACCCTTCGTGTTTTACACTCTTCCTCACCCAAGCAACAATCACAAGGCAAATAGGTTAATGGAGTCTATAACATCGAAATTAAATCAAGTAACAACATAAAATCAGTAAATAAACGTAAAGGACAACATAACTCAATTATCAGCAAGAATTAGGAAAATCAAGGACAAGTGCACGACATCACCCTTCGTGCTTTTACTCTCGTCCTCACCATAAGAATCAATATATACTGCACGGCATCTCCCTTCGTGCTTTTACTCTCATCCTCACCATAAAATCAATATAATCGGCACGGAAATGTACATCGTGCGGCACGGAATTGTACATCATGCGGCACGACATCACCATTCGTGCTTTACACTCTTCCTCACAAAATCATACACAGCATCACCCTTTGTGCTTTAACACTTTTCCTCACCCAAACAACAATAACAAGAAATAAGGGCAGGAAAATAAATGAAATCACAATAAAATCCCGGCAAAGGAACAATAGTACAATAATCAAATCCCGGCAAGGGAAACAATATCAAAACAATAACATTCCGGCAAGGGAGGCAATATCATGATTCTCTCTCTCCTTTCTTCTTTCACATTTTTTTTCACAACTCAATTCACAACTTGAGCCAATGCTCTATAAATGTTCAATAATTCTATTCTTAACTTGAGCCAATGCTCTACAATGGTCAACAAGTCAATTCTCAACTTGAAAATGCTCTACAATGTTCAACAATTCAATTCTCAACTTGAACCAACGCTCAACCATGTTCAACAATTCAATTCTCAACTTGAGCCAACGCTCTACCATGTTCAATTAACAATAATTCTTCCACAAGTCATATTCATCAATAGAAATTATCATATAGAGCATGAACAATACATAATAGAGTCACATTAATCATAGTATTAGACTCACGGGCATGCTTGACACCAACGTATAGAGACACGTCACCATGCCTATACGTCATACTCAACAAATAACACATAGAAAATAGGACACAACTCCTAATCCCTCAAGTTAAGGTTTGACCAAATACTTACCTCGTTTCCACGGACACAATTCAAGCCCCAACTATATATTAACCTCTTGATTCCACCACCAACTCGCTCATATCTAGCCACAAGTTACTTAATTACATCAATAAATGCTAATTGACTCAATTCTAATGCATGAAAATAAGTTTTCCCTAAAAAGTCAAATATCGCCCCCGGGACCGCATGGTCAAAACCCGAAGTTCGAACCAAAACCCGATTACCCATTCCTCCACGAACACCAAATATATAATTTGTTTTGAAATCGGACCTCAAATCGAGGTCCAAATCCCCAAATTTAAAAAACGTAGGTTCTACCCAGAACACCCAATTTCCCCCATGAAAACCATTGACTCTATGATGAAATCTTGTAAAAAGAAGTTAAGAAGTAAAGAAAATGTGTTAGAAATCACTTACTAATATTTTGGAGAAGAAAGGTTGTTTGAAAAATCGCCTTTTATGTTTTTGGGGTTTTGAAAAATGAAAAATAACTGAAAATACCATTTTAATATACCCATCTCAGACGCCCTGTGCGGACCGCATAAAAGTGAGTGCGGCCGCACAGCTGCCCATATGGACTGCAGTGACATTCTTTAGTAGTTTGGCCATAACTTTCTCTGCAGATGTATAAATTGTGATTTCTTTACCTTTCTGAAAACTAGACACAAATGGCTAGAAGTTCTTTTTGAATCATCTCATAACTCCTTGTAGATCAAAAGATATAGGCTTCCGAAGTGAACCAGTGAACCTGTGCGGACCACACAAAATCAAGTGCCGCAGAGCCCCCACCGCGGACAGCACTGAAACCAATGCGGTCAGCACTGGCGGGTTCAGGGATTTGCACTTCTCTAAACCTGCAACATCCATGTTTTAAGCCTAAGACATCCCGGAACCTACCTAAAACTCACCCGAGACCTCGAAACTCCAAACCAAGTATGCATACTAACTCAAAGATATCATATGGACCTACTCGTGCGATCACATCATCAAAATAACATGTAAGATCATGAATTAAACCTCAAAACTAAACATTTAATCAAGAACTCTCAAAGTTCATAATTCTTCAACCGGAAGTCCAACTCACGTCAAATAAACTCCGTTTTAATCAAATTTCACAGTTATCTTTCAAATACTATAACAAGTTTGTACTGGGCTCCGAAACCAAAATACTGGCCCGATAACAATAGTTTCAAACATTAATTCTTTTCTTCATTTCTTAGATAATTCAGTAAAATAATTTCTTTCAAAAATTGATTTTTAAGGCTTAGGACCTCGGAATTCATTTCCGGGCATACGCCCAAGTCCCATATTTTACTTCGGACCTTCCAGGATCATCGGAACACGGATCCGGGTCTGTTTGCTTAAAATGTTGACCAAAGTCAACCATAATTAAATAGGCTTTACGGATATAGGTTCGGACCACGAACATAAATCAAGATGAGGTAAAAAGGAAGTTTTTAGGCCTCGAAACACTGAATTTTCTTGACATCCCAATTGATCAATGGTAACTGCCCAACCGGCCGTCGCACGGTGGTAAATGCTTGACTACCAAACCGATGGTAAATAATAATACGTAACTGCCCAACCATTGATATCTACCCGATCGGTTGTAGCCCGGTGGTAATTGCATATCTGCCCAACCTGCCGTAGTACGGTGGTAAATAAATATGCATGACTGCTCAACAGGTTGTAGCATAGAGCTAAATATATAACTGCCCAACCGGTCGTAGCAAGGTGGTAAAGATGTATTGCCCAACTGATCATAGCACGGTGGTATATATGTAACTGCTCAACCGGCCGTAGCTCGGTGGTAAATGCATATGCATGGAGATTCATGTAATAAAATATCATGAACATAATATTTATATCATATACCTCAATAGGGAACTAGATACGTACTTAGACATGCTTGAATATAACTTTACATGAATAAATAATATAGACATCCTTAACAGCTTAGAGTAGAACCACTTATGGAATAGCATTACGTTTACGTATCGTTACTTGTGTCATGCCAAAAGAAAGAAGCGATAGCCTTAACATACCTTTTAAGGCCAACTATCTACTTATATCTATGAACAATCTTATCTATGCCTCAATCATAGTCACATAGCATGTCGTCTATATTGGTAAAGCTTTGTTTCCAAGAATAACACATACACGTTGTTCTTATTCTTGTGTGATCCAAGTTAGAGATTCATTGAGTGGGTGGCAGCATAGTAGTCAGAAATGTCATTACATTAACTACCAGCAAAAGATGATGAAGATACATACTTGAATCTTTGATGACCATAAAATTGTTGGGATTGAAATTTGCTTTCCAAATATGAAAGAATATTAAACAACTAAATCTAAGAAAAATGATACTATCCCCAACCATCTGGATTTATGAATAACTTAAGGCCATGATTACGTGTAACTCTTGTTGACACATGTGTTACACTTTAGATCTATTATGTTGACAAGCACCCACATCCACCTACTAACTAGTGCTTAGTCATTCTAGCTTTTTGCACATGGATTAATGCCCACATAATTAAGAATTATCTCAAATAACTTAATATACTACTCGCTTTTAATATATTTTATACACCTTACTATAAGATACTTTACTATTATGATCATGTGGTACCATATAAAATTAATACATACACTATTATTTCATTAAAATATCCATGTAATAAAATGCACATATTTTCTGAACTTCTAATTTTCCTAATCTCATATAAAAGGTAAAATATTTCGTACGTTTAATTCTTAATATGGTAAACGATAACCTTATCTTCTTGTGAGAAAATAATTTTTTTCTTTAAAATAAATAAAATCTTATAATCTTTCTCATATTATGTGTATAATTGAATGTAGTAATATTAATAACTATATAAAATTATATTTTTTTCCAAACTATTTTACAAAAACTTTCCACTCAAATTACCTATATAATGTACATAACGATGTCAAATGTTGTTAAACTTATGGGATGTAATATCCTTCGCCTCTTTAGAATAATCGTCCTCGAATGTTAACTCTTAGAGTTTCTCAAAACTTTCGCTAAGGCCCTCTCTGTAAGACAAACTAAAATCGAGCCTCTATCTGCTCGACTATTCACAACCTTTTGTACTTGAGTATCTCATATCTTCTTCACCTTTAACTTACTTACCTTTAAATCTCGCAACGTATCTTCTGTTTCTTTCATAGCCTCTCTTCCACATAAGTGGAAATTACGCCTTAAAGCTCTATTGTGATACCCGCACCTCTAGTGCATACTAAATCTAGCAAAATCTTCGTACTGAATTCTTATGACTCAGCTCTATGGCACGATTAGGAAACAAAAGAAGGGTAACATTTACTATATGCCCTATATCCTCGCAATTATAAATGTGGCGCACAACATACCCATAAGTGAGACTATACTAGGCATGGCTTTATAGACTTCCTAGGACACGACCCGCTCTGATACCCCTTTGTCATGCCCAAAACATGGGGAAGCATGGGTGGCACCCAATGCCGCACTGGCCCCTGCGAACCACTATGTAACTCATGATCATTCGACTAAAACTAGAACATACATAGGTCGAGTTAGTTGAACTCATTCCTTTCATAACTATCATGCGCCCTAATGGCCACAACTCATAATGTGTAAGTGGAAAACACTATTTCACCGAACCATTTTTCTTAAAACATGAATACATATGGGTCGTCAAGGCCTCTGACATACTGTACAAAATCAACCTCTGTCTACAAAGCCTGTAAGATTGTTTGACATCAATTTAGATAGGGTACCGGCCTACCCATAAGTCTGTTGCAAAATTCTGATACGCTGACTCGTAGACTCGGCCGCACTCCAGATGAGATGGAGTCTTATCGATCCTTTGCTGAATGTAAATCTTGTCTACAATGAGGGCTTGACAAACTAATTATCTATACCTGTAGGCATGAATGCAGTGTCTCCAACAAAAGGATGTCAGTACAAGTAATGTATTGAGTATGTAAAGTATAACTGAAACATAACAGCAAGTAAACATTAATTAAGGATACATAAGAATCAACTTGAACCTTTGATGTGCCACCGTATATGCATACTTATTATACACATATATATATCATGCTCCTTGTTAAGACTATTAGCCATAACTTATGATGCATGAATGCCTAACTGATCAATGGTAACTGCCCGATCGGCCGTCGCACAGTGGTAAATTCATCATTACCCAACCGATGCTAAACAATAATACATAACTGCCGAACCATTAGTAACTGCCCGACCGGTCATAGCCCGGTGGTAAATGCATATATGCCCAACCAACCGTAGTACAACGGTAAATAAATATGCATGACTACCCAAGAGGTCGAAGCACAGTGCTAAATATGTAACTGCCCAACCGGCCATAGCACGGTGGTAAATATGTAACTGCCCAACCAACCGTAGCACGGTGGTATATATGTAACTTCCCAACCAGCCGTAGCTCGGTTGTAAATGCATATGGATGAAGATGCATGTATTACTATATCATGAACATTAATATTTTTATCACATACCTCAATAGGGAACTAGATACGTACTTAGACATGTTTGAATATCACTTTACAGGAATGAATAACATAGATATCCTTAACTGCTAAGAGTAGAACCACATATGGAATAGCATTATGTCTATGTATCGTTACTTGGATCATGCCAAAAGAAAGAAGCGATAGCCTTAACATACATTTTAAGGACAACTATCTACTTGTATCCATGAACAATCTTCTCTACGCCTCAATCATAGTCACATAGCATGCCGACTATATTGGTAAAGCTTTGCTTCCAAGAATAACACATACACGTTCTTATTCTTGTGTGATCCCAACTGGAGATTCCTTGAGTGGGTGGCAGCATAGTAGTCAGAAATGTCATTCTAGAATTTTACACGTGGATTAATGCCCACACAATTAAGAAGTATCTCAAATTACTTAAAATACTACTCGCAATTAATACACTTTATGCACCTTACTATAAGATACTTTACTATTATGGTCATGTGGTACCATATAAAATTAATACATACACTATTATTCCATTAAAATATCCTTGTAAAAATGCATATTTTCTCAACTTCTAATTTTCCTAATCTCATATAAAAGGTAAAAAAAATCGTACGCTTAATTCTTAATATGGTAAACGATAACCTTATTTTCTTTTGAGAAAATAATTTATATATTTAAAATAAATAAAATATTATAAATTTTCTCGTATAATGTGTATAATTGAATGTAGTAATATTAATAACTATATAAAATCATATTTTTTATCAAATTATTTTTCAAAAATGTTCCACTCAAATTACCATATATAATGTATATAACGGTGTCAAATGTTGTTAAACTTACAGGATGTAACATCCTTCTCCTCTTAGAGTTTTTCAAAACTTTCGCTAGGGCCCTCTCTATAAGGCAAACTAAAATTGAGCCTCTATCTGCTCGAATATTTACAACCTTTTGTACTTGAGTATCTCATATCTTCTTCACCTTTAACTTACTTACCTTTAAATCTCGCAACGTATCTTCTGTTTCTTTCATAACCTCTCTTCCACATAAGTGGAAATTACGCCTTAAAGCTCTACTGTGATACCTGCACCTCTAGTGCATACAAAATCTGGCGAAAGCTTCATAGTGACTTCTTACGACTCAGCTCTACGGCATGATTAGGAAACAAAAGAAGGGTAACATTTCCTAAATGCCCTATAGCTTCTCAATTATAAATGTGGCACGCAAAACACTCATAAGTTAGACTCTACTAGGCATGGCTTTGTAGACTTTCTAGGACATGACCCGCTCTGATACCACTTCGTCATGCCCAAAACATGGGGAGGCGTGGCTGGCACCAGGTGCCGCACAGGCCTATGCAAACCACAATGTAACTCATGATCATTCAACTAAAACTAGAACATACATAGGTCGAGTTAGCTAAACTCATTCCTTTCGTAACAATCATAGGCCCATATGGCCACAACTTATAATGTGTAAGTGGCAAACACTATTTCACTGAACCATTTTTCTTAAAACATGAATACATATGGGCCGTCAAGGCCTCTGACATACTGTACAAAATGAACCTCTGTCTACAAAGCCTCTAAGATTGTTTGACATCAATTGGGATAGGGTACCGGACTACCCATAATTCTGTGGCATAATTCTGATATGATGACTCATAGACTAGGCTATTGTCATGACCCTAAACCCAGACCCGGCCGTGATGGCGCTGTCATTAAGACAAGGCCAGCCGACACTTTCCCATTTCAGTTTTAAGAAATTAAACAATAAGAATTAAGTCTAAAACATAGTAAATAATACACAAGTAACCAGTGAACATTACAGTTGCAGAAATAAAACCCAACACAGCCCGATACTGGGGTGTGTCACGCCCCAACCTCGGGAGGCGCGATCGGCTCGACGCTCAATCGAGTGAACCCAACTGAGCAAGCCTCATCAAACACTACCCATCCAACTCAATATGAATAGGTAAAACAATGGTTTCATTTATTTAGACAAGGAAAGATAGTACATTCAACATTTTAGTTCATTTTATATCACAACATTAAATTGTAGTTAAGTTAGTTTCCAAGATCCCCATAGAGTTACAATTTATAGGCAACATGAGTTTAGAATTACAACATGGTTCGTAGACCCATCCAACCCCTGTACATAAACTACACATATTTCTACGGAGCTTCTAGGATACAAAAGATGAGTTTGACAACGCCGGCAACAAGGCAACGGCTATACCTCAAAAGTGAATGTCCACACTACAAAGATATACAATATAGCCCCTTCAAGGAGAAAGGGGCTCAATAATATCTTAAGAAGAGGGATGCTTCGCTACACATGACAGGCATTATCCGCTATGGAGCCACCTACATTCATTAAAAAAAATGTAGCGCTCCCGGAAAAAGTGACGTTAGTGCCATCGAATAGCACTAGTATGTATAAGTAAACACCATCAAATTAGAAAGAACTTTCATACACAAATATGGAAATCACAGGTATCACTCCAAAGCTTTAAACGATCCAACATTATCAACATGAAAGAATTACACAACCTTCACATCATGTTTCCATAGCCTTTAGTTAGGTATTTCATACTGTTCCACATCGTTCACATTACCACCGCTATCTTGAGCGAAGTCCGATCTCGACCCGATCGGCTAGGCCGTCTCCCGAAAATATTACCAATATTCTATTCACACATTCCAGTTTCAATCATCAATGCATAACCGCCATGTGTATATGTCATGGCGTCCGATCACGGCCCGATCGGCTAGGACGCCTTACCGAGGCATTCCCACTTTCCATTATTCACCTCACTCCAATCTTTGATTACACATGTATTAGTTTACCGGCACTTGGGGCCACAATTTTCACATTCCCCAATTCATGTTTCACATTGTCCCCATTTTCAACATTAGGTTTGTAATTCAAGAGAGTATGGCACACCAGAGCAAATAAGGTTGTAGGCATAGATGAGACTTCATGTAAATGGCACAACAACGCACTTTAATTTCAATCTAAGGTCTAACCATTTCGATACATGATTCATAGTCCTTGCACCTTTTCAGATTATTAAGAATAGCACGTTGATCAATTTGAGACACAGTTTCACGCCTATAAGGTTGCAACACCAAGTCAAGTGAAATAGCAATCAATACAACAATTCAATATAATCTTACCGTACTTACACAACCAACGATGAAGTTCAATTTCTAAAAGACGGGATTTTAGCCATACATACCTCAATAAAGCTTTCCTTATTCCTTACAAAATTCCTAAACTTTTAGCACTTCAATCTATTATGTAAGAATTACAAATTAAACCGAATTAGAGACGAGATTGAGATTCTAGCTTGTTTTGATCATACTATCAAACACTAAATGTGCATTGTGATCTTAGGCCCTTTTGAGAGAAATTTCTATCATTTATATCCCTCTTATTTTCTTTTTAGTTCACTACCTCCCAATATTCTATGGTGTGATATGCATGCAAGAAATTCATTCTTATACCCATGAATTACTTCACTAGTGATCCCCTATTGCTAAGAATAGGAACAAGAGCTGAGGTAATGAAATCTTACCTTTTGGGATGAAGATTTAGGTGCCCTCACTTGATTATCTTCAAAGATTTACCAAGGTTTCATGGAGTAACTTGATGGGAAGCACTTCCCTCTCTAGGAGCCTCTCTCTCTCTCTCTCTATCTCTAAAAGCATCAGGAAATATGCTCAAAATGAGCTATAACACCGAATATATCGATAAGGGTTGGGTTTAGAATTTAGAAAATTGGACCCCCAAGTCAGGTCTGCGATCGCTTTTGCGATTGCAAAGTGGAAATGCGGCCCGCATAATGGACCGCAAAAGTGTTCCCAAAATTTGAACATTCTGTCTGGGTATGCGGCAGAAATGCGGTCCTCATACCCGTTCTGCGGTCGCATAATGCACCGCAGAACTGCTCCTTACAAAATCTTAAGGAAATTATGCGATGACTATGCGGTCCGCATATCAATTATGCGATCGCATAAACCTCAAATTTTACCAACACACTGACTCACTTTGCGGCAATTATGCAGTCCGCATACCTGATATGCGACCGCATTCTCGACCGCAGAATCGCATTTTCTGGAAAACATTATTTATTTACTTTTTATAGCATAGATCAGTCCTAAAAGGTTCGAACCGCGGCGAGAATTTTACGCATCTCTAACATATGATCCTAATTGCCACTACGAGCTTTTGGGTTTAGGATGGAAATTCTTCACGGGGCCTCACATCCTCCCTCACTTAAGATCATTCGTACTCAAATGAGGATCAAGGTTCGCTTATTAGTGATCTCTATGCAACCTACTGCTTACATACTATTAGTCTCCAAATTTGGTCAACTCCCTGAATTTTCGAAAATTTCGCCAAAGTTTCCTTTGTATCTAGGCCTTATCCACCTGTCTGAGAGCCCCAGAACATATCCTAACAACATAACCATATTTTATAAATGTAACATAACTTGTACAATCATCAACCATGGCCGTATAGGTAACATTTTACCAAAAAGGGGACAACTTTACATAGATCAAGTCTAAAGATATGAGTTTATAGGAGCTAAATGTATAAAAGCTATTACATGAATATTCAAATAAATGTGGATACTTCCTTTTCATTTTATCCTCGGCTTCCAAAGTGGCTTCCTCAACTTGCTGGTTCCGCCATAATACTTTCACCGATGCAATTTCCTTATTTCTCAATTTCCGAACCTGCCTATCAAGAATGGCAACTGGAACTTCTTCAAATGAAAGTTCTTCATTTACCTCCATAGTTTGAACTAACACAATAGTGTACGGATCTCCCACTACCTTCCTCAACATGTACACATGAAAGACCGGGTGTACTAATGACATTTCGGGTGGCAGCTCGGACTTGTATGCCACCTGACCAATTCTTTGAATGATTATGTATGGTCCAATATACCTCGGACTCAATTTTCACTTCTTTCCAAATCGTATAATGCCCTTCATAGGGGAAACCTTCAGAAATACCCAATCATCTTCTTTGAACTCTAAATACCTGCGACGCACATCCGAATAGGATTTTTGGCAACTCTGAGCAGTTTTCAATCTATCCTTAATAATCTTGACTTTCTCTATGGCCTGATGCACGAGGTCCGGCCCTATCAATTCCGCTTCTCCAACCTCGAACCACCCAATGGGAGACCTAGATCTCCTACCATACAGTGCTTCGAATGGTACCATCTGGATACTAGCGTGGAAGCTGTTGTTGTAAGCAAATTCTATGAGTGGAAAATAGTCATCCCAACTACCCTTGAAATCAAGAGTACAAGCGCGCAACATGTCTTCAAATGTCTGAATAGTCCGCTCTGCTTGACCATCGGTTTGTGGATGAAAAGCTATGCTAAGATTTAGCTGCGTACCCAAACCTTGCTGAAACTTCTTCCAAAAGTTGGCTGTGAACTCAGCCCCTCGATCTGAAATGATTAAGACTGGAGTGCCATGTAACCTGACTATTTCTTTGATATACAACTGAGCATACTGTTCCGCTGTGTCGGTAGATTTGACTGGAAGGAAGTGCGCTGACTTTGTGAGTTGATCAACAATCACCCAAATTGAGTCGAACTTGCCTGGAGTGCGTGGTAACCCTACCACAAAATCCATGTTGATCATCTCCCATTTCTACATTGGAATTTCTATGCTTTGAGCCAATCCACCGGGCCTTTGGTGTTCGGCCTTTACTTGCTGACAATTCGAACATTTTGCCTCAAAGTCCGCCACATCTTTCTTCACGTTATTCCACCAATAAATTTCTTTGAGATCATGATACATTTTCGTGGAACCTAGGTGCACGGAATACCTAGAAGTGTGAGCTTCTACCATGATCCTTTCCCGAAGACCATCGATATCAGGAACACATAGGCGGTCTTGGTACCGTAGGGTACCATCATTCATGCCAAAGGAAAAATTTGGGGTTTTGTGTTTGAGAATCCCCTCTTTCAGTTGTGCTAACAACGGATACACGAATTGCTTCTCTTTCACCTCTGCCACAAGCGATGATTCAGCCCTATTTTGCACAATTACCCCCCCTTCATTAGAGTTTGCAAGGCAAACTCCCAAACTAGCCAACTGGTGAACCTCTCTGGCCAACTGCCTCTGATGGGCCTCCAAATGAGCTAAACTTCCCATGGATTTTCGACTACGTGCATCTGCCACAACATTAGCCTTTCCCGAGTGATAGAGAATATCCATGTCATAGTTCTTGAGTAACTCTAGCTATCTTCTTTGCCTCAGATTCAACTTTTCTGCTTGAAAATATATTGAAGGCTCTTATGACCCGTAAATACATCCACATGGACCCCTTACAAATAATGTCGCCAAATCTTTAGTGCAAACACCACTGCCGCAAGCTCTAAGTCATGGGTTGGATAGTTCTTTTCATGATCCTTGGGTTGCCTAGAGGCATAAGCGATCACCTGGCCATGTTGCATCAATAGTGAACCATCTATATCACATTTCTCTTACATATGACCTCCTAGAAATTGAGTTCTACAATAATTTCCTTGATATGGTTACCATCTTCTGTGAAAACTTGCAACTTGCTCTTCCAAATTCTCAACAAAGACATTAATGGATGAGTTTTCTTATAGAACCCTCTATTTCAAAGGAATACATCTTCTAGCCTGCGCACACACCTTAATATCATCAACATGCACGACATTACATCAAATGTAAGGTAACATTGTGCTTCGACTTTTCTTAGCCAACCTCTTCTCCCCATATGTGCCTCATAGAATTTAAGACACCGTACTACTTCCCCTGTGAATATTCTCATGATCCCTCTTTACGGTTAAACATCTCCCAAAACACATATCAACACCCTTTATATGTATACAATTTAGGAAGAGTCACTGGGCCGAGAAGGGCATTCTCTGAAACTTGAGATCCTCCTCAATTCTTCAACAATGACTTTTGGTTTTACTCTTAAGTGTAAGATTTAGTACACCTCATTCTATCCTTGATGAGTAAATCACCTCATTCCCTGTATTGTAGCTAACAATAGAGTTCCCCGATATTGCGGTTTAAGATTTACCATGTTAAACATGTTTGGTCCGAAACAAGTGTTCATCCTATTTCAATCTGTTTTGAACCTTTTATTTGCCATTTGGGTAGATTGTGTTGTCTTTCCCTTTTTTTTAATCGCCCTTTGTCCTGGCCAATATGATGGTACCATCTTTTATTTCGAATTGGAACATTCATTCCCATTCTATTTTGCTCTTAGTGCATAACTGATAGCCATATTGTGCCATACACTTGTCTACCTCCCATGAACTTGTAATATCATTGTGCCTGGTTTAGTGAGTTTATCATACCACAACTTCACCTCCAGTAGTCTCACTTTCCATTGTATATAGACATGATTTGTCTCTAGATCCTTTAATTGATATTTGGTGTAAACCAAGTTGGTTGCATTACGGTTAGTCCTGTATAACTTTTATTATCACTTATGCTCCAGGCGAGTCCACCATTCTGATACGAACTATTTTGCGATAACTATGGACATCTCAATTTATAGATTTTCTTCCTATTTCTTCTCGCCTCATTATTCCTAGTAGTGAATAGCCACGAACTCTTGCACATGTTACGTGGTCTTTTTCCTTAATTTTTTTTTTGTTTTATCCCACTCACCTCTTAACTCTTGTTAGGATATCCGTGGGAAAGTGTGCTCATCGCCATATCACTTAACACTTCTTTGCTTGTAAGATTCTTTAGAGGCTCTCCATCAAGCCCAAATACCCTCTTGGGTTATTATAGCATCACATTTATTTCTCCCACTCGTTTCACCTTTCTTAATGCCTTGGTACTTTCGTTAAATCACAGATCTATGATTAACACATTCTAAAATCTCGCAACCTTCCACATTTGACCTATAGTACTTCCTTAGGTTTCCATTGTTCTTGACCCTCTAACAAGTATAAAATCCCTTTACAAATATACTCTTAGTTTCTAGGATCGTTGACCCGATCATTCACATTGCCATGTATGAGGAATTTACCTTCCTTAACCTTCCACCTTCTTGGGGGTACTAGCGGTCTATAATTAGAATATCCTTTCAGATGATCACGTCATCCATTATCACTTTTCTAGACTATGCATGTCTTCAACAAAATATTCAAGCATCATATCTACATGGTCTTACTCTTGTTTCATTGTATTTAAGTGGCCTTACTATGTCCCTTCCTTCCCCACTTAGGGCGAATGTCCCAGATTTTGACACAAGTCTTGAATTTAGAAACTTTAGGGACATCTGTCTCATATCTCTATCCCTCATATATATGTTTGACTATTAGAGAAATTTAAGTCACCATGGTATTAACCTCATAAGTTCTCTGATCTTATTCAGCCACACGGGCTTGGGATTCCAATTCCTCATATCAATATCCTTTAGGAGTGTAATATCACTTTGTACACTTCTGGATTTTTATAAAGTTCGTAGTACATGGGTCTTCTCATTATGGGTTTAATTGGCTCTCATTTCATAACTTCTTGTCTCCTAGGAGAGACTTGCACTCTCATCATTAATCTCCTGGTCATGTCTCCCATATATCACGTGCTTATATAACCAATTTTCTTTCACACCTTAGGATCATTTACATACTTCTCACACTACCCACATGTGCTATTCAAGCTTACATATCACTTATCAATTCAATGTTTCTTTGGAGGTCACAATCATTTTTTTAACACTTTCTCGAATAAAGTATATTTCTGGTACTATGTACGTACCTCATATATTCATACCATTCGTTCAACATGATACATATGCCATCTCCTTAATATTCAGGCCTTTGCCCACTGGTCATGCCATACGACAACATTACTTGAAATAGACGAAAGAGCGTTTGAACTTATCTTGAATCTCAATGCACGAGTTAGAAGACAATCTTATTGTCAAGCTTTATCGCACGATCTGGAGTGTTGAAGAAGGGTAACATTCCTAAATGTCCATGTAGCCTCCAACTTATAGATGTGGTCGACTACACACCGATAAGAAGGACTCTACTAGACACGACTCCGAGAGATCCTAGGACACTTCAAAACCTTAGGCTCTGATACCAAGTTTGTCATGCCCCAACCTCGGGAGGCGCGACCGGTGCTCAATCGAGTGAACCCAATTGAGTAAGCCTCATCAAACACTACCCATCCAACTCAATATGAATACGGAAACTATGCTTTCATTTATTTAGACAAGGAAAGATAGTACATTCAATATTTTAGTTCATTTTATATCACAACATTAAATAGTAGTTAAGTTAGTTTCCAAGATCCCCATAGAGTTACAATTTATAGGCAACATAAGTTAAGAATTACAACATGGTTCGTAGACCCATCCAACCCCTGTACATAACCCACACATATGTCTAGAGAGCCTCTAGATACAAAAGATGAGTTTGACAACGCCGGCAACAAGGCCCCGGCTATACCTCAAAAGTAAAAGTCCATATTACAAATATATACAATATAGCCCCTTGAAGGAGAAAGGGGCTCACCAAGTTCTTGAGAAGAGGGATGTTTCGCTACACACGACTGGCACTATGCGCTATGGAGCCACCTACATTCATTAAAAAAATGTAGTGCCCCGGCAAAAGGGACGTTAGTGCCATCAAATAGCACTGGTATGTATAACTAAACACCATCAAATTAGAAAGAACTTTCATACACAACTAAGGAAATCACAGGTGTCACTCCAAAGCTTTAAACGATCACAACATTATCAACATGAAAGAATTACACAACCTTCACATCATATTTCCATAGCCTTTAGTTGGGCATTTCATACTGTTCCACATCGTTCACATCGTTCACATTACCACCGCTATCTTGAGCGGAGTCCGATATCGACCCGATCGGCTAGGTCGTCTCCTGGAGACGTTACAAATATTCTATTCACACTTTCCAGTTTCAATCATCAATGCATAACCGCCATGTGTATATGTCATGGCGTCCGATCACGGCTCGATCGGCTAGGCCGCCTTACCGAGTCATTACCATTTTCCATTATTCAACCCACTCCAATCTTTGGCTACACATGTATTAGTTTACCGGCACTTGGGGCCACAATTTTCACATTCCACAATTCATGCTTCACATTGTTCCCATTTTCCACATTAGGTTTGTAATTCAAGAGAGTATGGCACACAAGAGAAAATAAGGTTGTAGGTGTAGATGAGACTTCATGTAAATGGCACAACAACGCACTTCAATTTCAATCTAAGTTCTAAGCATTTCGATACATGATTCATAGTCCTTGCACCTTTTCAAATTATCAAGAATAACACGTCGATCAATTTGAGACACAGTTTCCACGCATATAAGGTTGCAACACAAAATCAAGTGAAATAGCAATCAATACAACAATTCAATTTAATCTTACCGTACTCACACAACCAACAATGAAGCTCAATTTCTAAAAGACGGGGTTTTATCCATACATACCTCAATAAAGCTTTCCTTATTCCTTACAAAATTCCGAAACTTTTAGCACTTTGATCTATTGTGTATGAATTACAAATTAAATCGAGAATTAGAGATGAGATTGAGATTCTAGCTTGTTTTGAGCATACTATCAAACACTAAAGGTGCATTGTGATCTTAGGCCCTTTTGAGAGAAATTTCTATCATTTTATACCCCTCGTGCTTTCTTTTTAGTTCATTACCTCCCAATATTCTATGGTGTGATATTCATGCAAGAAATTCATTCTTATACCCATGAATTACTTCACTAATGATCCCTTATTGCTAAGCGTAGGAACAAGAGCTGAGGTAATGAAATCTTACCTCTTGGGATGAAGATTTTGGTGCCCTAACTTGATTATCTTAAAAGATTTGGCAATGTTTCATGGAGTAATTTGATGGGAAGCACTTCCCTCTCTAGGACCCTCTCCTTCTCTAAAAGAATTAGAAAATATGCTCAAAATGAGCTATAATACCGAATATATCGATAAGGGGTCGGGTTTAAAATTTAGAAAATTGGAGCCCCTAGTCAGGTCTGCGATCGCAAAGTGGAAATGCTGCCTGTATCATGGACCGCAAAAGTGTTCCCAAAATCTTAACATTCTGTCTAGGTATGCGGCAGAAATGCGGTCTGCATACCCGTTCTACGGTTGCATAATGCACCGCAAAACTGCTCCTTACAAAATCCCAAGGAAATTATGCAACGACTATGCGGTCCGCATATCGGTTATGCGATTGCATAATGGACCTCATATTTAACCTCAAATTTGACCAACACACTGACTCACTTTGCGGTGATTATGCGGTCCACATACCAGATATGTGACCGCATTCTCGACCGCAGAATCACATTTTCTGGAAAACATTATTTCTTGACTTTTTATAGCATAGATCAATCCAAAAAAGTCTGAACCGCAGCGAGCATTTTACGCATCTCTAAAACAATGATCTTAATTGCCACTACGAGCTTTTGGGTTTAGGGTGGAAATTTTTCACGGGGCCTCACAGGGTGTCACTAGTCATGAGCTTCTATCAATTCTAATACAAGTCTGAAAAGTCTACAAAGCTTTTACAAAGTCACTAGTAAGGGAAAAGAAGTGAGATAGGGGGGAGAAACACGGGACTGCGGACGCCAAGCAGCTACCTCATGAACTCTGAAGTTTGCCGGGAGCTCACAACTCTCGCTAGCAGGATCAGTAACGCCTAAATCTGCACACGGGGTGCAGGAGTAAAGTGAGTACTCCAACTCAGTGAGTAATAATCATAAATAAAGACTGAAAGTAAGAAATCATGTAAGGCACATTACAGGATATAATGAAGCAGTAGAAGCCAGTAAAAACATTAAATCAGTGAAGATATGTAAAGTCATTTAGTTTAGTTTAAACTTCATGAAATACCTTTTTAACAATTAAGCAGATAAATGACAGGCAACTAGGAAATATAAACACATAAAGGATCGCCCCTAGGGAAAGATCATAGAACAATATCAGCCCCTCGGGCTATCTCTCACATCATAATGGGTACCCGCGCTCACTGGGGGTGTTTAGTTTAAATCAGTGAAGATATGTAAAGTCATTTAGTTTAGTTTAAACTTCATGAAATACCTTTTTAACAATTAAGCAGATAAATGACAGGCAACTAGGAAATATAAACACATAAAGGATCGCCCCTAGGGAAAGATCATAGAACAATATCAGCCCCTCGGGCTATCTCTCACATCATAATGGGTACCCGCGCTCACTAGGGGTGTGCAGACTCTTGGAGGGGCCTCTAACGGCCCAAGCGGAATATCAATTCATCTTGTGGCATCATCACTAGACTGTCGCCGTCATATCAACAAGCCACCTCCTAGCGTACAAATATCAGGTCCTCAGCCTCATAATCATAATCAGGTGTTTCCTCACAACATAGGCCCTTGGCCTTACTCAGTCAAAATCCTCACAAGCCACTCGGGTGATAGTAAAACATGACTCTCAGCCCAAAATATCATTTAAAAGATCATTTAAGTGTTAAAATAGAGTAAACATGGCTGAGTTATGAAAATAGTGGAATATAGCATGACTGAGTTCAAGTATAGAGTAAAAACAGTGAGGAAATATCAATAAAAATCCCCTAAGGGTTAAAATAGTTGGCACGAGGCCCAAATATGGCATTCATCCCAAAACATGACGATAGCAAATAGTTTTCAGTCAAATATACGGTAAAATAGTTATTTGGGTCGGACTAATCACAATCCCCAATAGTGCACGACCCCACGCTCGTCATGTAGCGTGTGCGTCACCTCAATATAGCACAACGATGTGCAATCCGGGGTTTCATTCCCTCAGGACATCATTTACAATCATTATTCACATCAATCCGGTCCAAACTCTAGCTGGCGACACCTTCGCCCCTCGAATCGGCCTCCACTCACATTGAATCTATCAAAAATCAGAATCACGGCATCAAAATATGCTAAGGGAATGAAGCCCAAACGAAAATAATTAATTTACAACACAAATCCCGATATTACCAAAACCCGACCCCCGGGACCACATCTCGGATTCCGGTAAAAATCACATCAATGGATTCCTTATCACTCCCCGAGTTCATTCATACGAAAAATCATCAAAATCCAACCACAAACGACCCCTCAAATCTCAAATTCTAGGTCTTCAATTTCAAGCCCTAGTTCTTCAATTAAAGGCTTAATTTCCATGATTAATTAGGTAGATTTCACATTAGAATCGAGTTTTAAGTCCATCAATCTTACCTCCAAGTGATTCCCCTTGAATCCCTCTTCAATCCTCTTCAAAAAGCTCCAAAAACGCTCAAAAATGGCAGAAATAAACCCCAAAATCGCGGACAAGATGACTATTTAAACATTCTGCCCCGGCCTCATTTACTTCTTCGCGAACGTGGTCAACACCCCGCGTTCGCGAAGCACAAATCAACTTTGACCAAAATTTCCTCTTCGCGATCGCGACCTTCCACTCGCGAACACAATGGCTCCTCCGTTTGACCATTCGCGATCGCATTAAGCCACTCATGAACGCGATGTATACAATACCCTGAAGCTCAGCTGCCCAAGTCCTCTACGCGAACGCGGTCCACTTCATGTGAACATGATGACCAATCATCCAGCCCTTCGTGAGCACGAAGGCTAAAATTCAGCCTTCGCCAGCTAACCCTTCGCGAACGAGAGAAGCTACTCACGAACGCGAAGGTCTAAATCCTCTGTAACGCACAACAGTTTTTCTGCAATTCTAAACAACATGAAATGGTCCGATTGACCACCCGAAACTCACCCGAGGCCCTCGAGACCTCATCCAAACATGCCAAAATATCCCATAACCTCATTCCAACTTGTTCCAACCTTCGGAATGCCCAAAACAACATCAAAACACCAAATTCGCATCGGATTCAAGCCTAAGAATTCCAAAATCTTCTAAATTATGCTTTTGATAAAACCCCAACCAAACCACATCCGAATGACCTGAAATTTTGCACACAAATCCCAAATGACACAACGGAACTACTACAACTCTCAGAATTCCTTTCCGACCGCTATATAAAAATCTCATCTATCAACCGGAAATCGCCAAAAATCTAATTTCGCCAATTCAAGCCTAAATCTACTCTGGACCTCCAAAACTCATTTAAATTACGCTCCTAAGTTCCAAATCACCTCCTGAAGCTATCTGAACCATCAGAACTCACATCTGAGACCTCTAACACATAAGTCAACATCCGATTGACATTTCCAACTTAAGCTTCCTCAAAAGAGACTAAGTGTCTCAAACCTTACCAAAACCTCTCCGAACCTGAGCCAACCATTCCGATCACACATAGAACCGATAAACAAAGCAATAATAAGCATAAATGGGGGAAAAGGAGCGGTAACACATGAGACGATTGGCCGAGTCATCACATCCTCCCCCTCTTAAACAAATGATCATCCTCAAACGAGTCAAGAATCATACCTGAAGCCTCAAACAGGTGAGGATGTATTCTCAACATCTCCCGCTCGGTCTCCCAGGTAGCCTCCTCTACGGGCTGACCTCTCCACTGCACCTTCACTCAAGCTATATCCTTTGATCTCAACTTTCGAACCTGACGCTCCAAAATCGCTGTTGGCTCCACATCATAAGTCAAATCACCATCCAACTGAACCGTGCTAAAATCCAGAATATGAGACGGATCCCCAATATACTTCCGGAGCATAGAAACATGAAATACCGGATCCACACTCGACAAGCTGGGTGGCAAAGCAAGCTCATAAGCCACTTCCCTAATCCTCCAAAGCACCTCAAAAGGCTCAATGAACCGAGGACTCAACTTACCTTTCTTCCCAAATCTCATAACACCCTTCATGGGCGAAACCTTCAACATAACCTTCTTTCCAATCATGTAGGACACATCCTGAACCTTCCTTTTAGCATAATTCTTTTGTCTCGACTGCACTGTACATAGCCTCTCCTGAATCACCTTCACCTTTTCTAAAGCATCATGCACCAAGTCTGTCCCCAATAGCCTAGCCTCACCCAGCTCAAACCAACCAACTAGAGATCTACATCGCCTCTCATACAAAGCCTAATATAGAGCCATTTGAATACTTGACTGGTAGCTGTTGTTATAAGCAAACACTGCAAGCGATAGAAATTGATCCCATGACCCTCCGAAGTCAATGACACAAGCACGCAATATGTCCTCCAATATCTGAATAGTGCGCTCGAACTGCCCATCCATCTGAGGGTGAAAAGTCGTGCTCAAATCAACCTGGATACCCAACTCTCGCTGCACAGACCTCCAAAATTACAAAGTAAACTGAGTGCCACTATCTGAAATGATGGAAACTAGGACACCGTGCAAACGAAAAATCTCCCGGATATATATCTCTGCCAACCGCTTTGAAGAATAGGTAGTACGCACAGGAATAAAGTGCGCGGACTTGGTCAGCCGATCCATAATCATCCAAATAGCATCGAACTTCTTCAAAGTCCGTGGAAATCCAACTACAAAGTCCATAGTGATCCGCTCCCACTTCCACTCTAGAATATCCATCCGCTGAAGTAAGCCACCCGGTCTCTAGTGCTCGTATTTCACCTACTGACAATTGAGACACCGAGCTAAAAATCCCACAATGTCCTTCTTCATTATCCTCCACCAATAATGATGTCTCAGATCCTGATACATCTTGGCGGTACCCGGATGAATGGAATACCGCGAGCTATGGGACTCCTCCAAAATCAACTCACAAAGACCATCTACATAAGGTACACATATTCGGCCATGCATCCTCAACACCCCATCATCACCAATAGTCACATCTCTGGCATCATCATGCTGAACTCTGTCCTTAAGGACAAGCAAATACGGATCATCATACTGGCACTATCTGATGTGATCATATAAGGAAGGCCGAGAAACCACACAAGCCAATACCCGACTAGGCTCCAAAATATCTAACCTCACGAACCGAATGGCCAAGTCTTGAACATCAACTTCAAGAGGTCTCTCCCCAACTGTAATATATGCCAAACTACCCATACTTGCCGCCTTTCGGTTCAAAGCATCGGCCACCGTATTGGCCTTTCTTGGATGGTATAATATAGTGATAACATAATCCTTAAGCAACTCCAACCACCTCCGCTACCTGAAATTGAGATACTTCTATTTGAACAAGTGCTGAAGGCTGCGATGACCAGTAAACATCTCACAAGACACACCATACAAGTAATGCCTCCAAATCTTCAATGCCTGAACTACTGCAGCCAACTCCAAATCATGAACGGGGTAGTTCTTCTCATGGGCTTCAACTAACGAGAAGCATAAGCAATAATTCTACCTTCCTACATTAAAACACAACCAATACCCACTCTCAAAGCATCACAATACACAGTATATGAACCTGAAGCTGGTGGCAACACTAACACTAAAGCTGTGGTCAAAGCAGTCTTTAGCTTTAGAAAGCTCTCCTCACACTCATCTGACCATACAAATGAAGCACCCTTCTGAGTCTACTTGGTCAAGGGCGATGCGATAGATGAGAATCCCTGAACAAACCGACGATAATAGCTTGCCAAACTAAGAAAGCTGCGAATATCTGTGGCTGAGGATGGTCTGCACCAACTCTGAACCGCCTCTATCTTCTTCAGATCCACCTGAATACTCTCATTGGACACCATGTGCCCCAAAAAAGCCACTGAACTGCCAAAACTCACACTTGGAGAATTTTGCATAAAGTTTCTCCTCCCTCAATCTCTGCAACACAACTCTCAATGCTTCGCGTGCTCCTCCCGACCATGCGAATACACCAGAATATCATCAATAAAGACTATGACAAATGAGTCGAGATAAAGCCGGAACACGTTGTTCATCAAATGCATGAACGCTGCTAGGGCATTGGTGAGCGCAAAAGACATCACCAAAAACTCAAAATTGACCATATCAGGTCCTCAACGTCGTCTTAAGAATATCCGAATCCCTGATCTTCAACTGGTGATAACTTGAACAGAGATCAATCTTGGAGAACATTTTTGCTTCCTGAAACTGGTCGAATAAATCATCAATGCGAGGCAAAGGATACTTGTTCTTAACTGTTACTTTGTTCAATTGCCTATAATCAATGCACGTCGTCATTGTGCCATCCTTCTTCTTCACAACCGGCGCACCCCATGGTGACACACTAGGCCGAATGAACCCCTTTTCAAAGAGTTCCTGAAGTTGCTCATTTAACTCCTTCAACTCTACTGGTGCCACACGATACGGCGAAATAGAAATGGGTTGAGTGCCCTGTACCAGGTTAATACAAAAATTAAATATCTCTATCCGGTGGCATGCCCGACAAGTCTGCAGGAAACACATCGGGAAAATCCCTCATAATTGGAACAGAATCAATAGTGGGAGTCTTAGCACCGACATCCCTCACAAATGCTAGATACGAAAGACAACCCTTCCTAACCATATGCTGGGATTTCAAGAATGAAATTACTATACTTGGAACATAATCAGTCAAACCTTGCCACTCAATCCGTGGCACACCTGGTATAGCCAATGTCACTATCTTAACATGACAATTTAGAATAGCACGATACAGAGATAGCCAATCCGTGCCCAAAATGACATCAAAATCTACATACACAATAATAAAAGATCCACTCAAATCTCCAGACCCCCAATAGTCACTACACACGACCGGTACACATGGTCTATAACAATAATATCACCCACTGGGGTAGATACATGAACAGGTGAAGCAAGAGACTCATGGGGTGTACCCAAATAATGATCAAAGTACGATAACACATAAAAAACGTGGAACCGAGATCAAATAATATAGAGGCATCTCTGTGGCAGACTGAAACAATACCTATAATAACAACATCTGAAGCAATAACATCGGGCCTAGCTGGAAGTGCATAGAAATGGGCCTGACCTCCACCTGATCGACCTCCCCTTGTAGGGAGACCCTAGCTGACTAACCTCCACCCATAGTTGGTTGGGCGTGTGGTGGTGAAGTAACTGGCGCTGAAGCCGATGACTGACCTCTCTATTGAGATGAACCCGCAAGACAACGAGGACACTGCCTCCATATATGGCCCATCTCTCCACACTCATAACAACTCTCAGGTGCTGGAGAAGGGGACTGAAGGGAACCCCTAGCACCAGAATGAATAACAGATGCACTCGGCATAAAAGAGCCCTAAACTGATGGAGCACGGGACGAACTCTAAGCTAGAAGGGCACTAAGTGATGACTGGCCCTAATGATAACTGTGAGAATCATGACCCGATGACGCCCCACAATAACCGGGGCGAGCTGGCTGAGCATGCCTGAATAGACGGTCGATGTCATGCTGAAACAGACCTCTCTAAGGAGCACCACTATTACTACCAGATCCTCGAGTTCTCTTTGCCTCCCTCTCCTCTCGCTCCTAGCGACGAACAAACTTAATATCACGAGAAATGTCCACAATCTCCTCAAAGGTAGCACCAATCACCATCTCCCTAGTCATGAGAATACGAAACTAATAGGTGAGGCCATCAACAAACCTCCTAATCCTCTCTCTATCTGTAGGAACCAACCAAATAGCATGGCAAGCTAACTCGAAAAACCTTATCTCATACTGCATCACAGTCATCTCTCCCTGATGCAACCACTTAAACTACTTGTGCAGCTCCTCTCTGCGAGACTGCGGCACATACTTCTCCAGAAAGAGAACGGAGAACTGCTGTCAAGTAAGGGGTGCTGCACCAACAGGCTTACACCTCTCAAAAGTCTTCCACCATGTGAAGGCAACTCCAAAAAACTGTTAAGTAGTGAAAGCAACCCCGCTGGTCTCCAGAATACCCGTTGTACGAAGCATCCTCTAACACTTATCCAAGAAACCATAGGCATCCTTGCCCTCTGTACCACTGAAGGTCGGAGGTTGAAGTCTACCAAACCTCTCCAACCTACATTGCTCGCCCTCTGGCATGGTAAGAACTACATAGTCCTAAGCAGCTGCAACCGGCTGGGCTGGATGCACCCCCGATGTCTGAAGTCCCTGCATGACCTGCTCAAGTGTGCGAGCAGCGGGAGTCTGATTGCCTCCCCTGGCCTGAGAAATAGCTGGGGTTGTAGTGACTGAAATCTACTGAGCTAGGCCAGTGCAAACAGATAGAATCTGAGCCAAGGCCTCCTGAAGACTTGGAATCACAATGGGCACAGTTGGTGCCTGAGCTGGTGCTGCTAGAGCATCAACAACTGGGACCTGATCCTGAACTAGGGTGGTAGGTGGGTCTGCAGGTGTTGCCTTAGCTGTTGTTTGAGCCACACCCCTGCCCCTACCACGACCGCATCCTCGGCCTATAGTGGCCACAGCTGGTGGTACTTGTGGTCATCCATCCTGACCAGTAGCACGTGTCCTCACCATATATGAGAGAATAGAATAACAGAAATTTAGGACTCGAATCAACAGATTTTCACGACAAGAATTTCAAGAATATGAAGTTTTTCTAAAGGTTCTGCAGCCTCTCGAGGATAAATACAGACGTCACCGTACCGATCCGCGAGACCCTACTAAACCTGCTCATGACTCATGAGACCTATTTAACCTAGGCTCTAATACCAACTTGTCACGATCCTAAACCCAGACCCGATCGTGATGGAGCCTCTCATGAAGACAACGCCAGCCGACACTTGCCCATTTTAGTTTTAAACAATTAAACAATAAGAATTAAGTCTAAAACGTAGTAAATAATCCAAAAGTAAGCAGTGAAATTTACAGTTTCGAAAATAAAACCCAACACAGCCCGATACAAGGGTGTTACTAGTCATGAGCATCTACCAATTCTAACACAAGTCTGAAAATTCTACAAAGCTATTACAAAGTCACTAATAAGGGAAAAGAAGTGAGATAGGGGGAGAAATACGGGACTGCGGACGCCAAGCATCTACCATGTGAACTCTGAAGTCTACTGGGAGCTCTCAACTCTCGCTAGCAGGATCAGCAACACCTGAATCTGTACACGGGATGTATGGAGTAAAGTGAGTACTCCATCTCAGTGAGTAATATTCATAAATAAAGACTGAAAGCAAGAAATCATGTAAGGCACATTACGGGCTATAATGAAGCAGTAAAAGCTAGTTAAAACAGTAAATCAGTGAAGATATGTAAAGTCATTTAGTTCAATTTAATATTCATGAAATTCCTTTTAAACAATTAAGCACATAAATGACAGGCAACTAGGAAAGATAAACACATAAAGGATCGCCCCTCGGGCTAGATCATAGAACAACACCAGTACCTCGGGCTATCTCTCATATCACAATGGGTACCCGCGCTCACTGGGGGGTGTGCAGACTCCTGGAGGGGCCCCTTACGGCCCAAGTGCAATATCAAGCCATCTCGTGGCATCACCACTTGGCTCTCAGTCTCATATCAACAAGCCACCTCGTGGAGTACAAATCTCAGACCCTCGGCCTCATAATCATAATCATGTGCTTCATCACAACAAAGGCCCTCGGCCTACTCAGTCAAAATCCTTACAAACCACTCGCGCAATAGTAAAACATGATTTTCAGCCCAAAATATCATTTAAAATATCATTTAAGTGTCAAAACAGAGTAAACATGGATGAGTTATGAAAATAACAGAATATAGCATGACTGAGTTCAAATAGTGAAGAAATATCAAAGAAAATCCCCTAAGGGTTCAAATAGTTGGCACGAGGCCCAAATATAGCATTCAGCCCAAAACATGACGATTGCAAATAGTTTTCAGTCAAATACGTGGTAAAATAGTCAATCAGGACGGACTAAGTCACAATCCCCAACAGTGCACGACCTCGTGCTCGTTATCTAGCGTGTGTGTCACCTCAATATAGTACAATGATGTGCAATCCGGGGTTTCATACCCTCACGACATCATTTACAATCATTACTCACCTCAATCTGGTCCAAACTCTAGCCCGCGATGCCTTTTACCCTCAAATCGGCCTCCACTCACGTCGAATCTATCCAAAATCATAATCACAACGTCAAAATATGCTAAGGGAACGAAGCCCAAGCAAAAATAATCAATTTACAACACATATCCCGAAATTATCAAAACCCGACCTTCAGGCCCACGTATCGGATTTCGGTAAAAATCACATCAATGGATTCCCTATCACTCCCCGATTTCATACCAAAAGCATCCAAATCCAATCACAAACGACCCTTCAAATACCAAATTCTACGTCTCCAATTTCAAGCCCTAATTCTTCAATTTTAGGCTTAATTTCCATGATTAATTAGGTAGATTTCACATTAGAATCGAGTTTTAAATCCATGAATCTTACCTCCAAGTGATTCCCCTTGAATCCCTCTTTAATCCTCTTCAAAAACTCCAAAAACGATCAAAAATGGTAGAAATAAACTCCAAAATCGCGGACAAGACGACTATTTAAACATTCTGCCCAGACCTCATTTCCTTCTTCGCGAATGCGGTCAACGCCTCGCGTTCGCGAAGCACAAATCAACTTTGACCAAAATTTCCTCTTCGCGATCGCGACCTGCCACTCACGAACGTGATGGCTCCTCCGCTTGACCTTTCGCGATCGCGTTACGTCACTCGCGAATGCAATGAATAAAATACCCTGAAGCTCAGCTGCCCAATTCCTCTACGCGAACGCGGTCCACTTCACGCGAATGCGATGTTCAATCATCCAGCCCTTCGCGAACGCAAAGCCTTCCTCGCGAACGCAGAGGCTAAAATTCTGACTTCAACAGCTAACCCTTCGCGAACGCGAGGACCTACTCACGAATGCGAATGTCTAAATCCTCTGCAACATACAGCAGGTTTTCTGCAATTCCAAATTACATGAAATGGTCCGATTAACCACCCGAAACTCACCCAAGGCCCCCGGAACCTCAACCAAATATGACAACATATCACAAAATCTCATTCCAACTTCTTCCAACCTTCAGAACGCCCAACAAACATCAAAACACCAAATTCACATCGGATTCAAGCCTAAGAATTCTAAAATTTTCTAAATTACGCTTTTGATAAAAACCCCAACCAAACCACATCTGAATGACCTGAAATTTTGCACACACATCCCAAATGACATAACGGAACTACTGCAGCTCTCGGAATTCAATTCTGACTCCTATATCAAAATCTCACCTATCAACCGAAAATCGCCAAAACCCCAATTTTGCCAATTCAAGCCTAAATCTACTCCGGACCTCCAAAACTCATTCTGATCATGCTCCTAAGTCCCAAATCACCTCCTGAAGCTATACAAACTATCGGAACTCACATCCGAGCTATCTAACAGATTAATCAACATTTGGTTGACTTTTCTAACTTTAAGCTTCCTCAAAACAGACTAAGTATCTCAAACCTTACCAAAACCTCTCCGAACCCAAGACAACCAATCCGATCACACATAGAACCAATAAACAAAGCAACAAGAAGTAGAAATAGGTGAAACGGAGCGGTAACTCATGAGATAACTGGCCGGGTCGTAATAGCTGCACTCTAAATGAGGTGGAGTCTTATTGATCCTTCGCTGAATGTCAATATTTTCTACAATGAGGGCTCGTCAAACTGATTATCTATACCTGCAGGCATAAATGCAGCATCCCCAACAAAAAGATGTCAGTACAAATAATGTACTGAGTATGTAAAGTAGAGCTGAAACATAACAGCAAGTCAACATTAATTAAGGACATATAAAAATCAACCTGAATCTTTGATGTGCCACCATATATTCATATTTATTATACACACACACACACACACACACACACACACATATATATATATATATATATATCATGCTTCTCTTTAAGACTATTATCCATAACTTATGATGCATGACTGCCCAACTGATCAATGGTAACTGCCCGACCAGCCGTCGCACGATGGTAAATTCATGACTACCTAACTGATGGTAAATAATAATACATAATTGCCTAACCATTGGTAACTACCCGATCGGTCGTAGCCCGGTGGTAAATGCATATCTGCCCAACCGGTCGTAGCACGACGGTAAATAAATATGCATGACTGCCCAACTGGCCGTAGCACAATGCTAAATATGTAATTGCCCAACCAGCCATAGCACGGTGGTAAATATGTAACTGCACAACTGACCGTAGCACGGTGGTGTATATGTAACTGCCCAACCGGCCATAGCTCGGTGGTAAATGCATATTCATGGAGATGTATGTATTACTATATCATGAACATTAATATTTTTATCACACACCTCAATATGGAACTAGATAGGTACTTAGACATGCTTTGAATATCACTTTACAGGAATGAATAACATAAACATCCTTAACTGCTAAGAGTAGAACCACTTATAGAATAACATTACTTTTACGTATCGTTACTTCGATCATGTAAAAAGAAAGAAGTAATAGCCTTAACATACCTTTTAAGGCCAACTATCTACTTGTATCCATGAACAATCTTCTCTACGCTCAATCATAGTCACATAGCATGCCGGCTATATTGGTAAAGCTTTGTTTCCGAGAATAACACATACACGTTGTTCTTATTCTTGTGTGATACCAGTTGGAGATTCCTTGAGTGGGTGGCAGCATAGTAGTCAGAAATGTGATTACTTTAACTGCCAGCAAAAGATAATGAAGGTACATACTTGAATCTATGATGACCATAAAATTGTTGGGATTGAAATTTGCTTTACGAATATGAAATAATAGTAAACAACTAAATCTGAGAAAAATGAAACTAACCCCAACCATCTGGACATATGTATAACTTAAGGCCATGATTACATGTAACTCTTGTTGACACATGTGTTACACTTTAGATCTATTATGTTGCCAAGCACCTACGTCCACCTACTAAGCAGTGTTTAGTCATTCTAGCTTTTTACACGTGGATTAATGCCCGCACAATTAAGAATTATCTCAAATTACATAAAATACTACTCAATTTTAATATACTTTATACACCTTACTATAAAATACTTTACTATCATGGCCATGTGGTAGCATATAAAATTAATTTATACACTATTATTTCATTAAAACAACCATGTAAAAAAATGCAAAAATTTTCTCGACTTCTAATTTCCCTAATCTTATATAAAAAGTAAAAAATTTCGTACGCTTAATTATTAATATGGTAAAAAGATAACCTTATTTTCATGTGAGAAAATAATTTTTATCTTTAAAATAACTAAAATCTCATAAACTTCTCATATTATGTGTATAATTGAAAGTAGTAATATTAATAACGATATAATATCATATCTTTTTTCAAACTATTTTACAAAAATGTTCCACTCATATTACCATATATAATGTATGTAACAGTGTCAAATGTTGTTAAACTTACGGGATGTAACACCATCAAATAACATGGAAGTCGAATAACCAGTAGAGATATGAGGCCGTATAAGGCCTAGAATCGAAAAAGAAACCCATGGATTGAAGGGATTCTAGTGACGGCGGGCTAGGGTTATGAAGAGGGTGAGAGAGAAAAGAGGAGGAGAGGGTTTCAGGGGCGGTGGATTTGGTAAAATGATTAGGGTTTGGGGGGTTGTTGGTTATTTAAAAATGGTAAGAATATCCTGGACCGTTGAGATCAACGGCCAGGATCGATTTGGGGTTGGGCGGGTTATAAAAATTGGGTTATGGGTTAATTGGTTAATTTAATTGGGCTGGGGTGGTAATTTGGGCTAAGTCCGAAAGAAATCAAATTAGAAGAGGCTATTTATTAAATACCTAATTAATTTGATAAAATAATTTATGAAAATAGCTGATAAATGATAAAAATTATATTTATGCATAAAAATGATTCAAAATAATTACTTAATATTATAAAATATAAAAAGTCATTTTTCGTGTAAATAATGTAATTATGCATATAAGGGCTATTATTGCAAAGTTATTGCAATTATAGCCTAAAGATATAAATATATTTATGTATAAAATGATTAGAGCTTAATATAAAGATAAAGGATAAAAATCAAGTAATAAATCATTATAAAATTATTTGTGATGCAATTAGTATTAGTGTAGATAATAAAATGCTGGAATAAATTAATTAAAATCCCTTTAAAAATTATAGAAAATTATGGTAAAATACTGGTTGACGTTCATGACCTATTTTGAAAGTGTATATGCATTAAAAATACGCGAGGAAAAAATTAGGTATCAACAAACTTCAACAAGACATTCTTTTACTTTTAGCTCCCTTTGCTTCATTTATCAACCCTTCGGGTTGCTCAACGTCCTTGCTTTACTAGGGACGGGAGTCACACTAAGATAATATTTATCCCTCCTAGGCTTTCATTGCCTATCTTCTGAATTCTGTGATCATGCTAGTATTCACATCTAGTTGTAATATTCTAGAGTGCACAATCTGGATGACTCACAAGGAGATCTATTAGAACATTTGTAACATCCTTCGAAAATGTAAACTAA
Organism: Nicotiana sylvestris; assembly: GCF_000393655.2. Classification (NCBI taxonomy): domain Eukaryota; kingdom Viridiplantae; phylum Streptophyta; class Magnoliopsida; order Solanales; family Solanaceae; genus Nicotiana; species Nicotiana sylvestris. The sequence continues at coordinate 125,571,036 of NC_091059.1, read as the reverse complement.
CACAAACAATCCATTCACCATTTTGGGTTACACTAACCCCAGTCGAATCCTGATGTTCTGTAACTACACCTGTTATCCCCCATAGGGCATAACTGAGATGGGTGCGGCCAATTATACATGCCTTTATTATTGATGAAGGTAACTCAAAATGCTTATATTTCACTTACTGAATTCTAGATAATGTTCATCTCTACTAATTAGGTACCTCGTACCCTTCTTCACCTTGCTTCTTTTATTTGTTGAAACTTGTATCTTTCTTATTCTTTCATTGCTTTTTACCACAAGAGTGGATATATATATATATATTTTCCTTAGGGATCCTTATCAAGAAGCTTACATCTTTCAGTACACATACGATCTGCTGAAGACCTCACATTTACTTATCATAAGCATGATGCAAAGTCGAGTTCCTCTGACTCAACTCTTCTATAGACATACCTCTTACCAACCGTCTTTCTAAATGTAGGTATCGTTTTATTATGAATAAAATAGAGTTTAATAATTTTAATTCCTACAACTAAGCTCTACAACATGATCTAGAGTAAGAAAAAAGAGTGACAGTCTTAAATGCCCTGTAGCCTCCTGCTTATAAGTGTGGTGCACAACACACCCATAAACAAGACTCTACTAGACACGGCTTGTAGAATCCCTAGGACAGAACTACTCTGATACCACTTTTGTCATGCCCCAAACCTAGGGGCGAGACCGGCACCCGGTACCTCACCTATCATTGCGTACCAACTTGTGACTAAGGGAATCTGAACATGTAATGTAATACTTTGTCCATGAGCCACATTGCAAGACAATTGCGAATGCTGATGAAATATCAATATAAAGCTGGGCCGACAAGGCCGTCATAATTATTACAGCTGACAAACCACCAAATATACATACAAGGCCTACAAAACCAATATACTGCACTAACTTACAGGATACGTCTACAAGCCTCTACTGATGGGTATACTATGATCGGAACAGCTCCCTGGCCTACTCATAATATATATACATATATATACAAGATGTACTTAAAGCTATAGACCCGACAACTCTAAAAAGCATGGAGCTTACCGATAAAGCTGAACTCGGGCAACACTTAATGGGAATGTCTACCCTCCTGTTTGTCTGAACCTGCATTAGCTTGGTAATTACCCATTTCTAGTTAAATTTTGGAATTCTAGTTAAATTTTAGAATTAAGGGCTAGGGTATAGATTCTTACCTCTAGGACGAAGACTTAGTGAATTTTTCATTGTTAATATTCAATAATTAGAGCAAGAATTGACGGATAATTGGTTGAAGTTCACTCTCCCACTCTAAGCACTCTCTCTCTCAATCTAAAAGTATCAGGTTTTGCTAAAAAATGGTCCCTTGCATCTATTTTAACGAAGTAGGATCGGGTTATAAAACTCAAAAATGAGGCTTTAGAACATGATTTGCGGTCGAGTATGTGACCGCATAATGATTCTGCGCTCTACAAAATGAGCCGCATAATGTCCCTCAGAAACTGGCATTTTATGCTTCACTCTGCAACCGGTTTGCAGTCCACAGACCTGTTCTATGGCCACACAATGCATCGTAGAACCTCCCTTTGAAAAATTTCCAAGCTGGATATGCGATCAGACTGCGGTCCGCAAAATGGTTTTGCGGTTGCATAGTGGTAGGGAAAATGACATAAAAAATGGCCCAAAAAACTGCCTCACTCTACTGCCATTTTGAGGCCCACATAGTGATTATGCAGCCACATAATGAGCCGCAGAAATGTCCAATTCTGCAAAACATTTTCATTCAACTCCCCAATGCACTATTCAACTCAAAACGTTTGTACCGAGCCTCGTGATCGCCGAGAAGAATCTCTATAATTTTTAACATATAGGCCTACGTCGACACCACAAAATTTTGGGTTTTTAGGTAACGTTTATGGGGCCTTACATCCTCCTCCACATAGTATCGTTCATCCTCGAATGAGGTTCAAAGTCTACTACTAGCATCCGATGTAACTCAACTGCCATACAACACACCAGCAGTCCCAAATTTTGACTAATTCCCAAAATTTCCGAAAATTTTGCCTGAGTTTCCTTTGTAATTGGGTCTATCCACCTGTTAGAGAACCCTTGAAACATATCCTAATAACATACTCATGATTTGATGATGTAACATAACACAAAACAACACTAACCATGGCCTCATAAGCAACATGTAATCAAAAAGGAACACCATTACATCAACTGAACAAGTGACACAAAAATTCATAGGCAACAAGTTCATAAAAAGGATTACATACCTTATTCAAACAAGTAAGGATACTTCTTCTTCATCTTCTCCTCGGCCTCCCAAGTAGCCTCTTCAACCTACTAATTTCGCCATAGCACGTTAACGAAGGCAATTTCTTTTTTCCTCAACTTCTAGACTTGCCTATCAAGAATGGCAACTGGAATTTCTTCATATGACAGTTCTTCATTAGCCTCAATAGTTTCAAATGGTACGATAAGCGATGGATCTCCGATTACTTTCTTCAACATAGACACATGAAATACCAGGTGCACTAATGACATCTCAGGTTGTAACTCAAGCTTGTACGCCACCTGAACAATCCTCTGAATGATTATATACGGTCCGGCATACCTCGGACTCAAATTTCCCTTCTTTCCAAACCGCATTATACCCTTCATGGGGTAGACCTTCAAGAATACCCAATCATCTTATTTGAATTCCAAATCCCTACAATAAACATCTGAATAGGACTTCTGACGACTATGAGCAGTTTTCAATCGCTCCTTAATGATCTTAAGCTTTTCCATAGCCTGATGCACGAGGTCTGGTCCTATCAATTCAGCTTCCCCAATATCGAAACCCTAATGGGAGATCTACATCTCCTACCATATAACGCCTTGAATGGTGCTATCTGAATACTAGCATGATAACTATTGTTGTAGGTGAACTCTATGAGTGGCAAATGGTCATCTCAGCTACCCATGAACTCAAGAGCACAAGCTCACAACATATCATTAAGAGTCTGAATAGTCTACTCTGCCTGCCCATCGGTCTATGGATGAAAGGTTGTACTAATATTTACCTATGTACCCAAACCTTGCTGAAATTTTTGGAACCTGACTATTTCCTTGATATACACAATCAGAGATGATAGAAACTGCGTGTCATGCAACCTAACTATTTCCTTGATATACAACTAAGCATATTGTTCTGTTGTGTCGGTAGATTTAACTGTCAAGAAGTGTGTTGATCTCATAAGTCAATCCACAAAAACCCAAATTGAGTCAAACTTGCACAGAGTACGCGGTAGTCCTACCACAAAGTCCATATTAATCATTTCCCACTTCCACATTGCAATTTCTATGTTCTATGCCAACCCACTGGGTCTTTGATGCTCGGCCTTCACTTGCTGATAATTTGGACATTTTGCCACAAACTCCGCTACATTCCATTTCATGTCATTCCATCAATAGACTTCCTTGAGATCATGGTAAATCTTTGTAGAACCTGGGTGCACGGAATACCTAGAAGTGTGAGCTTCAGCCATGATTCTTTCCTGTAGACCATGTATATTGGAAACACATAGTCTCCCTTGGTACCGCAGTGTACCATCATCCATGCCTAGAGAAAAAGTTGTGGTCTTATGATTATGAGTCCCCTCAATCAACGTACCAACAATGGATCGTCGTATTTCTTCTCTTTGACATCTACCACAAGCAAAGATTCAGCCCTATTTTGCACAATCACCCCACCTTCACTAGAGTTCGCAGGAAGAACTCCCAAACTAGCTAACCGATCAACCTCCCTACAAAACGGCCTTTGACATGCCTCCAAGTGAGCCAAACTACCCATAGATTTCAGGCTAAGAGCATCCGCCAGAACATTGGCTTTTCCCGGGTGATATAGAATATCGATGTCGTAATCTTTGAGTAAATCTAGCCATCTTCTCTACCTTAAATTCAACTCCTTATGTTTGAAAATGTATTGAAGTTTCTTACAGTCCGTGAATATATCCACATGGAGCCCATACAAATAATGATGCCAAATCTTCAATGCAAAAACTAGCGTTGCAAGTTCTAAGTCATGTGTTGGATAGTTCTGTTCATGATTCTTCAGTTGCCTAGAAGCATAGGATATAACCTTGCCATTTTGCATCAATACACACCGAAGCCTGATCCTTGAAGCATCGCAATATAGCACAAACCCATTTGTACCCTCTAGCATGGTCAATACTGGCGCCGTTGTCAATCCTGATTTCAACTATTGGAAGCTCCTTTAACAAGTATCGGACCATTGGAACTTAACCTTTTTCTGCGTCAATTTAGTCAACCAAGAGGCAAGAGTAGAGAAGCCCTCAACAAACTTCCTGTAATACCCTATTAAGCCCAAAAAACTACGAATCTCTGTTGGAGTATTAGGTCTAGGCCAATTTTTCATAGCTGCAATCTTCTGAGGATGAACCTTAATTCCTTATCTGGAGACGACATGACCCAAGAATGTTACAGAGTAAATCCAAAACTCACATTTCGAAAACTTTACATATAACTAGTGTTGACGTAGAGTCTGTAGAGCTGCCCTAAGATGAATGGCATGGTCTTCTCGGCTTCATGAACATACAAGAATATTGTCAATAAACACTATTACAAACGAGTCAAGAAAATGCTTGAAGACTCGATTCATAAGTTCCATGAAAGCTGCTGGGGCATTTGATAACCCAAAAGACATAAGGAGAAATTCATAGTGCCCATAGAAGATCATGAAAGTTGTTTTCGGAATATCTTGCTCCCTAAAATTCTGGGTTTTTAGGTATAATTTTACGGGGCCTTACATTTTTGAAGGTTACTCGTAGGCCTGCGAACGTGACGACAGATATACTTTAATGTCTCTGCAGTGATATCTGCCCGCTATCTAACAATCAGCAGACTCTGAGTACCTAGATCTGCACAAAAATGAGCATAAATATAGTATGAGTACACCACGGTCGGTGACCAATAAGTATCAAGACTAACTTCGGTGGAGTAGTAACGAGGTACAATTCATGACACTCACTAGAAAAGATAACTTGTGCGGTACAGAGGTAAAAAAGCTAATAATGGAAGACAAAAATCAGTAAATGGCAACAAAATCAACATATGATATAAATAGTAAGGCGACAAGAACATCATGAAATATCATTGAACCCAAATAAGAAACATATAGAACAACCAATTAATCAAGACGTTCTAACACACTATTCACAACAAAATCACCTCGCGATACCTAATCTTAGAGTCACAAGCAATGGGTTTCAACCAATAATCATGTACTCATGGCACCTCGTGCCCACAACTCGAATCACAACCGCACGGACAACTCATATGCCAATATCACAATCCGCCCAGCATAATCACAAGATCACAACCACAATCCGCCCAGCATGGTCACATGCTCATAATCCCAATCCGACCGACATGATCACAAGCTCACAATATCAACATAGAAATAGAAAATACAAGAACACATGGGCATGATCAATAAATGTCAAGTATCATACTCATGAGCTAGTATAGTGGTATGCTATGGTAGATGCTTGTGCGAGTGTACTAATGCATCCCAAGTAAATATGTAATATCAAGGACATCGAATAGCTGATCGAAACAACGAAACAAGTCACACAAGGTTTATGACAAACACAGGGAAAATCACACCATCACACAAAAATACCCACACAAAATCTCCAAATCATCATATATCATCACTAACATTGCCACCCTTATCTCTTCGATAGCCACACGTATCACTCCGCCCTGACTATATCATTAGTCACCCTTATCTCTCCTATAGCAACTTGTATCAATCCGTATAACAACCAACAATATCACTCCATGTAATAGCTACCCTTATCACTCCATACATTCAACAACATTGAGATGTCACCCTTATGCCCCATATAACAACAATAGTGAAATGTCACCCTTATACTCCACATAACGACAATCAAACCACACAATAATTCACATATGCTATCATCACAACAACACAAAATATCAACTCATAGCACAAGAGCCCATAGGCCACAACCTTCCTAAGGATTTCAATGATATCAATAATTTCACCACAAATAGCCCACGTCTCAACACGTATATATAATCTCAATAGCAACAACATGATCGGAAAAGTAACTCAACAAGGAACAGCACCTCCTTTAAACATAACTTCATGTAAACTAGATTAATGACTCTCGATAACTTCAATTCCAATTAACTGTTTAAGGATAAACTCAATACTAAATGTATCTCTATGAAATAAAAACTCTGGATTCTAGTGTACGAATTAAGCAAACAATGAAAGAGATGAAATGAGCTAGTACTTCATCCAAAGGCATGAGAATAAACCGGAATTAAGGGATATCATGTAACATTAATATCAACAAAGAACAACCCAATGATAAAAGAAATCACGTAATTGTAAAAGTGGTAACAACTCCAAATTAAGCATATAAGAACAAACTCAGCAAGTAAAGAATGTGACGTGTAACGACAACTTCAAATAAAGCATGTGATAGTAGACACGACAAATAAAGGATATAACATGTGCTAAAAATTCCAAATAAATACATAACAGATGCCTAAGAGTCTAAACCGATGGATTTCCATATAGAAGCCCGATTACGTACTTGTCACCTCGTGTACACAGCTTTCACATAACATAAATAGTACAAACTACTCAAATCCTAATGGATTGTTCCCCCACACAAAGTTAGGAAAGATACTTACCTCAAAGAAGCTAGAGCAATATTCTAAAATGACCTTCTCGTGTGAAACAACCTCAGGACGGCTCAAATCTAGCAAAAATAATTTCATAGCATAAATAAAACCTATAGTAAATAATTCAGCATAATAAAGCTTCAGTCGTTGATTAAAAATAAAAATTCAACCTCGAGATCGCACCTCAGGACCCAACTAAATTAACAAAATCTGAACTCTCACTCCGATACAAGTCCAACCATACCAAAATTTTTAAATTCTGATATCAAATCGCCATTGAAATCCTTATTTTACATTTTTGAAAGATTTTACAAAAATTCCCATTTTCTTTCATTCAATTCACTAATTTAATGATAAAAATAATTACAGAATAATGAAATATAATCAATAACCCCATCAAACACGTGAAGAACCCCTCAAGAATCACCAAAAACCAAGGCCTCTAACTCAAAATATGATAAAAATGGCAAACCTTAAAATTATAACCTTTCTGCCCTACACTTCCGCTTTTGTGAACACAGAATTGCATATGCGAAGCCTCACCTGTCGAATATTCATCGCAGGTGCGCAAATGGCAAAAATCATAGATGGCCACACCTACGCCATGATACCGCACCTGCGCAGTCGCTTCTGTGACAAATTCTTCGCACCTGTGAAGCCTTGCAACTAGCTAACATCTACACCTGCTCCTTCCCACTTGCGCCTGCTAAGCCACATCTACGGGAATGGTGTCACGTCCCAACCTCGGGGAGTGCGACCAGCGCTCAACCGAGTGGACCCGGTCGAGCAAGCCTGTTAGACACTTTCTACCCAACTCACTTACAATCAAGAGAAGACGCATTTTTATTAGTTTAACAGTAGAAGGATCATATATATATATATATATATATATATAAATAAACATTACTAATTCATTTCATTTTACTACATAATTATTAAGTTTCAAAAAACATACATTTTACGATTTAGTAGAACAAGAGTCTAAAACACAACATAACCTGTCTGACCTTTCTAGCACCCATACACAACCCACATAATGCCTATGGAGCCTCTAAGATACAAAAAAAAGAGTGTAAAGATAGTGCGGCGACAAGACCCCGTCTATAACTCTAAAGTGACTACAACATAGCAAATGATATAATACAAGACCTCAAAATGAAGTAGGGCTCACGGAGTTCACTGAGAAGAGGATGCGCCACTAACTGCGATCAACACTGTCTGCTATGGAACCACCTACATCCATTTAAAGATTTAGCACCCCCGGCAAAAGGGACGTTATTAATGTCAAATAGTACTAGTATGTAAAGCTAAAACACCATCTCAATAGAATGAACAATAATACATCAAATAAGGATCACATAAGTTCTCAAGTCAGATTCCATCTTATTAGGTTGGGTAATCTTTAGTGCCATATGCCACAATCCACAATACCACCGTATTCTTACACGGAGTCCGATCTCGACCCGATCGTCTAGGTCATCTCATCTGAGACATCAACCATATCCACAATCATTTCTAGCATAGTTACCACCATGTGTGCGGCATGGCGTCCGATCACGGCCCAAGGCTAGTCCATCTCACTTGAGACATCAACCTTTCAATCAATCATATCACTTCATTATTTCTTTCCTATCTTTCAATACATTAGCACGAGTGGCCTCATTTATTAAGTCATTCGTGGAACTTAGCCGTATTTTATAATTCAAGTTTCCCTTTTACGCAATTAAATAATATTATCATCAGCAACAATGAGGCCTATCATGTGAGGCATTTGTACACATAAGGGAAAAACTTCGAAGATCCTAAGCACATAGAGCCTTTTCATACAAATTGGCATAACAACCTTTATTCGTATTTTTTTTTTTTGACATGAAATCTTAACCTTTCTTAACACAAATTCAACATTTTTAACACATCCTCAAAAGGGAAGACATGATAAGCATTTAGAACAAGTATTAAATATATATCTATCATTCAACACAAGACATTAGGGGTAGTAAATTCTAGTATGATAAATTTGGGGACTTACACCAACTACACGAGTACTAGGGGTTTCGATTCTAAGAAGAAGGGGGTTTAGCCATACATACCTCAATTGAGCCTTTTAAAACTCTAAGATGTTCCGGAATATTAGCAACTTCAATCTATTTTAGCAATATTACAAAATTGAACCCAAAATAAGGAACACGGTCATAGCTCAATCACAATTGAGCATTTCATTATACACTATGTGTATGAAGGTTTCATGGCCCTTTTTATGAAATACTACACCAAACCACACCCCATTCTTTCCATCTTTAACTCACACATACCTTAAAAATACATGCATGCATGCAAGATAATCACTCACATCCTCATGAATTACCTTATTAATGGCTCATCACATCTATTTTAACGAGCCTTTTTGATTTTTATGCGGTCCACGAAACAACCACGAAAAGTTGCCCTGGTAGTTGGGCTGGTCTGCTTCACTCTGCGGCCATTATGGCGCCCGCAAACCTATTCTGCAGGTTGCATAATGCGCTGCAGAACCTCCTTCCACAAAAGTCCAACGAGGATTATGCGACCAAAGTGCGACCTGCGAAATGGGTATGCGGTAGCATAATTGGTCACGAAACTGACCTTAAAATTGGCCAAAAAGACTGCTTCACTATGCGTCCATTCTACGGCCCGCATAGTGATTATGCGGTTGCATATTGGGCCACAGAAGTTCCTACTTGTGTAAAAATATTTCCAACTACTATTAACCTCTACGCCTACTTAGGCATCTTAGAATCCGGATTTTTAGGAAAACTTTTATGGGGTCTTACATCCTCCCACACTTAAGATCATTCGTCCTTGAATGAGGATCAGGGTCTACTATTAGGAAGTTATGCAGCTCGGTTTTCATACCACACCAGCAGCCCCAAATTTGGCTAACTCCCTAAATTTCCAAAATTTTTGCCAGAGTTCCCTTTGTAACTAGGCATATCCACCTGTCGGAGAGCCCCAGAAACACATCTTACAAGTATATGCACAACCAAATGACGTAACAAAACTTATAACAATACCAACCGTGGACTCATAAGCAACATATAATAAAAAGGAACACCTTTTCATTAACAGAACAAGTGAATAATATTCATAGGCAACAAGTTTATAAAAGGAAAGGATTACACAGCTATTCAAACAAGTGAGGGTACTTCTTTTTCATTTCTTCCTCAGCTTCCCAAGTGGCCTCTTCAACTTGCTAGTTTCGCCATAACACTTTCATGAAGGTAATTTCTTTATTTCTCAACTTTTTGACTTGCCTTTCAAGAATGACAACTGGAATTTTTTCATATGACAATTCTTCATTAACCTCAATGGTCTCAATTGGCACAATAGCTGATGGATTTCCCACTACCTTCTTCAACATAGACACATGGAATACCGGGTGTACTAATGACATCTCGGGTGGTAGCTAAGTTTGTATGCCACCCGACCGATCCTCTGAATGATTTCATACGGCTCGACATACCTTGGACACAATTTCCCTTTCTTACCAAAATGCATTATACCCTTCATGGGAGAAACTTTCAAGAATACCCAATCATCTTCTTTAAACTCTAAATCTCTTTGATGAATATCTGAATAGGACTTTTGACGGCTCTGGCCAGTTTTCAACCTCTCCTTAATGATCTTAACCTTTTCCATAGCTTGATTCACGAGGTTTGGTCCTACCAATTTAGCTTTCCCAATCTCGAACCACCCAATGGGTGATCTAAATCTCCTACCATATAGTGCCTCAAATGATGCCATCTGAATACTAGCATGATAGTTTTTGTTATAAGCAAACTCTATGAGTCACAAATGATCATCCCAGCTACCCTTGAAGTCAAGAACGCAAGCACGCAACATATCCTCAAGTGTCTAAATGGTCCGCTCTGCCTGCCCATCAGTCTGTGGATGAAAGGTTGTACTAAGATTCACTTGTGTACCCAAACCTTGCTAAATTTTCTTCCAAAAGTTAGCTGTGAACTAAGCTACTTGATCAGAAATGAGAGAAACTGGAGTGCCATGTAGCCTGACTATTTCCTTGTTATACAACTGCACATATTGTTCCGCTATTTTGGTAGATTTAACTGGCAAGAAGTGTGCTGAATTCGTGAGTCAATCTACAATTACCCAAAATTGAGTCAAACTTGCGTGGAGTACGTGGTAACCCTACCACAAAATCCATATTAATTATTTCCCATTTCCACATCAGAATTTGTATGCTTTGTGCCAACCCACCAAGATGTTGATGTTCGGCCTTCACTTACTGACAATTCGGACACCTTGTCCGAAACTCCGCCACATTCCTTTTAATGTCATTCCACCAATAGACTTCCTTAAGATCATGATATAGTTTTGTACAACTTGGGTGCCTGGAATACATAGAAGTGTGAGCTTCAGCCATGATTCTTTCTTGAAGACCATCTATATTTGGAACACATAGTCTCCCTTGGTACGTAGGATACCATCATCCATGCCAAGAGCAAAAGCTGTAGTCTTATGTTTATGAATCCTCTCCTTCAGTTGTACCAACAATGGATCATTCTATTGCCTCTCCTTGACCTCTGCCACAAGCGATGATTCAGCCCCATTCTACACAATTCCCTCTCCTCATTAGATTCCGCAAGACAAACTCCCAAACTAGCCAACTGGTGAACCTCCCTGGCCAACAGCCTCCGACATACCTCCAAGTGAGCCAAACTACCCATAGATTTCTGGCAAAGAGAATTCGCCACAACATAGGCTTTTCCCTAGTGATATATAATATCGATGTCATAGTATTTGAGTAACTCAAGTCATCTTCTTTGACTCAGGTTCAACTGTTTTTGTTTGAGAATATATTGAAGGCTCTTATGGTCCATGAATACATCCACATGGACCCATACAGATAATGACGCCAAATATGTAATGGAAAACCACCGCCGCAAGTTCTAAGTCATGTGTTGGATAGTTCTTTTCATGATTCTTGAGTTGTCTAGAAGCATAAGCTATAACCTTTCCATGTTGCATCAATACACACCCAAGTTCGATCCTTGAAGCATCACAATATATCACAAAACTCCTATGTACCCTCTGGCAGGGTCAATATCGGCGCCGTAATCAATCTTGATTTCAACTCTTGGAAGCTCCTTTCACAAGCATCGTACCATTGGAACTTAATTGCTTTCTGCATCAATTTAGTCAATGGAGAGAGTTGAGTAGAGAACCCCTCTAAAAACTTCCTGTAGTACACTTCTAAGCCCAAGAAACTACGGATCTCGGTTGACGTTGTAGGTCTAGGCCAATATTTCACCGCTGCAATCTTTTGAGGATCGACCTTAATTCCTTCTCGGAGACGACATGACCCAAGAATGTAACAGATTCAAGCCAAAATTCATATTTCAGAAACTTCGCGCGCAACTGATGTTGATGAAGAATCTGCAAAACTGCCATGAGATGATCGGCATGGTCCTTTTGACTTTGTGAATATTCAGGAATATCATCAATGAAATGTATCACAAAGGAGTCAAGAAAAGGCTTGAAAATCTGATTCATAAGATCCATGAAAGTTGCCCGGGCATTTGTTAGCCCGAAAGACATTACCAAAAATTCGAAGTGCCTGTACCAAGTTTTGAAGGCTGCTTTTAGAATATTCTGCTCCTTGATCATCAATTGGTGATACCCGGAGCTTAAATCAATTTTGGATAAGTACCTTGCACCCTGTAGTTGATCATACAAATCATCTATTCTTGGTAGGGGATACTTATTTTTTATTGTGACTTTGTTGAGTTGCCGGTAGTCAATACACATCTGTAGCAACCCATCCTTATTTCTTACAAAGAGAACCGGTGCATCCCAAGGCGACACACTCGGTCGGATGAAACCCTTCTCTAACTATTCACAACACTAACAACAATACAAGAAACATGAAGATTTCATAACTATTCACCCGAATCAACATGTCACATCTAATGCCACATGGGCACACCTCGTAAACTAAAACCCAATACGCATGAAGCGAATATGACTAAATATATGCAAAGAGAAACACCTGAGAGAACTATCAAACAACCTAGACAGACACAACTCCTATCAGTACTGTTGATACCCAATATTTTCCTATATTTTATATATGCATAAATACCTTCAAAATAGCATATATATGCATATATAAGCATGCACAAGTGTTACATCACACATTTTTCGTACGTTATAATTTCGTTTTCAGTTAACCGATGTAGACTCAGGGATGAGATCATCTTGCCGTTAATGTATTTATGCTATTTATAACAAACGATAAATAAGTGTTATGAAGGATAAAGGGGTACATAGATTAAAGAAAACGAGTTTTGTTGAAAGTGGCCAATTTGAAAAAAAAATTACGGATCGAGCATTAATACCCGATAATTATGAACTAGTACCATGCAAAGTACTATATGACCGCGGTAGTATAATATATAAAGTATATATAAAGTATTTTAGAAATAAATAGAATTTTAAGTAATTTTTGGTAATTTTTAAATTATGCGGGTAATTGATTAATTACCGGGTAATAGGACATTACCTAGTTAACTAATAAGTGGATAAAAATTTAATAAATTAACTACTATCCACATGGCACAAAGCCACCAATTTAAAGGATGATTCATAACATTTGTAAAGAGGTGTCTATAACTAAAGAATAGATAAACTTTAAATAATAAATTAATATAACAATAAGACTTCTAAGTCTTATTTCCTTGGAGAAATCTGAAGGAACCAAAAATCTGAGTTAGCAATTTAGTATCAATCCACTCAAGAGCAAGAAACAGAAACGTCAATCCTTACAAGTCTTCATTCCAAGTCTTAAAAAATGTTGAAATCTAGAATTTGAAACCAAAATCATTTCATGTCCTTGGATGGAAACCAAAAACTTTGGAACAGGAGCTTGAAGCAAAACATTGGAACAAATTTTTGCTTAAAACCATTCTTTGGTTCACAAAGCTTTAGAAGCAGAAGGCAAATTCGTATCAATTTCAAGTAATTTCAAGTGTAGTTTTGTTCATATTTTCCAGGAACATGTATATTAAGGCTAAGCTCTTCTTTCATTTGGCATGATCTCGTCATTACCCGATTTTGTTAAGACCCATAAAGAAAAATTCATATCCCAGAATTTACATATATTTTCCTAGTCTCGCAAATTGCGTATATTTTCCTAGTTTGTAAGTTATTATATTCTCCTTATTTGGAATTCATATTCAGTTGAGTATTTTCTTCTCCCAGTCAATAGAGTAGAGAATTTACATATATACAGTATTAAAATTATTTTCATTACAATCGAGCTATAATCAATGGGCAGGCCCCTATTGGGCAACATCTGATCAGATGGTAAGTTATATACCGAGCCTACTATGGCCGAGCGCTTATGAGCGAGCCCAGTTGGTCGAGATACAGAGCCTAGTATGGCTGAGCGCCTATGAGCGAGCCTACTACGGTAGAGCAGTTATATATATATCGAGCCTACTGTGACCGAACGATTATGAGCGAGCCCAGTTGGTCGAAAAGCAAAGCTTAGTATGGCCGAGCGCCTATGAGCGAGCCTACTACGGCAGAGCAGATATATATATATACCGAACCTTATAGGGCCGGACAGCTATTTTACTTACTATAGTGAGAGAGTTAGTCAGTACCAGCAGGCAAGCCTATCTTCAGATTAACTTTGAATTGCAGCTACTTGAAGATATTATATTATCAGTTCAGTTTCAGCTTTCAGTATATTGCCTTACATACTCGGTACATTATTTCATAGTATCGTACTGACGTCCCTTTTTTCTGAGGATGCTGCGTTTCATGCCCGCAGGTCCAGACAGACGGGTTGAGAGCCCTCCAAGTAGGCTATCAGCTCAGCGGAAGATGTTGGTGTGCTCCATTTGCTTCAGAGATGCGTGTTTGGTTAGTATGATTTAAACGTGTATTGTTTGGTGTGTCAAGACTCTGTCCCAACCTTTATGACATTTATGTACTCTTAGAGGCTTGTAGACATATGTCGTATACGTGAAAGATTGTACGACCTTGCCGGCCTATGTTTTAAATTTATAAATGATCATGTTGGACTATTAGGCCCGTATGACACGTGTATATGATGATGTAATAAGAAAGATACGTTACGTTGGTACTCAGTTGAGTAAGGTACCGGGTGCCCGTCACGGCCCATCAATTTGGGTCGTGACAAAAGTGGTATCGGAGTAGTTCTATCCTAGGGAGTCTATAAGCCATGTCTAGTAGAGTCTTGTTTATGGGTATGTCGTGTACCACACTTATAAGTAGGAGGCTATAGGGCATTTAAGATTGTCACTCGTTCTTCTTACTCTAGATCGTGTGGTAGAGCTCACTTATAAGAAATCAAATTCCGAATTTATTTTTTATTCGTAATAAAATGATACCTACATCCGGAATGTAGTTTGGAAAGAGAGATAGTTGTGGACGATCTGAGTCAGAGGAATTGGATTTTGGTATGATGCCTACGATAAGTAAATGTAAGGTCTTTAGCAGATCATTGGTGTACTAAAAGGTGTAAGGTTCCTTATAAGAAGCCTTAAGGCAAGAATGTGTATCCATATTTATGGTGAAAGACAACAAGAGATTAAGAAGAAAAATACAAGTTTCAACAAGCAAAAGAAGCAAGATTTAGAAGGGTACGAGGCGCCCAGTTAATGAAGGTTAACAACGTTTATAATTAAGGCAGAGGAACATAAGCTTTTTGAGTTATATTCAATAGTAATAGAGGTATATACAATTGGTCGCACCAATTCCAAATATGCCCTATGGGGTTTAATAGAAGTAGTATAAGAAGATAGGATGGATGAATTGTTTGTGTCAGTTGACATTTCTGAAGGATATTGCAAGTGTTCTAATAGATCTCTTTGTGAGACACCCAGATGGTACACTTCAAAATAGTGCAGCCAGATATGAGTACTACAAAGACATGCACTATAAGCCTGGAAGGGATATATATTACCTTAGTGTGGCTCGTTTCCCTAGTAAAGCGAGAACGTTAAGCAACTTGAAGAGCCACTGGATGGAGCAAAGGAAAGATAAAAGCAAAAGAATGTCGTATTGAAGTTTTCACAAGAAAAGGGATATGCAGAAACATTAGCAGAGTAATGAGAAGAGAGATAAGGAAGAATTATGAATAAGGTGTGATACATGGATGAAAACACCAGAGTGTTACAAAACCTATAATCAAATTAAAAAAGAGACGAAAGGTGATAGGCCTTAAGACAATAAAAGAGTATAGGCCATAAGGTTATATCCTTATTTCGAGAAATAAGTTCGTGACTCCAACGCGACTACCAGAAGAGAGAGTTAATCCCCAGAGTAATAGAAATCAGTATGAGCTGGTAAACAAGATAAACTAAATATGAATTAGGGACTGAATAATTGGAAAATACTCGGCATCATGGGAATTTTCGATTTCGTTCTGGCGGTACAGAAGAAGATTCGTGATGAATTCAGAGAATGGTCATTTAGGGAGACGCTTCCCTAAAGCAAGCAATGTGAGCAAAGTTAAGCTTAAAAGGGTATGTACCAGTTACGCTAAGTGTCACCCTCGTGAGTAAGGGAATTTGTCATCCTTGGTACAGAAGGATTACCGCAAGGCGAGTAAGGATCATTGATGTTGAGAAACAACGCCAAAGATGAAGAGGTAAAACATCTATAGGTAGATCCTTGTGGCTTTATCTCTTAGTACACCCTTAAATGGGGGAACATGGAGTGATATGGAAATAAGTCATAATTAAGTGGTTCTAGTGACTATGGAATGGTAAAGGAAGAATGCGACAAATGAAAGAGGAATGAGATGGAACTTATCCAAATCTTACAAATACGCTACGATTCAAGAATATTGTGCAAGCACGACATCAAGGAGAAGAAGTGAAGGTTCCTGCCCGAGTTGTTATTAATAAATAAGGAACCAATGCGAGACGTAAATTAAGACAAAGGAAATAATCCAAGAAAGATTACGAGGAATATTAATATGAAAATGGGCCAACGTGTAGTTAGTAATCGGTCAGCAAGATCCCAGTTATGGCTAAACAGAAGGTTACAAACAAGTCATCAGATCGTGTGAGATAAACATAGTAGGACCTAACATGGAGAGTTCAGCCTCGAAGAATACCATTATAATACTTAAGATATATTCAAATAAGAGTCGGGGTAGTTAAAGATATCGTATGAGTGTTACGGGGATAAAAGAAAGTGTCACTGGGAAGGCAGTCAAAATATCAGTTCATAAGCAACCATACAAGCACAAGGACATGGGAGTAAACAACTACGAATGATTATAGGCATGTAAAGACATCAAAAAAATTCGTAATAAGCTCACAGCTTTACGAAAGTCAAGGGTTCTCCCTAAATACTACAACGAAAGATTAGCTGAGGAGATAAGAAAGAAGGCTTCAACCTAAGCACAACGACCTAAAGAGAAAATGGTCGTGTAACAACAATCTCGCAACAACATTGTAAGCATTCCAAAGGAAAGTGGCACCTACCGTGGCTAATGAACGGGAAGTAAGAATTAAAAGTAATATTCGAGATCATATGAGTTGTGTGAAAACTCACTCAAGATAAGCTAAGTATGGACGTAACAAGAAAGACCAAGAAAAGTAATTGCACACGTTTAAAGAAAGCTGAGATGGAATGAAAAGAATTATTCGATCAAATAATCCACAATTAGTACGTTATGGATACACTCAATATTTTGGAGCATTATAATTGTTAACAATCATACAGCCATGGAAGACTACAGTATAAGTTTAAAAAAAAAAGAATTGAGTCCAGGGCATAGACAAAGGATTGAATTGTTAGAAGATTGTATCATGGATATTCCATAATACCCATGAAAAACCCAGGTAATAACTGATACCATAAGCCACAGATCGGAAGATAGCTTAAGCCTACATAAAGGCTGATCGGAAGGAAGAGGAAGCTAAAGAATTACATCACCCAAGTAAATCAGGAATCTAATTATTGGACCTAGAAAAATTATAGAAGTTGTGCTTGAGAACATCATACAATCACTCTTAATATCAGATGTTCAAGAGAAATAACACAACAACCATAATCTATAATGGCTCTACAAGAAAGCTAGTTAGAAGAAGTACCAGCCTCATAAAAAGTTAGTATAAAGCTTCCATCGGATTGTGTATATAGCAGAGGCCCGAGTATGATAATAGAGCTTCAAGTTATGGACGTGAATTGCACCTAGGTGGAAGGGAGGCAGGAAAGATATAGAAGATACGATGCAAAATTTTAAGGTAAGTAAGGTAAAGGTGAACAACGTACGAGATACTCAAAGGTAGAAAATCATGAATAGTCCACACTTTGGATAGAAGTATATAAGCACGGGGATCCAATAACTAGGAGTGATAGAGGCATCGTTGGCGACATGTCTTCCAGCCTATGGTTTCTAAATACTGAGAGATCTAGTTAAAAGAGTAGAGAAAAATTGGAGACGATGTGATGTCTAGCTTGACGTTCCGGAATAACATAAGGAAATCTATGGTACAAGTAAGTTGAAGGAAAGTTGCGAGCAGTATAAATAGATATGTGTAAGTCGCAAGCTAAAGTATGGTAGAGCGATAAAGTTTTAAGGAAACATGAGCATGAGATGAGATTAGGTCGTCATTCATAAGATGAGTAGTAATGAGGAAGCATTAAAGGACTTAACTTTATACATATGGAATAAGAAACAAGAGTAAGCTAGGATTTAGTAGCAGACCTCAACAACGATAAATTAAAGTAAGAGTTATGGCAATAAATTCATACGGATGGCTCCGTACGAGGCTTTGTATAGGCGCAGGTGCAAATCTCCTATATGGTGGTTTGATGTTTGGGAATCTGGGTTATATGGGCCAGACCTAGTTCAGCAACCCGCAGAAAAAGTAAAGCTTATCCGGGAGTGACTGTTGACAACTTAGAGTCGTCACAAGTCATATTCTGACGTGCGGCGACGGGATTTAGAGTTTAGGGTTGATGGCTGGGTATTCTTAAAGTATCACCTATGAAAGGTGTGATGAGGTTTGGCAAGAAAGGCAAACTTAGCCCACGGTATATTGGACCTTATAGGATAATTCGGAGAGTGGGCCAAGTAGATTACGAGTTAGAATTGCCCTCAGAATTGGAGTATGTCCAGCCGGTTTTTCACGTATCTATGTTATGGAAGTGCATTGGCGATCCTACCTGAATAGTGCCTATAGAGGATGTACAGATTACAGAAAACTAATCATACGAGAGAGTTCCGATTGGCATCCTAGACCGACAAATTCGCAAGCTACGGAATAAGGAGGTAGCCTCCGTGAAAGTACTTTGGAGGAACAACAATGTGGAAGAAATGCTTGGGAGGCCGAGGAAAACATGAAGTCTAGAGGCCATTGTTGGAGGAACAACAATGTGGAAGGGTCCGACTAAGACGTCATAATCATAAGGTACATGTATAAATTCTTGTGTTGATTATTGTCATTGGTCATGTGAGGCCATTGGCGTTATTGATAGTTGTGGTCCGGTGTGGCGTTGGATTATTAAGCTTCTACAAGGAGAGTGGTAGTAGTGTTATTATAAAGGCGACCCTGCCAAAGTTATATGGATCATGGGGAGTTGAAAATTCAAGGACAAATGTTTTTAAGGGGGGAGGATGGTACATCCTGCGTTTTTCGTACGTTACGATTTTGTTTTCAGTTAACCAACGTAGACTCGGGGATGAGATCATCTTGACGTTAACGTATTTACGCTATTTATAACAAGCGATAAATAAGTGTTATGAAGGATAAAGGGGTACACAGATTAAAGAAAACGAGTTTCGTTAAAAGTAGTCAATTTGGATAAAAATACGGATCGAGCGTTCATACCCGATAATTATGAACTACTACCATGCAATGTACCATATGACCATGGTAGATATATGAAGTATTTTAGAAATAAATAGAATTTTAAGTAATTTGTGGTAATTTTTAAATTATGCGGGCAATTAATTAATTACCGGGTAACAGGACATTACCCAGTTAACTAATAAGTGGATAAAAATTTAATAAATTAACCACTCTTCACTTGGCACAAGGCCACCAATTTAAAGGATGATTCATAACATTTGTAAACAGGTGTCTATACCTAAAGAGTAGATATAGTTTAAATAATAATTTAATATAACAATAAGGTTTCTAAGTCTTATTTCCTTGGAAGAATCTTGAAAGAACCAAAAATCTGAGTTAGCAATTTAGTATCAATCCACTCATGAGCAAGAAACAGAAACGTCAATCCTTACAAGTCTTCATTCCTAGTCTTAAAAAAATATTGAAATCTAGAATTTGAAACCAAAATCAATTCATGTCCTTGGCTGGAAACCAAAAACTTTGGAACAGAAACTTGAAGCAAAACGTTGGAACAAATATTTGCTTAAAACCCTTCTTTGGTTCACAAAGCTTTAGAAGCAGAAGGCAAATTCGTTTCAATTTCAAGTGTAGTTTCGTTCATATTTTTCAGGAACAGGTATGTTAAGGCTAAGCTCTTCTTTCATTTGGCATGATCTCGTCATTACACGATTTTGTTTATGAACCATAATGAAAAATTCATATCCCGAAATTTACATATATTTTGCCAGTCTCGCAAATTGCGTATATTTTCCTAGTTTGTAAGTTATAATATTCTCCTTATGGGGAATTCATATTCAGTTGAGTATTTTCTTTCCCAAACAAGAGAGCAGAGAATTTACATATATACAGTATTAAAAGTATTTTCATTACCATCGAGCTATAATCGATGGGCAGGCCCCTATTGGGCAACCTCTAATCAGATGGTAAGTTATATATCGAGACTACTATGGCCGAGCGTTTATGCGCGAGCCCAGTTGGTCAAGATACAGAGCCTAGTATGGTCGAGCACCTATGCGCGAGCCTACTACGGCAGAGTAGTTATATATATATATATATCGAGCATACTATGGCCGAGCGCTTACGAGCGAGCCCAGTTGGTCGAGATACAGTGCCTAGTATGGCCGAGCGCCTATGAGCGAGCCTACTACGGCAGAGCAGTTATATATATATACCGAGCCTTATAGGGTCGGACAACTATTTTATTTACTATATTGAGAGAGTTGAGTCAGTATCAGCAGGTAAGCCTATCTTCAGATTATCTTTGACTTCTAGCTACTTGCAGATATTATATTATTAGTTCAGTTTCAGCTTTCAGTATATTGCCTTAAATACTCGATACATTATTTCGTATTGATGTCCCTTTTGCCTGGGGACGCTGCGTTTCATGCCCGTAGGTCCAGACAGACGGGTCGAGATCCCTCCAAGTAAGCCATTAGCTTAGCGGAAGATGTTGGTGCGCTCCATTTGCTTCGGAGTTGCGTATTTGGTTAGTATAATTTAGACGTGTATTGTTTGGTGTGGGCGGGACTCTATCCCGACCTTTGTGATATTTATGTACTTTTAGAGGCTTGTAGACATATGTCGTGTACGTGAAAGATTGTACGGCCTAGCCAGCCAATGTTTTAAATTTATAAATGATCATGTTGGCATATTAGGCCCGTATGACACGTGTATACGATGATGTAATAAGAAAGATACGTTACGTTGGTACTCGGTTGAGTAAGGTACCAGGTGCCCATCACGGCCCATGAGTTTGTCATGACAACAAGGTTTTTATAATTTTCCCATAATTTTAAGAATTTAAATTGATTTATTTCTTCCCCTTTTACTCATAAAATCCCCAATAATTATCCCTAAAATTAGTGTTGTGGTGATTTAGTCATTTAATTTCTATATTTAAGCTAAAATATGGTTAGAATATTTTTTATGCATTTTATAATTGCATTTTATATTTTGAAAGCTAAATTGCATATAATTACAATATTATCCCCATTTATGTATAATTACATTTATATACGTAAAATAGATCTCCTATATTTTTAAAATGTGAAATATCCATTTTAAATCATTTTAGTACATGAAATTATTTTTTAAAAATTATTTATTATTTATTATAAATTATATAAGAAAAATTGGCTATTTAATATATAGCCAGATTTGCATTTCAATTGTAGTCCAATTTAAACCCAACCCCAGCCCAATTTTAGATTAAAAACACCTAACCCAAGCCCTGAACCCGCCTACCCGACCTAAAGCCATATTAAATCCTGGCTGTTGATCTAAAAGATTAACGGCCCTCGTCCGTTCTTACCATTTTTAATTCCAACGACCCCTAACCCTAGCTCATTATTCACATACCGCCGCCTCTGTATTATCTCATCTCCTCTCCTCTCTCAACCACTCAACTTAACCCTAACTCCTTGAACCGCCGACCTTCTTTTTCGGTCTTCTCCGGTGATCTCCCTTCAACCCCTAAGCCTCCAATGGCTCCCCTATTGCTATGATTGCCTTCTCTAAGGTCTTCAAGGGCCCTGGGCCACGCCGACATGCATTTTGGGTTTGTTATTTGTCTGTTCTTGGCTACTTCAGTATGATTTCAAGTAAAATCATGATGTGCTTGTTACGATCTTTGGGATTCTAGACAGGTTCTTTCAACTCTATATGGGTTTCTTCTGAAACCCTAATTTCTGCCTACATCTTCTGGATCTGTTCAATTTTAAAACGATTTGAGTTTGCTTCCTTAGTATTTTACACTGTTCTTGGGACTCTTTTACAAGAATCATCGATTTCAAAGGGTTTTTACCTTCTTCTAAAATTAGGGTTTTCGGAACTCCTTTTAAAACTTTGTTTAAACTGATTCCTTATGTTTAAACTTTCATCTCTTGCATATTTTGACTGATTCTATGATTTTACTTTCTTTTCAACTCGCCTATGTTGAAAGCCCTAATTTTCTAGACTTCTTCGTTTGGTTCTGTGTATTAGCATGATTGTTCGTTTCTTGTTTGAGTTTCTGTGACTATCTTGCTTCGAATATTTCTTACTGAGTTTTTAGCCTAATTTATATCACCTCTATGTGCTTATGTTCATCTTGATTGTTCAGACTTTCCTCTTTCTATCGATATTGTGTAATCTACATGCTTGCTAGGTCTTGTTATTATTATCTTCTCTATTTATATGATGAATACAGAATCATGACTCCCTCTTTGATTGATTCTGGATTCCCTATTTTTTGGGTTTGATTGAAAGACCTTCCTTTAAACCATGAATGTCTACCTCTTCTATTCAAATTAACTGATTTGCCTACCTTGTCTATTGTGGTACTTTATTCTTACTGGCTATTTCCTTAATTAGAGTGTTCTGAACTTATCCCTAATTGTTTACCTATACTTACTGAATTTGAATCTTTCCTTATTAGTCATACACTGATTTCTTTCCTTATTTGTTACTTGTTCCTACCGTTTGAATTAATTCTCTTAACTTAAGGGAGTACTTGTCCTGATTTTGCTCTAATTGATTCTGAGTTTCATAATTACTATGCTACTATAATTCTTGGCTTATTTTACATAATTTTCGAACTACTATATATACACTCTCTCATTAACACAAACACATGAACACTTTGGTTCAAAAAACTCTCTCTTTCACACTTAAACTTTCTGCTCTCTCTTTTGTGCTACTTGCTATTATTCTAAGTTAGTCGGCTGCAAGCCAAGGCTAACTACTGTGATCTCCTACTCCTTCACTTTTGTTTACTATCTTCTTTACTGGTATGTTCTAGTTTCAATTCAAGTTCCAACAACAATATGGTTCTTTTACTGCTTCAGTTCATCCTGTTTCTAGTTTGCCTTTACTTATGGTTTTGCTGTGAAACTTGCAGTTAACATGATTACATGATTAGCATGTTATGTACTCCCCTTCCTTAGGATCAGTATGAACATGTCACCCCCCCCCCCATGTAGTCTGTAATCCTAAACTTGTTTGGCTCTGAAATTTATCTTAAACCATGTGGATCCTATACTGAACCCCTTAAGAATTGCAGGTTCTGAAACTAGGTTTGATCAGTTGTGTCTGAGCATATATGTACCAATTCCTAAGCCCTTTGCTTGTTATGTGTTTGCAATCATGTGTTCTATGTATCCCTAATAACCATCACCCATGTGTGTAGGTTTGTTCCTTCTATTTTGGTCCTGTGAGTATTGCTGATATGGTTTTGGACTCCCTGTTTGATTTACTATTGTCTAATCATGCAACTCTCTCTTTTCAAAGTTGTTTTACTGCATGAGTCCCTCTTTTACTCAACAAACTATTTCAAACAAACCTCCTTTTTATACTGCTTTCCTGCTAAAACCTTTCAAACTGTGTCATGCACTCTCACTCTACTCCTAAGTCAATAGGTTCTGCCCTCTCCAGTATGTGTACTGTCTTGGGATCCTCTTGAGACCCCTCTGAACTCTGGAATACTGAGGTTGGCCATTCCACACTGCACTTATTTAATTTTATTTACCGAGTCTAGGTGTAAGCACTACCCGGGATCCTTGAGATCCTTAGGAAACTTTGATGCACCTAGACTATGACATTGTCTATGGAATTATGGCATTTGAGGCTATTGGAGGCTTTGGAGACCTGGGCCTATTTGTAGCCTCCTTGTAGAATAACTTCTTATTTCCTTATCTGCTTATATAATTCATTCATATGGTCTGTAATAACTTCTAAACGAATATTGGGGTAATGAGTGAAAAGGGGTGGGTAGCTACATGTTTGTGGGGGTAATACGGGTGGAAAACATGCCTATAGGACTTTATATTTTGTCATGTTTGTCTCACCATGTTAGAAATCATGCCTATAGGTTCCAAGTGATTCCAAAATAGAAATCATATTTATAAGTCTCAAAATCGGCTTCACATGTAGATGCCATGCCTATAGGATATAATCCAAATCCGACTTCTATTATAACAAGTGTTTATGTGTGTTTCTTTTTGTCTTCATGCATGCACGTCTTTAAAATCAGTATTGAACAACTAGATATTATGCCTATAGGGAACCATACCAGAAATTCTGCCTATAGATCTAAACTAGTTTGGTTTGAAATAAATCAATTTGGTTAATGATTATCTCACTTCTAAACTGGTTTAATTAATTGTCTATTTTCCTGAAACGAGTTCTTTCAAAAAACTGCCTCAATTTATCATTAGACAGCATGCCTATAGGGATTAAAGAGTCCGTTTCAAAACCTACCTTGTTTCACTATATAAAATATAGTCATCAGTATTCCGCGTATAGGCAAGCCTGTAGGGCGTTTTTAAATCTAGCAACTCTGGAACTGTTTCTGTGACTTAATGTTGTTTTGGTATAACATGCTTTTAAAATCAGTAGGCAACTAATAGGCTCATCACTTTTGAGTTTATAAAATAAATTGTTTGTCTTCTGTATATCTCCTTAGACATCATGCCTTAGGATACTGTTTAACAAAAGGCCCTTATTTGTGCTTGAGTCCTGCTATTTATGTGTATTGTTGAGGAGGTAACTTAGAGCCTCTAATTTCTCCCTTTTATCTTATGAGCTAAAGTCCTAATTGTTTTTGCATATCGCCTTAGTATTTTCACCTTTAAAACCTTAGGGGTCTGTCTAGAACCACCTATAGGTAGAGGTCCTAAATCCCTCCAGGACCATTAAGAAGGGACGGGTAACAGCACGCGATAGAGATCACTGACCAAACACTCGCTTTAAATGACCATTAAGGGGATGGGAAGGGTAGATATAGGATATGATGACTACGCGCTAATGTCACGTGTATCCCCTCATTGAGTAGTGTTTACCGGACATTATGTGGGGTGATCCTCTAGGCTAACCAACTTAGGACTCCTCCTTTTCCAAAATTCCTTTTTCTATTTAAAATTGTGCTTTATACAACTTGTTCAAAACATCTTTATCTTATTATTTGAGTTATCCAACGTGCTTTAGTTGCAACCTATTTGATTCAACTGTTTATTTGTAATAGACTAATTTGTGAATATAAGTTCGGCCGGGACACACAGTTGTGGACTAATATGGGTGCCTAACACCTTCCCCTCGAGGTCATTTCGAAACTTTACCCTAATCTCTAGTAATGCAAACCAATCCAAGAGTTAATCACTCTAGGTGCCCTAACGCACCATAATCCGTTAGGTGGCGGCCTTCAAATACCCAATTCCCAATAGGAAATGAGTTATTACCCCCATGAATGTCGAAACCCGTACCTCTCTCCACGGAGGGAAAAAAGAGGGTGAGACAGCATGGCGACTCTGTTGGGAATATCCTTTAGGCTCTTACCATAACGTCTTATCTTTTACAAATTAGTCCAAGCATGTTTATCCCATATCCTTCTCCCTTATTTGAATTTAACTGTCCATTTTTTAAGCGTTTATGGTTCTTTATCCCTGGAACTGACTTCTCTCTTCGCTTTCTTTTCCCTGTAACTGTATTTCAATTATTTAAATGTTGTATTTATTTTTCCTACGAGCAAATACTTCACTACATGTTATTAATTGCTGCATAAATCATGCTCCACATCATATTCCACTCGTGCGTATCAAATCCTATAGCAACGCTTTAATGAGTGGTTGCGCTCCTCCTTTTTACTACCCTTAAATTCGGAAAGGCTTATTTGCGATAAAACCAGTCGATCAGCGGTGCAGTAGACGGTTTCGTGCCTTCCCCCTCGAGTTGTTAGCTTGAGCGTACCAGTCTAAAACCCCATAGAAACCTTACTCTGGTTAAATTGTGCATGCATCATGGTCAAACCTAGTCGGATTATTTATGTTATCCACATAATGATCCTTTAAGATAAGCCTTATCCAAAGTCTATCGAGTTTTCCACAATCCCAACGGAGACAATCATATTCTATGCATTAATTTGGAGAACTAAATGCCGATATGTAGATCATAAATATATAAATAGTTGAGCCTGATGGGGGTAAGACCTAACTTATTTGTTTTGCAAAAATGAGGAACGAGGTCCCCAACTTCAGTATGGTTAGCACACCCTCACTCTTGCTAGACTGGTGGAGGAATCTTTCATCAGATGACCAAATCAATGAATGGAAAGAGAGGGCCGCCAAATCTAGCGAAAAGGTGGAATATATGGAATGCAACATGTTGGAATTGGAAGGAAAAGTAAGGAAGATAGTCACCGACTGCCAGAACGCTGAGGGAAACGAAGGAGAACATTTGGCAAAGACATTTTTACTGATGAACCTACACGAACTGGAGGATTTGATCAACGAGAACATTCAATCTAGGGAAGGTCCTTCTGGGACCAAATAAGCTAGATTTATTTGCTTTTACCTAAAATGTAATAAGGCCAAGTGCTAGTAGTGACTTATTTTATTATTATCTTAGTGTCATTTTGGGATTCATCTTTTTTATATATTATGAAATGAAGCATTTATTGGCATTTAAAGTTCTCCAAATCTATTTGTCGCTAGGCCTACCTCGGGCACAACGAGGCTCCCAAATTAAGACGTGAATTTACATTTCCGCAATATGTGTTTAAATACTGTAAATATTTCAGGATCCTCACTAACTTGTTACCTTTTTTGTTTTTGCTTATTTTTATTGTTATTCCCATCCCCTTAGGTTGGTTCACTCATACTGGCCTCGTCAACATATTATAATAGATCTAGAGGCCCTCCACCTCCTTCTCGTCCAAGCAACACAAAGGGCAAAGGAAAGACAAAGATGGACGACTTAAGTGGAATCCGAAAGGAAAATGTTGAAAACGCAAAGACATCAGATGGGCGTAGTACTCCGGCCTCAAATGACCTGGTTTTGAGACTGGAACAAAAGATAATAGAACTGCAAGGAGAACTTGAGCAGGTTCGCAACTTGGCAAATTTGTCACTCACCCTCAATGTCCCCGATATCCATCAACAAAACACAAATAACCTGACACCTCCTCAGAACACACAAAACCAGTAGTCAAAAAATCCTCCCGCACCAAATAAATATGCAACTCCACCCCAAAATATCAATCCGTTGCCAATACCAACTCCACCACAACATTATCATTAACTAATTCGGTACCTACCAACCATCACTTACCACACTCCCCAAAACACACCACCACTCATTCCCGATCCCTAAAACTCCACCAATGACCATCACTATACCCAAGTTCCTAGCACCCACCAAAGCAATCTTATATATGTGGAAACTATACCTCATTCTATCCAACCAATCTCCTGTACACCGGAATCCTCCGAGAAGGACCTGCTCATTAAAAATATGGCTGAAGAACTCAAGAAGTTAACCAGTCGAGTTCAAGGTGTTGAAGATGACAGAGGAATAGAAGGTTTGAAATATGAAAATCTGTCCATACATCTGGATGTCGAACTGCCAGAGGGGTACAAACCTCCCAAGTTCAAAATGTTCGATTGTACAAGTGATCCCAGGGTTCATCAATGACCTATATTGACAAGCTTGTCGGGGTTGGGAAAGATGAAAAGATCCGGATGAAGCTCTTTATGAGAAGCCTTACTAGGGATGCTTTGTCTTGGTATATCAGCCAAATCCCAAGAAATGGTCCAATTGGGTAAGCATGGCGTCAGATTTTATGGACCGGTTCAGGTTTAACATAGAGAATGCACCGGATGTCTTCTACATTCAGAATCTTAAGAAGAAACCTATTGATACTTTCCGTGAGTACGCTACTCGTTGTAGGTCAGAAGCAGCTATGGTCAGGCCCGCTTTGGATGAAGAACAGATGAATAAATTCTTCATCAGGGTACAGGACCCACAATATTATGAGAGGTTGATGGATCTTCATCAGATGATTTAATGCTTACATGTGCTTACATACTAACTATATTTTGTAGTAATACTTGAAGTTTGCAGGTACAAGCCGCAAAATATCACAAGAAGTTTTTGTTATCAAACTGGGGCAATTTTCGCATCCAGTATCTTCTATTTTCGATTTCTCAATTCCAATATCGCTGCAACCTGACACCGGAGTAATCTTCTAGAATTAACATCACCTTCAAGTAGTAAGTGCGTATATATCTTCTTCATAATATTCATTTTCACCGCTTACTTCTCTTTCCTCATGTTTTGCAACTATTTCTACCTTACATCGAATCACATTACTTCTCAATTCTATTTTTACCATACACCCTTCTATCTTTATACGATCATAATATCCAATATAATCATAATTCAATACTAGGGCAAATTTTTAGGGAGTTATATCCCTCTCTAATCTAGAACTACACACGGCCTGATTTCATTAAACGTGAGAAATATAGGCAACTCAGAAACCAGAGTCCGGCCACAATATTTTTCAAAACTATTTTTTTCCTTTTGTATTCTCAGTTCGGCCATAATATTTTTCAAAACTCTTATTCCCCTTTGTCCTTACACAACTATCTCATCAGTTGGACAAATTTGGCTACTACGTCAATTTTCTTTGCCCGAAAACTCTTTCATTATCATCGGGTAAAGAGGGACAACTATTGACACCCAATTTTATCCTTATATAACCGAATTATCTTACTGCTATTTTTACTTTAAAGGTCATAATGATACCTATGACATTTTTATAATATTACAAGTATTATACGGTTATATTTTTTTAACCTTTTGTTGTAAATTTTGTAACATATCTAACAATTTTTGGGAACATAAGGTACTGCAATTTGTTGGAGTATACTTTCATTAAGGTGCATCTATTTATTTTTCGCTTCACAAATTTTAGTTAAGTATTTAAATTACCATTAGTTAATTAGTTCCTTATTATTATTATTATTATTATTATTATTATTATTATTATTATTATTATTATTATTATTATTATTATTATTATTATTATTATTTTATTATTAGTTTAATACTATCAATATTATTATTATTAGTGTCATTATTATTATTATTATTATTATTATTATTATTATTATTATTATGGTATTTTAGTTAAAGTAGCAGTGATGTTTCGCTTAAAGCATATATATTTCTATGTATATCGCCTCATATTTTACTTTTGTTTCGTGAATTTGGGATGTTAAATGCTATGATTTATATTAATTTGAAGTGTTTTTATATGTAGGAATGATTCGGGAGCAATTGGGGGTGAAACGCGCAAGATTTGAGCCAAAACGAATGAAATTGGGAAACTTGCGAATTTGGGGGCCACCTGTGGCGCCAAAAACAGTAGCTAAAAATATTGGAGCGTCGTGGAGGGCGCCAGTGACGTGAATTTTCTCCAATTTCACCCGGGACAAGGTTATTTCTACCCTAGACCTACCCAACACATATAAAAGCAAGACTAAACCTATTTTTGAAGGAGGAGACGCCACTTTGGAGGAAAAAATACATACGGGATCGTGAGGAAGCGAAGAAATTTCAGTTTTCTTCATCTTTCTCTTGTATTTCCAATTGATTCAACACTTATGCAATTGTTTGATTACATCATGAGTGGCTAAACACCCATTGTTCTGGGGTTGTGATTTAGCCATGAATATTTTTGTTTGATATTAGCTTGACCTTGATTATAATTTACCAATATATGGTTGCTTCTTCAATTCTGTGATTAATTGCTTAATTGTCTGGCCAGTAGTTAGGTTCTATTTACTATCTATGCTATGCTTGGGAATGTCGTGTTTAGATTAGAGAAGAATTGAAGAGAAAACAATCTTAACCCTTAGGGGGAGCAGATTTGTGGTTAGGATAGGAATATACCTAGTCACCGTGCTTAATTAAATATCGTGATCTTAATGCGTTCTTAATAGATTGATTTCATAGGAATATAGGCGTTAATTTATTGAGAATAGGTGAGTAGTACTTCGGGAGAAGGCTATGAGAGCATTTATCGATTAATTAGCAAACATGAGTGAGTTATATGAAAGGGAGAGTTAATTAGAACACAAGACGAATGGATAATCGATCACAATCATGGAATACTTGTCTCTACTGAATACACAACAATCAACTCGTTACTTGATAATTTAGTTATTATTTAGAATCGTAGTATAATATAATCATATTAGTGGACTTTGATTTTAGCTGGATTGAATAATAATTTTAGTGATTTAGTGAGTAGTTTATAAAGGTCTCTGTGGGTTCGACACTCAACTTATCATTATATTACTTATCGTACATATACTTATATGTGCGTTTGGGAGCAACAAGTTTTTGGCGCCGTTGCCGGGGACTTGAATATAAACTACTTTCTAGTTTTTGCTTTAATTGTTTATTTCGTCTAGTCTAACGTTACTCGATTGTTGCTCTAATCTCAGAAACATTGATTGAATGCGTAGGGTCAGAATCCAGGACAGACACAACGGCTTTGACCCCGAACATGAGAAAACATTTCACAAGTGGTTGGGGAAGCAAGGGATACAAACAATATTCAAGCACTCATTCAATTTCCTGTGAATATGGCAGAGGAGTAACATATGGCTGTTCAGGAGGTAGCAATGCCCAGTATTGGTAATGTTACCTCCAGCATAGTGAAGCCCAGAATCACTGCGCACTTTGAGCTGAAACAGAGCATGATCCAGCTACTTCATGCAAACGGGCAGTTTATGGGTCTTCCACACGAGGATCCACAGCAACAAATTCTGAACTTCTTGGAGATTAGTGATACTTATATCACTGATAGGGTCACTCCAGATTATGTGAGGCTCGCACTTTTTCCATTCTCTCTGTTGGGCAAAGCTAAGCGATGGCTAAAGGCAGAACCAACTAATTCCATTACATTATGGAATGATTTAGAAGAATATTTCTGGCAAGGTTCTTCCCTTCAGGCAAAACTGCAAAGATCAGAAGTGAGAGAGTTGCCTTCAAATAGAAAGCAAGAGAATCTTTATACTCAGATTGGGAAAGGTTCAAGGGGCTACTCAGAGACTGTCCTCATCACAATTAGACGAATGAAGTGTTAGTTCACACTTTCATAGAGGGGCTCCATCCCCAAACAAAAATTGTAGTCGATGCTGCAGGTGGAGGTCAAGTATTGGAGAAAAGCTTTGATGAAATTTATGCATTATTGAACAAATTCTCCAAAAGCAATCCGGATTGGCAAGGAGAGATGGGTAGGAGAATGGTACAAAAATCACCAGGGGTTCTTGAATTAGATGTTGTCTCAGCATTGTCAGCACAGGTCTCTACGCTGACCAACCAAGTCAATCAAATGACCATGATCATTAACAAGCAACAAGCCCAACCAGTGCAACAAGTTCAAATATTTTGTGAAGTATATGGAGAGGGTCACATGAGCAATCTATGCCCAGCAAATCCAGAGTCTGTATATTTTGTGGGTAATACAAATCGAGGCTAAACAAGTCAGTATGGGGACACTTACAACCCCAACTAGAGGAATCACCCAAATTTCTCCTGGGGTAGAAATCAAGGCAATAAGAATGAATACCGGCCTCAAGCACCTCAACAACAATCCAGACCACCTCAGGCTGAACAACAAGCTAGCCTTGAGGAGATGATGAAGAAATTGATGGCCGACCAGCAAGCCCTCAATCAGAAATTAATAGTAAATCAACAAACTTTCAATCAGAAATTAATAGCAGATCAACAAATTTTCAATCAGAAATTAATAGCATATCAACAAACTTTCAATCAAAAAATAATGGCTGATCAACTGGTTCAAGCCGCAACATTGAGAAATTTGGAGCACCACGTGGGCCAACTTGCCAGTGCCCAAAATACCAGACCAGTTGGTGCTTTTCCTAGTGATACTGAGCCCAAACCTAAAGCTCAAGGCAATGTGGTTACCTTGTGAAATGGAAGAGCATTAGAAGAAGTTCCAAAGAAAAAGAAGAATACAGCTCATCCTGAAGGAGAATTAGTTCCCAAACTAGTTGAGGGGAATGAGAAAGATGATAAAGGACCCGAGGCAGTAATTGAGACTAAGCCACTACCTCTGTTTCCACAAAGACTGCAGAAGCAAAAGGATGATGCTAAGTACAAGATATTCCTAGATATTTTGAGCCAAGTGAGTGTGAATTTGCCTTTGGTGGAAATTTTGCAGGAAGTGCCTAAGTATACAAGGTATCTCAAAGATAATGTGGCAAATAAACGAAGACATGCAGAGTTCGAAATAGTTGCACTTACTAAAGAGTACAATTGTGACGACCCAAGGGGTCATCACCGTAATTCTTCCTTGTTCCATTCTCCCGAGGCCTTGAAAACCTCGCTTTTAGTTGCCTCGATTGGCGTGCACAGTTCGGGCGCATAGCCGGAATGTTTTTATGTTAGAATATGTGAATTATATGAAATATTTAATGAATTTTGGTATTAATATGCATAATGTTGACTTCGGTCAACATTTTGGGTAAACGGACCCGGACCTGTGATTCGACGGTCCCGGAGGGTTCGTAGAAAAATATGGGGCTTGGGCGTGTGCCCGGCATCAAATTCTGAGGTCCCAAGCCCGAGAGATGAATTTTTGAAAGAAATTGTTTTTCTAAAATTTGATATGAAAATTTGAAATGAAAAAGGGGTTAGAAAATATAGGTATTGAGCTCGTATTTTGGTTCTGACACCCGGTACAAGTCTTAAATATATGTTAAGCACTATCTGTAAAGTTTGGCTAAAAACAGACATCATATGACGTGTTTCGCACTAAAAATGGAGAGTTTGAGTTATGAAAGTTGAAGAAAGAAAATCATGTGTTTGAGGCTTGATCCTATGTATATGATGTTATTTTGGCGATTTGATCGCACGAATAAGTCCGTAAGATGTTTTTAAGGTTGTGTGCATGTTTGGTTTGGAGCCCCGAGGGCTCGGGTAAGTTTTGAATGCGGCCCGGGAGGTCTTGGACTTAAGAAAATGCAGGTTCAGGTGTTGCAGACACCAGCGCGGCCGCGGTCATTTCTGCGCGGTCCGCGCTGGAGCCGTGCGGCCGCGATGCATTTTTGTGCGGTCCGCGTGGCTGAGTCTGAGGGTTAGGGTTTCAGGTTAACCAGCGCGGTCGCGCACCAAAACAGTGCGGTCCACGCTGGAAGGGTTCAGAGAAGCCCCACTTTTCTCCCACTCGGCGCGGCCGCAACACATTTTTGTGCGGTCCGCGCCAGGTCCTCAGAAAGGTATACAAGTTCGGAAAATCTCAGTCATTTTTCACTTTTCAAAAACCCAAAACCTAAGAGGCGATTTTCCAAACAACTTTTCTTCTCCAAAACGATTGGTAAGTGATTTCTAACTTAATTTCTTTATTCCTTAACATCTTTTAACATAATTTCAACTTCAAATCAAAGATTTTCATGGGGAAAATTGGGTGTTTTGGGTAGAACCTAGGTTTTCTACAAATTGAGAAGTTGGACCTCAATTTGGGGTCCGATTTAAAAACAAATCATATATTGGGATTCATGGGGGAATGGGTAACCGGGTTTTGGTCCGAACCTCGAGTTTCGACCACGTGGGTCCGGGGGTATTTTTGACCTTTTTGGGAAATACCTTGAAAAATCTATTTTCATGCATTGGGGATGATTCATTTAGTAATTATTAATGTGATTAAGTAACTTATGACTAGATTCGAGCGGATTGGTGGTGGAATCAAGAGGTAAAGCTATACTAGAAGCGTGAGTTGAGTTTGGAGCATTCGAGGTAAGTGTTTGTTCTAACTTTGGCTTGAGGGAATAGGATTAGGATGATATTTGCTACTTGCTAATGTGGAGTACGGTGTATAGGCATGGTGACGGTTATCTATGCACCGGAGTCTAGCATGACCGTGAGTCTTGATTGCTTTTAATTCGAATAATGTGACACAAGCTCCTTGTTTATTTGATGAGTTTCACATAATATGAACGGTTGAGGTAAAATTGCGATTGGTGTACTTTTGGAGCGTTAGCTCGAACATGAATGTGTTAGTTGAGGAAGAATGGATTTAAAAAGGAGAATGTGTTGTGAATACTCCCTTGCCGGGATGTGTAGACTGATATATATATTCTCCCTTGTCGGGATATTTTGGGTTGTTAGTTGTACCCTTGCCGGGTTAAAGGTATTGAGTTGTTATTCTCCCCTGAAGGGGTCTACTATATGAAGTCAGATATATGAACTATATTATGGGATCGTGTGGCACGCCGTCCACTTATATATGATATTATGGGATCGTGTGGCACGCCATCCACTTATATATGATATTATGGGATCGTGTGGCACGCCGTCCACTTATATATGATATTATGGGATCGTGTGGCACGCCGTCCACTTATATATGATATTATGGGATCGTGTGGCACGCCGTCCACTTATATATGATATTATGGGATCGTGTGGCACGCCGTCCACTTATATATGATATTATGGGATCGTGTGGCACGCCGTCCACTTATATATGATATTATGGGATCGTGTGGCACGCCGTCCACTTATATATGATATTATGGGATCGTGTGGCACGCCGTCCACTTATATATGATATTATGGGATCGTGTGGCACGCCGTCCACTTATATATGATATTATGGGATCGTGTGGCACGCCGTCCACTTATATATGATATTATGGGATCGTGTGGCACGCCGTCCACTTATATATGATATTATGGGATCGTGTGGCACGCCGTCCACTTATATATGATATTATGGGATCGTGTGGCACGCCGTCCACTTATATATGTATAGGTTAAATGTGGTAGGTACTGTCTAGCCTCGTCACTACTTCGCCGGGGTTAGGCCTGGCAATTACCAGCACATGGGGTCGGTTGTGCTGATGCTACACTATATGCAAATTTGTTTTGCACAGATCAGGGAGAAGCTTACAGACCACAACAGTTGGATTTCTTGGAGATGTCTTTAGTCCAGGGACTCTCAAGGTAGCCTAGCTGGCATTCGCAGGCCGAAGTCCCTTTCCATGTTTTTCGTTTGTTCATCTTGTATTAGACAAACATGATGTATTTCCTTTCAGACATTGTTTGTATTATTCTGTAGTAGTCCGTGAGCTAGTGACACCAGACCTTGGGTAGTGATGTGTATTAAACTTCCACACTTTTGGTTTTCAGTTGCTTTAGATTTAAAGTCTTCCGCTTAAATTTTGTCTCGTTTATTATATTGTTTGAAAGAAAGCAGGAAAGGTGTATTAAATATTTGGCTTGCCTAGCTCCGATAGTAGGCGCCATCACGACACCCGATGGTGGGAAATCCGGGTCGTGACAAGTTGGTATCAGAGCCCTAGGTTACTTAGGTCTCACAACTCATGGACAAGCTCAATAGAGTCTGAGGGATCGGTACAGAGACGTCTGTATTTATCCCATAGAGGCTACTGAGTTAGGAAAACTTTACCTTGTTCATTCTTGTCGTGCGATTCTGTTTCTCAAGTACTGATTGTCTTTCCACTATGTTCTTTCGCAGATGGCGAGGACACATGCTTCCTCTTCTACCGTGCAACAACCTGAGCCCCCAGCAGCAGCCCCTATTAGGGGCAGAAGGCGAGGCCGAGGCCGTGCCAGAGGCCGAGGTCATGCTAGAGGCCGAGGCCGGGGCAGAGCTCAGTCCCGAGCAGCATTTCCAGCGACGGAGCCTCAGGTCAATGTTAAGGAGGAGGTTCCGGCCACAGCTGTTCCAGTGGGCCCAGCTCAGGTCCCACGGGGTTTCATAGCCACTCCAGTGCTTCAGGACGCTTTGGTCCGACTGGTAGGCTTTATGGAGGGCATTTCTAGAGCGGGTTTGCTTTCCGTAGCTCCAGCCACATCTCAGGATGGGGGAGGAGTTCAGACTCCCGATACTCGTACTCCAGAGCCGGTAGCTCCTCAGGCTTAGGTTCCAGCGGTTCAGCCAGTCGTGGCAGTTCAGCCAACTGTGGCAGCCCAGCCAGGTATTGCGGCTCAGTCCAGCGATGGTGCGACTATGTCCGCGGATGCTTTATGGAGGCTTGATCGTTTCACCAAGATCTTTACAACCACATATGGTGGCACTCCCTCAGAGGATGCCCAGGGTTTCATTTTCAGCTGTTATGAGGTTCTACGGACTATGGGCATTGTAGAGACCAATGGGGTCGACTTCGCCACTTTTCGCCTGGCAGGATCCGCCAAGACTTGGTGGAAGGATTTCTGTTTAGCCAGGCCAGCAGGGTCGCCATCATTGACATGGGATCAGTTTTCAGAGTTATTTCTGGGGAAGTTTCTTCCAGTTACTCAGCGAGATGCTCTTCGCAGGCAGTTTGAGCGTCTCCAGCAGGGTCCTATGACGGTCACCCAGTATGAGACCCGGTTCATTGATCTTGCTCGTCATGCCATTGTGATACTCCCCACCGATAGAGAGAGGGTGCCCGAGGTTTATTGATGGGTTGGCCCAGCCGATCCGTGTTCAGATGGCCATGAGTGCTGGTAGTGAGATTTCATTTCAGGAGGCGGCAGATG
Source organism: Nicotiana sylvestris (assembly GCF_000393655.2). Taxonomy (NCBI): domain Eukaryota; kingdom Viridiplantae; phylum Streptophyta; class Magnoliopsida; order Solanales; family Solanaceae; genus Nicotiana; species Nicotiana sylvestris. Next base: position 125,534,068 of record NC_091059.1, on the reverse strand, counting down.
GTGCCCGCCGGATAGAGATGGCACTTGCTCAAGGAGGTGGTCATGGGTCTGATAAGAGGCCCCGTCATTCTGGTAGATTCAGTGGTACCTCGTCTGGAGGTAGGGATTCTTATGGTAGAGGCCATCATTCGAGGCCCTTTCAGTCAGCTCTCCAGGCTTCTCATGGTACACTAGGTGGTCGTGGTTCTCAGTCGTAGTATTCTGACCAGCAGCTCTTCAGTTCACCATCAGCACCTATCAGTGCACCACCACTTTGTTTTTCTTAGCAGCCGAGGGCTTGTTATACTTGCGGCGATGTGAGTCACATTGCCAGATATTGCCCTCGTGCTTCCAATAGCTCGCAGCAGCAGGGTTCTCGCCCGATGATCCAAGCACCAGTTGCCCCACCGCCTGCCCAGCCGGCTAGAGGCAGGGGTAGAGGACATAGAGGTGGAGGTAGAGGTCTTAGAGATGGAGCTTAGACCGCTAGAGGTAGGGGTCAGCCATCAGCAGATCGTCCCAGGAATATGATTTAAGGAGGTGGGTCCCAGCCCCGTTGTTATTCTTTGCCAGCCAGGCCAGAGGCTGAGTCATCAGATATTGTGATTACAGGTACTATTCTGGTTTGTGATAGGGATGCTTCTGTGCTATTTGATCCCGGATCTACGTATTCATATGTGTCGTCCTATTTTGTACCCTATTTGGTTATGCCTAGTGACTCGTTGAGTATTCCTGTTTATGTGTCAACACCGGTGGGTGATTCTATTGTGGTCGACCAAGTTCATCGTTCTTGTATCGTAGTGTTTGGGGGTCTTGAGACCCGTGTTGATTTGTTGCTTTTGGACATGGTCGACTTCGATGTTATATTGGGGATGGATTGGTTATCCCCGTACCATGCTATCTTGGATTGCCATGCAAAGACCGTAACCTTAGCCTTACCGGATTTACCACGTTTAGAGTGGAGAGGGACTTCTGGTCATTGTACCCGCAGTGTTATCTCGTATGTGAAAGCTCGGCGTATGGTCGAGAAGGGATGTTTGGCCTACTTGGCGTATGTTTGCAATTCTAGCGCGGAGGCCCCTTCTATTGATTCTGTGCCCGTTGTTGGGGAGTTTCCTGAGGTTTTCCCTTTAGACTTGCTGAGTATGCCGCCCGACAGGGATATCGACTTTTGTATTGATTTGGCCCCGGGCACTCAGCCCATTTCTATCCCGCCATAGCGTATGGCCCTGCCGGAGTTGAAAGAGTTAAAGGAACAGTTGCAGGATATGCTTGAGAAAGGTTTCATTAGACCCAGTGTTTCACCTTGGGGTGCGCCGGTGTTGTTTGTTAAGAAAAAGGATAGTTCGATGAGAATATGCATCGATTACCGGCAATTGAACAAGGTTACAATTAAGAATAAGTATCCACTGCCTAGGATCGACGATTTATTCGACCAGCTTCAGGGTGCAAGGGTCTTCTCAAAGATAGATTTGAGATCTGGTTACCATCAACTGAGGATTAGGGCGTTTGATGTCCCCAAGACAGCATTTCGCACTCGGTATGGGCACTATGAGTTTTTAGTCATGTCATTTGGATTGACTAATGCCCCAGCAGCGTTCATGGAGTTGATGAACCGAGTGTTCAGACCTTATTTGGACTTGTTCGTGATAGTCTTCATTGACGATATTCTTATATACTCCCGCAGTCAGGAGGAGCATGAGCAGCACCTCAGAGTGGTCCTTCAGACCCTAAAGGATAGTCAGTTGTATGCTAAGTTCTCAAAGTGCGAGTTTTGGTTGAGTTCGGTCGCATTCCTGGGTCATGTCGTATCAGCAGCAGGTATTCAGGTAGACCCAAAGAAGATAGAGGCAATCAAGAACTGGCCTCGACCAGCTTCAGCTACAGATATTCGGAGTTTCCTGGGGTTAGCAGGTTACTACTGTCGTTCGTGGAGGGGTTTTCATCCATTGCAGCCCCTATTAACAGATTGACCCAGAAGGGTGTCCAGTTCAGGTGGTCTGACGAGTGTGAGGCGAGCTTTCAGAAGCTCAAGACGGCTCTGACTACGGCACCAGTATTGGTTTTGCCCACAGGTTCAGGGCCATATACGGTCTATTGTGATGCGTCTCGTATTGGGCTTGGTGCAGTGTTGATGCAAGAAGGCAAGGTCATTGCTTATGCTTCGAGGCAGTTGAAGATCCACGAGAAGAATTATCCGGTTCATGATCTCGAGTTGGCAGCCATTGTTCATGCCTTGAAGATCTGGAGGCATTACTTATATGGCGTGACGTGTGAGGTTTACACTGATCACAAGAGTCTTCAGTATCTGTTCAAGCAGAAAGAGTTGAATTTGAGGCAGAGGAGGTGGTTAGAGTTGCTAAAGGATTATGATGTTACTATCTTATACCACCCGGGGAAGGCCAATGTGGTGGCCGATGCATTGAGCAGGAAGTCCGCCAGCATGGGTAGTCTTGCTTATATTCCAGTCAGCCAGAGATCGCTTGCTTTGGATGTTCAGGCCTTGGCCAATCGTCTTGTGAGGTTGGATATTTCTGAGCCTAGCAGAGTGTTAGCTTGCACGGTTGCTCGTTCCTCACTATTAGAGCGTATCCGCGAGCGGCAGTTTGAGGATCCCCATTTGTGTGTCTTGAGAGACACGGTGCAGCATGGAGGTGCCAAGAAAGTAACCTTAGATAATGATGGTGTATTGAGATGGCAGAGGCGAGTTTGTGTGCACAATGTTGATGGAATTCGAGAGTTGATCTTAGCGGAGACCCACAGTTCTCGGTATTCTATTCACCCGAGTGCCGCGAAGATGTATCAGGATCTGAGGCAGCACTATTGGTGGCGTAAGATGAAGAAAGACATCGTGGCGCATGTGGCTCGGTGTTTGAATTGTCAGCAGGTTAAGTACGAGCATCAAAGACCCGGTGGTCTATTTCAGAGGATTGCACTTCCCGAGTGGAAGTGGGAGAGGATTACGATGGATTTCGTTACTGGACTTCCGATGACTCGGAAAAAGTTTGATGCAGTTTGGGTCATTATTGATAGGCTGACCAAGTCAGCGCATTTTGTTCCTGTTGCAGCCACCTATTCGTCCGAAAGGTTAGCCGAGATTTATATCAGGGAGATTGTTCGCCTTCATGGGGTGCCGCTATCTATCATTTCGGATCGGGGTACGCAGTTTACCTCGCATTTCTGGAGAGCGGTTCAGCGAGAGTTGGGCACCCAGGTTGAGTTGAGTACAACATTTCATCCCCAGACGGACGGTCAGTCCGAGAGGACTATTCAGATTCTTGAGGACATGCTCCGAGCCTGTGTCATTGATTTTGGAGGCTCGTGGGACCAGTTTTTGCCTTTAGCAGAGTTCGCCTACAACAACAGCTACCAGTCCAGCATTCAGATGGCTCCGTATGAGGCATTGTATGGTAGGCGATGTCGGTCTCCAATTGGATGGTTTGAGCCGGGAGAGGCTCGATTATTGGGTACGGATCTGGTTCAGGAAGCCTTGGATAAGGTCAGGATTATTCAGGATAGACTTCATACAGCTCAGTCCAGACAGAAGAGTTATGCAGACCGCAAGGTTAGAGATGTTGCTTTCATGGTTGGTGAGTGGGTATTGCTCCGTGTATCGCCTATGAAGGGCGTGATGAGATTTGGGAAGAAGGGCAAGCTCAGCCCTAGGTTCATCGGTCTATTTGAGATTCTTGATCGTGTGGGAGAGGTGGCTTATAGACTTTCCTTACCACCTAGCTTGTCATTTGTGCATCCCGTGTTTCATGTATCTATGCTCCGGAAGTATCGCGGGGATCCATCGCATGTGTTGGATTTCAGCACTGTCCAATTGGACAAGGATCTGTCATATGAGGAGGAGCCGGTGGCTTTTCTAGACCGGCAGGTTCGACAGTTGAGGTCGAAGAGTTTTCCTTTGGTGCGGGTTCAGTGGAGAGGTCAGCCTCCTGAGGCATCTACCTGGGAGTCCGAGTCCGATATGCAGAGCCATTATCCTCATTTATTTTCCGACTCAGCTATTTCTTTCTTTTGTCAATTCGAGGACGAACGGTAGTTTTAGAGGTGGAGAATGTGACGACCCAAGGGGTCATCACCGTAATTCTTCCTTGTTCCGTGCTCCCGAGGCCTTGAAAACCTCGCTTTTAGTTGCCTCGATTGGCGTGCACAGTTTGGGCGCGTAGACGGAAAGTTTTTATGTTAGAATATGTGAATTATGTGAAACATTTGATGAATTTTGGTATTAATATGCATAATGTTGACTTCGGTCAACATTTTGGGTAAACGGACCCGGACCTGTGATTCGACGGTCCCGGAGGGTCCGTAGAAAAATATGGGACTTGGGCGTGTGCCCGGAATCAAATTCTGAGGTCCCAAGCCCGAGAAATGAATTTTTGAAAGAAATTGTTTTTCTGAAATTTGATATGAAAATTTGAAACGAAAAAGGGGTTAGAAAATATAGGTATTGGGCTCGTATTTTGGTTTCGACGCCCGGTACAAGTCTTAAATATGTGTTAAGCACTATCTGTAAAGTTTGGCTAAAAACGGACATCATATGACGTGTTTCGGACTAAAAATGGAGAGTTTGAGTTATGAAAGTTGAAGAAAGAAAATCATGTGTTTGAGGCTTGATCCTATGTATATGATGTTATTTTGGCGATTTGATCGCACGAGTAAGTCCGTAAGATGTTTTTAAGGTTGTGTGCATGTTTGGTTTGGAGCCCCGAGGGCTCGGGTGAGTTTTGAATGGGGCCCGGGAGGTCTTGGACTTAAGAAAATGCAGGTTCAGGTGTTGCAGACACCAGCGCGGCCGCGGTCATTTCTGCGCGGTCCGCGCTGGAGCCGTGCGGCCGCGATGCATTTTTGTGCGGTCCGCGTGGCTGAGTCTGAGGGTTAGGGTTTCAGGTTAACCAGCGCGGTCGCGCACCAAAACAGTGCGGTCCACGCTGGAAGGGTTCAGAGAAGCCCCACTTTTCTCCCACTCGGCGCGGCCGCAACACATTTTTGTGCGGTCCGCGCCAGGTCCTCAGAAAGGTATACAAGTTCGGAAAATCTCAGTCATTTTTCACTTTTCAAAAACCCAAAACCTAAGAGGCGATTTTCCAAACAACTTTTCTTCTTCAAAACGATTGGTAAGTGATTTCTAACTTAATTTCTTTATTCCTTAATATCTTTTAACATAATTTCAACTTCAAATCAAAGATTTTCATGGGGAAAATTGGGTGTTTTGGGTAGAACCTAGGTTTTCTACAAATTGAGAAGTTGGACCTCAATTTGGGGTCCGATTTAAAAACAAATCATATATTGGGATTCATGGGGGAATGGGTAACCGGGTTTTGGTCCGAACCTCGAGTTTCGACCACGTGGGTCCGGGGGTATTTTTGACCTTTTTGGGAAAAACCTTGAAAAATCTATTTTCATGCATTGGGGATGATTCATTTAGTAATTATTAATGTGATTAAGTAACTTATGACTAGATTCGAGCGGATTGGTGGTGGAATCAAGAGGTAAAGCTATACTAGAAGCGTGAGTTGAGTTTGGAGCATTCGAGGTAAGTGTTTGTTCTAACTTTGGCTTGAGGGAATAGGATTAGGATGATATTTGCTACTTGCTAATGTGGAGTACGGTGTATAGGCATGGTGACGGTTATCTATGCACCGGAGTCTAGCATGACCGTGAGTCTTGATTGCTTTTAATTCGAATAATGTGACACAAGCTCCTTGTTTATTTGATAAGTTTCATATAATGTGAACGGTTGAGGAAGAATGATTTAAAAGGAGAATGTGTTGTGAATACTCCCTTGCCGGGATGTGTAGACTGATATATATATTCTCCCTTGTCGGGATATTTTGGGCTGTTAGTTGTACCCTTGCCGGGTTAAAGGTATTGAGTTGTTATTCTCCCCTGAAGGGGTCTACTATATGAAGTCAGATATTATGAACTATATTATGGGATCGTGTGGCACGCCGTCCACTTATATATGATATTATGGGATCGTGTGGCACGCCGTCCACTTATATATGATATTATGGGATCGTGTGGCACGCCGTCCACTTATATATGATATTATGGGATCGTGTGGCACGTCGTCCACTTATATATGATATTATGGGATCGTGTGGCACGCCGTCCACTTATATATGATATTATGGGATCATGTGGCACGCCGTCCACTTATATATGATATTATGGGATCGTGTGGCACGCCGTCCACTTATATATGATATTATGGGATCGTGTGGCACGCCGTCCACTTATATATGATATTATGGGATCGTGTGGCACGCCGTCCACTTATATATGATATTATGGGATCGTGTGGCACGCCGTCCACTTATATATGATATTATGGGATCGTGTGGCACGCCGTCCACTTATATATATATATATATATATATATATATATATATATATATATATATACATCATGGGAACCGGAGTCTCTTCTGCTTATTTCCGATATTTCATTTTTATCTGTTACTCCCCGATAGCATGTCCCCTCCCAGTTTTACTTTGTATTATCTTGTTATTGTTTTCTTGCACTTGTTGTATATATATCTGTATAGGTTAAATGTGGTAGGTACTGTCTAGCCTCGTCACTACTTCGCCGGGGTTAGGCCAGGCACTTACCAGCACATGGGGTCGGTTGTGCTGATGCTACACTATGTGCAAATTTGTTGTGCACAGATCAGGGAGCAGCTTATGGACCACAACAGTAGGATTTCTGGGAGCTGTCTTCAGTCCAGGGACTCTCGAGGTAGCCTAGCTGGCGTTCGCAGGCCGAAGTCCCTTTCCATGTTTTTCGTTTGTTCATCTTGTATCAGACAAACATGATGTATTTCCTTTCAGACATTGTTTGTAGTATTCTGTAGTAGTCCGTGAGCTAGTGACACCAGACCTTGGGTAGTGATGTGTATTAAACTTCCACACTTTTGGTTTTCAGTTGCTTTAGATTTAAAGTCTTCCGCTTAAATTTTGTCTCGTTTATTATATTGTTTGAAAGAAAGCAGGAAAGGTGTTTTAAATATTTGGCTTGCCTAGCTCCGATAGTAGGTGCCATCACGACACCCGATGGTGGGAAATCCGGGTCGTGACAGCAATGCCCGAGTTCAGAGTAAATTTCCTCCTAAGTTGAAGAATCTTGGGAGTTTTACAATTCCTTTTTCTCTTAGAAAACAAGAAGTTGATAGAGCCTTGTGTGATTTAGGGGCTAGTATAAATTTGATGCCATCCTCTTTGTTCAAGCAACTCGGATTGGGGGTGCTTAGACCTACTACAATCACTTTACAGTTAGCAGATAGGTCACTAGTCATGCCAGAAGGAATTATTGAGGATATGTTAGTTCGAGTAGGGAAGTTTATTCTTCCTGCTGATTTTATTGTTCTTGATTACGAGGCAGATGAGGAAGTGCCCATTATTTTGGGGCAACCCTTCTTAGCTACTGGTGGAGCAATTATTGATGTGAGGGCAGGGAAGTTAAAAATGAGAGTTGACGATGAGGAGGTCACTTTTAATGTGTACAAGACACTTAAGCTCACTAAGCATTATGAGGACTTGTGCATGATTACTGTGGTCGAATTGAAGGGAGTAGAGCAGAGTCAGCATGTGAATTATAGTGATCCAGATGTGACAACTGAGTTAGAGGAGGTGGTGTTTCTAGTTGAGCGTGTAAAGATGATTGAGAAAAGAGCCATAGATGAAAGAGGAGACCTTACGAGAGCGTGCAAAAAGGCTAGACTTCATGGGAGAAAGAAGAAGAGAAAGCACTCAGCCTGAGCAGAGTAGAAGAGTCGTGCCACGACTATAAATAAGGCGCTTGTTGGGAGACAACCCAACCTGTATATATTTTATTTATTGATTATTTTTTTAGTGTCAAGTTTTATGTTGTTTTTATTTTCCAGAGTAGCTAGGGGAAGTCTGAGTACCCAAACTTGAAGCTGAGGAACATGTTTGAGCTTAAGTGTGGGGTCGTCCCGACCCTTAATATTGAGGATCATGTCCGAGCTAGGCCCGAGAGGGTCTCGGGGAGTATTTCTCACCCTTTTTTAGGATAATGCATCGAGGACTATGCATAATATAAGTGTGGGGGTGGGGAAACTACTTTCTGAAGTGTAATTGTATAAAATTATTTTTTTATTAGTTAAGAAACAAAAAAAAAGAAAAAAAATAGAAAAAGCTCGGATTTTTCCCAATGATGGATCTGTTGGACTATTTTCTTGAGGGATAAAGTCTGATTAAAAACCCCAAAAAGATTTTTTATTTTTAGGATAGTTAGGTAGTATCCCTTGATTTTTCTTTGGGCGCCGGTTCTTTTACAAGGGTGTAGCTCGAACCGGACACTTTAATTTTTTTAGGAGTAGTTTAGGAAGAAACTGAGTCGTTCTGAGATACTCGTTGACATGGTTGATGTTGGCACATTAGGCTATGACATACATTTTATTTTCCCTTATATTTGGTTTGACATGTGAAGCCTAAGTAAAGTAAATAGCCTATTTTGTAACGCCTTTTCTCAGTTGTTTGACTCATATGCCACATAGTGTAATGTTGCTTAAATTTCTCATTTAATTGTGTTTGCTTGACTTGAGAGTTGAATAGAACCGTCTTGATTGAGTCATGTGCAACGTGTGTGTGAGGATTCATGATTTTCTATGCTATCCTGTGTAGTCTAGAACTTGCCCCATGTGTTAATTGAAGTAAAATTGTAAGTTTTGCTAATCTAGGAGATAACGTAGGCATTTTCTTGCTTGATCATGGGTATGATTGTCACATAAAAATAAAATTTTCCGTTGCTAGACCCTTGAGCCTATAGACCTTTCTTTTGGCACCCACATTACAAGCCATCCCCCATTTTATTCTTAATTTGATATTGATTGAACCTTTACCTCCTAAGGCACTTAGTCGCTAAAAGAAGTAAGGTTAGAAATTGGGGAGTATCTTTTGAATGGAGCCATAGAAGGACCCGTTGGTACACTAAAGTTGAAATTAAAGGTCACTAGCCGATGAACTTTATTGTATGGAGTGTGTGAACAAAAAAAGAAAAAACAAAAGAGAGAAAAAGAAAAAAAATGATAGTGAAAGTATGTAGAAAAATAAACACCTCCAATTCTTATTGATTTGTGCTAGTGAAAAATAGAGAAGTGTTTAATTGAAAAGAGGGCTATGTTGTATATGGCAAGTGATTGGTTGAGAAGAATATGTGCTTGAATTGTAAATGTAGTGTATTAAAGTGCTTAGTTGGGTTAGCCACTATTTCTAAATGTATCATACCTGTCCCTTAGCCTACATTATAACATTAAAGTCCTAATTGATCCTAGATTTGGCTAGCTTAAAGTAGTGGAGATCTACACTATGGGCAAGCTTATGGTACGACCACGAGATGCATATGAACTCTTTGTGAGAGTGAGCGAATTTTGTTCAATTGTGTGATGTCCTTAATCTATATTCAAAAGTATATTTGATTGTGTGGACTATCTATATTCACTTTTTTGTTTGTTGGTAAGGGCACATGATCTCATGAATGATTGGTAATGTTGTAAACTTTCATGTTGGGTAACTACATGAATTGAGGGTGCTTAGTGGTTGCAAGTCGGATTTTGAGGTTGGGTAGCGACAAATAGGTTGTTGGAATTGATTGAATTGAAATATTATACTTGGGCATGTCAAAACGGGAAGAATGTGAAATTTTGTGTATTCATGCTTGTGTGCCGGTATTGATCATAGTCAAGGGTATAGTGTGTGATTAAAAGTTAAAGTGCTCCTCTATAATTGATACTTGTACGTAGTTGGAGGGTAGTAGATTGTCCCATTGCTCGAGGACGAGCAAGAGTCTAAGTGTGAGGTGTTGATGTTCAGCTTAAAGCATATATATATATATTTCTATGTATATCGCCTCATATTTTACTTTTGTTTCGTGAATTTGGGATGTTAAATGCTATGATTTATATTAATTTGAAGTGTTTTTATGTGTAGGAATGATTCAGGAGCAATTAGGGGCGAAACGCGCAAGATTTGAGCCAAAACGAACGAAACTGGGAAACTTGCGAATTTGGAAACAGTAGCTAAAAATATTGGAGCGTCGTAGAGGGCGCCAGTGACGTGAATTTTCTCCAATTTTGCCCGGGACAAGGTTATTTCGACCCTAGACTTACCCAACACGTATAAAAGCAAGAGTAAACCTATTTTTGAAGGAGGAGACACCACTTTGGAGGAAAAAATACACACGGGATCGTAAGGAAGCGAAGAGTTCTCAGTTTTCTTCATCTTTCTCTAGTATTTTCAATTGATTCAACACTTACGCAATTGTTTGATTATCTCATGAGTGGCTAAACACCCATTGTTCTGGGGTTGTGATTTAGCCATGAATATTGTTGTTTGATATTAGCTTGACCTTGATTATAATTTACCAATATATGGTTGTTTCTTCAATTCTATGATTAATAGCTTAATTGTCTGGCCAACAGCTAGGTTCTATTTACTATCTATATTATGCTTGGGAAAGCCGTGTTTAGATTAGAGAAGAATTGAAGAGAGCACGATTTTAACCCTTAGGGGAGGCAGATTTGTGGTTAGGATAGGAATATACCTAGTCACCGTGCTTAATTAAATATCGTGATCTTAATGCATCCTTAATAGATTGATTTCTTAGGAATATAGGTGTTAATTTATTGAGAATAGGTGAGTAGTACTTCGGCAGAAGGCTATGAGAGCATTTATCGATTAATTAGCAACCATGAGTGAATTATATGAAAGGGAGAGTTAATTAGAACACAATACGAATGGTGAATCGATCAAAATCGTGGAATACTTATCCCTACTGAATACACAACAATCAACTCGTTACTTGATAATTTACTTATTATTTAGAATGGTGGTATAATATAATCATATTAGTGGACTTTGATTTTAACTGGATTGAATAACAATTTTAGTGATTTAGTGAGTAGTTTATACAAGTCTCCGTGGGTTCGACACTCAACTTATCATTATATTACTTGTCGACCACGTACACTTGCGTGTGCGTTTGGGTGCAACAAGCAGCCCAAATACTTCCGTACTTATTTAACCCAAAACTTTTTAATGTTTAGCTGTAGTTCCTATTCTTAAATTGGCCCAAAATTCATTAAGGCCCAAACCCATTTCCTTTTATCCTATCTGCCAACCCACATAACCCCCAAAACAAAAGCCAATCCCAAATCCCTTCCGCTGAAGACTGCGTCAAACTCGTCGATGGCAAGTTAGCATTGCCTCCATTTTTGTCTCTTTCTCTAATTCTTTGACATATTTCCTTATATTTTTTCTTTCCTTCTTCCCTTCGTTATTCTTACATCTTTTCCTTTTTCCTTTTAATTTCTTACTTCTTTCCTTAATCAAGTTCGTAATGTTGCTAATTCTTCTCATTTCCTAGTTGATATTGTCACTATTGTTTTGATTAAAATTGTTGTCAGTCAAACACACTCCTTTATTGCTATCCATTGGGAGCATCGATAGCAAAATCATGGGGGTTTATGGTGATTCTTCTTGGACGAACTTGGACAGATTATAAGGTAAAAGCTTTGATTTGTTACCTTTTCAATGGCTCTATATTGGTTCAAATTTGAATTGATATTCCGAATATATACCTAGCCCCAACTTCTCGCTAGTTGCTATAATCTCGTTTTTTTCCCTCGGAATTCAAAATCTACATTCCTTTCCTTTTCTAATTTGCAGACTACTGTTATTTTGTTTAGTTTCTCAACGACTCTTTCTTAAAAAGAAAAAAAAAATCTTTTCTTTATTTTTACACAATTTCTTTCCATTCTAGTAGCAGAATTTACGTGTAATTCATAACTATAAATACTGACTAATTATATGCACTAAGGGGAGGACTTTTTGATCACGGTTTTCACTACTACTATAGCAATTTTCAGCCTTCACTGATCCTCTGCTTTGCCGACTACAAGCCAAGGCAAAGCTTAATTCCTTATACACGCTTGACATAGTCACTACTCGGAACTCTTGATATTTGGGTGATCTTGAAGTGTCGAGATCCGGATATCGATTTATATTATTGTTTCTGTGCGAGTTTTCGCATATATTGCTACACACTTTGGAGAATATTCGGTTATATTCATTGCTGTCCACGCTCGGAATTCTGGTTTTCTTATCTTCTATTATCAATTCTGCTCTGCGCAACTGGTTAGTTTCTTAAACGACGCATTACTATCCCTTGACGTGCTAGTTGTTTGTTAGAATAGACTAGTTGTCTTCTTTAGTTTTTGTCTCTCTTTGCTTTCCTTTGCGTTTTGTTCGTTCTTGGTTATGTGCCGTGCGGCATTCCTTTGAAATGCATACCAAGTTAAAAGCCCAGGTACGTCTCTTAATCACTGTATATGCACTATCTACTGCGTCTGAATATGTTTGAATACGTGCCATATAGATGCCATGTCAATAGGATGTTTAACTGTCCAGGAGTATTTATCTTCAGATATCATGTGTATAAAACCATTATTTTAGATAACTTGCAATCGATAATCGGCAATGTTTGAATTCATGTTATTATTATCCTTTGTTTGGTGGAATAATTAAGGAACTTTAATTAATTGCTTGAGATCATGTCTTCAGGAAAAGGATTTTTGTTTTTCTTATAAATCTGATAACTTCTAAAAGTCCATGCCATATCCATGTTCTGTCCGGAGTGTCAGCGAATTTAACATTATAGAGAGCATATGTTCGGAAGTAGTTTAATTATTAACGATTGCTTAAAAAAAAACAATTATCGTGTTGAAGATCTGCCCATGTTCTGTGTCTCGGTGTGTTCTTATGTGTTTGAAGTTGCAAATGACCTGAATCCGCCATTAGAGAGTATGCTTTTAGGAAGTATTAGTTTTAATGTGTGCAAGTCTATTTCGTGGTTAAAAAAGAATACTCCATATCCATGCATGTTTGGTGTATAACTTGAATGCTTGAACTGACAGGAATATTTAGACGAGTTGAGGAGTTGCCTAGGATTTGGAAAAGTTCCGAGAGGATTTGTTTGAAGCTCATTTGTGCCTAAACTTTATAGTCAGTTTTTATGATGACTTTGTAATGACGTCGTTATAGTTAATGGGTTTGCTGGGGATGAGACTATTATGTGCTTAATTGTTTACTTTATTTTTCTTGCTTGTCTTAGAATTTCTCATTTGATCCAATAGCATGAATTTATTATGTGACATTACTTTATAAAGTGATTATTAAATAAGTTCTTTTTTATATGTACTTGCTAATCAGTCCTAGCAATTTTTATACCGAAAAGGGTCAAAACTATCCCCATGGTTCGTTAAGGTTTATAAATACCTTCCGTCCATCTATTAGTTCATAAAAATACATGACGTTAATTTTATTAATAAAATTATCCTCGCGTCCAGCGGCAGAACATATGGGCCTTTCATTTAAGGAGATGGTATGTTTTCACTGGACATGGCATTTTCGGCAGAAAATCAAACATGGGTCTTATTTCTAACCCATTAACGTATCTTGGGTTTGTTACCTGGGTCAAAATATTAACATTAACCCATCCTTTTTTATGGCATCAGACATTTACATTAATCAAACGGTGTCGTATCAACAACTGGAAAAATCATTTTCCGGTGGTTGTACCTCCGCCACGGGTGGACACCTGGAAAGAAAGATGTGGGAGGAAGCAGAGCAAGATGCATGAGTTGATGATGAGATGCTTGCTATTTTGGGTTACAAAGTGAAGGCATCAGACATGGCTGAAGTTGCTCAGAAAGTTGAACAGCTTGAGGAAGTTATGGGTAGTGTTCAACAAGATAATCTTTCATTTCTTGCTTCTCTCATCTTTGGCTCGAATCTATGATTCTGAACTCAACCCACAAGAACCTTTTACCAATTAATCTTCCTCTTTCACAACTAATATTCATCAAAGAACAAATCTAACTATTATCCCAAGTAAAACCATTTTTCCCAAAATTGAAAATCCAACTAGATTACTACATGCGTCGCCGGTGTAACAACCACAGAGCAAGAGATTAAAACCCACAACCACAACAGAGTTATTGTCGTCCTCCTCACGAATCTTGGTGAGTGGTGGTATGTGGGGTAGTTTTGAGAGCGAGTCAATTTCCACGCGAGCGTCTCAGTCAACTTGGCCAACATTAATGGCATGTGCAGGAGCAATTCGACAAGAGAACATGAAATTAGGTGACGCTTTGTTGAAGCAAATTGGGTTCAAAAGGATGGGTTAACGTAAAGTTTTTGACCCGGGTAAAGTCGGATCGTTGAAGTAAGAGCCATGTTTGATTTTTTCCCGAAAAGGCCACGTGTCCCAGTAAAAAAATGGCACCTCATTATATGAAAGGCTTGTTTGTTTTGCCGTTAGACGCGAGAGTAATTTTATTAATAAAATTAACGTTGTGTGCTTTTTTGGACTGATAGATGGACGAAGGGTATTTATAAACCATTTAGCAAATCAGTAGTTTTGACCATTTTCCGTTTTTTATGTAATAACTTGAGCTCGTAATCATTCACAGTGTACAGAATTTCGATACCCATGTCTATAAGCATTTGGGTTTATTTGATTTTAAAATCTAAGAATATTTTTATAATATTTTGGTCCACCCTCTTGATTATTCCTAGTTATTTAAGCTTAGGCATTCACCAGAAGATAATCTCATAGACATTTACTACATTGGTATATAAGCTAGTCTTCATTTTGCGGAATCAGAAATGGAACTTGTGCTTATTTCAAATCCAACATTCCAGCTTGCTCTCAATTTTATGCTTCAAATCACTTCCGGCGATTGGACCCTTACTCAACTTACCTCTTTTATTTTATATTACTTTATTTAATACCTCAGTATTAAATTACGGAACCATCTTTTTTATTGGAGAACTCCTTAACTAATTGCTTAATTCGGAGGCCAACATGAGCCCTTACTTGCCTTATGTGTTATTTGTTTAAGTCCTAACGTGCTCCCTTTTATGTGACGCTAATAAGAATAGAAATAGAAACTTGAGATTTTCTTTAAGTCTAGAACCATCCCTTTAGAATAGTGTCCAAAGCCTCCTGGACTATAGGAAGGGACGAGTAGACCTATTAAGACGCGGTTTAGAAAAAATTAGTGCGCTCTTAAGTTAACAACTTAAAGATAGTAATGAGGGTAGAGGACATGATATATAAATTGCCCGAATAGCCATTACACTTTTGGCTATAAAAGTCTTAGCAGACTTTGCACGGGAGTTGATCCATTAGGCTTAAAAATTTAGGTCCCCTTTTATGTAACTAAGTAGGCTTTCTACGATTTGCAATTCTTATATTTTTTCCATGACTAGTTTTAACTAATTGCTTTTAATTGATGTATATACTTGACCACTTAGGATTAATTCACAACTTAGCAACCTACAACCTAATTTAATTGAATAATCCTACATAGTTTAAGTTCGGCCGAGACCCACCGTTGTGGACCGCGAGGAGTGCCTAACACCTTCCCTCAAGGTTATTTCGAGTCTGTACCCTAATTTTTGGTAATGCAAACTAGTTACATGAGTTAATCGCTCTAGGTTCCCTAACGCACCATAATCTGTTAGGTGACGACTCTTCAAATACCCAATTCCCAAAAGGAAACGAGTTATTCCTCCATGAACTCTTAAATCCGGACTTTCCCCGCGGAGGGAAAAAGGGGGCGCGACAGCATGGCGACTCTGCTAGGGATATCTTTTAGGCTCTTGCCATAACGAACTTATCTTTTACAAATTAGTCCAAGCATGCTTATCCCGTACCCTTCTCCCTTATTTGAATTTAACTGTCCATTTTTTAAGCTTTTGGTTCTCTATCCCTGGAACTGACTTGTCTCTTTGTTTTCTTTTCCCTATAATTGTCTTTCAATTATTTAAATATTGTATTTATTTTTCTTATGTGCATTAATTGCTGCATAAATTATGCTCCGCATCATATTCCACTCGTGCATATCAAATCCTATAGCAACACTTTAATGAGTGGTTGCGCTCTTCCTATTTACTACCTTTAAATTCGGAAAGGCTTATTTGCGGTAAAACCAGTCGATCAGCGGTGCAGTCGACGGTTCCGTGCCTTCCCCCTCGAGTTGTTCGCTTGAGGGTACCAGTCTAAAACCCCATAAAAACCTTACTCTTGTTAAATTGTGCATGCATCATGGTCAAACCTAGTCGGATTATTTATGTTGTCCACATAATGATCCTTTAAGATAAGTCTTATCCAAAGTCCATCGAGTTTTCCGTAATCCCAACGGGCACAATCATATTCTGTGCATTAATTTGGAGAACTAAATGTCGATATGTAGATCATAAATGTCTAAATAGTTGAGTCTGGTGGGGGTAAGACCTAACCTTTTTGTTTTGCAGAAAATGAGGAACGAGGTCCCCAACTTCGGTATGGTTAGCACACCCTCACTCTTGCTAGACTGGTGGAGAAATCTTCCATTAGATGACAAAATCAATGAATGAAAAAAGAGGGCCACCAAATCTAGCGAAAAGTTGAAATATCTGGAATACAGCCTGTTGGAATTGGAAGGAAAAATGAGAAAAAGAGTCACCGACTGCCAGAACGCTGAGGGAAACGAAAGAGAACATTTGACAAAGGCATTTTTGTTGATGAACCTACGCGAACTGGAGGATTTGATCAACGAGAACATTCAATCTGGGGAAGGTCCTTCTAGGACCAAATAGGCTATTTGCTTTTTCCTAAAATGTAATAAGGGCAAGTAGCAATAGTGACTTATTTTATTATTATCTTAGTGTCATTTTGGGATTCATCTATTTTTATATATTATGAAATGAAGCATTTATTGGCATTTAGAGTTCTCCAAATCTATTTGTCGCTAGGCCTACCTCGGGCACAACAAGGCTTCCAAATTAAGACGCGAATTTATATTTCCGCAATGTGTTTAAATACTGCAAACCTTTCAGGATCCTCGCGGACTTGTTACCTTTTTTGTTTTTGCTTATTTTTATTGTTATTCCCATCCCCTTAGCATATCATAACAGATCTAGAGACCCTCCACCTCCTCCTCTAAGCAACACAAAGGGCAAAAGAAAGACAAAGATGGATGACTTAAGTGGAATCCGAAAGGAAAATGTTGAGAACGCAGAGAGTTCAGATGGTCGTAGTACTCTGGCCCCAAATGACCTGATTTTGAGACTGGAACAAAAGATACTAAAACTACAAGGAGAACTTGAGCAGGTTCGCACTTAAAAAATTTGTCACTCACCCTCAATGTCCCCGATATCCATTAACAAAACACAAAGAACCCGACACCTCCTCAGAACACACAAAATCAGCAGCCACAAAATCCTCCCGCGCCAAATCAATGCGCAACTCCACCCCAAAATATCAATCCGTTGCCAATACAAACTCCAACACAACATCATCATCAACCAATTCAGTACACACCAACCATCACTTACCACACTCCCCAAAACACACCACCACTCATTCCCGATCCCCAAAACTCCACAAATGACCATCACTATACCCAAGTTCCTAGCACCCACCAAAGCAATCCTATATATGTGGAAACTATACCTCATTCTGCCCAACCAATCTCTTGTGCACCGGAATCCTCCGAGAAGGACCTGCTCATTAAAAACATGGCTGAAGAACTCAAGAAGTCAACAAGCCAAGTTCAAGGTGTTAAGGTGATAGAGGAATATAAGGTTTGGACTTTGAAGATCTGTGCATACAGCCGGATGTCGAACTGCTAGAGGGGTACAAAATTCCCAAATTAGAAATGTTCGATGGTACAAGTGATCCCAAGGTTCATCTAAGGACCTATTGTGACAAACTTGTGGGGGTCGGAAAAGATGAAAAGATCCGAATAAATCTCTTTATGAGGAGGTTTACTGGGGATGCTTTGTCTTGGTATATCAGCCAAAATCCCAAGAAATAGTCCAATTAAGTAAGCATGGTATCAGATTTCATGGATCGGTTCAGGTTTAACACAGAGAATACACTAGATGTCTTCTACATTCAGAATTTTAAGAAGAAACCTACCTAGATTTTCCGTGAGTACGCTACTCGTTTGAGGTCAGAAGCAGCCAAGGTCACGCCCGCTTTGGACGAAGAATAGATGAATAGATTATTTGTCAGGGCATAGGACCCACAATATTTTGAGAGGTTGATGGTTATCGAAAATCACAAGTTCTCTGACATCATCAAACTTGGAGAAAGAATCAAAGAGGGAATCAAGAGCGGGTTGGTAACAAACTTCGAGGTACTGCAAGCCACGAATAAGGCACTACAATCCGGTGGCATATCGAAGAAGAGAGATGTTGGGGCTGTAATGGTGGCCCAGGGCCCAAAATCTCCACTTACCTATCAAACACCTCCACCCACATACCAGACACCTACACCCATATATCAGACACCTCCACCCACATATCAAGCACCTCCACCCAATTACCAAGCATCACCGCCCATATCAGCCTTCATCTCCTAGATATTCCTAACCAGCCATTGTCCATTACACCTATAATTCCCAACCATCCCACTTCCAATCACCACCATCTCGCCAAAATTATCCAAGACCAAGACTCAACTTTGATCGCAAGCCACCTAGACAATACACCGCCATTGCTGAGCCCATCGACCAACTGTATGAAAGGTTAAAAGTCGTAGGCTACGTCACTCCTATTCCCGCTGTAGCATTAGAAAATCCATCCCAATGGGTCAATCCAAACAAAACTTGTGTATACCATTCCGGTATGAAAGGGCACACCACTGATGAGTGCCGAACATTGAAGGATAAGATCTAGACACTCATTGACAACAAGGTCATACAACCAAAGGAAGTCGCGCCCAATGTCCACAACAATCCCATCCCTGATCACAGAGGTGATGGTGTACATGTGATAGAGACAAATGAAGAATTGGACCCTGAGGGGTCAATCGGGCTCATTCGAGAAGGTGATGACTTTAAGGTTGTAGTCACACTTACTCCTATTGTGGTTCAGACTCAGGCACCTATTAATATTGAGGTAACTACATCAGTTCCATTCGAGGTAGAAGCAGCTCCGCCCGCAGCCACCTCCGCTCCATTTGAAGTAAAAGTGGTCACACATTTTACTGTGACGGTGTCAACCACACCCCTATTCCACTCAAAAGAAATACCCTGGGATTATGTTGCCGAGGCTCGGCGAAAAGGGAAGGCTAAGATAGAGAAATCTGATGCCGCACAAGGAATGACTAGAATTGGAAGAGTCTATACACATGAACACTTGGAGGTTCAAGTAAGGAGGCCACTATGAGGTAGCCTATCATTGAGATCGGGCCAGATGACCTGTGGAGGAAAGTGCAGGCAAAAGAATAATTCGTCGTTGACCATATGAACAAAGTGCCTGCGCAGATATCTATCATGTCACTATCGCAGAATTCAGAGGCACACACGAATGCTTTGATGAAAGTACTGAGCGAGGCTTATGTACCCAATAACATCACTGGTGGAGAAATGGCCAACATGGTTGGGCAAGTGCTGGAGAGCCATAAGATTATCTTCCATGAAGATGAGCTACCGCCCGAGGGTTTGAATCACAATCGAGCATTGCATATCATAGTACAATTTGAAGACAAGTTCATTGCCAGGGTCCTTGATGATGGGGGTTCGAGCCTATCCACACTAGGAAGCATGAATGTGAAGGCTTTAGATGGGTCCCAAAGGGCCACGATCAGGTAAATCAATCTTTGCTTGCAGATGGGGCCAACTTGGTTCGACGTTGAATTTAAGGTGCTTGACATACCAGCCTCATACAATCTTCTATTGGGCCAGCCATGGATCTATGCTACTGGAGTCATGCCTTCCACACTACATCAAGCCGTGAAGTTTAAATGGAACCACCAGGAGGTAATCATTCACGGAGATGGAAGTAACCCCATCTACACTAGTCAAACCATCCCGACCATTGGACATAAAAGAAGGCTAGGAGGGGAAACCTATCATCACATCGAACGAGTCAATGCGTCGAGAAGGATAAGTGATGTAGTAACAAAATAGAAAGCATACTAGCATGGTCCGGATATGAATCGGGTAAAGGCTTAGGAAAGAACCTCCAAGGCATCACCAAACTAATATAGCTGAAAAATCATGGTACCACTTTTGGGCTTGGATACCAGTACACATGGCAAAAGTACAGGAATTGGTCGCCTCCAAGGCGTGGACCATATCATCCTCTTGAGTAGCTAGTGCCACGTTTGGAACAAGCTTTCCACCAGGCCGACACAATAAGTAGGACTGCAAAAGAAGAAGCACTAGCTGGGTTGAAGAATTTGTTCTTGGAAGATGAGGACATGGACTACGATGCCATAATTAAGGAGGAGGAGGATGAAGGCCTCACTATTCAGACTGTAGCGAAGGGAGCTATTCTCAGAAACTGGACCGCCACACCATCCCAAGTCTGCCGAGTCCCTGGGTAGCTTGGCAGAATTTACTTCTATGGCCATTTTAGGCATTTAAAATTTCCTATAGTTTCATTTTAATCTGTACTTATTTCAAAATAAATGCTTGATTCAACGAGCCGTGCTTTGTCTTAACAATTTTTCATGTTTTCATCAAATACGTTTGCTCTTTATTATTCACTACTATCTTTACACTTTTTCTTTCCACAATGTTATTATTACTTTTCCTGATAAACCAATGACTGTGATGTGTAATGAGGCAACGCAACAAGAGAACAGTGACTTAGAGGAAGAAGATGAGGTACCCGAGGAAATCATCCGGGAGGTTGAAAATTTTGAAAATAAGCCTAAGTCCAATCTAGACGAGACTGAAGCAGTAAATTTGGGAGACACTGAGACCATCAAGGAGACCCGCATCAGTATTCACTTGTCACCGATAGAGAAGGAAGAGTACATTCGTTTCCTAAAATAATATGAGGACATTTTCGCATGGTCATATGATGACATGACCGGTTTGAGCACTTCCATAGTGGCTCACAAGTTGCCTACTAATCCCATGTGTTCACCAGTAAAACAGAAACTCAGAAAGTTCAAACCGAGACAATTTGCACCAAGGCAGCTGGTATTGAAGAAAATCTTCCTGCATCAAGATGAAGCCAAAGAGAAATTCTCTCCCAACTGGCAAGGTCCATACATAGTTCATAGAGTACTGACAGTAGAGCACTCATACTTGCAGAAATAGATGGAGAAATCTGGCCAAAACCAATCAGAGCAGACGCAGTCAAGAGATACTATGCTTAGATGTTTTACATTTCCTCACTTGATGTAATTGAACTACGCTTGACTTGATTTCCATTTAAGAGGGGATACGTAGGCAGCCTTATGTGTTCGGTCATATCATAATAAAATATTCATTTCCCCCAAGAGCAGAAACTGGGGCAAAATTTTGAGGAGGACCCTCAAAATTCCGAAGCAAGTCCAGTCAACGCCAACTTGTGTCAGATGGTCAGTAATTAGTTAAGAAACTGGGGCAAAATTTTGAGAAGGATTCTCAAAATTCCAAAGAAGGTTCAGCAAGATCCATTATCCACAAATAGCGGAAGGATCATCTACTAAACTAGGGCAGAATTTTGAGGAGGGCCCTCTAAATTCCGACATAAGAGAGCTTTAATGTCTTTAAGATGTGTTATAGTCAATAGTTCATCTATTTTTCTGAAATAACTCTATTTTTATCAACAATTGCGTATTTTTCGAAAAACTCTATTTTCATAATAGTCAGGTGTTACCTAGGGAATCTCGAAAAGGGCTTTCAGAACGGATCATAGCAAGGCCTGCGGACGAAGCACCGAACAGCCTGCGGAGAATAGTTCGACTGATTCTATGATTTTACTATCTTTTCAACTCGCCTATGTTGAAAGCCCTAATTTTCTAGACTTCTTCATTTGGTTCTGTATATTAGCATGACTGCTTGTTTCTTGTTTGAGTTTCTATGACTATCTTGTTTCGAATATGTTTTTACAATCATGTGTTCTATGTATCCACAATCCCCATCACCCCTGTGTGTAGGTTTGTTCCTTCTGTTTAGTCCTGTGAGTATTGCTGATATGGTTTTGGACTCCATGTTTGATTTACAATTGTCTAATCACGCAACTCTCACTTTTCAAAGTTGTTCTACTACATGACTCCCTCTTTTACTCAATAAACTATTTCAAACAAACCTTCCTTTTATACTGTTTTCCTACTAAAACCTTTAAACTGTGTCAAACACTTTCACTTTACTCTTAAGTAAATAGGTTCTGCCCTTTCCAGTATATGTACTGCCTTGGGATCCTCTTGAGAACCCTCTGAACTCTGGCATACTGAGGCAGACCATTCCACACTGCACTTATTCAATTTTGGTTACCAAGTCTAGGTCTAAGCACTGCCCGGGATCCTTGAGATCCTTAGGGAACTTTGATGCACCTAGACTATGACATTGTCCATGGAAATGAGGCATTTGAGGCTATTGGAGGCTTTGGAAACCTGGGCCTATTTGTAGGCTCCCTATCGAATAACTTCTTATTTCCTTATCTGCTTATGTAATTCATTCATATGGTTTGTAATAACTTATAAACGAATATTGGGGTAATTAGTGAAAAGGGGTGGGTAGCTACATGTTTGTGGGGGTAATACGGGCAGAAAACATGCCTATACGACTTTACATTTTGTCATGTTTGTCCCACCATGTTAGAAATCATGCCTATAGGTTTCAAGTGATTCCAAAAGAAATTATGTTTATAAGTCTGAAAATCAACTTCACAAGTAGATGCCAATGCATATAGGATATAATCCAAATCCGACTTCTGTTATAACAAGTGTTTATGTATGTTTCTATTTGTCTTCATGCCTGCAAGTCTTTAAAATTAGTATTAAACAACTAGATATCATGCCTATAAGGAACCACACCAGAAATTCTGCCTATATCTAAACTAGTTTGGTTTTAAATAAATCAATCCAGTTAACGATTAGCTCACTTCTAAACTGGTTTAATTAATGGTCTATTTTCCTGAAACGAGTTCTTTCAAAAACTGCCTCAATTTATCATTAGACAACATGCCTATAGGGATTAAAGAGTCCGTTTCAAAACTTGCCTTGTTTCACTATATAAAATGTAGTCATCAGTATTCCGCGTATAGGCAAGCCTGTAGGGCGTTTTCAAATCTAGCAACTTTGGAACTGTTTCTGCGACTTAATGTTGTTCTGGTATAACATGCTTTTAAAATCAGTAGGCAACTGATAGGGTCATCACTTCTGAGTTTATAAAATAAAATGTCTGTCTTCTGTATATCTACTTAGACATCATGCCTTAGGATACTGTTTAACAAAAGACCCTTATTTATGCTTGAGTCCTGCTGTTTATGTGTATTGTCCGCGATTTTGGTGCTCATTTCCTCTATAGTTGGCCATATTGGGAGATTTTTGAAGGAAATTGAAGAGGGATTCAAGGAGAATCGTTGGGAGGTAAGATTCTTGGCTAAAAACTCGATATTTACGTGAATTCTACCTAGAAAATCATGGAAATTAAGCTAAAAGTTAAAGAACTAGGGCTTGGAAATTTAGACTTTTGATTGGGGATTTGGAGGACCATTTGGGGTTGAATTTTAGAACTCTTGATATGTATGAACTCGTGGAAAAATAAGGAATCTATTGATATGAAAATTTCTGAATTCTGAGACGTGGGCCCGGGGGTCGGGTTTTTGTAATTTCGGGATTTGTGCCATTTATTGATTGTTTTCGCTTGGGCTTTATTCCTTTAGCATATTTTGACGTCCTCGTTCTGATGTTGGATAGATTCAACGCGCGTGAAGGCCGATTCGAGAGGAAAAGGCATCGCGAGTTAGAGATTTAGCTGGTTCGAGGTGAGTAATTATTGTAAATGATGTTCTGAGGGTTTGAAACCCCGGATTGCACATCGAATTGCTATATTGAGGTGAGGCACACGCTTGATGATAAGCGTGGGGTCATGCACTATTGGGGATTGTGACTTGGTTTGTCCCGATTGATGATTTTACCGCGTATTTGATTGAAAACTATTTGCTATCATCATTATTTGGGTTGAATACCATATTTGGGCCTAGTGCCAACTATTTGAACCCTTCGGGGATTTTCATTGCTATTTCATCACTGTTTTGACGTTATACTTGAACTCAGTCATGTTATTTTCCACCGTTTTCATACTCAGCCAAGCTTACTCAGTTTTAAGACTTAAATGATTTTTTAAATGATGTTTGGGCTGAGAAACACTATTTTACTATTGCCCGAGAGACTTGTGAGTATTTTTGACTGAGTAAGGGGCATATGTTGTGAGGAAACACTGATACTGATTTGAGGCCGAGGGCCTTATATATATATATATATATGCCAAGAGGTGGTTTGATTGATATGAGGCCGAGGGCCTAGTTTTGATGCCACTAGATGGCTTGTTATTGTGCTTGGGCCGTAAGGGGCCCCTCCAGGAGTCTGCACACCCCCAGTGAGCGCGGGTACCCATTGTGATGTGAGATTGAGCCCGAGGGGCTGTTATTGTTTTGAGATGTTGGCCGAGGGGCGGATGTGGTGATACTGTGACCAAGGGGCGAACTTCTATTTGTTTACTTTAACTTAATTACCTGTCAATTACTTGTTTACTTGCTGAAAGAGGATTTTACATGATTTTCCACTGTTTTACTGTTTTAAAATGATTTTACTGCTTCATTATAGAATGCCTTATGCCTTACGTGTTTTCTTACTTTCAGTCGTTATTTACATTTGTTACTCACTGAGTTGGAGTACTCACTTTTCTCCCTGCATCATGTGTGCAGATTCAGGCGTAGCTGATTCATCCCAGCTTCAGGCGGATCTTCGAGGAGTCTTTAGGTAGCTGTTGGCATTCGCAGCTTGGAGCTCCTCCCTATCTATTTCCTTTATGTTCTTAGTTCAGTATTTAAAACTCTGTAGTTACATTTAAGGATTCTGTATTGTTAGATGCTCGTGACTTGTGACACTGCGGTTAGGACTGTGTCGGGTTGTATTTCCAATACTTATTATCATTAAATCATGTTTGAGACTGCTTTTATGTTGTTTAACTGTTTAAAAAGTCAATTAGATTTAATTGGCTGGCCTTGTCTTTACGAGAGACACCATCATGACCGGGTTCGGGGTTAGGGTCATGACAAGTTGCTATCAGAGCCAAGGTTACATAGGTCTCACGAGTCACGAGCAGGTTTAGTAGAGTCTCGCGGATCGGTACGGAGACATCTGTATTTATCCTCGAGAGGCTGCAGAACCATTAGGAAAAACTTCATATTCTTGAATTTCTTGTCGTGCAAACTTGTTGATCCGAGTACTAAACTTCTCTTATTCTATTCTCTCACAGATGGTGAGGACACGCTCTACTGGACAAGGTGGACGACCACCAGTGCCACCTGCTATGGCCACCAGAGGTCGTGGACGCGGTCGTGGTCGTGGTAGAGGCAGATCAGCGAGGGCAGTGCCTATGGATCCACCAACTGCCCCAGCTTAGGATCAAACTCTAGCTATGGACGCTCCAGCAACACTAGCTCAAGCACCAGCTGTGCCCATCATGATTCCGGTTCTTCAGAAGGCCTTGGCACAGATCTTATCAGTTTGCACTGGCCTGACTCAGGCCATTTTAGCCACTACAGCTGCAGCTATTTCACAGGCCGGGGGAGACAATTAGACTCCTGCCGCTCGCACACCTGAGCAGGTCATGCAGGAACTTCAAACGCCGGGGGCACATCCAGCCCAGCCGGTCGCAGCTGCTCAAGACTATGTGGTTTCTATCATGCCGGAGGATGAGCAACGTAGGTTGGAGAGATTTGGTAGACTGTAGGCTCCAACCTTCAGTGGCGCAGAGGGCGAGGATGCCCAGGGCTTTTTGGATAAGTGTTAGAGGATGCTTCGTACTGTAGGTATTCTGGAGACCAGCGGGGTCGCTTTTACCACCTATCAATTTTCAGGAGCTGCTTTCACTTGGTGGGAGGATTTTGAGAGGCGTAGGCCTGTTGGTGCAGCACCCCTTTCATGGAAGCAGTTCTCCGTTCTCTTTCTGGAGAAGTATGTTCCGCAATCTCGCATAGAGGAGCTGCGTAGGTAGTTTGAGTGGTTGCCTCAGGGGGATATGACCGTGTCGCAGTATGAGTTGAGGTTCTCCGAGTTAGCTCGTCATGCCATCTGGTTGGTTCCGACAGATTAAGAGAGGATCAAGAGGTTTGTTGATGGTCTTACTTATCATCTCCGTATTCTTATGACCAGAGAGAGGGTGATTGGTGCTACATTCAAGGAGGTTGTGGACATTGCTCATGAGATTGAGTCTGTTCGTCACTGGGAGCGCGAGGAGAGGGAGGCCAAGAGGCCTCAAGGATCTGGCAGCTATAGTAGTACTCCTTCGAGGGGTCAGTTTCAGCACGACAGAGGCCGTTTATTCAGGTTTGCTCAACCAGCTCGCCCAGTTTATTGTGGGGAGTCTTCGAGTCATGGTTATCATGTATATCAGCAGGTCCAGTCATCACTCAGCGCCCTTCCAGCTTAGAGTTCATCCCGTGCTCCATCAACTCAGGGCTCTTCTATGCCGAGTGTATCTGCCAGTCACTCCATTGCGAGGAGTTCCCTTCAGTCCCCTTATCCATCACCTGGGAGTTGTTTTGAGTGTGATGAGATTGGCCACATGTAGAGGCAGTGTCCTCGTCGTGTTACTAGGTCGTCCTAGCAGAGGGGTCAGTCATGGATTCAGCGCCAGTTTCTTTACCACCACTTGCTTAGCCTGCTAGGGGTGGGGGTCAGTAATCCAGGGGTCACCCAAGAGGGGGAGGTCGATCAGGGGGAGGTCAGACCCGTTTCTATGCACTCCTAGGCAGACCCGATGCTATTGCTTCAGATGCTGTTATTATAGGTATTTGTTTAGTCCGCTACAGAGATGCATCTGTATTATTTGATCCTGGTTCCACCTTTTCTTATGTGTCATCATATTTTTCTAGTTATTTGGGTATGCCCCATGAGTTTCTTGCTTTACATGTTCATGTATCTACCCCGATAGGCGATACTGTTATTGTAAAATGTGTGTACCAGTCGTGTGTGGTGACTATTAGGGGTCTGGAGACCCGAGTGGATCTATTGCTATTGAGCATGGTGGATTTTGATGTTATTTTGGGCATGGATTGGTTATCTCTGTGTCGTGCTATTCTGGACTGTCATGCTAAGACATTCACATTGGCTATGCCGGTGTGCCACGGATCGAGTGGCAGGGTGTGACTGATTATGTTCCTAGTGGAGTGATCTCTTTTTTGAAGGCCCAGCATATGGTTGGGAAGGGTTGTCTTTCATATCTAGCGTTTTTGAGGGATGTCGGAGCTGAGACTCTCAGTATTGATTCTATTCCAATTGTGAGGGATTTTCCCGATGTGTTTCCTGCAGACCTGCCGGGCATGCCACCAGATGGGGATATTGATTTTGGTATTGACCTTGTGTCGGGCACTCAACCCATTTCTATTCTGGCGTATCGTATGACACCAGCAGAGTTGAAGGAATTAAAATAAAAACTTTAAGAACTCCTTGATAAAGGGTTCATTCGGCCTAGTGTGTCACCTTGGGGTGTGCCGGTTCTATTTGTGAAGAAGAAGGATGGCACTATGAGAATGTGCATTGATTATAGGTAATTGAACAAAGTAACAATTAAGAACAAGTGTCATTTGCCTCGCATTGATTATTTATTCGACAGCTTTAGGGAGCGAGAGTGTTCTCCAAGATTGATCTCCGTTCAGGTTATCACCAGTTGAAGATCATGGATTCAGACATCCTTAAGATGGCTTTCAGGACCCTATATGGTCATTATAAGTTCTTGGTAATGTCTTTTGGGCTGACCAATGCCCCAGCAGCATTCATGCATTTGATGAACAGTGTGTTCCGGCCTTATCTTGATTCGTTTGTCATAGTCTTCATTGATGATATTCTGGTGTATTCGCGTAGTTAGGAGGAGCACGCGGACCATTTGAGAGTTGTGTTGCAGAGATTGAGAGAGGAGAAGATCTATGCAAAATTCTCCAAGTGTGAGTTTTGGCTAATTCAGTGGCTTTCTTGGGGCACGTGGTGTCCAGCGAGGGTATTCAGGTTGATCCAAAAAAGATAGAGGTGGTACAGAGTTGGCCCAGACCGTCCTCAGCCACCGAGATTCGCTACTTTCTTGGTTTGGAAGGCAATTATCACGGGTATATTCAGGGATTCTCATCGTGCATTGCCCTGACCAAGTTGACTCAGAAGGGTGCTTCATTTGTATGGTCGGACGAGTGTGAAGAGAGCTTTCAGAAGCTCAAGACAGCTTTGACCACAGCTCCAGTGTTGGTTTTTCCATCAGCTTCAGGTTCATATACCGTGTATTGTGATACTTTGAGAGTTGGGATTGGTTATGTGTTAATGTATGAGGGTAGAGTTATTGCTTATGCTTCTCGTCAGTTGAAGCCCCATGATAAGAACTACCCCGTTCATAATTTGGAGTTGGCTACAATAGTTCATGCATTGAAGATTTGGAGGTATTACTTGTATGGCGTGTATTGTGAGGTGTTCACTGATCATCGTAGTCTTCAACATTTGTTCAAGCAAAAGGATCTTAATTTGAGGCAGCGAAGATGGTTGGAGTTGCTTAAGGATTATGATATTACTATATTGTACCATCCGGGAAAGGCTAATGTGGTAGCCGATGCCTTGATCCGAAAGGCAGTGAGCATGGGGAGTTTGGCATATATTCCAGTTAGGGAGAGACCTCTTGCGGTTGATGTTTAGGCCTTGGCCAATCAGTTCATGAGGTTGGATATTTCGGAGCCTAGTCGAGTCTTGGCTTGCGTGGTTTCTCGGTCTTCCTTATATGATCGCATCAGAGAGCGCTAGTATGATGATCCGTATTTGCTTGTCCTTAGGGACATAGTTCAGCACGATGATGCTAGAGATGTGACTATTGGTGATGATGGGGTGTTGAGGATGCAGCGCCGGATTTATGTACCTAATGTGGATGGGCTTCGGGAGTTGATTCTTGAAAAAGCATTGCATTCGCGTGGGTTGTATTGCGTTCGAGTAAGAGGATTTTGGTCAACATTATTTTTGTGTTTCGCGAACGCGAGGCTTTGACCACGGTCGCGAAGAAAGAAATTAAGGCTTGGGAAGAATGTTTTTAACTCGTCTTGTCCGCGATTTTGGGGCTCATTTCCTACATAGTTGGCCATTTTGGGAGATTTTTGAAGGAGATTGAAGAGGGATCCAAGGGGAATTGTTGGGAGGTAAGATTCTTGGACTTAAAACTCAATATTTATGTGAATTCCACCTAGAAAATCATGGAAATTAAGCTAAAAGTTGAAGAACTAGGGCTTGGAAATTAGACTTATGATTGGGGATTTGGAGGACCATTTGAGGTTAGATTTGAGAACTTTTGATATGTATGAACTCGTGGAGAGATAAAGAATGTATTGATGTGAAAATTTATGAATTCCGAGACGTGGGCCCCATGGTCGGGTTTTGGTAATTTCGGGATTTGTGCCCTTTGATTATTTTCGCTTGGGCTTTGTTACCTTAGCATATTTTTACGTCTCGTTCTGATTTTGAATAGATTCGATGTGTGTGGAGGCCGATTCGAGGGGCAAAGGCGTCGCGAGCTAGAGATTTTGCCGGTTCGAGGTGAGTAATGATTGTAAATGATGTTCTGAGAATTTAAAACCCCGGATTGCATATCGTAGTGCTATATTGAGGTGAGGCACACACTTGACGACGAGCGTGGGGTCGTGCACTATTGGGAATTGTGACTTGGTCCGTCCCGATTGATGATTTTACCGCGTATTTGATTGAAAACTATTTGCTATCATCATTATTTGGGCTGAATGCCATATTTAGTCCTAGTGCCAACTATTTGAACCATTCGGGGATTTTCATTGCTATTTCCTTACTATTTTGACTTTATACTTCAACTCAGTCATGTTATTTTCGACTATTTTCATACTCAGCCATGCTTACTCAGTTTTAAGACTTAAATGATATATTAAATGATGTTTGGGCTGAGAAACACTGTTTTACTATTTCCCAAGGGGCTTGTGAGAATTTTTGACTGAGTAAGGCCGAGGGCCTATGTTGTGAGGTAACACTGATACTGATTTGAGGCCGATGGCCTGAGATATATATATGCCATGAGGTGGTTTGATTGATTTGAGGCTGAGGACCTAGTTTTGATGCCACAAGATGGCTTGTTATTGCGCTTGGGCCGTAAAGGGCCCCTCCAGGAGTCTGCACACCCCCAGTGAGCGCGGGTACCCATTGTGATGTGAGATTGAGCCCTGTGAGCACGTGATTTTTGCCCTATATATGAATAATTCCCAAAAATTTCAAACAAAGTAATTTATTTTTCTTTATTTTTACAATTTTTGTGAATTTTGGTGTCATTTTGGGTTAATTGTTTGCATTTTATTTGTGCATTTTTATTCATATGAAAATACAAAAATACGCATTTGCATTGAGGATTTAATTTCATATTTTAGTGATTAATTGGTAATTTAAAGTTGTTTCATATAAAGAAAATGTCAAAAAAAAATTGCGCACTTTTTAATTTGTAGAAATTGTTTTAATTTTAGTTTTACAAATTAGAATTTAGTTCATTTTGGAAAATCAAGTAATAATTTTAGTATTAATCTAGTCCATAAATTTTATTTGTAATTTTAAAACAAAAAATATATAAAAATTACAAAGTAAGGAAAAGGGAAAAAATAAAGCAAGAGGGAACAATTGATTTAAAAGAAAGGACAAAGAAGAGGGTTGTCTCTATTAAAAGCCAATTGGGCTAAGTTGTGACCAAATTCCCAGCCCAAACCCACTCAGCCGGCCCAAGTCTCTTCCCTTTAACCCGGTCCGCCCTCATCAGAACCCAAACGACGTCGTTTTGGGGAGTGATCTCAACCGTTGGTTTTTGATCAGACGGTTGAGATCATCATATGATGTTTGGTATTAATATGTCCGAACGATCCCCCCCCACCCCCTCAATCGTCTCTCTCACCTCACGCTCTCACCTCAGAGACGAGGTCACCGGCTCCGCCCTAAGCCGCCGCCGGAAATCGCCCTATGGCGGCGTTCGAGCTCCAAATACACCCAAAATTGCACCATATACACCTCTCCTCCTCCCCTTCATATATCCAAGCTCAATTTCTTTCGAATCACAACCCATCTCCTCGAATCATAGATCGAAAATCCGGTCAAAAACCCTAACTCATCCAATCTGGCTCAAAATCACACCACACCATCCCCAGACTTCCCTCAACCCAAATCCATGACCATCTTCCTTCGAATCTCGGTGAAGCGGCTCGAATTTCAAATTTAAGAGTTTCCGGCCAAAACATTAACCCCAAATCTTTGTGAGTTTGGACTGTAATATCCTTAACCATGTGTTCTCTTGTAAAAACACATGGTTAGAGATGTTGCGTGTCAAAAATCTGGAAAGATTCGAACGACAGTGGTTGACCGGAGTTTTCTCTCCGTCGGTGAGTTTCTCTCCAACTTTCTAAGCTCGATTTCCATCAGTGTAGCCTAACAGTCTCTTCTTCTTCTCTATTTGATTTGATCGATTGTGGAAATTGTCCATGGTTAATTCTGATTTTTACTTGTTTTAGTCTAATTTTATTAGGTTAAATTAGTTCGTGTTTCTATGCTTTATCAGTTTAGCCATTTCAATTAACAGTAGGACCTAGGCTCTGAATCATCGTTAGTTTAATTAGTCAGTTGGATTAGTAGTTTATTGATCGTACTTTAGTGCCATTCATGAATAATAGGATTTATTAGTTGAATGTAGTGGTATTAATGTTAATTCAATGCATGTATGGATTCTTGTTCTGATTTTTCCAGGCCTTTGTTCTGTTCTTCTCTTTTGTCTGTTTCTTGCTTATGGATTGATGATTCCGTGATTAGTTGTTAGATTAGTCTATTCTCATTGTTGATGATTACTTTCGTGTGATTATTGGCTTGGTAGAGTGTGCATTAGGATTAATTGGTAGTATGATTCAGCTTGAATATTTTGCATTAGAGGTGAACCTGGTTGGTTATAGCTGAACAAAATCTTTTGTTTTGTTAACTTTAATTAAATTCTAGCCAGGGTAAGGGATTGGGATCAATCGATACCAGTCTGAAATTTTCAGACTATTGGAAGGGCATTTTAGGGATGGAAAAGGGTAGTTTCTTTAGGAATAGTAATTTCAAAACAGGGGTAAGGGTAGTAAAGGAATTGCCTAGCTAAAAGAGTACCCTAGGGCCTTCTAGAAGGGTACTTTAGTGTAGATGGTAGCACTATAGAGGTGTTTTCTTGCTTAGCAAGTCAAAAATAGAGGGACCAAACTGAAAATAAGAAAGGGCTAATTTGTAAAGTCTAAAATCTGACAGAACCCCATTTGTTCCTATAAAGGGCATATTCAATGCCTTCATTCCCAAGTTTGGATCTCTAAAAATTCCTCCCAAAAAATACTCCTCTAGCCTCACAGATCTGAAATTCAAAATTTCAGATCCAAAACCCATTTAGCTTAGCTTTCTTCAAAGGAAAAAAAACAAAAACAATAGAAAACCTTCAAAAATCCAAAAAGGTACTGTTCCATTAGACAATTCAGGTTAATTTTGACTTTTAGTTGTTGATCTCCATTCTTCTAGTTCAATACTTGGATTTTGAAACTTCAAATTTTCTCTTGTTTGATTTCGAGCAATTTTGGGTCTGTTTAAACTGGTTTTGGATGAGTTTTGGATTTGCTGAAGTATTCTGGTGCATTTCGAGCTTATTTGAGTGCATTTCAAGTGGTCTTTGGGTTGATTTGTTAGGTTATGTCTGATTGTTGAATATTTCTGGATTTCTAAATCCATTCCTGGGCTGCTCATCGTTCTATACTGCTGGAAATTGTTATTGCTATTGCTGCTCGTCTATTTGCCTTAGCTTGACCTCTTCTCCTTCACTTTTTATTCGAATTCCAGGTACAAACTCGAGACTGACTTAATGTAATTCCTTCATGAAATGGAAATGCAGTTGCTGTTGATCTTCATTGAAGCTTTCACTGTTTTATTAGTTAGTTGCATTACAACTAGTTCTAGGATTTTTGGATGAATTCATTGTTTTAGCTTATTTGTAGTAGACTGTTTGGACTGTTAATGTATAATGGACTGACTGGATTGTTAGAATAGCAATTATTCATTAGCCTTATTAGTTTAGTTTCATTTTGTAGCGTAATTTTGAAATCAGAATCTAGCTAGAACATAAAAGTGATTTTGGAAGCCACGAGCCTTATTTGTACTAATAACTGGAAACTGATTATGATTGGTGTTCATATTATTGTGTGTTAATTCGAATCAGGAACCAAAATAGTTGAGATGCAATTGTGTCCAAATGTTCCAATCACCTCGAATTTGTTCTTAAGCCTTATTAATTGATGAACTGTTAGAGGTCAGTTATGTCCAAATTAACAATTGTTTTGGAAATCGAATTAGGACTAATAAGTAGTTTATTGGT
Source organism: Nicotiana sylvestris (assembly GCF_000393655.2). Classification (NCBI taxonomy): domain Eukaryota; kingdom Viridiplantae; phylum Streptophyta; class Magnoliopsida; order Solanales; family Solanaceae; genus Nicotiana; species Nicotiana sylvestris. The sequence goes on along the minus strand of NC_091059.1, from coordinate 125,500,652 downwards.
AGTTTAAATTGATGATCATCACCATTTAGTCTTAAATACCTTAGTTGATTCGTTAACGGTAATACATGCTCCATTAGTGTCACGCTTTGCTAGAATTAGTTCATCAGCTTTCTCTGAGTTTGTTTAACTGTGAATATTGTTTGAATCTTGACTCACATTGGTTGAAATTGAAAGTTTGGGCCAACAATGGCCTGCTGAAAGTATCTGAGCCCTCTTCCCTTTTAGTTTAATTGATTTGAGGCCACAAATACCATAATGGGAGGCTTGGGCCCAAGGACAATATCAGAGGACCAAACTTGGACAAACTCGAAGGCCACACTCGTTTGTTGCCTAGACCAAACGCAGAAGCCTAAAAATGCTGAAGGTCTGAACCATGTGGAAGCCTGGGATCTTAAAAAAATATAGTAGCATAAATAATACTAATCAATTAGGACTTTTATTTTATTATTAGAGACAAATAAAGTAGAGAATCATAGTTGCTTTTAGGTTTGCCCTTTAAATAATAAATGAGATGAGCCCCGTCAAACAAAATACATAAATTGCGGGGCCCTCAATAAATATTTGTGATAAAAACCTTAAAATTTGGGAGGGTTGTATAGTGAATTTCACAGCCTTCCCCAAAATAATAATACGTTAGAATCTTTAGGCACGATTTAAATAAATTACTTTCTTAAATTCGAGTGCGCATTGATGCTGCCCAAATCCAAATCTCGACGAAGTCGAAAGGTGTCGACAACCACGGGTGCATTGATTGCGACGTGGTTCGAAACGCGTTTTCACGACGTCGCAATTCTTTTAGAATAAACAATGATAAAAAGTGGTTTATGAATAAAAGGCACATAAGCTAGCATGTATTAAAGTCGGATAAAATCAAGTGCAACAGTTAAGCGACCGTGCTAGAACCACGGAACCCGGGAATGCCTAACACCTTCTCCCAGGTTAACAGAATTCCTTACTCGGATTTCTGGTTTGCAGACTGTAACAGAGTCATAAATTTCTTCGGTTCGGGATTCAACCGGTGACTTGGGACACCATCAATATCCCAAGTGGCGAGTCTGAAATAATTAATAATTAAATCCCGTTCCGATTGTCCTTTAATTGGAAAAACTCCTTTACGTGCCCTTGTAGGGTGTAGTAATGAAAATGAGGTGTGACAACTTTGGAGACTATGCTGGGGAGCGAACCCAGAATCTCTGGTTCAGGGTTCAGGGTTCGAGATTAGATAAATTATTGTATTTAGTTGTATCTGATTTTCCTACATGTTTTGTGCTGAATGTGCTAAATGTTATTGCTTTGATATTATCTGAATTGTATATAAACTGTGCCGACACCCTTCTCTCTTCACATCCAGGGATGTGCTTACTGGTTGAGACTCCCTATTCTGTTAGTGTCATACCTTGAAATAAGAATGAGGGCGGACAAGTTGCTAAGCCGGATGGCCTTTTGGTTCCCGGAAAGTTGCCCCCTCCTCGACTCGAGTCGTCCGCTCGGGTACACAGTCTAGAACACCGACCCAAGTTTTTAATATAGAATAACGTGACTTCATGCCGGATCCCTAGTAGGAACGATTATTTGCATCATGCTGCATTTGACTTAGGGGACTCAATATAGGGGTTGAGTCCGTCTAGGGCTAGCAACCTGAAATGAAATGACCATCCTGATGCATCCTACTTGCTCTGTACATGTATTTTCGAACCTGCATGTTGACCGGTCTCTGAATCTCAAAAAAAAAAGAAGAAAAAAAAGAAGAGAAATAACAGAAAAACAAAGTACTGTCGAAACTCTGCCGAAATTTTGAGAAAACGAAAAAAAGGAAAATAGGAAAAAAGAGTTTTTTATTTTCGGACAGTTGTCTGTTGAAAAGAAATTGGAAAAGAGTCTTTATTTTAGTTTGGAAAAATAGGTTGTTTTATTGTTTGTTGAAAATGAAAAAAGAAGTCGTTACTTTGTCTTGGTTTCAAAAAATAGGAAAGGAAAATAGTTTGTTTTGCCATGAAAAATAAAAATCAAAAAGAGTCTTGTTTTAAAATGGTTCGGTTAATTTGCCCGAACTACGCCGGTTTGATTCTCACAGGGTGTGGGATACGTAGGCAACTCGCATCGGGTCCAACCTTTCCTTTGCAAAAATAGCCAAAAAATGTCAAAATTTTTATTTTCGTCGTAAATAAGTTGGGTGATGCTGTTTTGTCAAAAATAGACAAATGTTCCCAAACGGAACGCCGGAAGGCTGCCCTTGCATAAATAGCCACCTTTGGTCATGTTTTCATTTTTTTTGACCCTCACAGCCTTAAGTTTTCGTCCTCGAGGCGTTGAAAGGCCGTGTTGTAATACCGGGTCTTTTATCTTAATTTGAAAAAATATAAGTAAAGAGTTGTAAATAAGTCAAGTAAGGCCGTCTTGTCATAAATAGCCGAATGTCCCCAAAAGGAACGCTGGAAGGCTGACTTTGCAAAACGGCCATCTTGGTCAATTTTTGATTTGTGACCGGTTGACTTTTGCAGCCTTAAAATCTTTGTTCCCGAAGTGCTGAAAGGCCGCATTCGAGAATCGAGTTCTTCATTTTTAAAATTTGAAAATATATAGGTAATTTTGAGTCGAAAATATAGATAGTTTTTTTCAGTCGAATAAAAGTTTTTCTTTTGCTTAATCGCCTTAATAAATGTGCAGGATGAGCACGATGCTAAATGAACCCTTTTCAATAATGACCAAAATCCCTTTTGAGTTGCGATTATGGTAGAATGATTTAGGCAAAGAAGGGCAAGACGAAGTGAAAAAATATTTGAAAGATCTCCCAGATTTATTAGACATTCAGCCTCGGGGGGATATTATCAGGGCATTGGTCGCTTATTGGGATTCAACACATAATGTATTTCATTTCTCGGACTTTGAGCTCACCCCGACATTGGAAGAAATAGCGGGGTACATCGGAAGTGATCAAGCTCCGTTGAGGTTCAAATACTTAATTGCTCCCAGGGCCATTACCATACATCAGTTTTTGGATTCCTTGAAAATACCCCGGACAGTTCATCATCCAAATTTTGCAAAGGGTTTCTGTAGTTTCTGCTTCATATATGATAGATATGGCCACGTGGGCGGGTTCAATAATCCAGACTTTAAGCTATGCAGTAGAAGTAACCGACAAAAATGGGAGGAACATAGATGGGTGGCTTTTATGATAGCCTTTTTGGGCCTCATAGTATTCCCAAGGAAAGATGTAAATATTAATTTGAAAGTAGCTGGGGTCGTCAGTACCTTGCAAACTATGGGGAAAAGCACTTTAGCACCTATGATTGTGGCTGACATCTTCCGGGCTCTCACGGCTTGCAAAGCTGGGGGCAAATTTTTTGAGGGATGTAACTTGTTGTTACAAATGTGGATGACTGAGCATTTGTGCCCCCCTCTCAGCTCTTGAGTTATGGTTCGTTTGAGAAAACTTGTATAGGAGAATTTTACATAAGAATCAAAGGGGCTAGTCTACCTGAAGGAGTCACGGCTTGGACATCATTATTTCGGACCCTCACTGCCAGCCAGATACAGTGGGTGCTTGGATGGTTGCCTGTCGAAGAAGTCATATATATGCCAGTGGCCAGGCCGCATTTTCTATTGATGGGACTCAAAAGCATCCAGCCCTATGCACCATATCGGGTTCTGAGGCAACTCGGGAGGTATCAAGTAGTTCCGAAAGGTGAAGATCTGAGTACCCAAGTGGTCGAAATTAGTCCTGATGGTCGGTTCCCTGAAGAAGAAGTTCGCCAAATCTGGAGTGAGTGTCAAAATTTGATGGCAAACACTTGTGTGTCAGATAGGGCTAAAGGGGAAGTTGCCCTGGGGTATCATGATTGGTTCAAAAGTGACGTGGCATGCGGCAGACCGGCTAAAAGACCTCATCTCGAAGATTTCGCCGAATCGTCCCAAGAGCAGTGGGACTGGTTAGCAAAGGAAGAAGGCTATCGAGTTGAGATTGGTAAGCTGAAGCAGCAAGTTGAGAGTCTGAAATTCGAGAACAGTGTACAGGTTGCCGCGGATCAAGGTGAGAAGAACAGACTGGCTCGAGAAAACGAGGCGCTTAGGGCCCAAATCAGGCAATTGAGGATAATCGTCGATAAGCAACCAAGGAGCCGATCAGATGAGCAATTGATAAAAAGGCTGGAAAATGAAGTCAGGGAATGGCGGGATGAATTACAAAAATCTGAGAATATCATGGCAGAGCTTAAAGCACAGTGGGCTACAAGAACAGAGGAGCGTCGCCAGTACTTGAATCAGTTGAAAAGAGACCATGAGAAAATTGTTGCCAATTTAAAGAGAAAAGTGGTTGCCCTTGAGGGTAAAGTGGTTAGGCAGGCTAGAGATTTTGGAATTGAAAGTGGACATTGTTACGACTTGTTGGACCAAATGGAGGTGGAAGTGCAGCAGTTGCAAGATCAACACCTGCAGGACTCTCGAGCTTTAAAGACTTGCCGCGATCAGATAAGACGCTTGCTTATAGAAAAGAAGCAAACAAAAGACAGGATTAGAGCCATTGCCCATGCCATTTTCAGGAGATGTCCGGTTTGTGAAGACATGACCTATACTACTTTTGTCTCAGCAGTAATGATCTATGTGAAGTGAACCATGAATGAATTAGAGCAGCTTGAAAGGGATTTGGATCCTAGGCCCGCGGCGAGGCCGAACGACGCCCCGCGGACACCTAAGTTTGAAGCACTAGAGTATGCATAGTCCGTGTCTGTAGTTTTCTACCTTTTGAGTCTCTCTTTTGTCTGTCCGTTGTCTTTTCAGGTCAAGTATGTTTGTAGTCTTAGAGTCTATGTTTGCTTTTAATTTGCGTCTGTTAGTTTCATCCCGAAAACGTGTTTAGTTTGTAATAGTTTGTTTTAGTAATGAAAATTGAAAATTTCAAAAAATTCTTATTTCCACCCTTTATTTTTGCATTTATTTTCACGAACTACGCTTGGTCTGATTCATGCGGGGTCAAGATACGTAGGCAATCTGCATAGGATTCGACCGTAATCGTAAGAAAAAAAGAAGAAAAAACAAAGAAAGAGAGAAAGAAAGAAAAGAGCAGAAAAACAAAAAGAGAAAGAGAAAGCAAGAAATGAGCGAGAACACAAAAGAGAAAGAAATAGAAGAAAGAAAAGAGCACAAGAAAGGGATGAGGTGAAGAAATTTGAAAGAAAGGTAAAAAGAAACAAGGAACGAAATGCCGGGATGATGCATGCAATCGAGCAAACGCATAATAGAAATGATTAACTGTATAAGTGCATTCATGCCAACGTGCGGTTGTCAAATCTGTTAAGACTTAATCGCTAACAAAGTGGTTGTCTAAATGTGTGAGTCCCGGAAGGTGGTTAGTTGATTGGCAGTTCTGGCAACTCACCCGTACAACGCCCGGTTGAAAGATAAAGTAAACATGACAGGATAGGACTCGGAAATCAGCATCTTAGACCTTTCAAATGAAGTTGAGGTAACAGATGTGGGCGCTATGAAAGAAGAGATGAGGAAACTAAAAGCGCAAATGGCCGAAATGAATCGGGCATGGTCTCAGGGACATCCGACACCACTATACCTCGCTAATCCATCTTACATCCCACCTCTGGCTCAGGCTTAGGAGCCCACCACTCCCCACGCATCTTCATCTTTCCCCTATCACACCCAGGGCTATGGTACTACTTCATATTCTCCTCCAGCTCCACCACCCAAACAGAACCCTCCCCCACCCATGGTTCCAGTCTTTGTGGTACCTCCCCCAGCCCCATTACATAGATCATCCAGTGAGCCGCTATTCCAAGCTCACGACACCCAATATTACCCTCCCGAACCCACTTTCAAAGAACCTGAAGCATATACCTATACTCACTATTTTGAAATCCCGGGAGAAGCTGAGAAACCGGTTAAGAATGCAGAACAGGAGGAAGTGATTCGTAAAGTCAAAAGCATGGAGCAATCCTTCAGGAACATGCATGGTTTAGGCAACCAAGTCAACGTTGCATACAAAGATTTGTGCCCTTTCCCCGATGTCCAGTTGCCCGCAGGTTTCAAAATGCCCATGTTTGATTTGTACGAGGGACATGGCGACCCAGTGGCCGACCTCCGGGGTTTTTTGCAGTAAAATGAGAGGGGCTGGGGGGAAGGATGAATTGTTGATAGCCTATTTTGGTCAAAGTCTGAGCGGGTCCGCACTAGAATGGTACACGAGACAGGACCCCGACCGATGGTATACATGAGATGATTTGGCACAAGCATTCATAGGCCATTTTCAGTATAACCTTGAGATAGTCCCCGATCGTCTGTCATTTTTGAAGCTGGAAAAGAAGCCCGGGGAAAGTTTTAGAGAGTTTGGTTTCCGCTGGAGGGAACAAGCAGCAAGGGTTGATCCTCCGATGAGGAAAAGTGAGATGGTAGATTACTTCTTGCAAACATTGGAGCCTACCTATTTTGGTCATCTAGTGACATCTGTCGGAAAGTCGTTTAATGAAGTGGTAAAGATGGGAGCCATGATTGAAGAGGGATTGAAGTCTAACAAAATCTTGAGCTACTCGGCATTGAAAGCAACCACCCAGGCCATCCAAAGTGGTACTGGTGGTGTGCTTGGAAAGAAGAAGAAGGAAGAAGTTGCTACGGTTGAAACTAGTACTTGGTCCAGGCCCAATAACCCTCCACCCTACTACAACAAACCCAGACCCCACCACCCAAATTACCAGTATACCCCATATGGCCCACCACAACATTATTATCCAGCACTAGAACCATACTTTTCTATCCACCACGCCCAGACATACACTCAGCCTCCGGTGCACTCGCAATGGCGTGCACCGACTCCCCAAAACACACATCCACACCCACAAAACACATATCCACCCCCAGGACAAACAGACCAGGAACCGGCTTCCGCCCAAACCAAGCTTTTAGAAGTGAGAAGGCCCCAAACAGAAAAACATTTACTCCGCTGGGAGAATCTTACACCACTCTCTTCCATAAATTGAAACAGTTGGGAATGTTGACCCCAATTGAGTCCAAAGCACCAAACCCCTTTCCCAGAAACCTGGACCATTCTGTTATCTGCGAGTATTGCTCAGGGATGCCGGGGCATGATACTGAAAAATGTTGGAAATTGAAAAATGCGGTACAAGAACTCATTGATAATCGCCGTATTGAAGTACAGGCTCCAGAGGCTCCAAACATCAATCAAAACCCGTTACCAGCGCATTATGAAGCCAATATGATCGAACTGATACATAAAGGGGCCAGAGCCTAAAAAAACCTCGCAGACGGTCATGATGATCCGTCCTACGGAAGCTAAGGTCAAAGAAAAGACAGTTAGCGCGAGGCCAGCAGTTTAGCTAAAAGCGATAAAAGATAAGCCAGTGTTGGTAATGGGAAAAGACCATTTGTTGCTGCAAAGAAGCCAGAGCCAGTTAAGTTAGTGGTACCAGGGTCATCATCTGCACCCGTGGTTATTGTGAAAGGGGCCTACATAGAACCAGTTGTCATAAAGCCGGTAGTCCAATTACCCGTGGTTGATAGCAAAGTCGTGCCGTGGAAATATGACAAGGTAGTGGTGCCATACAAAGGAAAGGAAATTGAGGAAGAGAGTTGTGAAGCACAAGGATTAACTCGGTCGGGACGTTGTTTTGCTCCCGAAGAGTTGAGAAAGGCTAGGGGCGCTAAGGACAATCCAGTGCTAGTCAAGAAGGCTGTGATGGAAGAAGAGGCAGAGGAATTTCTGAAAAAGATGAAAGTGCAAGATTATTCCATTGTTGAACAATTGAGAAAAACACCGGCCCATATCTCGTTATTGTCATTATTGACCCATTCTGATGAGCATTGCCGAGCTTTGATGAAGATATTGAATGAAGCTCATGTGCCTGACAAAATTTCAGTGAACCATATGGAGACAATTGCCAACAAGATCTTTGAGGTAAACAGGGTAACATTTTCTGATGATGAATTGCCTGTGGAAGGCACAGAACACAATAAAGCTCTCTACTTGACGGTCAAGTGTGAAGATTCAATGGTTACTCGGGTGTTGATCGATAACGGGTCAAGTGCTAATATTTGTACGTTGTCCACATTGAACAAGTTGATAATTGACGATGATAGAATCCACAAAAATAGTGTTTGTGTTCGAGGGTTCGACGGAGGGGGAACAAACATAGTGGGGGATATTATACTCGAATTGACTATTGGCCCAGTTGAGTTCACTATGGAATTTCAGGTGTTGGATGCTGCAGTGTCCTACAATCTTTTGTTGGGTCGACCGTGGATCCACGCGGCCAAAGCAATGCCTTCCACACTGCACCAAATGGTCAAGTTCGAGTGGGACAGACAAGAAATCGTGTTATATGGGAAAGATCCCACATGCGCCATGAATGATGCCATTGTGCCCTTTATAGAAACTGAAGATGATAAGGGACCATGGGTTTATCAGGTCTTCGACATGGTCCCGGTGAACAGAGTGCCCGAGGGTAAAAACATTCCATGTCCCAGGATGGCAGCTGCGACCGTCATGGTAGTATCAGAAATGCTGAGTAATGGGTTCGTGCCAGGAAAAGGTCTGGGGGCTGAGCTTCAGGGAATTGTTCAACCTGTTTCTCTACCCAAAAACCTGGACACCTTCGGATTGGGGTTCAAACCAACAGCAGCAGACGTTAGAAAAGCTCGTAAGTTGAAAAAGAAAGCTTGGGTTCTTCCAAAACCAATTCCACGCTTGTCCAGGTCCTTCGTCAGGCCGGGTGTCAAGAAGCAGTCATTGGCAAAGGTGTCGGGTCCAATGATTGGTGCAGAGGGGAACTTGGATAAGGTGTTCGAGAGGGTATTTGCTGAAGTGAACATGGTTGAGGCCAGGGAAGGGTCAAGCAAAGCAGATATACAGTACATCGGACCATGTGCTAATGTCAACAATTGGGAAGCTACTCCTCTTCCAATTCGGAGGGAGTCATGGTAGTGGGTTTTGTTTTCCTTTTGTCACCTGGATTATTCCAGGGTTTGTAATTCAATCGCTATATTCCGTCCATTTGGATGAGTTAAAACCCTGTTATCTTTACATTCAATGAAATGCAATTTTCTTCATTCCTAATTTTGTTTCCATTTTTTTCTTTTCTTTTCTTTTGTACAGTTCTTTTTATGCTGATATCAATGATATGACATGCATGAGGAATCTTCGCCCCAGTTTTAAAAGCCAATCTAGCTCAGAAATAGTAATACAAGAAATAGAGTGTGATTATGGGGTGGATTGTAACGACGATGAGGCTTATGAGGAAATTAGTAAAGAATTAAGTCACTTTGAAGAAAAACCCAAACCTAACCTTTATGACACAGAAACAGTTAATCTAGGGGACCAAGACAATGTGCGGGAAACTAAAGTAAGTGTTCATCTGGAGCCACAACTCAAGGAGGAGATAATTAAAGTATTGCATGAGTACAAAGATGTTTTTGCATGGTCGTATGATGATATGTCGGGACTAAGCACCGATTTAGTGGTTCATAAATTACCCACTGATCCGGCACTCCCTCCTGTCAAGCAGAAGTTGAGAAAGTTCAAAACGAACATAAGTGTGAAGATCAAAGAAGAGATTACCAAGCAGTTTGAGGCAAAGGTCATTCGGGTTACACGGTATCCCACTTGGTTAGCTAATGTTGTGCCTGTGCCGAAGAATGATGGAAAGACCAGGGTGTGTGTCGATTATCGAGATCTTAACAAGGCGAGTCCAAAAGACAATTTCCCACTACCCAACATCCATATACTGATTGACAATTGTGCCAAACATGATATTGGTTCTTTTGTGGATTGTTATGCTGGTTATCATCAAATTCTAATGGACGAGGAAGATGCAGAAAAGACAGCATTCATCACGCCGTGGGGAACGTATTGTTATCGAGTCATGCGGTTCGGTTTGAAAAACGTTGGGGCAACTTATATGAGGGCCATGACAACAATATTCCATGATATGATACACAAAGAAATCGAGGTGTACGTGGATGATGTGATCGTGAAGTCTAGACGGCAGTCCGACCATGTCAGAGATTTGAGAAAGTTCTTTCAAAGGCTTCGCAGGTACAATCTTAAGCTCAATCCTACAAAGTGTGCTTTCGGGGTGCCATCTAGGAAGTTGTTGGGGTTTATAGTTAGCCGGAGGGGTATTGAATTAGACCCGTCGAAGATCAAAGCTATTCAGGAATTGCCGCCTCCAAGAAACAAAACTGAGGTGATGAGTTTGTTAGGAAGATTGAACTATATCAGTAGGTTCATTGCTCAGCTCACGACAACTTGTGAGCTGATTTTCAAACTGTTGAAGAATGACACTACGGTCAAATGGACAGATGAATGTCAGGAGGCTTTTGATAAGATAAAGGGGTATTTGTTGAACCCACCCGTGTTGGTCCCGCCAGAACCAGGGAGGCCTTTGATTCTATATATGACGGTTTTGGATAATTCATTCGGCTGTGTACTGGGGCAGCATGATGTTACGGGTAGAAAGGAGCAGGCTATCTACTATCTCAGCAAGAAGTTCACATCTTACGAGGTTAAGTATACTCATCTGGAGAGGACATGTTACACCCTAACTTGGGTAGCACAGAAGTTGAAACATTATTTGTCATCCTACAGCACTTACCACATATCTTGCTTGGACCCACTGAAGTATATTTTTCAGAAGCCTATGCCCACAGGGAGGCTTGCAAAGTGGCAAATCCTGCTTACAGAGTTTGACATTATCTATGTGACACGGACTGCGATGAAAGCACATGCACTAGCCGATCATTTAGCTGAGAACCCCGTCGATGAAGATTACGAACCTTTGAAAACTTATTTCCCTGATGAAGAGATGATGCACATTGACGAATTGGAACAAGTTGAGAATCCGGGATGGAAACTTTTCTTTGATGGGGCTGCAAATATGAAAGGCGTGGGAATAGGAGCGGTACTTATTTCTGAAACAGGTCAGCATTACCCTGTTACAGCTCGGCTTCGTTTCTACTGTACGAACAACATGGCAGAATATGAGGCGTGTATATTGGGATTGAGATTAGCTGTAGAGATAGGTGTACGGGAAGTCTTGGTCAGGGGTGACTCGGACCTACTAGTACACCAAATTCAAGGAGAATGGGAAACACGGGATATCAAGCTTATACCGTACCGACAATGTCTGCATGAGCTTTGTCAACGGTTTCAGGCTATAGAGTTCAGGCACATTCCAAGGATTCATAATGATGTTGCCGACGCTTTGGCTACTTTGGCGTCGATGTTGCATCATCCAGACAAGGCTTATGTTGATCCGTTGCAGATTCATGTCCGTGATCAACATGCTTACTGTAATATGATAGAAGAGGAAATCAACGGCGAGCCATGGTTCCATGATATCAAAGAGTACATCAGGACCGGAGTATATCCGGTACAGGCCACCGGTGATCAGAAAAGAATGATTCGGCGATTGGCAAGCGGGTTTTTCTTTAGTGGAGGAGTGTTGTACAAAAGAACTCCAGACCTCGGTTTGTTGAGATGCATGGACGCAAGACAGGCCACATCTATCATGACTAAGGTACATTCCGGAGTTTGTGGACCGCATATGAGTGGGTATGTTCTGGGAAAAAAGATTCTCCGAGCAGGTTATTATTGGCTCACTATGGAGCGGGATTGTATCAGTTTTGTACGTAAATGTCATCAGTGCGAAATGCATGGAGATTTGAATCATTCTCCACCATCAGAACTACATACGATGTCCGCACCATGGCCTTGTGTTGCATGGGGCATGGATGTTATTGGGCCAATTGATCCAGCAGCATCAAATGGACACAGGTTTATTCTGGTAGCTATAGACTATTTTACCAAATGGGTGGAAGCTAAGACGTTCAAGTCTGTGACCAAGAAAGCTGTGGTCGACTTCGTGCACTCAAATATCATTTGTCGGTTTGGGATTCCGAAGGTAATCATCACAGATAATGGGGCTAATCTTAATAGTCATTTGATGAAGGAGACATGCGAGCAGTTTAAGATTACCCATAGGCATTCTACTCCATACCGTCCCAAGGAAAATGGTGCGGTTGAAGCAGCCAATAAGAATATAAAGAAAATACTCCGGAAGATGGTTGAAGGGTCTAGATAGTGGCATGAGAAATTACCTTTTGCATTATTAGGGTACTGCACCACCGTTCGTACCTCGGTGGGGGCGACTCCTTATTCATTTGTGTATGGAACCGAGGCAATAATACCTGCAGATGTGGAAATCCCGTCTCTGCGAATCGTTGCGGAGGCTGAGATCGATAATGATGAATGGGTGAAAAGCCGCCTTGAGCAGTTGAGCTTGATTGACGAGAAGAGATTGGCATCAGTGTGTCATGGTCAACTGTACCAACGAAGAATGGCAAGAGCATACAACAAGAAAGTGCGTCCAAGGAAATTCGAAGTCGGACAGTTAGTACTGAGGCAGATTTTGCCTCATTGGGCTGAAGCAAAAGGAAAATTTGCCCCAAACTGGCAGAGACCATTTGTAGTAACCAGAGTATTGTCTAATGGTGCATTGTATTTGACAGATGTAGAAGGGAAATGTATAGAAATGGCCATTAATTCCGATGCGGTCAAGAGATATTATGTATGATTTCTTTATTTTTGAATGTATCTGTTTGTATTTGGCATATCTTAAAGATCGAAATGACGAAGGCGTTTTGTCCTGCTATCCAAACACTTTTATCCCTTGTCATCCCCTTTGAGCCTTACTTATTTTTCATACCCCTCTTTCGGAATCAATAGCACTATCAAGGAACAAAGGTGACGAACATAAAAAAAAGAAAATAAAAGCAAAGGAAAAAGAAAAGAAAAGGAAAGAAAAGAAAAAAGAAGAAAGAAGAAGGAAAAAAGAAGAAAACATAAAAATGAAAAGTGAAGGAAAAGAGAAAGAGAAGAAAAGAAAAAGAAAGAAAGAAAAGGAAAGAAAGAACACACAACAACAAAGGTAATTATGATATAGTGAACTACGTTTGACTTGATCCCGAAAGGGTACGTAGGCAGCCTTACTCCGAGGTTCAGTCATACCAAAATAAAAATTCAAAAATCCCCAAGCAAGAAACTGGGGCAGAAGTTGTGATTGTTGTGAAAAGTTGGATTCCGAAAGTTGTAATTTGAACCCATTTGAATTGTTTGAGCCTTTTATACCTTTCTTTCTAACCCAATCCAAAAGCCTACATTACGGTCCAAAGAAAGACCTTCTGATCAATTTTTGAGAAATGTCAAGTCGTGCAGGTAGCGGTAAGTCGTGGCAGTGGCAACACTCTGGTTCAAGCAAGAAGAACAAAAGATAAAAATGAGAGAGTCTTATGGGTGAAAACCCTCATGGGCACCGTAAGGCGACGGGAGTTGAGAGAAAATAAAATGAGAGAGTCTTAGTGGTGAAAACCTTTACGGGCACCTTAAGGCAAAAGTGAGTTGAGAAATGGCAAACTGAGAAAGGTCTGTTGATGGAAACTGTTTCGTGGTACCGCAGGAAAACAAGGTTAAGGTCTGGGTAATTCAAACAATTGATGGAAGTTCTGGGCAATAAGGTATGGCAACTGAGAGTTGTTTAGTTGGATCGGTTGGGCCGATTAGTCCGAAATGCATGTCATGACCATTGGTGCCAGCTGTTCCGGTCAGATAAGTTTCTTTTCTTTACTTCATTTTTAGTAGTCATCAGGTTTTGGATTCTTCTTTTCCTTAACCCGTAAAACCATTGCATTTCATTCTCTTTTGGGGGTTTTGTTTGTCTAAATGTTCTAATGTCAGTTATATTCAAAAGCAAGTGGGAAAGGACTTCAAGGCTCACTACCAGCTTCCGAAATTGTGAAGCACAAACGTGGTCAGAGCATGTCAAAAACAACATGATATCAAGTGGAATACAGGGAATTAACGGAAGTTTCATCGGTGGAATGATTGGGAAATGTCGTGGGAAATGCAAAGGTTCAAACAAAAGGGTGAGAAAAGTGAAATAACAGCATGGGTGTAAAACATTTAGGTCGCCAGAGGTTGGGGAATTTAAAAGTTGGTCAGAAAGTCAAGCAGTTCAGGGTCAGTGCGTGGAAGTCAGTCAACACAAAGCAATGCAGGGGAAGGATTTTTTTAGCAAGAATGCCATCAACTAACCACCATTTTAAACTAATGGAATTTTCTTTGATTGAAACAGGGGCAAAAAGTTAGTTGTCGAGGAGGAATTCTCCATGAGGGAAGAGCAGGTATTAACCCAGTTTAATCGCAAGTGTGGCATGGTTAAAATACAAGAAAATGAAGAGTAGCATAGAGAGATGTAAGTTGTTTCAGGTCTGCATTTTAGAGCAAATTGCACAGTGTTGAGGTGAGGAGCCCGCCCCTATAACAGAGGAATACATCTCAGTCTATAATTTTTAAAAGCATGCAAATTTTAGTTTTTAACCCTTGTTAGTAAGTGTTAACAAGCCCCAGTTTCCCCAAACTGGGGCAGAAAGTTTTCTTGGTTCGTTTATTTTTGTGAAATCAGGAACCCGCGTGGATAATAGAGGAATATATTTCAAGCTCAGAAGTCAGGAGTCTGCCTGGAGAATAGAGACATTCAATTTCAAATTCAGAAATCAGGAGTCCGCCTGGAGAACAGAGACATACAATTCAAATTTCAAGCAATCAGGAGCCCGCCTGAAGAACAGAGGTGATACAATTCAGATTTTAGTTATCAATCAATTTCTTGTCTAATTTGAAATCAGGAGTCCGCCTGGAGAACAGAGACATTCAATTTCAAAGTTCAGAAGTCAGGAGTCCGCCTGGAGAACAGAGACATACAATTCAAATTTTAAGCAATCAGGAGCCCGCTTGAAGAACAGAGGTGATACAATTCGAATTTTAGTTTTCAATCAATCTCTTGTCTAAATTCGAAATCATGAGCCCGCCTGGAGAGTGGAGGTATTAAAACTTTTAAGTAGTTGAAGTCAGGAGCCTGCCTGGAGAATTGAGGTTGTTATATTTTAAGTTGTAGTTGAAGTCAGGAGTCCGCCTGGAGAATAGAGATATTACAATTCAAGTTTAGTTTTAAATTCTCATTCAGTAACATGTACCCAGTTTTCAAACTGGGGCAGAAAGTTTTCGTTGTTGTGTTTGTGTTGTGAAGTCAAGAGCCTGCCTGGATAACAGAGGAATACATACAGTTCAAGTTTCAGAAGTTGGGAGCCCACCCAGATAACAGAGGAATACATACAGTTCAAGTTTTAGAAGTGGGGAGCCCCGCCAGATAACAGAGAAATACATTCAAGTTCAAATTATTCAAGTCCCGCAAGTTGAAGGGAAGGAACGACATCTTAGTTAGCAATCTGGAGTAGCAACGATGGATTTCATCAGAGGAACGCAAGACGATAAGGAAGTACAAAAACAAGTTTGAAGATTTTAGACAGGATCTTGTAATTCATAGTTCATAGCTTAGTCTAACTTCTTTTATTTTTTACACGGTGTAATAAGGGAGGTCAGCAAGCAGTAGCAGCAGCAGTCGCAGTAAAATCACAGCTCCTGGTAGTCCCAGCTACCAGACATTTCCGAACTGCACTGACCTGATTCTTGTTTAGCCCAGGATATGTAGGCAACCACTGAAGCAGGGTGCGGTCAAACTTTTCAAAAATGCTTCACACGGAATTTTCAAACGGGCAAAATCGCTCGTATTTGCTCACTTGTCTTTGCACGAAAACTCTTCGTGTTTCCGAGCAAAGAGGGGCAGCTGTGAGCATGTGAGTTTTGCCCTATATATGAAAAATTCCCAAATATTCAAACAAAATAATTTTTTTTCTTTATTTTTACAATTTTTGTGAATTTTGGTGTCATTTTGGGTTAATTGTTTGCATTTTATTTGTGCATTTTTATTCATATGAAAATACAAAAATACGCATTTGCATTGAGGATTTAATTTCATATTTTAGTGATTAATTGGTAATTTAAAGTTGTTTCATATAAAGAAAATGTCAAAAAAAAATTGCGCACTTTTTAATTTGTAGAAATTGTTTTAATTTTATTTTTACAAAATAGAATTTAGTTCATTTTGGAAAATCAAGTAATAATTTTAGTATTAATCTAGTCCATAAATTTTATTTGTCATTTTAAAACAAAAATATATAAAAATTACAAAGTAAGGAAAAGGGAAAAAATAAAGCAAGAGGGAACAATTGATTTAAAAGAAAGGACAAAGAAGCAGGTTGTCTCTATTAAAAGCCAATTGGGCTCAGTTGTGACCAAATTCCTAGCCCAAACCCACTCAGCCGGCCCAAGTCTGCTAACCCGGTCCGCCCTCGTCAGAACCCAAACGACGTCGTTTTGGGGAGTGATCTCAACCATTGGTTTTTGATCAGACGGTTGAGATCATCCTATGATGTTTGGTATTAATATGTCCGAACAATCCCCCCCACCCCCCTCAATCGTCTCTCTCACCTCATGCTCTCACCTCAGAGACGAGGTCACCGGCTCCGCCCTAAGCCGCAACCGAAAATCGCCCTACGGTGGCGTTCGAGCTCCAAATACACCCAAAATTGCACCATATACACCTCTCCTCCTCCCCTTCCTATATCCAAGCTCAATTTCTTTCGAATCACAACCCATCTCCTCGAATCTTAGATCGAAAATCCGGTCAAAAACCCTAACTCATCCAATCTGGCTCAAAATCACACCACACCATCCCCAGACTTCCCTCAACCCAAATCCATGACCATCTTCCTTCGAATCTCGGTGAAGCGGCTCGAATTTCAAATCTAAGAGTTTCCGACCAAAACCTTAACCCCAAATCTTTGTGAGTTTGGACCGTAATATCCTTAACCATGTGTTCTCTTGTAAAAACACATGGTTAGGGATGTTGCGTGTCAAAAATCTGGAAAGATTCGAACGGCAGTGGTTGACCGGAGTTTTCTCTCCGTCGGTGAGTTTCTCTCCAACTTTCTAAGCTCGATTTCCATCAGTGTAGCCTAACAGTCTCTTCTTCTTCTCTATTTGATTTGATCGATTGTGGAAATTGTCCATGGTTAATTCTGATTTTTACTTGTTTTAGTCTAATTTTATTAGGTTAAATTAGTTTGTGTTTCTATGCTTTATCAGTTTAGCCGTTTCAATTAACAGTAGGACCTAGGCTCTGAATCATCGTTAGTTTAATTAGTCAGTTGGATTATTTGTTTATTGATCGTACTTTAATGTCATTCATGAATAATAGGATTTATTAGTTGAATGCAGTGGTATTAATATTAATTCAATGCATGTATGGATTCTTGTTCTGATTTTTCCAGGC
Organism: Nicotiana sylvestris; assembly: GCF_000393655.2. NCBI lineage: Eukaryota > Viridiplantae > Streptophyta > Magnoliopsida > Solanales > Solanaceae > Nicotiana > Nicotiana sylvestris. The sequence continues at coordinate 125,483,409 of NC_091059.1, read as the reverse complement.
CTTTGTTCTGTTCTTCTCTTTTGTCTGTTTCTTTCTTATGGATTGATGATTCCATGATTAGTTTTTAGCTTAGTCTATTCTCATTGTTGATGATTACTTTCGTGTGATTATTGGCTTGGTAGAGTGTGCATTAGGATTAATTGGTAGTATGATTCAGCTTTAATATTTTGCATTAGAGGTGAACCTGGTTGGTTATAGCTGAACAAAATCTTTTGTCTTGGCTAACTTTAATTAAATTCTAGCCAGGGTAAGGGATTGGGATCAATCGATTCCAGTCTGCAATTTTCATATTATTGGAAGGGCATTTTATGGATGGAAAAGGGTAGTTTCTTTAGAAATAGTAATTTCAAAACAGGGGTAAGGGTAGTAAAGGAATTGCCTAGCTAAAAGAGCACCCTAGGGCCTTCTAGAAGGGTACTTTAGTGTAGATGGTAGCACTATAGAGGTGTTTGCTTGCTTAGCAAGTCAAAAATAGAGGGACCAAACTGAAAATAATGAAGGGCTAATTTGTAGAGTCTAAAATCTGATAGAACCCCATTTGTGCCTATAAAGGGCATGTTCAATGCCTTCATTACCAAGTTTGGATCTCTAAAAATTCCTCCCAAAAATACTCCTCTAGCCTCACAGATCTGAAATTCAATTCAGATCCAAAACCCCTTTAGCTAGCTTTCTTCAAAGGAAAAAAAACAAAAACAATAGAAAACCTTCAAAAATCCAAAAAAGGTACTGTTCCATTAGACAATTCAGGTTAATTTTGACTTTTAGTTGTTGATCTCCATTCTTCTAGTTCAATACTTGGATTTTGAAACTTCAAATGTTCTCTTGTTTGATTTCGAGCAATTTTGGGTCTGTTTAAACTGGTTTTGGATGTGTTTTGGATTTGCGGAAGTATTCTTGTGCATTTCGAGCTTATTTGAGTGCATTTCAAGTGGTCTTTGGGTTGATTTGTTAGTTTCTATCTGATTGTTGAATATTTCTGGATTTCTAAATCCATTCTTGGGCTGCTCGTCGTTCTATACTGCTGGAAATTGTTATTGTTGTTGCTGCTCGTCTATTTGCCTTAGCTTGACCTCTTCTCCTTCCCTTTTTATTCGAATTCCAGGTACAAACTCGAGACTGACTTAATGTAATTCCTTCATGAAATGGAAATGCAGTTGCTGTTGATCTTCATTGAAGCTTTTACTGTTTTATTAGTTAGTTGCATTACAACTAGTTCTAGGATTTTTGGATGAATTCATTGTTTTAGCTTATTTGTAGAAGACTGTTTGGAATGTTAATGTATAATGGACTGACTGGATTGTTAGAATAGCAATTATTCATTAGCCTTCTTAGTTTAGTTTCATTTTGTAGCGTAATTTTGAAATCAGAATCTAGCTAGAACATAAAAGTGATTTTGGAAGCCACGAGCCTTATTTGTACTAATAACTGGAAACTGATTATGATTGGTGTTCATATTATTGTGTGTTAATTCGAATCAGGAACCAAAATAGTTGAGATGCAATTGGGTCCAAATGTTCCAATCACCTCGAATTTGTTCTTAAGCCTTATTAATTGATGAACTGTTAGAGGTCAGTTATGTCCAAACTAACAATTGTTTTGGAAATCGAATTAGGACTAATAAGTAGTTTATTGGTAGTTTAAATTGATGATCATCACCATTTAGTCTTTAAATACCATAGTTGATTCGTTAACGGTAATACATGCTCCATTAGTGTCACGCTTTGCTAGAATTAGTTCATCAGCTTTCTCTGAGTTTGTTTAACTGTGAATATTGTTTGAATCTTGACTCACATTGGTTGAAATTGAAAGTTTGGGCCAACAATGGCCTGCTGAAAGTATCTGAGCCCTCTTCCCTTTTAGTTTAATTGATTTGAGGCCACAAATACCATAATGGGAGACAGCTGATGATAATACGTTAGAATCTTTAGGCACGATTTAATTAAATTACTTTCTTAAATTCGGGTGCGCATTGATGCGGCCCAAATCCAAATCTCGACGAAGTCGAAAGGTTTCGACAACCACGGGTGCATTGATTGCGAATAAAAGGCACATAATCTAGCATGTATTAAAGTCGGATAAAATCAAGTGCAACAGTTAAGCGACCGTGCTAGAACCACGGAACCCGGGAATGCCTAACACCTTCTCCCAGGTTAACAGAATTCCTTACTCGGATTTCTGGTTCGCAGACTATAACAGAGTCATAAATTTCCTCGGTTCGGGATTCAACCGGTGACTTGGGACACCATCAATATCCCAAGTGGCGACTCTAAAATAATTAATAATTAAATCCCGTTCCGATTGTTCTTTAATTAGAAAAACTCCTTTACGCGCCCTTGCTGGGTGTAGTAATGAAAAGGAGGTGTGACAAGCCCGAAGGGCTGTTATTATTCTGAGATATTGCCCGAGGGGCGTATGTGGTGATACTGTGCCCGAGGGGCGAACTTCTATTTGTTTACTTTACCTTAATTACCTGTCAATTACTTGTTTACTTGCTGAAAGAGGATTTTACCTGATTTTCCACTGTTTTACTATTTTTTAATGGTTTTACTACTTCATTATAGAATGCCTTGTGCCTTACGTGTTTTCTTACTTTTAGCCGTTATTTACATTTGTTACTCACTAAGTTGGCGTACTCACTTTACTCCCTACACCCTGTGTGTAGATTCAGGCATAGCTGATCCCGCTCCCGAGTGCTGATTCATCCCAGCTTTAGGGGGATCTTCGAGGAGTCTTTAGGTAGTTGTTGGCGTTCGCAGCCTGGAGCTCCTCTCTATCTATTTCCTTTATGTTCTTAGTTCAGTATTTAAAACTCGTAGTTACATTTTAGGATTCCGTATTGTTAGATGCTCGTGACTTGTGACACCCCGGTTAGAGCTGTGTCAGGTTGTATTTCCGCTACTTATTATCATTAAATCATGTTTTAGACTGCTTTTATGTTGTTTAACTGTTTTAAAAGTGAATTGGGTTTAATTAGCTTGCCTTGTCTTCACGAGAGACGCCATCACGACCGGGTTTGGGGTTAAGGTCGTGACAAAAAGCATATCAACGGGTCGAACCTCTCCTTCTACGGCACCTTCTACCCGCTTGTCCTCCACCCCAAACTATTTGTGCAGGTGGAGTAGCAAGTGGAATGGAGCCCATAGCCTGAGTGCTCTTATCAAGTCTGCCCCTCCCAAGTCTGGGACAATATCTCATTATATGCCTAATATCACCGCACTCTTGACAACCCCTCTGCGGGCGTGGCTGCTCGTACTTAGTTTGTGTTGGATAATTGGAATAACCGTTATAGGAACCCTGTGCTGGTGGTGCACTAAAAGAACTAATTGGAACGCGACGAGTAGTCTGAAGTGCAGACTAGGCCGGCCGACTGCCCGAGCCTCCTCCATGATGGGTCATAGTTGAGAGTAGAATTCATTGAACCCTCCAGAACTTCAAGACCTTTTGGTCTCCTTAGCCTGCTTTTCCTCACCCCGAACAAGCTCTAATATCCTAGCTATATCCACCACCTGCTGAAATGGAGTATCAGTCTGCAACTCTCGAGCCATGCAGAATATAAGATCATAACTAAGCCCATCAATGAATCTCCGGACTCGCTCTCTAACTGTATGATCCAAAGTAGGTGCATGACAGGATAACTCACTAAACGTGATGTCATACTCTAACACCGTCATGGTGCCCTGACGCAATTGCTCAAACTCTGCACACTATTCATCCCGGAGGGTCTGGCGAACAAAATCCCTCAAAAGTATCTCTGAAAACTGAGCCCAAGTGGGTGGAGAATACGATGACACTTCTCTAGAAAATCCTGTGCATCCTCGGTAGTTGTGCCACCGAAAGTAGGTGGATTATACTTCTTGAACCTCTTAGTCCTCCTCCTCTAATGCCCTTGGCCTGACCTCAGGATAGATTAGAATAATAAGTTGTACAGGCACCACACCCGGAACCTGACCAATATAAGCCCGCTGCTCTGGAGTACAGGTGGTAGCAGTCTGAGCACCTTCTCTAATTTGTGAAGTAACTGGTAAAATGGAGATCAATCCTGCCTGAGCCAATGTACCAAACATGCTGAGGAACTTTGCTAAGTATCCTGAAATCCGGGGGTAACAACATAAGCCTCTGGCGCCTGTTCCCCAACTACAACTACTGGTAGCTCCTCAACTACTGCTTTGACAGGTGCTCTTGCTGCGGCGCGTGCTCCTCATCAGCCTCTACCTTAGCCCCAGTCTCTTGTGGCTCTAGCAAGGGGCACAGGTGTTTCCTCAGCTGATCTTGTAACACGCGTACTCTCCATCTGTGAGAGAATAAAATGACAAAGGCTCAAACTCTAGGATCAATTAACTCACACGATAGGAATGAAAAAAGTGAAGATTTTTCCTAATAGTTTCGTAGATTCTCAAAGATAAATATAGACGTCTACATACCGATCCGCATCACTCTACTAAACTTCCTCGTGACTCGTAAAACCTATGAGCCTAGAGCTCTGATACCAATTTTTCATGACCCTAATTTCCCTCAGTAGGATTTCGTGATAACACCTACTTGTTAAGACTAGGTAAGACTAGCACTTACTGAATTAATGGCAAAATCATCCAACAACTACTAAATATGAAACAATCTTTTTTAAACAAAGTCAACAATACCGAAATCGATAGTACATGTCACAAGCTCAACGAGTTAACTATAGAAAATCTCTAAGTACAACTATTTTCGAATAGAATTAAACTATACAAAAATAACTTTTGATGGTGACTCAGAGGCCTGCGAACATGACGACAAGTATACTTTGATGTCTCCACAACAATATCTGGTCCGCTATCTAACAATCAACATACTCCGAGTACCTGGATCTGCACAAAAATGTGTAGAAGTGTAGTATGAGTACACCATGGTAGGTACCTAGTAAGTATCAAGACTAACCTCGGTAGAGAGGTGATGAGCTACAAGTTAAGACACTCACTAGACAAGATAATATAAATAGTAAGGCAATAAGACCACCATGAAATATCATTGAACCCAGATAAGGAACACAGAGAACAATCAATTAATCAAGTCGTTCAAACACACGATTCAGAACAAAATAACCCTATGATACCTCATCTCATTGTCACAAGTCACGGGTCCCAACCCATCATCATGTACTCATGGAACCTCATGCCCACATCTCGAATCACAACCGCACAAACAGCTCACGTGCCAATATCACCACCCACCCGTCATAGTCATGGGTTCACAACCACAATCCGCATCATGGTGACAGGCTTACAACCACAATCCTCCATGCATGGTTACAGGCTCATAATAACAATTCACTAGGCATGATCACAAGCTCACATTATCAACATAGAAACAGATAGCACAAGAACACATGGGCATGATCGATAAATGTCAAGTTTCGTACTCATGAGCTAGTATAAGTGGTATGCTGTAATGTATGATTGTGCGAGTGTACTACTACAGCCCAAGTCAATAAGTAATATCAAGGACACAGAATAGCTCATCGAAGCAACAAAACAAGTCATGCAAGTTGTATGACAAACACAAGGAAAATCACACCATTACACGAAAATCACCCACTCAATGTCTCCAAAGCGTCACACATCATCTCTGACATTGCCACCCTTATATCTCCGATAGCCACCCATATCACTCCGTCGTGGCAATATCATTAGCCACTCTTACCTATTCTATAGCCACTTGTATCACTCCATATAATAGCCACTCGTATCACTCCATATAATAGGCATCCTTATCACTCTTCTCGAATAATAACACAATAGCCACCTGTATCACTCCGTACATTCAATAACAGTGAGATACCACCCTTATGCCTCATACAACAACAATGGTGAGATACTACCCTTATACTCCGCACAACAACAATGGTGAAATGCCACCCTTAAACTCCGCATAACTATAATCAAACCACATAACAATTCACAAGTGCTATCATCACATAAACACAACATATCAACTCGTATCACAAGTGCCCATAGGCCAAAAGCTTCCAAAGATTCAACGATATCAATCATTTCACAACATAGCCCACGACTCAACACAACGTGTGTAGAATCGCAAGAGCAATAACATGCACGGGGAAGCAACTCAACAAGGAACAACACCTCCTATTAACACACACTTCATGCAAAATAGATTAATGTCTCTCTATAACTTCAATTCCAATTAATTGTTTAAGGATAAGCTCAATAGTGAAAGTATCTCCATAAAATGGAAGCTCCAGATTCTAGTGTACAAATTAAGCTAATAATGAAAAAGATGACACAAGCTAGTACTTCGTCTAACATGAGAATAAACCGGCAACAAGGGATATCAAGTAACATTAATCTCAATGAAGAGCAACTCAACTATAAAAGAAATCACATAATGGTAAAATTGGTAACAACTCCAAAGAGTGTGACATGTAACGACAACTTCAAATAAAGCATGTGATAGTAGACATGACGAATAAAGAGTATAACATGTGCTAACAATTCCAATTAAATACATAAAGTATGCCTAAGAGTTTAAACTGGCAAACTTCCACATATAAGTCTGAGTACGTACTCGTCACCTCGCATACACAATTTTCACACACCATGAATAGCAGAAACAACTCAAATCCTAAGGGGTAGTTCCCCCCCACAAAGTTAGCCAAGATATTTACCTTAAAGAAGCTAGACTGATAGTCTAAAATGACCTTCTCGTGTGAAACAACCTTCGAATGACTCAAATCTAGCAAAAATAACTTCATATAATAAATAAAACCGATAGGTAACAATTTCGGATAACAAAGCTTCGGTCTTTAACTAAACTAAAAGGTCAACCCAAAAAGTCAACATAGGCCCGTATCTCGAAACTCGAAAAAACTCACAAAATTTGAACACCCACTCAGATACGAGTCCAACCATACCAAAATTATCAAATTTTGATATCAAATCGCCCTTCAAATCCTCATTTTATATTTTTGAAATATTTTATAAAAATTCCCATTTTCTTTCATTAAATTCACTAATTTAATAATAAAATTAATTATGGAATTATGAATATAATAAATTTCGGATAAAGAACACTTAACCCAATAAAACACGTGAAGAACCCTTCCTGAATCGCCCAAAACCGTGGCCTTTAACTCAAAATATGATAAAAATGATAAACCCTCAATTTATAACCTTTCTGCCCAGCACTTCTGCTTTTGCAGACTCAGAATCGCACATTCAAAGCCGTACCTGTGGAATATTCATCGCAGGCGTGCAAACGGATAAAAATATCAGATGGCTCCACCTATGCCCAAGATACCACACCTGCATAGCCGCTTCTGCGACAAATGCTCTGCACCTGCGAAGACTTGCAACCAGCTCTTGTCTGCACCTGCGCCTTCCCCCTTGCATCTTTGAAGCCACATCTGCAGGAATGACATCACATATTCACAAAACCCTAGCTCCCAGCCATCTTATTTTTGCGCCTTCATCTCCGCACCTGCACCCAGTAGCCCACAGGTTTGACCACATCAGAACTCTGCCCAAACCAACCTCACTAATATGATCGAAGATCAAACACACTCGGGCCCTCACGGAACCCCTTCCGAACATATCACCAAATTCCATCAAATAAGGCAAACCTTCTCGAGTCATAAAATCACATCAAACCATAATGGAACTACAAGTCGCACCCCAAATCAAACTTAATGAACTTATGAACTTTCAACTTCTACAACTCGCGGTATCATATAAAATTAACCAGGAATAACCTCAAATTTTGCATATAAGTACCAAATGACAATAAAAGAGTTAATCTAACTCTTGGAATCACAATCCGAACCTGATATCAACAAAGTCAACTACTGCTCAAACCTCTTTAACCTTCCAAGCCTTCAAATTTCAACTTTTCGATAAAATACATCAAATCAACCTACTGACCTCCAAATAAAAATCCGGACACATGCCTAAGTCTAAAATCACCATACGAAGCTATTGAAATTGTCAAAACACCATTTTGGAGTCGTCTACATAAAAATCAAACTCCGATAAACTCTTTCACTTAAGCTTCTAAATTAAGAATCATCCTTCCAAATCAATCCCGAAACAATCGAAATTCAAACTCGACCACATGTTCAAGTCATAATATACAATACAGAATAACTCAAGACCTTAAGCCACCGAACAGAATAATAATTCTCAAAATGACCGGTTAGGTCGTTACAATTATGGTGCTAAAAACCGCAGAAAAAGCCGTGAAAGCATTCAAGGAAGTGAATGATCGAGTGTATGGAGTCTCAGCCACAATGAGCGCTAGTTTTTATTGCCTCAAAGATGCTACCTACAACACCCTTACCTATTTCCTCCATCGTTAATTTGTGTTGGTAGTTTAGACAATTTCTTTTGATCTCTTTGGATAATTTTCTTTTGCATATTTTGTTTTTGGATACTCTGTGGATGACTGTAATTAAGCATATTGTCTTCTAGTCCTATTTGCTGGTAGTTAACCTTGCTTAGCCCTCTTTTTGATTGCTGCCAAAGGGGGAGAAGTGGAATATACTAACTTTGCAGGATGCAGGATATGGCTCAATCGACTGAGTGCAGTAAACTACTAGCATCTGAATGAGGGAGAGTCGACTCTAAGTACTTAACTTACCTCACAACTAGTTGCAGGGGAGCCGACTAGAACATGGAAGTAAAACAAATTAAATTTTTTCTTGTCATCCTCAGAAAGGGGGAGATTGTTCGATATAGATTTTAATGATAGACAATAACTTAATTCTACTTACATTAAACCAATTCCAAAGAAGGATGTCACGAGAATAGAAAAGATTCTAGAAGAAGATCTTAAAGAATGAGTCAAACGTGCAAGTCAAGATCCAAAGGCAAGAATCAACGAGTACAATTGATGTGACCAGATGTTTTATGGAAACCGAATATTCGATTCAACCATTTATGGAAGGAATCAATCAATCAACATAATAATATCAATCAATCAGTATAGAAGATCAATCATCTACACAAAACATCTTTAGAGAATATAACTCAACGACTCCCAAGGAAAAGAAAATCAAGGAAGCAACGAAAGGAAAGGTCCATTCTATTTTTGGAAGAAAATCGTCTTGATTGATTCTGGGAATGAACTCCCTTGGGTTGTTGTTCAATCATTAAACTATCATGCCACTAATAATGGAGAAAAATTCGCCATATATATTCTCCAGAAGATGCCAATGAATGATACATTTTGATCGAATAAATTTCAATCTCTTTGTTCTGCTTCAAACAAGCTTTGTAATCTGCTATTGATTTCTCGTGTAACTAAGAAGGGAAGAGAGAGATAGAGAAAAGAATACCGGTGAGGTATTGTATCAATTATATAGAGAAGAACAAAGTGATAAAAGTTGTTGGTGTATAACAACATCAACCTATCAGTATTAAGCTACTTCATACTTGAAAGAGATTACCCGTGCAACCCAAGGGGACCCGACGTATTCACTCTGAAATCCGAACCAATATAAAACATTCTGTGTCATTTACTTTCTGCAAATTATTTTCTATATTCATTTTTGAAAATCCCAGTCAACTAGAACACAAGTTATTCGACTACCTCAAAAAAGAAAAAAAAATTACTATTCACCCCCTTCCCTTGCACTTTCAGGATTTGCCCCAGCATTTTGAGATGAGTTTATAAGACTTGTTATTCTGTGCTCTCTGAAAGTTGGATTTCGATTTCATCCTTATGATTAACTACTTTATTTCCATTTCTTGTTTTTTGTTATTATTATTAATATTGCGCAGGTTATTGTAAGTGACCTGACTTAGCCTCATCACTACTTCGTGGAGGTTAGTCTCGGAACTTACAGATTACATGGGGCCAGTTGTACTCATACTATACTTTGCATTTCTTGTGCAGATACCGGAGTGAGTCCCAGTAGCGCTGAGTGAGATTGCCTAGATCCAGCTATTAGTGGAGACTTGAGGTTTAACTGCACTACGTCAGCAGTCCTGAAGTCCCCATCTATGTTATCGTAGCTATTTATTTTGATTCAAACAGTTATGTTTTATTCAAAATATTATATGTAGTACTCTAGATGCTCATGTGTTCGTGACACTAGTTTCTAGGATGGTATTTGGATTACGTCGTTTATTTCAGACTATTAAGTTTTATTGTTATTATTTGATTTGAATTGTTAAAAATGATTAATAAATATATCTAACTTTGCCTTACCTAGCAATATTAGGTGTCACCGCGGTCCCGTGGGTGAGAATTTTGGGTCAGGACAATTATGCAAGGAGAGGCATTTTAGAACACTTCAACACATCCTACTGAAAAATATTTCAATTATATTAGTGTGTCTTCTAATTCTAATAATAGTTCTTTCACTAATATTTAGCATTAGGTTGAGCCATGTCCCTATAGATATAATAAACAAGCTCAATGTTATTAGTGATTTTAAGTCATGTAGTCATGAACATTATACTGTGTTTCCTTTAGCGCAACAATCCAAACTGTCTTTTTAACACTGAGTATCTCAACTATACTAAGTTTGTTTTTGAATTAGTACACTATGATATGGGTATCCTATTGAGTGCCAACCTATTATTGGAAGAGATTCTTTGTCACCTTAGTATATGATTACTCTATGTATACTTGGGTATTCCTAATCAATTCTAAGTCTGAAGTAGTAGTTGTGTTAAGAGACTTCTTACTCAAAATAAAAAAATGGGTTCTCTACTAGTGTGAAGTGTTTGAGAACTAATAATGGAAGTAAAGTTTTTTAGAAATGAGTCTATGTCTTTGCTAGCCACTCTTGGAACTATGCATAGTGTTCATGTGTTTACACTCCAAAATAGAATAAAGAGGTGGAAATTAAGCACAAAATCATTTTGGAAATGGCTAGGTCTCTCAGATTTCATGCCTCAATTCCACTAAGGTTCTGGGATGAGTGTGTCACTACTGCTCAATATATCATTAATAGGCTTCTGTAACGACCCAAGCAGTCCTTTTAGGAATTGGCATCCCGTTCGATGGCCTATGGTCTCGAGTAGCTCCATATTTTGTATTATAATTTGCATGTGTGGTCGAGTTTGATATTTTGCATGATCGAAATTTTTTGGAAAAATAATTTATATTTTAGAAGCATAAGCGGTATGAGTTAATTGGAGTTTGATTTTTGTGTAGAAGACTCCAGAATGGTGTTTTAATGATTTCAATAGCTTCATATGGTGATTTTAGACTTAGGTATAAGTCCGGATTCAGATTTGGAGGTCCGTAGAGTGATTTGATGAATTTTGGCAAAAATTGGAAAGTTGAAGGTTGAGAGGTTTGACCATGAGTTGACTTGTTGATATTGGGTTTGGAATTCTATTCTGGGAGTTGGTATATCTCTGTTGTGTCATTTGGAACTTGCATGCAAAATTTGACGTCATTCCAGGTTGATTGGATATGTTTTGGCATAAGTTGTAGAATTTTAAAATTCATAAGTTCATTAAGTTCGATTCAAGGTGATATTTATAGTTTTGATGTTGTTTGATGTGATTTGAGGCCTCGAGCAGGTCCGTGATGAAACTTGTTAATCTTTTTGGACGGGGTCCCGGGGGCCCCGGGTGTGTTTTCGATGAGTTTCGTATGGTTCGCATGCTTTTGGACAGGTCAGTTTCTAGTGCATCACACCTACGTATTTTGGAGCGTAGGTGCAGACCAATTTTTGTGAAGTTGATGTCGCTTCAGCGATGTTTGGCCTGGGCAGGAGTTCCGCTTCTGCGGGTTAGCGAACACAGGTGAGTGACCGCATATGCGGTGTGCCCATCGCAGATGCGAGTTTGTCTCACGGTGACTGTCCGCTTCTGTGAAGCTTCTGCGATGTTTCAGGTGCGAATTTCCATGACCTCATGTGAAGCTTAGGCTGGTTGGTTGTCTTCACAAATGTGATCCATAGCTCGCAAATGAGGGCTCGCAGATACGTGTTTTTGTCAACAGACAATTTTAAATTCGAGGGTTTGATTTTGTTACTATTTTTGGACCTAGGGAGCTCGGTTAGTGATGATGTTTCGTGCGTTTTTCAAGAAATTCATCAGGTAAGTATTCTTTACCCGAATTTTATTATATTTCATGAATTCATTGTTATTTTCATCATTTAATTAGTGATTTAAGTTGGAAATTTGGGAGAAAATTGTGAAAACTTCTTTGACTAAACTTTGGAGATTTGAAAGGCATTTTGAAGTCGGATTTGAGTAATTCTTGTATGGTTGGACTCGTTATCGAATTAGTGTTAAGATTTTGTAGTTTTGGTTGTGTTCTGAGACGCGCGCCCAGGGTTGACTTTTTGAGTTGGCTTCTTATTTTTCTTTCAAGATTGAAGCTTTATTATTAGGAGTTGTTTCCTATAATTTTTATTTATGATGCTAAGTTATTTTTGGTAGATTTGAGCCGTCTAGAGGTTGTTTCACACGAGAAGGTCATTTTTAGAGTATCGGTCTAGCTTCTTTGAGTTAAATATCTTGCCTAACTTTGTGTGGGAGAGCTACCCCTTAGGATTTGAGTCAATTGTGCTAACTGTGTCATGTGAAAGCCGTGTACGCGAGATGACGAGTACGTACTCAGGCATATTTGTGGTAATTCGACTACTTTAGGCCCTTACGTAAAAATGAAGTTGTCTTATCATGTTAAATCCTCCATTTACTAAATTCACACTTACGTGTCTTATTTGGAGTTGATTGATTCATGTTCTACCCTTGTTGCCAATAAACTCTTATGTGCCTTAATGGAAGGTGTTGCCTCTTTTATTTCCATGTTATCTTTTTTATAATTGCTTAACATTAATTAAAGTTATTATCATCTCTTCCGTAATTTGCTTAACCTTAATTGAATTTTTTTTATCCGTTTCATTGTTAACTCATCCTTATTTGGATCATTGATTCATGTTATCTCTCTTATTGTCAAAACCATTATTACCTGTTATGTCTTACATTGTGAGCTCGTTCTTCTATTTCGTTATGTCCTGTAGTTCTTGTGTTGATTTACTTGACGTGCTCTCGTGTTATTGTTATTGTTGTTGTTGTACTCTATGTTGTTTAGCCGAGGGCTATGTGTGATTGTGGTATTGAAATTGTTTTGAGAAAAGGTTGTGGCATATGGTACATGTGGTGAAAGACCTTATATTGTGTTGTTATGTTTTTGACATACGTGGTATTGCTGAGAGGATTGTTAGGGTGTTCACACGTGAGTTGTCCATGCTATTGTTATTATTGATACTTTATATGCGGCGTGAAAAGGTAGGCTATATATGTGGGTTTGCGCATGTGGAGAGATAAGGAGGAAATATTATTATGCGCATCTGGCGAGACAAAGCGGACATTTACTTTATTGTTGAGCACGTGGTGAGACAAGGTGGGATATACCGGGGAATGATTTGTGATGACTTGTGATGGTCTGAGGGCATTATTATTGATGATATTTGTGTAGTGGTGTGCCTACATTATGTGAGTATTACATTGCACATTTTGTGGTGATTGTTCCCTATGTGTCATTCATTGTCTCTACTCTCACTTGTTGACTTGAGTTTTGATAGAACACTTGCACAACATACACGTAATTAATTATCCATATCGGTTTAAGAAGATAAATCCTAATGGTATTGACCATTTACATGTACTCTCGGTTTCTTGCCTTCTGTGTGAGAGTTGTACTATTGGCACGTGAGTTGCGTGCGGTCATATGTCATTGTTATTTTCGGCAAGTGAATTATCCGTGCAGATATGAGATATTGTCACTCCCTTGGCACGTGAGTCGCCTGTGCGATTATGAATTGTAACATGGCCACAAGATGCCAAGTGATTAGTTTCATGAATTGGGACCCGTGAAATATGACTATGAGGTAAAGTACATCGGGAAAATCCTTGAACAAATCTTATGTGGAAGCAGTTGCTCTTATTGAGTTGTTACTTGTTTTCTTTACTTTGTTTCCATCGAACCTAAACTGTATTAATCTTACTCTATGGCATTATTAGTTATTTGTTCCCTTTTGCTAAGTGTTGTTTCTAGTGTTCTATTGCGAGTATTGTTTTGTTATCTATACCATGCTTAGTTTATATTAACATTCTTTCCATGTTAGTTCACATTCATACTTGTACATGTTGCTTAGTCTAGTAGGTGTCTCGACTTTCCCTCGTCACTAATTCACCGAGGTTAGTCTTGATACTTACTAGGTACCGCTGTGGTGTACTCATGCTACACTTTCTGCATATTTTTGTGTAGATCCAGGTACTCCAGAGTTGGTTGATCACTAGCTAGTTGTTCGGATTTTGTGGTGGAGAGTCAAGGTATACCTGTTGTCGCGTTCGCTGGCTTTAAAGTCACCTTCTGATATTGTACTTGTACTGTCTATTTCTATTCTGAAATAGTTGTACCTAAAAGATTTTCCTAGTAAATTCAGTACAGCTTAGGACTTGTACTATCGATTTTGGGTATTATATTGCACTCGGGATTTTTGGTTTACTATACAAATTTCAATTTCATGCTTAATAGTTGTTTCTCATTAAATTCTCCGTTTAATTCAGTAGGTGTTAGACTTACCTAGTCTTAGTGACTAGGTGCCATCACGACATCCTACGGAGGGTGGCAGCTTCGTTATAAGGTGATAGGGTGTCACGACCCCAAATACCCCGATCGTGATGACGCCTATGACAGTACTAGGCAAGCCAAACTAACATTTACCACATCGAATTCTCTTTATAAAAATCATTTTCTAAAACAGATTATGTCTCAAATTCTTCATATGTAATATATAAATCAACAGAAAAGTGCGGAAATCAGTACAAAATATACTAACACAGCCCGAATCTAGTGTCACTAGTCATGAGCCTCTAAGTACAATCAAAGCTCTGTCCGAATAATACAAATAGTTTGAAATAACAAAATGCTAAGATAGGAAGGAGGAAGGCAGGACTGTGAACACCGTGCAACTATCTTGCGATCTCCGGTTAAACTCTGAGAGTGCTGGAATCTCGCACTCTGATGTTCGGGCACCTGGATCTGCTTACAAGGTGCAGGGAGTAACGTGAGTACGCCAACTCAGTAGGTAACTAAAGTAAATAAAGTCTGAGTACAGTGACGAGCATTTAAAATCATATAAGGAATCTCGGCAGAAATATCAAGTCAAAATCTACGGCTCAATAGCCAGTTATCTCGTAAAACTTCAATTTCAATTAAAATACTTTGAAAATATTTATTCAACATTTTTCAATAGAGGCTTAGTATAAAAGAAGAGTGAAAGCAGCAAAATGTCATAAACAAGCCCGTTGGGAAAAGTATCACTCATAAGTATAGCCTCTCGGACAAGCCTCTCAGTCACTCGTGACTCAACTCTCGTCACACAATACTCTCAGTCAGCACTCCGGCTCAATAAAAATCTTACAATAATAATTATAATCACTGCGGCGTGCATCCCGATCTGTAATATATATTCTGTTACACCCCGTAAGTTTGACAACCTTGATACCGTTAGATACATTTTCATATGGTATTTTAAGTTGAACATTTTTGTAAAATAGTTTCTAAAAAATATAATTTTATATAGCTATTACTATTACTACTTTAGAATAAATGCAAAATCTTGGGTGAGCACTGCATTTATACAAGCTGTTGTAATAAAAATTGCGCTCAACAAACATAAAATCTTTGTAATTGTCGTGAGTAATTTTATTTTAGCTTTTATAAGCCCAAAAAAAAAATCATGATAAATACATGTTAATACAGTTATCCCCTGGGCAACATATTTCGATTTATAAAGCCAACTAGTTGGTGTGGTTAAACCTTTAAAATGATTTTATGAAAAGAACTAGACTAGCAGAAAAGGTTATACAATTCTAGGGATATATAAGTGACTAATATCTATTTAGAAAGGACATAAGTTAGTACTCACATCATACACAGTCTCATTCAAATAGTCTTCGTTTATGTATATTATAAGTAATTATTATTTTACATAACAAAAAAAGGATATCTTAATAATAGTACGAACCTTACATGATATTTTACAATAGAATACTGAAAGTTAATCGATTTATACTTATATCGAAGAAAAATCAAAATAATTGAGAAGATTGTCCTGATTTTCTTACCATAGTTGTTTTCATATCTCTTGAAGGAAATAGCAACATATTTATTATAATTGATTTCTTTCTTTTAGAAGGATAGAAATTATTTTCGCACATGGAAAGAAGGCTATTTTTTTTTTACCATTTTAAAAATTAAGCCTACGAAATTTTTTACTCTTTATATGAGATTAGGAAAATTAGAAGTTGAGAAAATATATGTATTTTACATGGATGTTTTAATAAATAATAGTGCAAGTATTTATTTTATATGGTACCACACGACCATGATAGTAAATTATATAAAGTGTATTAAAATTGAGTAATATTTTAAGTAAGTTGAAATAATTCTTAATTATGCAGATAATTAGTTAATTGTCGGGTAACGGGACATCACCTAATCACCTAATAATGGATAAAGACTTAAAATCTCCACCCCACCCCCACGTTGCAGCCCATGAAATGGTCCAAAAAGCTACAAGGTGACTCTTATAGTACATGGAAAGGTGTTACCTTATTAAAATACTAGTTATGACTCATGAATGTTGTAATAACTCCATCTCCCACATGCTTAGTGATTTCTTGTTGCTTTAATCAACGTCCCTTCTTGCATATCAAAGCAACAACAAAAGCATAGAAAAGGGAGGTCACTAGAAGTGGAAAAGGCAATTATAACAACTAGTTATAATTGCCACACGATTTTATACACCATGCAGGTGCTAATTGGAAGCAATATTTTGGTTGCATCTTTGCCTCTCTGGTTCTAGTCAAAGGGATCATTGCACGAAATATGTTTTGAAAAGAATTTGTGATTACCTTATCTTAGGCCAAGCAATTAGTTCCAAATATTGGTCTTACTATTGTGTTAATGGTTTTGAAGATTATCTCAATAAAGGATTGTGATATTTAAGTACTGAAAAGTCATTTAAGGGGCAAATGTAAGTCTCTGCGTTAAAATATCTTACAAGGAGCAATGATTGTCTAATGATTTGGTCCAACTGGATGTGGGATCTTAATTATGCCATTCATGATTTGTATCATCTTGGGACATATTTTTTGATTATTGCGAAAAATATCCCGGTAAACGAATTGATAACGAAGTGGAGTTCGAGTTAATGCTTCATGAGCGAAAACACTGCCATTGGGTTGGGGACTCATTCGCACAAGATTCTTTTACCAGAAGATATGACAAATAAAGAATGTGGTTGATCAATTAAACTAAAATTCTAGATTATCACCGAGTCATGAGTTGAGTAAACTTCTGCTTAAGGGATTTCAGCTGCTACTCAGATATGTTAAGGCTATCCTTTCGTTCTTTTGACATGATCTATACGTCACAAACGAAACGAGCAAATGCAAGATTTCCATAAATGACTCTATTGATAGAAATACTAGAGATGCTTTTGTTCTTGATTCCCTATGTTTCGTATTATTTTATCCTCTGTTCATGGGTCTCAGAAAAATACGCAAGTTAAAAAAGTTTACTTTATGACATTACTCAAAGGCATAATGGTCTTATGATATTCCAAGAGATTTATTGATGTACTTCTCATGAATTGCATTCATGTATATTGACCCATAACCAGATGGCGTTATATATGCATATATATGTATATGGGATATTGGGAAAGGTTACGACATTATATACGCACCAACACCTGATCAGCTGGTATACGTTCATGATTTTGCCCACAGTGGCACCAGATGGCGTTATATACGCGTATATAAGTAAATATATGTATATGGGATATGGAAAAAAGATTACATTGTTATATACACACCACCATCTGATCAGCTGGTATACATTGATGATTTTGCCCACAGTGGCTGAGATAATATGATTGGATGCCCTCATAGGCTTAATGATATTATGTACGTACAGACTTAAGAATTACATGACATTTACACGCATATGCATGACATTATAAATATTTCACGATTTATAGAGCTATCCAGACTTATATGTTGAGTCCTTTACTCCAAGTTTCTTCCATGTACTTTATATACTTATTTACATCCCTTACATACTCAGTACATTATTCGTACTGACGTCCTTTTATTGGGGACTGTCACGCCCCAAACCTGGGGGCGAGACTGGCACTCGATGCCTCACCTGACCCTGCGTACCAACTTGCGACTAAGGAACTCTGAACATGTGATGTCATACTTTGGCCATGGTCCAATTGCAAGAAAACTGCAAATGCCGACTAAATATCAATATAAAGTTGGACCGACAAGGCCGTCGTAATTATTGCAGCTGACAAACCAACCAAATATACATATAGGGTCTACAAACCCAACATATTGCACTAACTACAGGATATGTCTACAAGCCTCTACTGGTGGATACACTATGATCTAAACAACTCCCCAACCTATTCATACCATATCTACATATATAAACAAGATGTCTATAAAACTCTAGACCCGACAACTCCAAAAGGCATGGAGCTTACCGATCAAGCTGAACTCGGAAAACACTTAATGAAGAGGTCTACCCGCCTATCTGTCTGAACATGCACGCATGAAATACAGTGCCCCCAGAAAAGGGACGTCAGTACGAAATAATGTACTGAGTATGTTAGGCAATATACTAAAAGCTTAAACTGAACTGATAATATAATAACTGCAAGTAGCTGAAAGTGAAAGATAATATGAATATATGCTTACCTGTTGATACTGACTCAACTCTCTTAATATAGTAAGTAAAATAGTTGTTCGACCTTGTAAGGCTCGGTATATATATATAACTGCTCTGCCATAGCAGGCTCGCTCATAGGCGCTCGGCCATACTTGACTATGTATCTCGACCAACTGGGCTCGCTCATATGCGCTCGGCCACAATATGATCGTCATATAACTTACCATCTTATCAAAGGTTGCCCCACAAGGGCCTGCCTCGATGACTAGGTAAGCCTAACAAATGCAGATAAAAGAATTAACTTGCAGAATAAATAATCAAAAGCTTAAAACAACTGCAAGAAACAATATCCGAATGCCGCCCGACATATACACATAACTTCTAAAAATCCGATACACTATCCCAAAACCCGGAAACTGACGAATCACAACTAAGATCAATACTACATAGCTCTAACTTCGGAATGTCTAATAAGTACAGAAAAATACTGAAGGGCTAAATACTAATATCAGGAATAGAAAGAGACTTCTCGGTATGCGGACGCGACAGATATACCTCAAAGTCTCTAGAGCAGTCGTCTCCTCAAAAATGATAGGCCTGAGCAGTGGTACCTGGATCAGCACATGAAAAACATGCACAGAAGAGGCATGAGTACACCACACCGGTACTCAGTAAGTGCCAAGCCTAACCTCGGTTGGGTAGTGACAAGGAAGGTCAGGACCCTACTGAGATTAAATAATTATAATGATGACAAGATAAGATAAGCAGTACAATTGAGAATCTACAGTAAGAATTTACATAGGATAACAAGAGTACAATAACGAAAACAGCGATGAAAGCAAGCCACAAGGAAGTAACCGGGGATCTCTTGGTATTTCGAGGATCTCTCGGTATCCTCAATATAGGCTAGGGATCTCTTGGTATCCTGAGGATCTCTCAAAATCCTCAATATATGCTAGGGATCTCTTGGTATCCCGAGGATCTCTCGGTATCCTCAATATATGCTAGGGATCTCTTGGTATCCCAAGGATCTCTTAGTATCCTCAATATACGTGCCAGGGATATCTTGGTATCCCGCACCTCAGTCCAGATTATAAATACGTACATGGAATCTCCCGGGACGCCGTCCCGTAGTCCCAAATTAAAAACACATAGAAGCAACACAAGAATACTCATTTAAATGCAAATTTCGTACCAAGTAAACAGTTAATTCTAGTCTAACATGCTTCACGTAATGCAATTAGAGCAGTTTAAGCAAATAAGCAATTAAGTCAACTAAACATGCTTTTCTAAACTACAACAGGCTAAATTTGCAAGTAGAATAAAGTAGGAAAAAGGAACTCAATTGAAATACTTAAAGTAAAACCGGATTTTCAACAATTAGCTCAAGTACGCACTCGTCACCTCACGTACAAGGCATTTCAATTACCAAATATACCATATCCTAAGGGGAAGATCCCCCACACAAGTTTAGACAAGCCACTTACCTCGAACCAGCTCAAAAGCAACCCGACACCCCGTCTTTGCCACGAGTGCTCGACTCCAAATGGCCCAAATCTATTCAATTCAATTGCATAATGTAAATAACATTTTAAGTAACTGATTCTACAATTAAATCCTAAGCTAATACGCGAAATTATGTAAAATGACCAAAAACGTCCCTCGGGCCCACATCTCGGAATCGGGTGAAATTTATATTTTCAGAAACCTCATACTCTCACGAGTCTATACATAATAAGAACACTGAAATCAGAGTCCAAATGACCCCTCAAATTCTCATTTAAAGGCATCTTAAACTCAAGCCTTAATTAACCATTTTTTTCAAATTTCTCACCACTAATTAGGTCTTTAATCACATAAAAACGAGTTATGAAGTCAAAAAATGTTACCTCTAAGTGTTTTCCCTTTGTTTTCCTCAAGAATCCCTCTCAAAAGCTTCAAACCCGGATGAAAATGGTGAAAGAATCCCTCAAATTCGCGAAGGCAACTATTTATATGTTCTGACCAGCGATTTCCGCATTTGCGGCCCTGGAACCGCATATGAGGTCCCACTTCTACGGAACAAGTGTCGCATCTATAACTTTCACTTAAAGACCCAGCTTTCGCATCTACGGAACTCTAACTGCATGAGCGTTTCCGCTTCTGTGGATATCGTACCGCATCTGCGGTCCCCAAACCGCAGATGCGAAAATACCAGAAGAACAGCTGCTGCAGCAACTTCACTCCAAAATTTCCTCTGTCAACTATCCGAATTCATCCCGAGGGCCCCGGGATCTCAACCAAAGGCATCAACATATCCTAAAATCTTATTCAAACTTGTACAAATCTTCAAAACACTTTAAACAACATAAAAACAACCAAAACACATCTGATTCAAGCCTAAGTTCCTATAATCTTCCGAATTCCTCTTTCGATGAAAAACCGAACCAAAACACGTCCGAATGACCTGAAATTTTGCACACACATCCCAAATGACATAACAAAACTATTGCAACTCTCGGAATTCCATTCTGACCCTCAGATCAAAATCTCACTATCGAACCGGAAACTTCCAAAATTCAACTTTCGGCATTTCAAGCCTAAATTAGCTACAAAACTCCAAAATTCACCCAACAGAGCTAACGGAACCATCAGATTTCCATTCCGGGTTGTCTTCATACTGTTCCGACTACGGTCAACTTTCCAATACTTAAACTCTCATTTAGGGACTAAGTATCACAAAACTCCCCGAAACTCAAAACCGAACATCCCGGCAAATGATATTAGCAGAAATAAACTTGGGGAAAGCAGTTAATAGGAGATCAGGGCGTTAATTCTTAAGACGACCGACCGGGTTGTCAGACTAGGAGAGGGCTAACATCTCATCCCCTCTTTCTGATTGTAGAAATGTTTTCGATATTATATTCTTGGAAATGTAATTATTTATAAGTATATGACACCTAATCCAAGTGAATAAGCCATGTAGTATTAGTTTGGATATGCCACCTCTTTCATTAAATTGAAAGAGTCAAAACTTCATATAGCATATGCTGCCACGTGGGGGTGGGTAGGGGGAATATTTAATCTTTATCCTATAATTAATAATTAATCAGGTATTATCCCGCTACCCGGTAATAATCCAATTACCCGCATAATTAAGAATTATCTCAAATTACCTAAATTTTTACTTATTTTAAATATAATTTATACGTCTTACTATCAGGTCATATGGTACCTTGTATGGTACTAGTCCATAAATATCTGGTATTATCCCCCGGCCTGTATTTGTCCCAAATAAACAACCTTCAACGAAACTCATTTTCTTTAATTTTTTTTCATGTACACTTTCCTTCATGGCACTTACTTATTGCTTGGTATAAATAGCATAAATATGTTACCTCCAGATAATTTCATCCCCGAGTCTACGGCAATTAACTGAAGATGGAACTTAAATGTACGAAAAATGTGAGATGTAACATCCTTCCCCCCTTAGAAACATTCGTCCTCTACTTTGGGAAATTTTTTGCCGGAGTCCCTTACGTACACTAGACTAAAACCAGCTTGTACGCAACCAAAAAACATACTATTCGTGCCATACATGGCCAATATCTATAAATAGCAAGACTTGGCTTTACACAACAGTCCGTTATAAATTCTAAGAGTCAAAATGAGAGCTTACCTAATGGCCTACTGGCCTGAATAGAGTTGTGCTTAGGTATCCCACCTCGAGCCATATCTTCAGTTTGAAATAGGTGGGGGCATTTAGACTTTATTTCTTCCTCAGCTTCCCACGTTATCTCTTTCACCTTTTTGCTTCTCCATAAAACCTTCACGGATGCTATCTCCTTATTTCGCAGCTTACAGATATGTCGGTCTACATGGCAACCGGAATTTCCTCGTATGGCAAGTCCTCTGTAATCTATAAATCATCCGTGGGCACCATTCTGGTAAGATTGCCAATGCACTTTCGTAATATAGATACATGAAAAATCGGATGAACAGACTCCAATTTCGAGGGCAATTCTAACTCATAAGATACTTGGCCCAGTCTATGAATAATCTTATAAGGCCCAATATACCGTGGGCTAAGCATGCCTTTCTTGCAAAACCTCTTCACACCTTTCATATATGACACTTTTAAGAATACCCAGTCATTAACCCCGAACTCTAAATCTCGTCGCCGTACGTCAGAATATGACTTCTGACACCCCTGAGCTGTCAACAGTCGCTGCTAGATAAGCTTTACTTTTTCTATGGCCTGCTGAACTAGGTCTGGCCCATGTAATCCAGATTCTCCAACATCAAACCACTCTATAGGATATCTGCACTTACGCCCATACAAAGCCTCGATTAGAGCCATCTGGATACTGGAGTGGTTACTATTATTATATGAAAACTTGACAAGAGGTAGATGTTCATCCAAACTTCTTTTAAAATCCATCACACATGCTCATAATATATCCTCGAGCATCTGAATCATGCGCTCGGCTTGTCCATCAGTTTGTAGATGAAAAGTTGTGCTGAGACTCACCTGAGTCCCTAAACCTTTCTGAAATGACCTCCAAAACTGTGCTATAAACTGGGCCCCACGGTCAGATATAATAGATATTGGCACTCCGTGTAGTCACACTATCTCCTTAATATATAACCTTGCATAATCTTCTGATGTATATGTATATCTGACCGGTAGAAAATGAGCTGATTTAGTAAGCCTATCGACTATCACCCATATGGAATCGAATTTACGATGAGAACGAGGTAAACCCGTGATAAAGTCCATGTTTATCGCCTCTCATTTCCATGTCGGGATCTCTATAGTCTACATTATCCCTCCGACTTTTGGTGCTCTATCTTCACCTGTTGGCAACTAGGGCATTGAGTGACATAGTCAGCAATGTTCTTCTTCATATCGTTCCACCAATACAAATCCTTAATGTCATGATACATCTTCGTCGACCCAGGGTGAATGGAGTACCACGAATAATGTGCCTCTGACATAATCCTGTCTCGCAGCCCTGCTACATCTGGAACACACAAACGACCCCTATATCTGAGAACCCCATCTCCTTTAAGTTCTAACAATGGCTTCCTCTGCTATGGAACCCTCTCTCTCAACTCGACCAACTCTAGGTGCTCGTACTGCCTCTTCTTTACTTTAGTTATGAGAGATGATTTAGCTGTATTTTGGTATACAACTCCTCCATTGTGAAAGTCTACTAACCGAATCCCCAAACAAGCTAATTGATGAATCTCTCTGATTTATTGTCCTTTTTCGGCCACTACATGTGCTAAGCTACCCATAGATCAGTGACTTTAAGGCATCTGCTACAACATTAGCTTTCCCTGGATGGAAGAGAATGATAACATCATAATCTTTTAATAACTCAAGCCATTGCCTCTATCATAAATTCAAGTCTTGTTGGCTTGAAGATATATTGCAGGCTTTTATGATCTGTGAACACATTAACACGAACACCATATAAATAATACCGGCATATCTCTGGGTCAAATAATCAAATTCCTAATTTATTTCATTGATGTAACTCTTTAGTTTCCTCTTTCTTCTGATCAACCTTTATGTCGGCTTAAATTATCTACCTCTCTAGGGTTCATTGTATTAGTTATTCCGTTTAGTCGTTCATGGGCACTGAGGAATATGCATGATACAATCCTTTAACAATTTAATCATTTGTTTATGACCTGGGCTTAATTCTTTCTTTAATGTATACCAGAATCTTCTATGGCTGTATATGATGCATGTACAAAACTCTGAACCCTTAAGGGCATTCATAACGTAACCAACTCTGGATCATTAGTCGAATAATTTCTTTCGTTCCAACTTAGCTTTCTTTCAAGGTAAGCTATTACTTTTCCTAGTCTTTCCGTCCCCAAGTTATGTCCATACTTAGCTTATCTTAGTGCCCACACATGCCAGAGTTTTTGTGTGAGACTGTTGTTACATGACCATTTCCTCTTTATGTCATTGTGCTTAGGTTAAAGCCTTCTTCCTTATTTCCTTAGCTAGTCTTTTGTTGTAGTACTTAGGGAGAACCCTTGACTCTCGTAAAGCTGTGAGCTTATTACGGACCTTTTGATGTCCTTCCTTGCCTATAATCATTCGTAGTTGCCTACCTTCGTGCAATTGTGCTTGTAGGGTTGCTTCTGATCTGATATTTTGACTGCCTTCCAGTGGTACTTTCTTTTATCCCCATAATACTCATACGGTACCTTTAACTACCCCAACTCCTATTTGAATTTAACTCAAGTATTATAATGACATTACTGCGAGACTAAATTCTCCATGTTGGGGTTTACTACATTTATCTTGCATGATCTACTGATTTGTCTGTAACTTTTTGACTAGTCATGACAAGGCTCTTCCTAAATCAACTACTAACTACTCATTCTCATATCCATATTCTGCATAACCTTTCTTGGGTTATTTCTTTATCTTAACTTACCTCAGGTACTGACTCCTTATCTATCAATAACATCCCGAGCAGGAACCCATACTTGCTTTTCTTGACGTCGTGCTTACATATAATTCTCGAATCGTAGCATATCTGTAGGATTTGGATAAATACAATGCCATCCCTTTCTCATTTTTATTGCATTCTTCCTTTATCATTCCATATTCCCCCCTTTAGGGGAGTACTAAGACTTGGAGCTACGACGACCTGCCAATAGATGTTTTTTTCTCCATTTTTGGCATCTTTTTATATCATCAACCCTTACTTACCTTGCGGTAATCCTTCTATACCAAGGATAACAAAATTCCTCACTCACAATGGTGGAACTTAGTGTAACTGGTACATATAGTCCCTTAAGCTTAACTTTGCTCACATTGCTTGCTTTAGGAAAGCGTTTTCCTGAATGACCATCCTCTGAATTCGTCATGGATCATCTTCTGTTGTCCATTCTATTACTGCTGGAACGCAATCTGGAATTATCATGATGCTGACTACTATCAAATCACTCAGTTCCTAATTCATGTTTAGTTTATCTTGTTCACCTTCCATATTGATTTCTATTACTCTGGGGTCTAAATTTCCCTTATGTTAATCACGTTAGAGTCACGAACTTATTTCGCGAAATGAGGACGTGACTGTATGGCCTATATTCTTTTGTTGTCTTAATGCCCATCACCCCTCATCTCTTTCTTAATTTGACTATAGGTTTTGTAATACTATCATCTTTTTGACCTACCGTTGTCATCCATATATCACATCTTACTCTTAATGCTTCATTAGCTCTCTTTTTATTTCTTGCTAACATTTGTGTCTATCACTTTATTATAAAACTTTCAACAAGATATTCTTTCACTTTTAGCTCTCCTTGCTTCATTCATCGGCTCTTCGGGTTTCTTAACCCCCTTGCTCTACCAGGGACGAGAGTCACACTAAGGTAATAATTATCCCTTCCAGGATTTCAGTGCCTATCTTCGGAATTTATTGATCACTCTAGTATTCTCATCTAATTGTAATATTCTAGAGTGTACCGCCTGGGTGTCTCACAAGGAGATCTATTAGCACCTTTGTAATATCCTTCGGAAATGTCAACTAACGCAAACCATCCATTCATCATTTTGGGTTACTCTAACCCCAGCCGGATCCTACTACCCTGTCCTTCCCTCAAACCATGTCCGTTAGCTCCCATAGGGCATGACTGAGATAGGTGTGGCTGATTGTATGTACATCTATTACCGTTGAAGATATTTCAAAATGCTTATATCTCCCTTCCTGAATGGTAAATAATGATAATCTTTATTAATTTTGGTACTTTGTACCATTATTCACCTTGCTTCTTTTACTTACTGCAACTTGTGCCTAACTTCCGATCCGTTATTCCTTTTTACCGTAAGAGTGGAGAAGTATTCTTTCCTAAAAGCTCCTTATCATGAACCGTTCACCTTTTAGTACATGTATGATCTGCTGAAGACCTTGCATTTACTAATCATAAGCAAGATGCAAAATCGAGTTCCTCTAATTCAACACTTCCACAGCTATATCTCTTAGCGATCATCTTTCTGAACGTAGGCATCGTCTTATTAGGAATAAAATAGAAGTTCAAAATTTGAATTCTTATAAGTGAGCTCTACTACACGATCTAGAGTAAGAAGAAAGAGTGACAATCCTAAATGCCTTGTAGCCTCCTGCTTATAAGTGTGGTGCACGACACACCAATAAACAAGACTCTACTAGACACAGCTTGTAGACTCCCTAGGACAGAACTGCTACCAACCAAATATACATACAGGGTCTACAAGCCCAACATATTGTACTAACTAATAGGATATGTCTACAAGCCTCTACTGGTGGATACACTGTGATCGAAATAGCTCTCAGACCTATTCATACCATATCTACATATATACACAAGATGTATATAAAGCACTAGACCCGACAACTCCGAAAGGAATGGAGCTTACCGATCAAGCTGAATTCGGGCAACACTTAATGAAGAGGTCTACCCGCCTGTCTGTCTGAACCTGCACGCATGAAATACAGCACCCCCACAAAAGGGACGTCTGTACGAAATAATGTACTGAGTATGTAAGGCAATATACTGAAAGCTGAAACTGAACTGATAATATAATAACTGCAAGTAACTGGAAGTAAAAGATAATCTGAAGATATGCTTACCTGTTGACACTAACTCAATTCTCTCAGTTTAGTAAGTAAAATAGTTGCCCAGCCCTATAAGGCTCGGTGTATATATATATATATATAACTGCTTTCCCATAGTAGGCTCGCTCATAGGCGCTCGGCCATACTAGGCTATGTATCTCAACAAACTAGGCTCGCTCATATGCGCTCGACCATAATAGGATCATCATATAACTTACCATCTGATCAGAGGTTGCCCAATAGGGGTCTGCCCATCGATTATAGCTCGATGGTAATGAAAATACTGTAATACTTTATATATAGACTCTCTGCTCTCTTTACTGTAAGAAGGAAATACTCAAATGAATATGAAGTCCCGATAAAGAGAATATTGTAACTTGCGAGACTAGCAAAATATATGTAAATTCCGGGATATGAACCTGGGGAGGAGGGGGGAGACCGGAACCCAGTGCCTCACCTATCATTGCATACCAACTTGCAAGATAACTGCAAATGCTAACTAAATGTCAATATAAAATTGGGCCAACAAGGCCGTCATAACTATTACAACTGACAAACCAACCAAATATATATACAAGGCCTGCAAGCCCAACATACCACTAACTATGGATATACTGTGATCGGAACAGCTCCTTGACCTACTCATAACATATATACGCATATATACAAGATGTACATAAGGCTCTAGACCCAGAAACTCCGAAAGGCATGGAGCTTACCAATCAAGCTAAACTCGGGCAACACTTATTGAAGAGGCCTACTCATCTGTCTGTCTTACTTGCACACATGAAATACAACGCCCCCAGAAAAGGGACGACAATACGAAATAATGTATTGAGTATTTAAGGTAATATACTGAAAGCTAAAACTGAACTGATAATATAATAACTTCAAGTAGTTGGAAGTCAAAGTTAATTTGAAGATATGCTTACCTGCTGATACTCACACAACTCTCTTAATATAGTAAGTAAAATAGTTGTCTGACCCTATAAGGCTCACTATAAATATATATATAACTGCTCTGCCATAGTAGGCTCGCTCATAAGCCTCGGCCATACTAGGCTCTGTATTTTGACCAGTTGGGCTCGCTCATAAGCGCTCGGCCACAGTAGGCTCGGTATATAACTTACCATCTAATAAGAGGTTGCTCAATAGGGGCCTGCCCATCGATTATAGCTCGATGGTAATGAAAATATTTTTAATACTGTATATATGTAAATTCTCTCCTCTCTTGACTGGAAAAAGGAAATAGTCAACTGAATATGAAGTCCCGATAGGGAGAATACTGTAACTTACAAGACTAGGAAAATATACGTAAATTTCGAGATATAAATTTTTTTTATGCCTCTTTATACAACTTGTATAATGACGAGATTATGCCAAAATGAAGGAAGAGATTATCCTTAACATACATGGAGTAGGAAAAATCCGTATGATATCCTTGGAAAAAGTTACACCGTACTCCCTTAGAACCGCAAGATTTTACGTTGCTAAAATTCTAAAAGTCTTCGTTATTTCATGATAGAAATCTGATTTTTGGAGTGTCTAATATTTCATCCTAAGTTAATGCCTTCGTAAGAGATTTTAGAATGAATCACATTTTGGACTTGTATTAAAACTTTGGAATGAATTTGCAAGATTTTGCTCTTAAATGTTTCAAGGTGGAGGTGTCTTGCTACTAGTTTATGAAGATGACACCTAATGTAATATAAGGATGAGTGACTTACATTATTAGTAGCTTGCTGCCACTTGGGGTGGGATGGGGTGGGGTGGGGTTTTTTATTTAATCTTGATCACTTATTAGGTAATTAGGTAATGTCCCGTTACTAGGTAATTAACCAATTACCCAAAAAATTGAGAATTATTCCCTCTTACTTAAAATATTACTCACTTTTCACATACCTTATACACCTTTCTAGCATGGGCATGTAGTACCTTGCATGTCACTATTCCATAAATATCGGGTATTTTAGCTCGGACCGTAGTTTACTCCAATATGCCAAACTTGGACGAAAAATTCAGTTTCTTTGACTTGCTTCCCCTTTCACCTTTATGAATTTATTCATCACTTGTGAAATAGCATAATCCTTATAATCTCCAAATAATATTTTACTTGGACTGATGTCAATTACCATACGACAAATCCAACGTAAAATACTACAGGGTGCAATATCGTCGTAACTTAATACTGCAAAGCATAACATCCCCGTAATGTAATAGTCCTGGGTGCAACACTATCGTAACTTAATACTACGAAGTGTAACATCACCATAATGTAATATTGCTGGGTGCAACACTGTCGTAACTTAATATTGGGAAGCATAACATCATCGTAGTGTAATACCGCAGGATGTAATATCGGCGTAATATACTCATGCAGAGGGTAACATTACCGTAATATATTACTACAGAGACGTAATATTGCGGGGCATAACATTATTCCCCCCTTTGGAACATTCGTCCTCGAATGTTGACTGATGCATTTATTATTTTCATAACTTATATATTCCGAATACTTTAGAACTTCCCTTGACATCTAGGCGACTGTTCTGTGAATGAGTCCTGAGTCCTGTGCATTCCCCCCTTACACCTCCTGCTCACACCACAACTTGTAGTCAGAATCCTTCCAATCTCGTAACTGTTACTACCTTTCATCATGAAGCCTGTACAATTTTGACCATGTAAGTGTGCCCAACCTCTAGGATTCATATGCAGAACTTGATAAGATGTCCATTTGGGCGTATATGAGTATGCTGAAGTTCTTCGCTCGGTACTTTGTTGAATTCACAAATATTGCTATATCTCATCGCATAGGTCCATTTAGCCATCCGTATAAATTTACTGCCATAACTGTTACTTTAATTTATCGTTTCTGAGGTCTGCTACCAAATCCTAGCTTACTCTCGTTGCTTATTCCATATGTATAAATTTATGTCCTTTCTAATTACTGCTCATCTTTAGAATGATGGCCCAATCTCATCTCATACTTTGTGACTTTTGTCCATCTATTGTTGATTCACCTTAATATTGATCTACAATATACCATTGATAACTTCAAACTTTTTACATAATACTTTTCCCCTAGGGCTTACTTTACCCCAACGAATATTCGAAGTGATTCCCATAATCGTATTTCATAGTGTCTCAATGTGATTCACCTTATGGGGGTATTTTAATTTCGTGCCGCTAGCGAAATCTTTTCTCCTTCTCTTCTTTTTTTTTAAAAATCATGATTCAAACGAAGGACAAAACGTCATCCTGTAGCTGTCGCAGTTATACCCTCATTTTATTACTAGGTCAACATTTCATTCTTTTAAATGCTATTAATCTTAGACTCCTTTGAGTTCATTAAAGCTATAGTGAGCTTTGTATAACATAGAGAAACTGTCTGCTCTTCGTCACCTTTTCACTTTTCCTCATCCTTACTCATGATTCCTTAAAACTTTATTGCTCTACCATACTTTATCTTGCGACCTATACATATCCATTTATAAACTTTCCTTCAACTTGCTTGCACCATAGATTTTGTTATGTTATTTTGGAACGTCAAGCGAGACATCACATCATTTCCAACTCTTATCTACTCTCTTAAATATATCTCTCAGTACTTAGAAATCATAGGCGAGAAGACATGCCACTGACGATGCCGCTATCATTCCCAGTTATTGGATCCTCATGCTTATAGCCTTCTATCCGAAAGTATGGACTATTCACAACTTTCTACATTTGAGTATCTCGTACGTTATTCACCTTTACCTTACTTAATTAAAATCTCATATTATATATTTTATCTCTTTCATAACATCCATTCCACATAGGTATGATTCACACCACAACTTGAAGCTCTATTATAATACTACAATCCGGTGGGAGCTTCATACTCACTTCTTATTACTGGCTTTATCGTAGAGCCGTTATAGACTATGGTTGTTGTACTATCTCTCTCGTACCTCTGATTTTTTTAAGGGAGATCCTGCAATGTTCTCAATCATGATATTTCTACCTTTCTAGGTCCAATAATAGACTCCTGATTACTTAGTTGATGTTACTCTTTAGTTTCCTCTTCCCTCTGATCAACCTCTATGTAGGCTTAAGCTATTTTACGATCTGTTGTTCATGGTATTAGTTATCCTGTTTATACTTTCATGGGCTTGAGAAATATGCATGGTACAACCCTTTAATAATTTAATCCTTCGTTTATGACTTGGGCTCAATTCTTTCTTTTAATGTATAGCAAAATCTTCTACGGCTGTATATGCTGCATGTATAAAACTCTGAACCCTTAAGTGAGTTCATAACATAACTAACTCTGGATCATTGATAGAATAATTTCTTTCGTTCTATTTTAGCTTTCTTTCAAAGTAAGCGATTACCTTTCCTGGCCTTTCTGCCCCCTTGTTGGGTCCATACTTAGCTTATCGTAGTGCCCACACATGCCAGAGTTTTCGTGAAACTCATATGATCTCGAATATTACGTTTAATTTTGCTTCTCGTTCATTAGTCACGGTAGGTTCCACTTCCTCTGGAGTGCTTATAATGTTGTTGTGAGGCTGTTATTACACGATCATTTATTCTTTAGGTCATTGTGCTTAAGTTGAAGCCTTCTTCCTTATTTCCTCAGGTAGTTTTTCGTTGTAGTACTTAGCGAGAACCGTTGACCCTCGTAAAGCTGTGAGCTTATTACGAACCTTTTGATATCCTTCCTTACCTATAATTAACTGTAGTTGCTTACCTCTGTGCCCTTTTGCATGTACGGTTGCTTCTGAATTGATATTATGATTGCCTTCTCAGTGGCACTTTCTTTTATCCCCATAACTGTCACGACCCAAACCGAAGGGATGCGACGGACACCCGATACCTTACTCAACCGAGTACCAATGTAACATATCTTTCTTATCATACTATCATGAGTAAATGAGCAATAAACTCCGTTATGAGATAACAAGAATAAAACATAAGGGAATATTCAACATATGATGACCCAACATGATATACAAACTTATACATGTGACATACGGGCCTATAAGTCCGACATGACCATTTATGATAAAACATAGGCCGACAAGGCCATACAAGTATCCATAAACCTGACATTTGTCTACAAGCCTCTAAGAGTACATAAAATCATAAAGGTTGGGACAGAGCCACGCCATACCAATCAATACATATCCAAAGCATACTGACCAAATAGGAAACTCCGTAGCAAGTGGAGTGCACCAACACCTCCGCTGAGCTAATAACCTACTAGGAGGAATGTAAACCTATCAAATGAGACCTGCGGGCATGAAACACAGCATCCCCAGGCATGATGTACCAAGTATGTAAGGCAGAAAAGCATAAACAAGAACCGTAATGTAAAGAGAGATAGAGGAGATACAACCTGTAACATCTACGTTCCTCTGGGGGCTACTGACATGAAATGCATTATACATATATATACATACACTTTTAAAAAGATACGCCTCTGTGGGCATCATCATATCATATCATACCCAGCCTCAAAGAGGACTCGGTAAAAATGTACCCGGCCATCATAAGGCTCGGTAGATCGTACCCGGCCATGTGGAGCTCGGTAAACCCAACTGATCAGTGGTTGCACAATAGGTGTCGTACCCGGCCGACTATAGCGCGACTCAGTAGAGTAAAATAGATACTATATATAATGCATGCTACACTCATGGAATCACGTTCTATACCTTTCGGAGTGACTTAAGGTCGTTGCACCTTAGATTAACATTATAGAAATCCATACCCTCAATATGAACCTCAGTAAGATTCAAGGATCATACACACTTGCTTAGAATAAATTTATAAGGAAAGAACAATATGGACAATCTTAGTTGCTAGGAGTAGATCCGCTATGAAATAGCATATCGTTTATGTTCGTTTCATTTTAGATCATGCCAAAAGAAATAAAGAAGTGCCTTAACATACCTTAACCATGGTGAGTCCTTAATACCTCCCAATAAACTCTTCAAACTACTCAACTCAATCTACCGTTGCATAAGGAGTTTCAAAATCAGTGTTGAATAAAGGCTAAGTCTGCAACTTAAACTTGTAGCTCGTTTATATAAATTCGGGCCGCATCTCCCCTATAACAAGAGACTCCTCCAATACCATATACCAAAAACAATTACCAGAGAAATTCAGCAATAAATAATTATCAATAACAAGACACTATAAAACTACAACAAGTCCTAATTATTTTACGACGAGCGACAAGCTCCAATTGGAATTCGTATACCCCATATCATCCCTTATAGACTTTTTAATTTAACTTAATAGTATCATTAACATGATAATGAAGTCATTAATCAATAATTTCAGCCTTATACCATATATCCATAACAAAGAAAATGATCTACAACTCAAATTATTCTTAATTAGCAACTTTATTCACTAGTTCAAGTCTAGTTCATCCATTTAATTTAACCAATGCCAAGATAACCTTAAGCGCCTATAGGAATACAAGATAATTACATCCTACAGTGGATACAAGTTGAAATACATATTATATTTAGCTTACAACAACCCAATACACCCCAATCAATTCATACCAAAAACAACAACTATAGTAGTGTCCAACACCCCGAAAATATTACAAAGAATGACTAATCCATAATTTTTCCATTATTTGGTTATTCTACGCACCATTTATCCTCCAAAAACTTCATTAAATATCAGCAAAATATACAGCCCAAAAGCTACACGAAACAACCCACAAAATAGTCCATTACAAATTAAATAACTCGAACTCACGGCTTCCGATCACCGTCCCGTGAGTTCTAACTATTATGAAATGAATTAATCAACCTTACTTGATATTTAAGATCTTGAAATCAGAAATTAGGCATTTTTATTAACTTCAAAATACCTTCCAATACTCAAACTAGAAAGAAAAAGAGAGGCTATATGGCGTTACTTACGTCGTGGGGATCATTCTAGCGTTATTGCTTCGTGATTTCGTGCCTTGGACGATAATCTAGTTGTATAACCTTGTGGAAAAATTAAGGGTGAGGTTAGGGGTCTTATTTGGTCGAGCTCTTTGGAATTATGCTGAAACAGACGACATAGGAAGATAAATATCCATTTTGGTTGAAAAGTCAAAAGGTGCTACTTGGCACCATCTCATTGGCCCTTTTTCAAACACTTATATCTTATTATCCGGATGTCGTATGAAGGAATGGTTAAGAGCATTGAAAACTAAATTCCAAGACCTTCAATTTGGTATATAATATGTCCCAAAAATATCTCATATAGCACAAAAAATGTATTACTCAAAAAGCTCAATTACAAGGCAAATCCTTAGTCTGTTTTTCTGCTACTTAAATCCGATTTTTTCCAAAATTTATACTTCATATTCAAACATCATATATAGTCATATCATGGCTTTAAACTCATTTAAATTATGATTAACAAGTATCATATTCATCTTAACTTACTTAACACTTCGGCAAACCTTTCTTATCCTTGTAGAAGGATTTTATCTTTTTTGAGCTTACATTAGATAATCCTATAAAAATAGTAACGTCGGAAGCACGGGGTGTAACAACATGTACCATTATAAACATTTGTCCTTGAATATTAACTTTAGAAGGCTTGAAAAAAAATGGGACGTAACGTCAAATATACTTTCAAAGAGGATCTCATTTCTGAGGTTACATTAAGTGACTTACGGCGCACTTTCACGTAGAAAACATGGGTTGTAACATTACTCTTCCCCTTGGAACATTCTTCCTCGAATGTTGATTGATGCGCACCTCATTCTCATACCATATGGCTCTTATGAATACTTTAAGATTGTTCTTTGTCGTATAGGCAATTGTTATGTGAATCAATTTAAAAACCAGGGCATTCCTCCATTTAGGCCTATTCTCATCTCGCGAATCATGGCCAGAGTTCTTCCAATCTCGTAACTTTGACCACCTTTTATGATATATCCTATATGACTTTGTTCTTTTATGCACGACTCTTCTCTCCTTTTTCTTCCAGCTTTTATCCAATCTTTTGGCTTCGCTTGTGAATACATATATAGAACTATGACAAGATGTCCCTCTGGGCATATATAAGTATACTTAATTTCTTCGCTTGGTACTTTGCTGAATGTACGACTATTGCTATATTACGTTTTATAGCCTTGGTTATCTATCCTTATGGCTTTAATGCATCTTGGTAGGTCATATTGTACCACAAACTTACTTCAGCTTATTATTACCGAGGTGTGCTACACAACTCCAGGTTACTTTCTCATTTCTTGTCCCATAGACTACTGGCGCAACCCTGCCACATTAGAAACATATAATCGACCTCGATATCTGAGGACTCCATATGTAACTTTAGAGCTTCCACTTCCCTCTCAGCCTGTAAGTGGGCTTAGGCTATCTTCCAATCTTCAGGTTAAAGTATTATTCATTACATTATCCTTTCACGGTCTCTATGTTGCATCCATGATATAATATTCTAACAATTCAAGCCTTTGTCGGTGATGTGGACTTAATTCTTTCTGTTAACTTATACTGAAGCCTCTTATATCTGTATGAAGGTCAAAATATATGCTGTATGGATATAACTCTAAAATATTAAGTGCTTTCACCGCGTAACTAACTCTGGGTCATTGATTGAATAATTCCTTTCGTGCCTTCTCTACATTCGTTAAATGTAAGCAATTACTTTTCCTGGTCATTCTGCATGAATACTTGGCTTGTCTTATTTCCTACGAATACTATAATTTCCTGTACCTCATATGATCTAACATCACCTTTGATTTTTTTCCATTCATTAGCCACTATAGGCGCCACTTTCTTATGGAGTGTATACCATATTGTAGTGAGACTGTTGTTACAAGACCATTTATTCTTTATATCGTTATGCTTAAGTTGAAGCCTTCTTCCTTATTTTCTCAGCTAGTCTTTCTTTGTAGTACTTAAGGAGACCTTCTGTATCTTGTAAAGTTACGATCTTGTTATACTGTATACCGAAGGAATTTTCGATGTTCTTACTCGCCTACAAACATCCTTAGTTAGATACCTTCGTGCCCTTGTGCTCGTAGGGTTAATTCTAGACTCAAATTTTGATTGTCTCCTTAGTGTCACTCTCAATTATTTCCGTAACACTTATACGATACCTTTAAATACCCTAACTCCTATCTGAACATTTCTCAATGGTTATGACGTCATATCTGTGAGACTGAATTCACTATGTTAGGATTCAGTACGTTTATCTTGCATGATCTGCTGATTTACTTATAACCTCTTGTCTAGCCATAACTTGGCTCTTCCTAAATCAACAACAAACTACTCGTTGGTCCATTCTCATATCTATATTCCTCGTAATCTCTCTTTAGTTATTTGCTTTGTCTTAAGTTACCTCTCGCGCTAGCTCCTTATGTATCAAGTGTTAGTTTGCACTTATTTATCAATATCATCGGGTGCGCAACTTACCGCTTCTCTCTGGCGTCATGCTTGCATAATGTTCTGGAGTCATATCATATCTATAGGATCTGAATAGATGCAATCTCATTACTTTCACCCTTTTACCGCATTCCTCATTTACTATTCCATAGTTACCTCTTCATTTTGTCACTTTTTTCACATCTTCGCTAACATCTTACTCGCCATGCGGTAACCTCTATTTACCGGGGATAATTGAATTTATTACGCACAAGGGTGACACTTAGTGTAACTGGCACACTTACTCCCTTAAGCTTAACTCTGCTCCACATGCTTGCTTTAGGGAAGCATCTTCGTGAATGAACCTTAAAGTTTATTATTTTATTGTCCATTCTATTATTGTCGGAATGTTATCTCTGAAATTCTCATCATATCAACCTTTATAAAATCCTTCAGTCCCTAATTCATATTCGATTTCTCTTGTTCACCATCCCATGCTAATTTTTATTACTCTGGGGTCTAACCATTCCTCCTAGTAATCACGTTGAAGTCATCAACTCATTTCTCGAAATAAGGATATGACATTATGGCTTATACTCTTTTATTGCCTCAAGGCCTATCACCTCTTGTATTTTCCTTCACTTGACTATAGACTCTGTCATCGTGTCATATTTTGATTTATTGTTATCACCCATATATCACATCTTACTCATGATGCTTCATTTACTCTCTGCTTATTCTCCGGATAATATTTTTTGTCTATCACTTTATTTTGAAAACTTCAACAAAAAGTTCTTTCCCTTTTAGCTCCCTTAGCTTCATCTCACTGACTCTTTTGAATGCTTAACATTCTCCTTTTTTTTACTCGGGGCTAGAGTCATACTAAGGTAAATATTTGTCCCTTCTAGGATCACATTGCCTATCTTCTGAAATTTTTGAATTTTCCAGTATTCATATCTGATTGTACTACTTTAGAGTTCACCATCTGGGTGTCTCATAAGGAGATCTATTACCACATTTGCACCATCTTTCGGAAACATTAGTTAATGATAACAATCTATCCACAATCTTTGGGTTACTCAAACCCGAACTGAATCTTGATATCACATTCTTCTCTTAAACTATATTTGTTAGCTCCCATAGGGCATAACTGAGATAGGTGTGGTCAATTGTACATATCTCCATAATATTGAAGGTAACACCAATACTTACATTTCTCTGCCTGAATTGTAAATATTGATAATCTTCATTAACTAGGTACCTCGTACTCTTCGTTATCTTACTTGTTTTACTTGCTGAAACTTGTGTCTACTTTTCGATTCTCTTATTCCTTTTTACCATATGAATGGATAGATATTCTTGTCTTAGGACTCCTTATTAAGAAGCTTACACATCTTAGTACACACATGATCTGGTGAAGACCCCACATTTGCTCATCATAAGCATGATGCAAAATCGAGTTCCTCTGACTCAACTCTTCCACAACCACATTCAATATCATACCAACTGTATGTTTGGATGAGGTATCGTTGTATTACGAATACAATAGAATTTAGAAGTTTGAATTCTTATAATTGAGCTCTACAACACGATCTAGAGTAAGAAGGAAGAGTGACAACCCTAAATGCCCTGTAGCCTCCTTCTTATAAGTGTGGTGCACAACACACCCATAAACAAGACTCTACTAGACACGGCTTGTAGACTCCCT
This sequence comes from Nicotiana sylvestris, assembly GCF_000393655.2. Lineage (NCBI taxonomy): Eukaryota > Viridiplantae > Streptophyta > Magnoliopsida > Solanales > Solanaceae > Nicotiana > Nicotiana sylvestris. The sequence goes on along the minus strand of NC_091059.1, from coordinate 125,444,998 downwards.
AGGACAGAACTACACTGATAGCACTTCTGTCACGACCCAAACCGAAGGGCTGCGACGGACACCTAGTGCCTTACTTAACCGAGTACCAACGTAATATATCTTTCTTATCATACTATCATGAGTAAATGAGCAAGAAACCCCGTCATGAGATAACAAGAATAAAACATAAGGGAATACTCAACATATGAAGACCCAACATGGTACACAAACTTATACATGTGACATATGGGCCTATAAGGCCGACATGACCATTTGTAAACTCAAAACATAGGCCGACAAGGCCATACAAGTATCCATAAACCTAACATTTGTCTACAAGCCTCTAAGAGTAAATAAAATCATAAAGGTTAGGACAGGGCCCCGCCATACCAATCAATACATATCCAAAGCATACTGACCAAATAGGCAACTCCGGAGCAAGTGAAGTGCGCCAACACCTCCACTGAGCTGATAGCCTACTAGGAGGAATGTCAAACTATCAATTGGGACCTGCGGGCATGAAACGCAGCATCCCTAGGGAAAAGGTACGTCAATACCAATAAAGTACTGACTATGTAAGACAGGAAAGCATAAACAAGAACAGTATTGTAAAGAGAGATAGAGAAGATACAACTTATAACATCTACGTACCTCTAGGGATACTGACATGAAATGCATAATATATATATACATAAACTTTTAAAAACATACGCCTCTGTGGGCTTCATCATCATCATATCGTACCCGGCCTCAAGGAGGACTCGGTAAAAATATACCCGGCCATCATAAGGCTCGGTAGAATCATACCCGGCCACGTGGAGCTCAGTAAACCCAATTTATCAGTGGTTGCACAATAGGTGCCATACCCGGCCGACTATAGCGTGGCTCGGTAAAATAAAATAGATACTATATATAATGCATGCTAGACTCATGGATTCACGTTCTAAACCTTTCGGAGCGTTGCACCTTAGATTAACATTATAGACATCCATACCCTCAATATGAACCTTAGTAAGATTCAAGGAACATACACACTTTCTTAGAATAACTTTATAAGGAAAGAACAACATGGACAATCTTAGTTGCTAGGAGTATATCCGCTATGAAATAGTATATCGTTTATGTTCGTTTCATTTTAGATCATGCCAAAAGAAAGAAAGAAGTGCCTTAACATACCTTAACCATGGTGAGTCCTTAATACCTCCCAAGAAACTCTTCAAACTACTCAACTCAAGCAACCATTGCATAAGGAGATTCCAAATCAGTGTTGAATAAAGGCTAAGTCTGCAACTTAAACTTTTATCTCGTTTATATAAATTCGAGCAGCATCTACCCTGTAACAAGAGCCTCCTCCAATACCATATACCAAAAACAATTTCCAGAGAAATCAAACAATACATAATTATCAATAACAAGACACCATAAAACTACAACAAGTCATAACTATTTTACGACGAGCGACAAGATCCAATTGGAATTTGTATACCCCATATCATCACTTATAGACTTTTTACTTTAACTTAATAGTATCATTAACATAATAATAAAGTCAGTCATCAATAATTCCAGCCTTATACCATATATCCATAACAAAGAAAATGATCCACAACTCCAATTATTCTTAATTAGTAACTTTATTCACTAGTTCATGTCTAGTTCATCCATTTAATTTAACCAATGGCAAGATAACCTTAAGCGCATGTAGGAACACAATATAATTACCTCCTATAGTGGATACAAGTCGAAATCCATGTTATATTTAGCTTACAACATCCTAACACACCCCAATCAATTCTTACAAAAAACGATGACTATAGTAGTGTCCAACACCCAGAAAATATTACAAAAAATGACAAATCTATCATTTCGCCATTATGTGGTGTTTCTCCACACCATTTATCCTCCAAAAAATCCATTAAATAGCATCAAAATATACAGACCAAAAGCTACACGAAACAGCTCAGAAAACAGTCCATTACAAAACAAATAACTCGAACTCACGGCTTCCGATCACCGTCCCGTGAGTTCTAACTATTATGAAACGAATTAATCAACCTTACTTGATATTTAAGATCTTGAAACCAGAAATTAGTAATTTTTATTAACTTCAAATACAATCCAAAACTCAAACTACAAAGAAAAGAGAGGCTATATGGCGATACTTACGCCGTTGGGATCGTTCTAGTGTTATTGCTTCGTGATTTTGTGCCTCGGATGATAATCTTGTTAGATTACCTTGTGGACAGATTAAGGGTGAGGATAGAGGTCTTATTTGGTTGATCTTTCTGGAATTATGAAGAAAGAGACAACATAGGAAGATAAATATCCATTATGGTTGAAAAGTCAAAAGTTGCTACTTGGCACAATCTCATTGGCCCTTTTTCAAATACTTATATCTTTTTATCTGGATGTCGTATGAAGGAACGGTTAAGAGCGTTGGAAGCTAAATTCTGAGACCTACAATTTGGTATATAATATGTCCCAAAAAGATCTTATATAGAACACAAAATGTATTACTCAAAAAGCTCCATTACAAGGGAAATCCTTAGTCGGTTTTTCCGCAACTTAAATCCGATTTTTCTCAAAATTTATACTTCATATCCAAACATCATATATAGTTATATCATGGCTTTAAACGCATTTAAATTATGATTATCAAGTATCATATTCATCTTAACTTACTTAACACTTCGGCAAACCTTTCTTATCCTTGTAGAAGTATTTCATCCTTTTTGAGCTTACATTAGATAATCCTATAATGATAGTAACGTCGGAAGCACGGGGTGTAACAACATGTACCATTATAAAAATTTGTCTTTGAAAATGTACTTTTAAAGGCTTGAAAAAAAATGGGACGTAACGCCAAATATACTTTCAAAGAGGATCTCATTTCTGAGGTTACATTAAGTGACTTACGACACACTCCCACATAGAAAACATGGGTTGTAACAGTAACACTCATACGGTACCTTTAACTACCCCGACTCTTGTTTGAATAAATCTCAAGTATTATAATGTCATTACTAGGAGGCTGAATTCTCCATGTTGGGGTTTACTACATTCATTTTGCACAATCTATTGATTTGTCTGTAACTTCTTATCTAGTCATGACTAGGCTCTTCTTGGATCAACTACTAATTACTCATTGACTCATTCTCATATCCATATTTTGCGTAATCTTTCTTGGGTTATTTTCTTATCTTAACTTACCTTACGTACTGGCTCCTTATCTATCAATAACATCCCGTGTAGGAAGCCTTACTTGCTTTCTTTTTTCTTGACATCGTGCTTAAATAATATTCTGGAATCATAACATATATAAAAAATTTGGATGAGCGCAACCACATCCCTTTCTCATGTTTTTTTTCGCATTCTTCCTTTATTATTCCATATTCCCCCTTTAGGGGAGTACTAAGACTTGGAGTTATGATGACCTGCCTATAGATGTTTTTCCTCTTCATCTTTGGTGTCCTTTCACATTATCAATGACCCTTACTCGCCTTGCGATAATCCTTTTGTACCAAGGATAACAAAATCCTTCACTCGCGATGGTGACACTTAGTGTAACTGGAACATACAATCTCTTAAGCTTAACTTTGCTCACATTTCTTGCTTTAGGGAAGCGTCTCCCTGAAAGACCATTCTCTGAATTCATCATGGGTCTTCTTCTGTTGTCCATTATATTGTTGCTGGAATGCAATCTGAAGTTCTCATGATGCTGACTATCATCAAATCACTCAGTTCCTTATTCATGTTTAGTTTATCTTATTCACCAGACCATACAGATTTCTATTACTTAAGGGTCTAACTTTTCCTATTGTTAATCACATTAGAGTCACGAACTTATTTCCTGAAATAAGGGTATGACTGTATAGCCTATACTCTTTTATTGGCCCATCACCTTTCATCGCTTTCTTCATTTGACTATAGGTTCTGTAACACTTTACCGTTGTCATCCATGTATCGCATCTTACTCATAATTCTTCTTTATCTATCTTCTCATTACTCTGCTAATATTTCTGCCTATCCCTTTCTTGTGAAAATTTTAGCAAGACATTATTTTGTTTTTTTATCCCCTTGTTTCATCCATCGGCTCTTCGGGTTTCTCAACGTCTTCGCTGTACTAGGGACGAGAGTCACACTAAGGTAATATTTATCCCTTCCAGGCTTTCAGTGCCTATCTTCTGATTTTTTTTTATTATGCTAGTATTTTATTTTAGAGTACATCATCAGGGTGTCTCACAAGGAGATCTATTAGCACATTTACAATATCCTTCGGCAATGTAAACAAACACAAGCAATCCATTTACAAATTTGGTTTACCCTAACCCCAGTCGGATCTTGATATCTCGTCCTTTTCTTAACTATACCTGTTAGCCCCCATGGGGCATAACTGAAATGGGTGTGACCAATTGTATATACCTCTATTACTGCTCAAAAGGCTTATATTCTTCTGCCTGAATTATAAACACTGTTAACCTTCATTAACTAGGCGCCTCGTACCCTTATTCATCTTACTTCCTTTGCTTGTTGAAACTTGTATTCTTCGTAATCTCTCATTGTCTTTCACCATAAAGGTGGATAGGCATTCTTGCCTTAAGGCTTCTTATCAAGAAGCTTACACCTTTCACTACATCCATGATCTGCTAAAGACCTCACATTTACTAATCGTAGGCATCATACAAAAATCCAATTCCTCTAACTCAGCTCTTTCTCAACTACCTCTCTTTCCAACCTTTTTTCCGGATGTAGGTATGGTCTTATTACGAATGATATAGAATTTCGGAGTTTGAATTCTTATAAGTGAGCTCTACCACACGATCTAGAGTAAGAAGAATAAGTGACAATCCTAAATGCCCTGTAGCCTCCTGCTAATAAGTGTGGTGCACAACACACCCATAAACAAAACTCTACTAGACACGGCTAATAGACTCCCTAGGACAGAGCTACTCTAATAAAACTTTATTTACACCCCAAACCCGGGGGGAGGGGGGGGGCGACACCGGCACCCAATGCCTCAACTATCCTTGCGTACCAACTTGCAACTAAGGGACTCTGAACATATGATGTCATACTTTAGCCAAGGGCCACATTGCAAGATAACTGCGAATGCTGACTAAATATCAATATAAAATCGGGCCGACAAGGCCGTCATAACTATTACAGTTGACAAAACAACCAAATATACATACGAGGACTGGAAGCCCAACATATTACACTAACTGACATGATGTGTCTACAAGCCTCTGCTGATGCATATACTATGATCAGAATAGCTCCATGACCTACTCATAACATATATACGTATATATGCAAGATGTACATAAGGCTCTAGACCCGGAAACTCCAAAAGGAATGGAGCTTACCGATCAAGATGAACTCGAGCAACACTTATTGAAGAGGCCTACCCGTCTGTCTGTTTGACCTGCACGCATGAAATGCAGCGCCCCAGAAAAGAGACGTCAGTACAAAACTGAGTATGTAAGGAAATATACTAAAAGCTGAAATTGAACTAATAATATAATAATTGCAAATAGCTGGAAGTCAAAGATAATCTGAAGATATGCTTACCTGCTGATACTGACTCAACTCTCTTAATATAGTAAGTAAAATAGTTGTCCGACCCTATAAGGCTCGGTATATATATATAATTGCTCTGCCGTAGTAGGCTCGCTCATAGGCACTCGGCCATACTAGGCTCTGTATCTTAACTAACTATGCTCGCTCATAAGCGCTCGACCACAGTAGGCTCAGTATATAACTTACCATCTGATTAGAGGTTGCCCAATAGGGACCTACCCATCGATTATAACTCGATGGTAATGAAAATACTTTTAATACTGCATATATATAAATTCTCTGCTCTCTTGACTGGAAGAAGGAAATACTCTACTGAATATGAAGTCCCGATAGGGAGAATATTTTAACTTATAAGACTAGGAAAATATACGTAAATCATAGCAGTTATGTCCTAGGGAGACTACAAGTCGTGTCTAGTAGAGTCTTGTTTATGGGTGTGTTGTGCACCACACTTATAAGCATAAAGCTACAAGGAATTTAGGATTGTCACTCTTTCTTCTTACTCTAGATTGTGTGGTAGAGCATACTTATAAGAATTCAAATTCTGAAATTCTTTTTTTATTCATAATAAGATGATACCTGCATCCGGAAAGAAGCATTAGAAAGAGAGATAATTGTGGAAGAGCTGAGTCAGAGGAATTGGATTTTTGTAAGATGCCTACGACAAGTAAATGTGAGGTTTTTAGGAGATCATGGGTATTATGAAAGATGTAAGCTTCTTGATAAGAAGCCTTACGGCAAGAATATCTATCCATCTTTATGGTAAAAGACAGTAAGAGATTAAGAAGATAAATACAAGTTTCAACAAGCAAAGGAAGTATGATGAAAAAGGATACAAAGGGCCCAATTAATGAAGGTTAACGACGTTTATAATTGAGGCAGAGGAACATAAGCTTTTTGAGTTATATTCAATAGTAATAGAGGTATATACAATTGGTCGCACCCATTATAGATATGCCCTATGGGGGTTAACAGAAGTAGTATAAGAAGATATGATGGATGAATCATTTGGGTCAGTTGGCATTTCTGAAGGATATTGCAAATGTGCAAATAGATCTCTTTATGAGACACCTAGATGGTGCACTCTAAAATAGCGCAACCAGATATGAGTACTATAAAGACATGCACTATAAGCCTTGAAGGGATAAATATTACCTTAGTTTGACTCGCACCCCTAGTAAAACGAGAACGTTGAGCAACCCGAAGAGTCGGTGGATGAAACAAGGGGAGAAAAAAATCAAAAGAATGTCTTGCTGAAGTTTTCACAAGAAAGGGATCGGCAGAAATATTAGCAGAGTAATGAGAAGAGAGATAAGGAAGAATTATGAGTAAGATGCGATACATGCATGACAACGGTAGAGTGTTACAGAACCTATAGTCAAATGAAGAAAGAGACAAAAGGTGATGGGCCTTAAGAAAATAAAAGAGTATAGGCCATATAATCATATCCTCATTTCAGGAAATAAGTTCGCGACTCTAACGTGATTAACAACAGGAAAAGTTAGACCCTTGAGTAATAGAAATCAGTATGGACTGGTGAATAAGATAAACTAAACATGAATAAGGAACTGAGTGATTTGATGATAGTGAGCATCATGAGAACTTCAGATTGCATTCCAGCAATAATAGAATGGTCAATAGAAGAAGATCCATGATGAATTCAGAGAATGGTCATTCAGGGAGACACTTCCTAAAGCAAGCAATGTGAGAAAAGTTAAGCTTAAGAGACTGTTTGTGCCAGTTATACTAAGTGTCACCATCGCGAGCGAGGGATTTTATTATCCTTGGTATATAAAGATTACTGCAAGTCGAGTAAGGGTCATTGATGATGTGAAAGGACGCCAAAGATGGAGAGGAAAAACATCTATAGGCAGGTCGTCGTAGCTCTAAGTCTTAGTACTCCCTTAAAGGGGGGAATATGGAATGCTAAAGGAAGAATGCGATAAAAATGAGAAAGGGATGAGATTGCACTTATCTGAATCCTACAGTTATGCTATGATTCCATAATGTTACTTAAGCATGATGTTAGAAAAAGGAAGTAAGTTTTCTTGCCCGGAAAGTTATTGATAAATAAGGAGCCAGTGCAAGAGGTAAGATAGACAAAGGAAATAATCTAAGAAAGATTATGAAGAATATGGATATGAGAATGGGCCGATGAGTAATTAGTAGTTGAATTACGAAAAGCCTAGTCATGACTAGACAAGAAATTACAGACAATTCAGCAGATCGTGCAAGATAAACATGGTAAAACCCAATATAGTGAATTCAGCCTCGCAGTAATGTCATTGTAATACTTGAGAAATATTCATATAGGAGTTGGTATAGTTAAAGATATCATATGAATGTTATGGAAATAAAATAGAGTGCCACTTGGAAGACAGTCAAAATGTCAATTCAGAAGAAACCCTACAAGCACAAGGGCGTGGTGGTAAGAACTACGGATAATTTTAGGTGAGTACGAACATCAAGAATTCCATCGAGTAAGCGATGTAATAAGCTCACAGTTTTACAAGCGTCAGAAGGTCTTTCCTAAGTACTACAACGAAATACTAACCGAGGAAATAAGGAAAAAGGCTTCGACCTAAACATGATAACTCGAAGGAGAAAAAAAATGGTCATGTAATAACATTCTCACCCCAACATTGTATGCACGCTTAGAAAAAGTGGCACCTATCGTGGCTAATGAATGGGTAGTAAAGTCAAAAGTAATATTTGAGATCATATGAGTTGCACAAAAATTCTGGCATGCGTGGGAACTAAGATAAGCTAAGTATGCACGCAACAAGGAGGCAGAAGACTAGGAAAAATAATAGCTTAAATTTAAAGAAAGTTGAGAAAAAATGAAAGGAGCTATTCGATCAATGATCGAGAGTTGGTTACGTTGTGAATGCACTTGCGATTTCTGAGTATACATATATGTTGACAATCATACAACCGTAGAAGATTCCGATATAAGTTAAAAGAAAGAATTGAGTCCAGGTCATAGACAAAGAATTGAATTGTTAGAAGATTATATCCTGTATATTCTATAGCGTCCATGAAGGACTAAAGTAACAACTAGTACCATGAGCCACAGATCGGAAGATAGCTCAAGCCTACACCAAGATTGATCAAAGGGAAGAGGAAACTAAAGAGTAACATCAACTAAATAAATCAGGAGTCTAATTATTGGACCTACAAAATTATAAAAATCATGATCGAGAACATTGCAGAATCATCAGACGTACAAGAGAGATAGTACAACAACCATAGTCTATAACGGCTCTACGATAAAGCTAGTAAGAAAGGTAATAGCCTCATAAGAAGTCAGTATGAAGCACCCACTGGATTGTAGTATTATAATTAAGCTCCAAGTTGTAGATGTGAATCGTACCTATATGGAATGGAGTTTATGAAAGAAATAGAAGATGTGATGTGAGATTTTAAAGTAAGTATGGTAAAGGTGAACAACGTACGAGATACTCAAATGAAGAAAGTTGTGAATAGTCCATACTTCAGATAGAAGGCTATAAGCACGGAGATCCAATAACTGGGAATGATAGAGGCATCGTCGGCGTCATGTCTTCTAGCCTATAGTATCTAAGTACTAAGAGATAAAGTTAAAATAGTGGAGAAAAGTTGGAGACGATGTGATGTCTCGCTTGACGTTTCAGAATAACATAAGGAAATCTATGGTGCAAGCAAGTTGAAAGAAAGTTGCGAGTAGTATAAATGGATATGTATAGGTCGCAAGCTAAAGTATTGCAGAGCGATAAAGTTTTAAGGAAATATGAGTAAGGATGAGGAAAGGCAAGTGAAAAAGTGACGAGAATGGATAAGTCCTCAGGATTAAGTCCATGGAAACAAGAGAGATAATGGTTTCTCTAAGTTATTGAAAGTTCAGTATAACCTGAATGAATTCAAAGGAGTCTAAGATTAATAGCATTTAGAAGGAATGAAATGTTGACTTGGTAATAAAATGAAGGTATAATTGCAAAAGATACAGGATGACGTTTGGTCCTTCTTTTAAATAATGATTTTTAAGAAAGTAGAAGAGAAGGAGAAAATATTTCGCTGGTGGTACGAAATTAGAATACCCCCATTAGGTGAATCACATTGAGACACTATTATGGAAATCACTTCGAAAATTCCTTGATATAACGTAAACCCTAGGGGCAAAGTATTACGTAAGAAGTTTCAAGTTATCAGTGGTGTATTATAGATCAATATTGAGTTTAATCAACAATGGATGGGTAAAAGTTTTAAAGTATGAGTTGAGATTGGATCATCAGTCTTAAGATAAATAATAATGAAGAAGCGTTAAAGGATTTAGCTTTATGCATATAGGATAAACAACAAGAGTAATATGGAGTTCGGTAGCAGACCTCAGGAACGATAAATTGAAGCATGAATTATGGTATAGTATGGTCTACTTAGATTTAGTAAATCTAATAACGTCCAGAGGGACAACTTGACATAATTTCGTATATGTTCACAAAGTGAAGCCTAGAGATTGGCTAAAAGCTGGAGGGAAAGAGAAGAGAAGAGTCGCATAGGCGCACATACAAAGTTAGAGTCGTAAAGGCTGCATGATAGAATGTAGCAACAGTTTCGAGGTTAGAATGATTCCGACTACAAGTCGCGGTGTGAGAAAGAGGATTAAAAGGGGGAATGCCCTAGCCTTTGGGATTCATTCATAGAACAGTTGCCTAGATGGAAAGAGGAGTACTAAAGTATTCTCAAAAGTTATGGGTAATGAGAATGATAAGTGCATCAGTCAACATTCGAGAACGAATGTTTCAAAGGAGGGAATAATGTTACACCCCATGTTTTCGTACGTGGAAGTGTTATATCCCACATTTTGTAGATAAAAGTTTCGTCGTAGGTTAATCGACATAGACTCGAGGATGAGATTATCTTGAGGTTATACGCATTTATGCTATTTATAACAGGCGATAAGTAAGTGTCGTGGAGGTTAAAGGGTAAACGAATCAAAGAAAATAAGTTTCGTTGAAGGTTGTCGATTTAAGATAAAATACGGTTCGAGCGATAACACTCGGTATTTATGGACTAGTGTCATACAAGGTACCACATGACCATAATAGCAAGATATATAAAGTATGTTAAAAGTGAGTAGTATTTCAAGTAATTTGAGATAATTTTTAATTATGTGAGTATTTGGTTATTTGTAAATTTTTGAGGGAATATTAGCAATTTACTAGAAACGGGTAGATAAGCTTAAAGAAAATACCTCCAAAACGTGGCAGCAATGTAAGATTGTTAGATAAGCCTTATAATGACTAGGTAAATTAGGTACTAGATGACTTAATTAGGGAATTTTGAGCAAAAGTCATCTTTATCAAGTGGGCCCCACAAACATCAAAGATAACTATATCATTTAAGAATGGTATGCATATCATTTATATGACTCCATTACAAAGTAAGAAGACTGACGTGAGTTTGCTTCAGAAATTTCATACGAAATTACACTGCGTAATAGCAACGAGATTTTGCGATTCTAAGGGAGTACCGTACAATCTTTCTCAAGAATATCATACGAATTTTCCCCTACTTCGATATGCCATTACGTGTTATCGCAATTGACGTGTGTTAGAGGGATTGTCAAGAGAATCGGCTTAGGTATGTTAAGGCTAAGTCCTTCTTTCATTTGGCATGATCTCGTAATTACTCGAGTTTGATAACGAGGCATAAAGAGAAATTCATATTCCTGAATTTATGTACATTTTCTATTCTCATAAGTTACAGTATTTTCCCTTATCGGGACTTTATATTCAATTGAGTATTGTCTTATTCCAGTCAAGAGAGCAAAGAGCCTATATATACAGAATTATGGTATTTTCATTACCATCGAGCTATAATCGATGGGAAGGCCCCAATTGGGCAACCTCTGATTAGATGGAAAGTTACATACCGTGCTTGCTGTGGCTGAGCGCCTATGAGCGAGCCTAATTGACCGAGATACAGAGCCTAGTATGGTCAAAGGCCTATGAACGAGCCTACTATGGAAGAACAGTTATATATATATATATATATATATATATATATATATACCGAGCCTTATAGGGCCGGACATTTATTATACTTACTATGTGGAGAGAGTTGAGTCAGTATCAGCAGGTAAGCATATATTCAGATTATATTTGACTTAAGGCTACTTGCAGTTATTATATCATCAGTTTAGTTTCACCTTTCAGTATATTGCCTTACATATTCAGTATATTATTTTGTACTAACGTCCCTTTTTTGGGGGCGCTGCATTTCCTGCGTGCAGGTTCAGACAATCAGACAGGTAGGCCTCTTTATTAACTGTTGCCTGAATTCAGCTTGATCGGTAAGCTCAATTACTTTCGGAGTTGCCAAGCCTAGAGCCTTATGTACATCTTGTATATATATGTGCATATGTTATGAGTAGGTCGGCGAGCTTCTCCAATCACAATATATCCATCAGTAGAGGCTTGTAGACATATGTTGTCTGTTAGTGTAGTATGTTGGGCTTGCAGGTCTTGTATGTATATTTGGTTGGTTTGTTAGCTTTAATAATTATGACAGGCCTTGTCGGCCCAGTTTTATATTGACGTTTAGTTAACATTCGCAGTTGTCTTGCGAAGTGGCCCATGGCCAAAGTATGACATCATATATTCAGAGTCCCTTAGTTGCAAGTTGGTACGTAAGGATAGGTGAGGCACTGGGTGCCGATCTCGGCCCCCAGGTTCGGGGTGTGACAGCACTATAGATTTCCCTATGTTATTCTGGATCGTCAAGCGAGACATCACACTGTTGCCAACTTTTATCTACTCTCTTAATTAGATATCTCAGTACATAAAAACTATAGGTTGGAAGACATGCCACCGACGATGGCGCTATCATTCTCGGTTATTGGATCCCCGTGCTTATAGCCTTCTATCCGAAGTATGGACTATTCACGATCTTCTGCCTTTGAGTATCTTGTACGTTGTTCACCTTTACCTTACTTACCTTAAAATCTCTCATAGTATCTTCTACCTCTTTCCTGACCTCCCTTCTACCTAGGTGTAATTTTAGTCAATAACTTGAAGCTCCATTATAATACTCGCACCTCTGGTACATACACAATCTGGTGGGAACTTTGTACTGACTTCTTATGAGGTCGGTAATTCTTCTAACTGGCTTCCTTGTAGAGCCATTATAGATTATGGTTGTTGTGTTATATCTCTTGAACGTCTGATATTAAGAGTGATTCTGTCATGTTCTCAAGCACAAATTCTATAATTTTTCTAGGTCCAATAATCAGACTCCTGATTTACTTGGGTGATGTAATTTTTTAGTTTCCTCTTCCTTCTGATCAGCCTTCACGTAGGCTTAAGCTATCTTCCGATCTGTGGCTCATGCTATCAGTTATTACCTTAGCCTTTCATGGGCATTATGGAATATCCATGACACAATCTTCTAACAATTCGATCCTTTGGAAATGTCAAGCTGTGTCTATATATAAAGTATTACAATATTTTCATTACCAGCGAGCTATAATCGATGGGCAGGCCCCTATTGGGCAACCTTTGATCAGATGTTAAGTTATATGATGATCCTACTATGGTTGAGCGCATATGACTGCGTACCAACTTGCGAAAAAGGAACTCTGAACATGTGATGTCATACTTTGCCCATATGCCAATTGCAAGAAAACTGCGCATGCTGACTAAATATCAATATAAAGCTGGGCCGACAAGGCCGTCGTAATTATTGTAGCTGACAAACCAACCAAATATACATACAGGGTCTACAAGCCCAATATATTGCACTAACTAGCAGAATATGTCTACAAGTATCTACTGGTGGATACATTGTGATCGAAACAGCTCCCCGACCTATTCATACCATATCTACATATATACACAAGATTTACATAAAGCTCTAGACCCAGCAACTCCAAAAGGCATGGAGCTTACCGATCAAGCTGAACTCGGGCAACACTTAATGAAGAGGTCTACCCGCCTACTTGTCTGAACCTGCACGCATGAAATACAGCGCCCCCAGAAAAGGGACGTCAGTATGAAATAATGCACTGAGTATGTAAGGCAATATGCTGAAAGTTGAAACTGAACTGATAACATAATCACTGCAAGTAACTGAAAGTCAAAGATAATATGAAGATATGCTTACCTATTGACACTGACTCAATTTTCTCAATTTAGTAAGTAAAATAGTTGTTCGACCCTATAAGGCTCGGTATATAAATATATAACAGGCTCGGTATATAAATATATAACTGCTCTGCCGTAGTAGGCTCGCTCATAGGCACTCAGCCATACTAGGCTATGTATCTCAACCAACTGGGCTCGCTCACCTGCGCTCTGCCACAGTAGGATCGTCATATAACTTATCATTTGATTAAAGGTTGCCCAATAGGGCCCTGCCCATCGACTATAGCTCGATGGTAATGAAAATACTATAATACTTTATATATAGACTCTCTGCTATGTTGACTGGAAGAAGAAAATACTCAAATGAATATGAAGTACCGATAAAAAGAATACTGTAACTTGCGAAACTAGCAAAATATATGTAAATTATGGGATATGAATTTTTCTTTATGTCTCGTTTCAAAATTGTGTAATGAAATGATCATGCTAAAATAAAGTAAAAGCATAGCCTTAAAATACTTAGAGTAGGAAAAAATCCGTATGATATTTTTAGAAAAGATTGCACCGTACTCCTTTAGAACCGCAAAATTTTTACGTTGCTAAAATTCTAAAAATTCCCGTAGGATTTTCTTTTGCAAGAAAAATACTGCTAACATCTAACTCTAATTGAAATGTTTGAAAATGAAATTTGTTGAAAGGCCAGGAGAATGGCTAATATTTCACTTTATTTGGGAATGTTTGAAAATGAAATTTTTGTTGAAAGGGCCAGGAGAGGGCTTAACGTTTCACTATGATTGGAAATGTTTGAAAATGGAATTTTGTTGAAAGGCTAGGAGAGGGCTAACATATCATCCCCTCCTTCTGATTGTAGAAATGTTTTGGATATTATATTCTTAGAAATGTAATGATTTATAGGTATATTCCACCTAACCCAAGTGACTAAGCCATGTAGTATTAATTTGGATATGCCAACTCTTTCATTCAATTGAAAGAGTCATAACTTCCTATGGCATATGCTGCCACGTGGGGGTCGGTGGGGGAATATTTAATCTTTATTCTATAATTAATAATTAATAAGGTATTATCCCGCTACCCGGTAATTAACCAATTACCCGCATAATTAAGAATTATCTCAAATTACCTAAATTTTTACTTCCCTTCATTAGCCACGGTAGGTGCCACTTTCCTTTGGAGTGCTTCTAATGTTGTTGTGAGACTGTTGTTACATGACCATTTCCTCTTTAGGTCGTTGTGCTTAGGTTGAAGTCTTTCTTCCTTATTTTCTCAGCTAGTCTTTTGTTGTAGTACCGTCCTAGGGAGTCTACAAGCTGTGTCTAGTAGAGTCTTGTTTATGGGTGTGTCGTGCACCCCACTTATAAGTAGGAGGCTACAGGGCATTTAGGATTTTCACTCTTTCTTCTTACTCTAGATCATGTGGTAGAGCTCACTTATAAGAATTAAAATCCCAATATTCTATTTTATTCATAATAAGACGATGCCTACATCCGGAAAGAAGGTTGGAAAGAGAGATAGTTGTGGAAAAGCTGAGTCAGAGAAATTGGATTTTTTTATGCCTATGATAAGTAAATATGAGGTCTTTAGCAGATCATGGATGTACAGAAAGGTGTAAGCTTCCTGATAAGAAGCCTTAAGTCAAG
This sequence comes from Nicotiana sylvestris, assembly GCF_000393655.2. Lineage (NCBI taxonomy): Eukaryota > Viridiplantae > Streptophyta > Magnoliopsida > Solanales > Solanaceae > Nicotiana > Nicotiana sylvestris. Next base: position 125,429,661 of record NC_091059.1, on the reverse strand, counting down.
AATAGCTATCCATCTTTATGGTGAAGGACAATGAGAGATTAAGAAGATAAGTACAAGTTTCAGCAAGTAAAAGGAGCAAGGTGAAAAAGGGTACGAGATGCCCAGTTAATGAAGGTTAACAGCGTTTATAATTGAGGCATAGGAAGATAAGCTTTTTGAGTTATATTCAATAGTAACAGAGGTAGATACAATTAGTTACACCCATTCCAGATATGCCCTATAGGAGTTAACAAACGTAGTATAAGAAGATATGATGGATGAGTTGATTGCGTCAGTTGACATTTCCGAAGGATATTGCAAATATGCTAATAGATCTCTTTATGAGACACCTAGATGGTGCACTCTAAAATAGTGCAGCCAGGCATGAGTACTACAAAGACATGCACTATAAGCCTTGAAGGGATAAATTTCCTTAGTGTAGCTCGCGTACCTAGTAAAGCGAGAACGTTAAGCAACTTGAAGAGCCACTGGATGGAGCAAAGGAAAGCTAAAACCGAAAGCATGTCGTATGGAAGTTTTCACAAGAAAAGGGATATACAGAAATATTAGCAGAGTAATGAGAATAGAGATAAGGAAGCATTAAGAATAAGGTGTGATACATGGATGAAAATGGTAGAGTGTTACAGAACCTATAGTTAAATGAAGGAAGAGACGAAAGGTGATGGGCCTTAAGATAACAAAAGAGTATAGGCCATAAGGTTATATCCTCATTTCGAGAAATAAGTTCGTGACTCCAACGCGACTATCAGAAGGGAGAATTAATCGCTAGAGTAATAGAAATCAATATGGGCTAGTAAACAAGATAAACTATATATGAATTTAGGATTGGATGATTGGAAAATACTCGGCATCACGAAAATTTCAGATTTCATTCCGGCGGTAATAGAATGGACCACAGAAAAAGATTCATGATGGATTTAGAGAATGGTCATTTAGGGAGACGCTTCCCTAAAGCAAGCAATGTGAGCAAAGTTAAGCTTAAGAGACTATATGTGCCAGTTAGGCTAAGTGTCACCCTCGCGAGTAAGGGAATTTTTCATCCTTGGTACAGAAGGATTGCCGCAAGGCGACTAAGGATCATTGATGTTGAAACGACGCCAAAGATGAAAAGGTAAAACATCTATAGGTAGATCCTCGTGGCTTCAACTCTTAGTACACCCCTAAAGGGGGAATATGGAGTGATGTGGCATTGAGTCGGAATTGAGTGGTTCTAGTGAACGAGATAGCACTTATCCAAATCTTACAGATATGCTACGATTCAAGAATATTGTGAAAGCACGACGTCAAGGAGAGGAAATAAAGGTTCCTCCCCGAGCTATTATTAATAAATAAGGAGTCAGTGCGAGACATAAGTTAAAACAAAGAAAATAAACCCAGAAAGATTACGAGGAATATTGATATGAGAATGGGCCAACGAGTAGTTAGAAATTGGTCAGGAAGATCCCAGTTATGGCTAAATAGGCGGTTACAAACGAGTCACCAGATCGTGTAAGATAAACATAGTAGAAACCAACATGGAGAATTTAGCCTCAAAGAATATTATTATAATACTTGAGATATATTCAAACAAGAGTCGGGGTAGTTAAAGGTACTGTATGAGTGTTACGGGGATAGAAAAAAGTGCCACTGGAAAAGCAGTCAAAATATCAGTTCAGAAAGCAACCATACAAGCACAAGGGCATGGAAGTAAGCAACTACAGATGATTATAGGCAAGTAAAGACATGAAAAAGGTCTATAATAAGCTCACAGCTTTAGAAGAGCCAAGAGTTCTCCCTAAGTACTACAACGAAAGACTAGCTGAGGAGATAAGAAAGAAGGCTTCAACATAAGCACAAAGACCTAAAGAGGAATAGTCGTGTAACAACAATCTTGCAATAACATGTAAAGCATTCCAAAGGAAAGTGGCAGCTACCGTGGCTAATAAATGGGAAATAAAAATTAAAAGTAATATTTGAGATCATATAAGTTGTATGAAAACTCTAGCAAGTGTGGGCACTAAGATAAGCTAAGTATGGATACAACAAGGGGGCAGAAAGACCAGGAAAAGTAATAGCTTACGTTCAAAGAAAGCTAAGATGGAACGAAAGAATTATTTGATCAATGATCCAGAGTTCATACGTTATGGATACACTCAAGATTTTGGAGCATTATCCAGACAACATATTTGTTGACAATCATATAGCCATAGAAGACTCTGGTACAAGTTAAAAGAAAGAATTTAGCCCAGGGCATAGACAAAGGATTGAATTGTTATAAGATTGTATCATGAATATTTCATAACGCCCATGAAAGGCTAAGGTAATAACTGATACCATAAGCCACAAATCGGAAGATAGCTAAAGCCTACGTAAAGGCTGATCAGAAGAAAGAGGAAACTAAAGAATTACATAACCCAAGTAAATCAGGAGTCTGATTATTGGACCTAGAAAAATTATAGAAGTTGTGTTTGAGAACATGACAAAATCACTCTTAATATCAGATGTTTCAAGAAAAATAACACAACAACCATAATCTATAATGGCTCTACAAGGAAGCCAAATTGAAGAAGTACCAGCCACATAGGAAGTCAGTACGAAGCTCCTACCGGATTGTATATGTACCAGAGGTGTGAGTATTATAATAGAGCTTCACGTTATGGACGTGAATTACACCTAGGTGGAAGGGAGGTTATGAAAGAGATAGAATATATGATACGAGATTTTAAGTAAGTAAGGTAAAAGTGAACAACGTACGAGATACTCAAATACAGAAAGTTGTGAATAGTCCATACTTCGGATAGAAGGATATAAGTACGGGGATCCAATAACCGAGAATGATAGCGGAATCGTCAATGACATGTCTTCCAATCTATAGTTTTAAGTACTAAGATATCTAGTTAAAAGAGTACAAAAGAGTTGGAGACGATGTGATGTATCGCTTAACGTTTCCGAATAACATAAGAAAATCTATGGTACAAACAAGTTGAAGGAAAGTTGCGAGTATTATAAATGGATATTTATAGGTCACAAGCTAAAGTATGGTAGAGGGACAAAGTTTTTAGAAAACATGAGTAAGGGTGAGGAAAAGCAAGTAAAAAGGTGACGAGAATGGATAATTCCTCAGGATTAAGTCCATGAAAACAATAGAGACAATGGTTTATCTAAGTTTTTGAAAGTTTAGTATAGCCTGAATGAACTTAAAGGAATCTAAGGTTAATAGCATTTAGAAAGAATGAAATGCTGACCTAGTAATAAAATGAGGGTATAATTGTGACAGATAAAGGATGACGTTTGGGCCTTCGTTTGATTAATGATTTGAAAAAAAGAAAATAGAAGAAGAGAAAGAGAAAAGATTTTGCTGGCGGCACTAAATTAGGATACCCCCAGAAGGTGAATCACATTGAGACACTATGAAATATGATTATGGAAATCACTTCAAATATTCCTCAATGCAATGTAAGCTCTAGCGCAAATGTATTACGTAAGAAGATTCAAGTCTTTAAGTAGAGGATTGTAGATCAACGTTGAGGCAAATCAACAATGTTCAGATACAAGTTACAAAGTATGACATGAGACTAGGCCATGATTCTTAAGACAAACGGTAATGAAGGAGCATTGAAGGACTGAGATTTATACCTAAAGGATAGGCAACAAAAGTAACTGGGAGCTTGGTAAGAATACCTCAGTAAGAATAGATTGAAGTAAAAATTATAGTATAATATAACCCATGTAAATGCAGTAAAGTCATATGAATGGATAACCGGATCTATGAAATAAGATATGGCCATATTCTCAAGTTTTACAAAGTATCGAGCAAAGGACTTCAATATACCTATAGAGGCCGAGAGAGGCATCCTATTAAGCCTTGTATATACAAAGTAAGGCCTAGAGATTGACTAAAAGACAAAAGGAAAAAGTAATGATGAATTGCATAAGTACACTTACAAAGCCAGGGTCATACAGGCTGCATGATAGGAGGTAACAACAGTTGCAAGGTTAGGAAGATTTCGATCACATGTCATGATATGAGCAAAAGGACTAGGGAGGGGGGGAGGGGAATACCATAGACTTTGGATTTATTCATAGAACAACTGCTTAAACGGCATAAAGAGTATTAAGGTATTCACAAGAGCTATAAGTTATGAAAATGATAAGAGCATCAGTCAACATTCTAGGACGAATATTTCTAAGGGGGGAAGGATGTTACATCTCGTATTTTTGTATGTTAAAAGTTTGTCTTCAGTTAATTGACGTAGACTCAGGGATGAGCTCATTTTGACGTTAACGTATTTACGTTATTTATAACAAGCGATAACTAAGTGTCCTGAAGGATAAAGGATACACAAATTAAAGAAAATGAGTTTCATTGAAAGTGACCAATTTGGAATAAAAATACGGGTTGGACGATAATACCTAATAATTATAGACTAGTACCATGCAAGGTACCATATGACCACAGTAGTATAATATATAAAGTATATCTGAAGTATTTTATAATTAAATAGAATTTTAAGTCTTAGCAAACCAAAGACATTAGAAAGCACATTCTGTATTTTGGATTCAAACCAAAGATATTAGAAACAGAATCATTGTCCAACATTAAAATCAAAATTAGAAGCCTAAACCTTACCCCTTAAAAACAAAAAAAACGTGATTCATTCCATGAAGTTCAAGGAATCAAAAGCATATTCGTCCGTGAATTTCTACAAATCAAGGGCAAATTTTGCTCAACCACGAAGGTTTCCAACAGGATAATTATACTGAGTTGTTCCAACTACAGGTATGTTAAGGCTAAGTTTTTCCTTCATTTTATCATGATATCGTAATTACACAAGTCTGATAACGAGGCATAAAGAAAAATTTGTATCCCGAAATTTACGTATATTTTGCTAGTCTCGCTAATTACATATATTTTTCTAGTTTTGTAAGTTACCATATTCTTCTTATCGGAACTGCATATTTATTTGAGTATTTCTTTCTTCCGGTCAAAAGAGCAGAGAGTTTACATATATACAGTATTAAAAGTATTTTCATTACCATTGAGTTATAATCGATGGGCAAGCCTCTATTGGGCAACCTATGATCAGATGGTAATTTATATACCAAGCCTACTGTGGCCGAGCGCATATGAGCGAGCCCAATTGGTCAAGATACAAAGCCTAGTATGGCCGAGAGCCGATGATCGAGCCTACTACAGCTGAGCAGTTATATATACTGAGCCTTATAGGGCTGGACAATTATTTTACTTACTATATTAAGAGAGTTGAGTCAGTATCAGCAGGTAAGCATATCTTCAGATCATCTTTGACTTCCAATTACTTTCAGTTATTATATTATTAATTCAGGTTCATCTTTCAGTATATTGCCTTACATACTCGGTACATTATTTCGTACTGACGTCCCTTTTCTGGGGGCGCTGTATTTCACGCGTGCAGGTTCAGACTGACAAACAGATAGACTTCCTCATTAGGTGTTGCCCGAGTTCAGCTTGATCTGTAAGCTCCATACCCTTCGGAATTTTCGGTCTAGAGCTTTATATATATCTTGTATATATAGTTATATATATGTTATGAGTAGACTGTGGCCCTGTTCCGATCACAGTATACCCATCAGTAGAGGCTTGTAGACATATCATGTCAGTTAGTGCAGTATGTTGTCTTGTAGGCCTTTTATGTATATTTTGTTGATTTGCCATCTGTAGTAGTTATGATGGCCTTGTCGGCCCAATATTATATTGATGTTTAGTTAGTATTTGCAATGGTCTAGCAATGTGGCCCATGGCCAAAGTGTGACATTATATGTTCAGAGTCCCTTAGTCGCACGCAAGGATTGATGAGGCACCGGGTGCCGATCTCGCCCCCCAGGTTCGGGGCGTGACAAAAGCGGGTAGTGACGAGGAAGGTCAGGGCCCTACTAAGGTTAAATAAAATATAAGGTTTAATAGTATAGAACAAAATTGTATAACTAAGTAAAATAGTAAAAGTAATACAAGATAGAAAGAACAACAATAACTACTACAAAGGCAAAGTAAACACAGAAAGAAATACAGCTCAACACAAAGATAACAATCGAGAGGATCTCCCGGAATACTGATCCCTAGTCCAAAATGTAAATACTTAGTACAGGGGGAATCTATCGGGTGCAATCCCGTAGTTCCAATGTAAATGTGCAGGTGGAACTCCTGGAATACAGTTTCGTAGTCCCAAAGTAAACATACAGGGGGATCTCCCAGGATACCATCCCGTAGTCCCAAAGTAAACACATAGCAACAACAAGAAGAATACACAGTTCAATTCAAGTTTCATACCAAGGTTAAATATGTATGTCTAAACTAGCATGCTGCACGTAATCCAAATAAGGCAGTTTGAGCAAGTAAGGCAATTAAGTCAATTAGACATGCTTTCCTAAGCTAACAACAGGCGTAAGTTGCAAATAGTATAAATAGGAAAAGAGACATAATTGAAATTACTTAATGAAAACCGTATTTTTAACAATTAGCACAAGTACGCACTCATCACCTCACGTACAAGGCATCTCAATTATCAATAATACCAAATCCTTAGGGGAGTTTTGCCCACACAAGGTTAAGCAAGTCACTTACTGAGTACCGCTGTGGTGTACTCATGCCCTTTCTGCGCATGTTTTTTATGTGCAGATCCAGGTACTTCGACTAAGTCCTATCACCCTTGAGGCGAGACGACTTTCCCAGAGACTTCGAGGTATATCTGCTGCATTCGCAGACCGAGGAGTCTCTTTCTATTCTCTCTTTAAGTTTTAGCCCTTCTGTACATACTTTTGTTAGACATTCTAGAGTTAGAAACTTGTAGACATTCAAAGGCTTGTGGTTTCATAAGATTCCGGTTTTTAGAAAATATTGTTAGTTTTGAGAGTTGTATTGTATATGCCGAGCGACATCTCAAATACTTTTTCATTCAATTATTTTGGTTTTTCTTATTTATTTCTTCCGCAAATTGTTTATTTTCCGCATTTGTTAGGCTTACCTAGTCGTAGAGACTAGGTTCCATCACGACTATTGACGGAAGGCAAACTGGGGTCATGAAAAGTTTTTCTATCACGTCCCGAACCTGGGGGCAAGACCGGCACTCGGTGCCTCACCAAACCCTGCGTACCAACTAGCGACTAAGGAACTCTGAACATGTGATTTCATACTTTGGCCATGTGCCAATTGCAAGAAAACTACGAATGCTGACTAAATATCAATATAAAACTGGGCCGACAAGGCCGTCATAATTATTGCAGCTGACAAACAAACAAAATATACATACAGGGTCTACAAGCCCAATATATTGCACTAACTAACAGGATATGTCTACAAGCCTCTACTGCTGGATACACTGTGTCGAAACAGCTCCCCAACCTATTCATACCTTATTTACATATATACACAAGATGTACATAAAGCTCTAGATCGACAACTCCGAAAGGCATGGAGCTTACCGATCAAGCTGAACTCGGGCAACACTTAATGAAGAGGTCTACCTGCCTATCTGTCTGAACCAGCACGCGTGAAATACAACACCCCCAGAAAAAGGACGTCAGTACGAAATAATATACTGAGTATGTAAGGCAATATACTGAAAGCTAAAACTGAACTGATAATATAATATCTGCAAGTAACTGGAAGCCAAAGATAATCTGAAGATATGCTTACCTGCTGACACTGACGCAAGCAATTTAGTACTTAAAATAGTTGTCCGACACTATAAGACTTGGTATATATATATAACTGTTCTGCCGTAGTAGGATCGCTCATAGGTGCTCGGACATACTAGGCTATGTATCTCTACCAACTGGGCTCGCTCATATGCGCTTGGCCAGTAGGATCGTCATTTAACTTACCATATGATCAGAGGTTGCCCAATAGGGGCCTGCCCATCGATTATAATTCGATGGTAATGAAAATACTGTAATACTTTATATATAAACTCTCTGCTTTCTTGACTGGAAGAAGGAAATACTCAAATGAATATGAAGTCCCGATAAAGAGAATATTGTAACTTGTGAGACTAGCAAAATATATGTAAATTTCGGGATATGAATTATTCTTTATGCCTCGTTATCAAACTTGTGTAATGAAAAGATCATGCAAAAATAAAGTAAAAGCTTAGCCTTAACATACCTAGAGTAGAAAAATAATCCGTATGATATTCTTGAAAAAGATGGCATTGTACTCCTTTAGAACCGCAAAATTTTTACGTTACTAAAATTCTAAAAGTTCTCGTTGGATTTTCTTTTGCAAGAAGAATACTGTTAACATCTAACTCTAATTGAAATGTTTGAAAATGAAATTTGTTGAAAGGCTAGCAGAATGGCTAACATTTCACTTTGTTTTGGGAATGTTTGAAAATGAAACTTTTGTTGAAAGGGCTTGGAGAGGGCTTAACGTTTCACTATGATTGGAAATGTTTGAAAATAGAATTTTGTTGAAAGGCTAGGAGAGGGCTAACATCTCATCCCCTCCTGATGATTGTAGAAATGTTTTGGATATTATATTCTTGGAAACGTAATGATTTATAAGTATATGCCACCTAACCCAAATGACTAAGCCATGTAGTATTAATTTGGATATGCCGCCTCTTTCATTCAATTGAAAGTCATAAATTCCTATGGCATATGCTGCTACGTGGGAGTGGGTGGGGGAATGTTTAATCATTATCCTATAATTAATAATTAATCAGGTGTTATCCCGCAATCCGATAATTAACCAATTACCTGCATAATTAAGAATTATCTCAAATTACCTATAATTTTACTTATTTTAAATATACTTTATACGTCTTACTATCACAGTCATATGGTACATTGTATGGTAGTAGTCTATAAATATCTGGTATTATCGCTCGACCTGTATTTTATCCCAAATCGACAACCTTCAACGAAACTCATTTTCTTTAATTCGTATACCCTTTCCTTCATGGCACTTACTAATTGCTTGGTATAAATAGCATAAATATGCTAACCTCCAGATAATCTCATGCCCGAGTCTATGACAATTAACTGAAGACGAAACTTTAACGTACGAAAAATGCGAGATGTAATAGGGACGATGCATTCATGCCTGTAGGTATAAATTACTAGTTTGGAGAGCCCTCATAAAAGACAAGATCAGAATTCAGTGAAGGATCGGTAAGACTCCACCTCATTTAGAGTGCAGCTGAGTCTATAAGTTATCGTGTTAGAGTTTGCTACAAACTTATGGGTAGGCCGGTACCCTGTCCTAATTGATATCGAATAATCTTAGAGGCTTTATAGACAGAGGTTCATTTTGTACAGTATGTCAGAGGCCTTGACGGCTCATATGTATTCATATTTTAAAAACAATAGTTTATTGATCAGTGTTGACCACTTATAGTTATACATTACGAGTTGTGGACACGTTGGCCTATGATAGTTACAAAGAAAAAAAGAGAGTTGCAGAGTGATTCGCTCGGGTCAGTACGACACCGAGTGCCAGCCACGCCTCCTAAGGTTTGGGTCGTGACATAGTCGACTACGCTCACTGGGGGTGTAGAGACTCCAGAGGGGCTCCTACAGCCCAAACATCACATTGTTGCGGCGTGTAGCCCAACCAGATATATATTGCTGCGGCATGCAGCCCGATCCATATGTATATCGATGCGCCGTGCAGCCCGATCCACATATATAATATCTATGCGGCGTGCAGCCCGATCCATAACATATATATACATAATCCTCACCTGTTGATACCCAATTTTTTCATATATATTTTCAATAAGCAAAATAACTTCAAAATAGCATATATATATATATGCATACGTAAGCATGTCCAAATATTTTATTATTTTTCCATAATTTTTTAAAGGTTTAAATCGATTTATTTTTCCCTTTTTTATCCATAAAAGCCCAATAATTATTTTCAAAATTATTATTTTTTGTAATTCATCTATTGAATTTTTATATTTATTCCAAAATAAGGCTAAAATAATTTTGACGTATTTTTACAATTTTATTTAGTATTTTTAAGGCTATATTGCACATAATTGCAACATTAGCCATTTTAAGGTTTGATTGTGTCTTATATTCATAAAATTGAGGTTTGTATTTTTAAATTGTAAATTATGTGTTATAAATCATTTTATCCCTTTTAATTTTGTTTTCAGAAATCATTTACTATTTTTATATTTTAAAAAGTGGAAATTGGCTATTTAAATAACAACCCATTTCTATTTAAATTTTAGCCTAAATTGAACCCCAATTCCCAACCCAATTCTGAATGAAACCCGACCCTAGCCCAATTTTAAACCCAACCCAAGCCCAGATCCCTACTTACACATTTAATCCAGGCCGTTGATCATTCAGATCAACGGCCACCACTTCACCTACCTAAAATAAACCTAAACGACCCCTTACCCTAATTCATTTCTCACCACCCGCCGCCCTTGAATCCCTCTCCTCTCAATTCTCTATGCATACTCACATAAACCCTAGCCACCGCCATCCAATTCCATCCTAATTCCTTTCAATCCCTACCTAATCCATGGACTCTCATGGCTGCTTGAGAGGTATACCAGCCTCTTACATCTTCTGGTGGCCCGTTTGTGTGATTTCATGGACAGATCTCAAACTCGACCTCTATCTCTGGTCTTTTTCGGCCATCCATGGTTGTTCAAGTCAGATCCTTGACTTTTTCGGCTAGACCGGTAACTTTTCAAAGTCTTTCTCACTTTTCTGGGTTCTCTGAAACCCTAACCTTTAAGAGCTTTCAATTTTCTTTCAGATCTACCTTAGATCTGTGTATGCTATGAACCTCTCAAGTGTTTTCCATTAAAATTTTCAATTTTTCAAAACAACTCTTCGTCTTCAACGATTTGAGTTTCTCTTAACCTCTTTTAAAAGATCTCTTCTCTGATTTTTGGTGTTATTTCATGATTTTTACTATGTTCAAACAAATTATTAATGCTTTTTCTTCTACTTGATTCAGCATGTTGAAAACCCTAAATAGTTTGGTTATGTCCGGGTTCTAAATCTGTCCTTGTCTATTTTGAGTACATACCTGTTCGATTAAATTCTTTGTGTTTCAATCCTTTTTCCTTGTTTGACTTATCTGATTCTGAGTTCTTACCATTTTTTTAAACTCGACTATTGTCGAAACCATAATTTGTCAAAAGGGTGTTCCTCACTTATTACTATGAGTTTGAAGGTCTTTACTTGTTTCTGACTTTCTTACCTGTTAGTTTGGTTCTCTGCACTCTGGTTCTGTGTGACTACTCGGCTTTGTTGACTACCGTGTTTCGAGTAGGTTTCGAATCCTAGCCTACTCCTGCTACTACTGTATGTTTGTGTTGCTTCTTTTGTCAACTTGTTTGACCCTGCATGTCTAATATGCATGTTCATTCCTTCCTATTTATATGTCAAGGTGCAGAATCATGATTCTTTCTTGATTGATCTTAATTTCTTCAATATTACGACTGATTGCAAATGGTTCCCTTATAAACCTTAATTTTTACTCATTTGTTTAAATTGATTGATTCCCTTCATTTGATTACTGTGATGATTTTTACCTTGAATCCTTTCCCAAAATTAAGTATTTTTGTACCTATACCTAAATATTTACCTTATACTTTTACTACCCTCTTATATGGCAAGAATCAATCTGTCTCAAACTGATTTCTTTCCTTAATTACCCTATTAGTATCAGTTTGAGCAGTAATCCCTTGATTAAAGGGAAGTACTCGTGTTAATTGATTTTGATTGTGATTATTTCCATGTCTGTGATGAAACATTACTTGTTACCTTATTCTTTACTCATTTTCAAAACTATAAATACCTTACCCTCTTTTCTTTAAAGACACGAACAATTGAGTTCAAAATACACTTACACTCAAAACTCTCTCTTTCTCTATTACTACTTGTGTTATTGCATTGTCTAGCTCGCTAAAAGCCAAGGATAGATTGTGGAATCATGCTTACTTTACCTTTTTGCACCCTGCTTTCTCTACTGGTATGTCCTAGTTAATTTTTTCAAACCTCAACAACAACATGCTTCGTTAGTTGTTTCAGTTTCCTTTATTCTTCTCTACTCCTGTTTATCGTTCTGCAGTCAATTTACATTATTAGCATGCTGTAATATGTTCCCTTCCCCCCTAGATTAATGCTTCCCCTATATGTGTTTTGAAGCATACTCTGTCACTCATTTGTTGTGTACTTGTTGTCTTGTGAATCCCAAACCCCTATATCCCCTCTATGTGTTTGTTTTCTTTTGGCTAGTTTGTGACCATACCAGTATCAACCATTACTGTGCATGTCCAAACAAGACCCCTGCTGGGGTTATGTGCTTACAGACAAGTGTATCCCCAAGATCCCTCGACCCCCTTTGTGTGACTACTGATTCTATTTGTTTGAGTTTTGAGTTTTATTAGTACAACTACTTTCAAATTGCCTCTGTTACTGATTACTTTCAACCCAGTTTTAAGCAAACTCTTATTCCAAACTATGTCAAGCACTCTCACCTATTCCTAGAATTTATGTTATGCCCCTCTTGTGTGAGCCTTGCCTTGAGACTCTTGAGCTCCCTCTGAACTTGGACACATAAGAGCTGGCCCTTCCACACTGCACTCATTCTGTTTGGTTATGAAAATCTGGGTGTGAGCACTGCCCAGGATCCCTTGAAGTCTGGGAACTCTGACACACCCAGATATGAGAAAGGCTTTGAAATAACATTGGCATATGAGGTGGTTTATTCCGTAACTCAGAGAGGAAGTCAGAATCAGGATTCCTATGGTTGTAACTTATTATTTTGACTTCTTAGGTATTTCAATCATTTGATCGGTAATAATTTGTAAACAAATATTGAAGTTGGCTAGTGAAAAAGGGATGGGGTGATTATGCATGCTTTAGCTAGCAGAAGGGTAGATAACATATCCATAGGATCCATTTCGATTCAAACGTGTTTATTAGATAATATATCTATATGATCTGCTTTAGTTTAATAAATTCTGCATGCTTCACTTTCACACAATTGGATGCCATGCCTGTGGGATTTAAAATTAGTTTTTAATAATTAGATACCATGCCTATAAGATTTAAAATCAGCTTTTAATAATTAGATACCATGCCTGTACGATTTAAAATCAGCTTTTAATAATTAGATACCATGCCTATAGGATTTAAAATCAGATGTAATAGAAATCATGCATATAGAACTTAAAACTAGTTTAGTTGGAGAAGCCGTTTAGTTCACGCTGTTTATTCTGAATTTTATTAGTTATTTAATCTGCGGCTTCTTTAATAAGTTTTCAAACACTGCCTTAAGTTAATACCGTTAGAGAAAATATCTATAGAATCTCAAGATGTCTGTTTTAAATTAATCACTACTCTACTGCATTCCTAATCAATATAGATATTATGCTCATAGGAGATCACTATTACGCCTAGGCAAGCCTTAGGTAATTACTCGAATGAAACTGGAACTGCCTTTGTTGAAATAGCAACTGCTACAACCAGCAGGCACGCCTGATTCAGACTTCTTTTCTGAGTTATATAATGAATACAGTTTTGACTATAACACTGCTTTAGGATTTTTAAAATTCAGACCTTAACTGTGTTTAAGTCATGCTATTTATATGTATTGTTTGCGGAGGTATACATGACCTTTCTAATTGTTATATGTTCCCCCTCTAAATGCAGTCCTACGTGATTTTGTATGCCGCCTTAACCTTTTTACCTAAAACCTCCCCCTTATAGTAATAGTAGTCCTAAATTCCTCCGGGATTGATAGGAATGGGACGGGTAATAGCATACAATAGAGGTCAAGACCAATCCGCGTTTTAATACCCTCACGGGGTGGGAAGGGTAGATATGGATATGATGACCAGTGCGTTAATATCACGTGTATCCCCTCTTATGAGGAGTGTCATATCGGGTATTGCATTGAGGTGATCCATATTACAAACAAACCTATGACCCCCTTTTATTTTTTTTATGAGCATGTTTAGCCTGTAACTCTTTTCAAAACCCTTTTAAATAGTTTTTCCAAACGTTTGTATATTCAAACTTAAATCCCCTATTACTTGAGCCTTTATTTGTTTACTTGCTAATTGTACAAATTCACAAAAACTATCGATCGGGAACCACACTAGTGGATCCTGAGGGGTGCCTAACACCTTCCCCTTGGGATAATTTCAAGCCCTTACCCTCTCTCTGGTTATCAAACATAGTTGTAGTTAAATCTTATAGGTACCCTAACGCATCTTAAAATCCTTCGGTGGCAACTCTTCAAATACCCAATTCCCAAAAGGAAATCAGTCATTATGCCCCATGAATGTCGAAACCCGGACTCCTCTCTGATGGAAGGGAAAAAGGGGGGTGCGACATCACCATTAGGTCCTCAACCTCTCTCAGTCATTAACCTCATGGCCACTCGGGCATATCAGTGAAAATCAGGGAAACTCAGCCTAACAATTTTCATATATTAAGAAATAAAGTGATGAAACCGAATTTTAAACAATAAACATGTAAAACATGACTGAGGATATGCTTCCAAATCAAATAGAGTGAAGAAAGTAGTAAAAATCCCCCTAAGGGGTCGTTTGGTACTTGGACAAAATAGTACCGGGGTTATAATCACGGTACTAATTTATACCACATAAAATATGGGACAAAATAATCCGACAATTGATGGTATAAAGTGGGATAGCATGGGATAAATAGGATAAGATGTGGGATTATGTTTATACCATGTTTGGTTAGAGGTATAAATTTATCCCAGGATAAATTTATACCTCCAACAAAACAAGGCACCAATTTAATCAAACCAATTTAGCCCTAAACATGGCATTCAGCCTAAACAGGTCGGCACAAAGGCCCTAAACATGGCATTCAGCCAAGTTATCAAACCAATTTCTAAATACATGGATATCATATACAATATATCAAAATATGCAACTATATAGTCGCCACGGGATGGAACAAGTCACAATCCATACAGGTACACACCCACATACCCGTCACCTAGCAAGTGCGTCACCTTATTTATCTAAACAGTACGAAATTCTGGGGTTTCATACCCTCAGGTCTAGATTTACAATGTTTACTACCTCAATCAGATGAAATACTACTCCGCGACGCCCTTTCCTCTTGACTTGGCCTCAACTCGTGTCGAATCTATCCAAAAATCAGAATCATGATGTCAAAATATCCTAAGGGAGTGAAGCTCGTGCAAAAATAATCAAATTATATCAAAAATCCCAAAATTCATCCAACCTGGCCCTCGGACCCACGTCTCGGAATCCGATAAAAATCAAATCAATAGAATCATTATCCTCCTACGAGTCTATTCATACCAAAAGCATCGAAATCGAACCTCAAATGGCCCCTCAAATTCCTACAAAAAGCTCTCCAATATAGAGCCCTAATCCCTCAGTTTTCTTCCTTAATTTCCACTAATACCATGATTAAACAATGGGAAAATGGTCATAAACACTAGTAATGATGCTTAGGTAACTTACCCAACTGATAATGTTCGATTTCCCCTTGAAAATCACGTCCCTAGCTCACTTCCCGTCTTCAAAATGAAGAACTTAGCAAAAATTCGCGAAGGAAACCTTATATACTTTCTAACCCAGGTATTTCTCACCTACGGTCCTTTTTCCACTCCTGCGGTACTGCTTCTGCGGTCAAACCAACCGCTTCTACGGTTTTAACTTAGGTCCAAGGGACCGCACTTGCGCCTCACCTTCTACTTCTGTGGTCTCGCAGGTGGGCTCAAGATTTCGCACCTGCGACTTCTGATCTTCTAGCTCCTGGCCGCATCTGCAGCTTGCCCAACGCTTATGCGATCACGCACCTGCGGTCCCCAATCCACAGGTGTTGTTATGACAGGGGAAGCAACTTCAGCTACTCATTTCCAAAGCCAAACTTTCTGAAAAACCCTCCGAATTCATCATGAGGCCAACGAGACCTCAACCAAAAATACAAACAAGTCACATAACACTATTCTAACTTATACCAACCTTCGGAACACTCAAAAAAACATCGAATCATCAAAACAACCTGGGATTCAAGCCTAAGGTTTCCAGCACTTCCAAATTCGACTTTCGATCAAAAGTCTATCAAACCTTGTCCGAATGACCTGAAATTTTGCATACACATCCCAAATGAGACAATGGACCTACTCCAATTTTCGGATTCCATTCCGACCCCTATATCAAGATCTCCACTACCAACCGGTAAATGCCAAAATTCTTAATTTCGCCAATTCAAGCCTAAGTCTACCACAGACCTCCAAATTACATTCCGATCATGCTCCTAAGTTCAAAATCACCTCACGAAGCTATCTGAACCATAAAAACTTCATTTCGAGACCGTTTACACACAAGTCAACTTTCAATTGACTTTTCCAACTAAATGGCCAACTTAAGAGACTAAGTATCTCATAGCACTTCAAAACTACTCCAAACCCAAACCAACCGTCATGGTACAATGAAATGAAGCTAAACAACACATAAAGAAGCAGAAATGAGGGATACAGAGTGGTAACTCATGAAACGACCAGTCGGGTCGTTACATCCTCCCCCTCTTAAACAAACGTTCATCCTCCAACGAGTCAAGAAACATACCTGAAGCCTCAAATAGGTAAAGATATTTTCTACGCATCTCCCACTCGGTCTCCCAGGTTGCCTCCTCCCTGTGCCGACCTCTCCACTGTACTTTCACTAAAGCTATATCATTTGATCTCAACTTTTGAACCTAACACTCCAAAATAGCCACTGGCTCCCCATCATAAGTCAAATCATCATCTAACTGAACTGTGCTGAAGTCCAAAACATGAGACGGATCACCAATATACTTTCGAAGCATAGAAACATGAAATACCGGATGTACACTCGACAAACTGGGTGGCAAACCAAGCTCATAAGCCACCTCCCCAATCCTCTAAAGCACCTCAAAGGCCTAATGAACTGAGGACTCAATTTACTCTTCTTCCCAAATCTCATAACACCCTTCATGGGTGAAACCTTTAGTATAACCTTCTCTCCAACCATGTAAGACACATCACAGACCTTTCTATTAGCGTAACTCTTTTGTCTTGACTACGTTGTATGATGTTTCTCCTGAATCACCTTCACCTTGTCTAAAGCATCCTATACCAAGTCTGTACCAAAAAGCCTTTTCTCACCCGGCTCAAACCAACCAACTGGAGATCTACACTATCTCCCATACAAAGCCTCATATGGAGCCATCTATATACTCGACTGATAACTGTTTCTATAAGCAAACTTGGTGAGTGGTA
Organism: Nicotiana sylvestris; assembly: GCF_000393655.2. Classification (NCBI taxonomy): domain Eukaryota; kingdom Viridiplantae; phylum Streptophyta; class Magnoliopsida; order Solanales; family Solanaceae; genus Nicotiana; species Nicotiana sylvestris. The sequence goes on along the minus strand of NC_091059.1, from coordinate 125,412,410 downwards.
GAAATTGATCCCATGACCCTCCAAAATCAATGACACAAGCGCGCAACATGTCCTCCAATATCTGAATAGTGCGCTCGGACTGCTCGTCCGTCTGAGGGTGAAAAGTTGTGTTCAACTCAACCTGAGTACCCAACTCTCTCTACATGGCTCTCCAAAACTACAAATTAAACTGAGTACCTCTATCTGAAATGATGGAAACTGGGACATCATGCAAACAAACAACCACTCGGAAATAGATCTCTGTCAACCGCTCTGAAGAGTAGGTAGTACACATAGAAATGAAGTGTGCGTACTTGGTCAGCCGATCCACAATCACCCAAATAGCATCGAACTTCTTTGTCATGTCCCAACCTCGGGAGGCGCGACTGGTGCTCAATCAAAAAAACCCAACTAAGCAAGCCTTATCAAACACTTCCTACCCAACTCGATACGAATAAGGAAACCATGCTTTCATTCATTTATTTAGACGAGGAAAGATAGTGCATTCTACAACGTTAGTTCATTTTAAATCACAACATTAGGCCATCGATAAGTTCCAAGATTCCATACAAGTACACTTTCGAAAAGTGAGAATTAGAATTACATCATAGTTCATGGACCCATCCAACGCCCGTACATAACCCACACATATGTCTACGGAGCCGCGGCTATACCTCAAAAGTAGAAGTCTACAACAAAAGATGTGCAATATAACCCCCTAGAAGGATAAAGGGGCTCACCAAGACTTCAAGAAGAAGGTACTCCGCTACGCGCGAACCGCACTATCAGCAATGGAGCCACCTACATTCATTTAAAATGTAGCATCCCCGGCAAAAGGGACGTTAGTACCATGGAATAGTATTAGTATGTATAACTAAAAACTATCTAGTTAGAAAGAACTTTCATACAAGAGTAAGAAATCACAAGTATCACTCAAACTTTAAATGATCACCATATTATCCAATAAAAGAATCAAACAACTTCCACATCATTTTTACGTAGCTTTTTGTTTGGGGCATTTCACACTTTTCATTATTGTTCACAGTGCCACCGCTATCTTGAGCGGAGTTCGATCTCGACCCGATCGGCTAGGTCGCCTCATTTGAGGCATATATTTCAATCACAATCTCATTTCCTTTCCAGAATTCGTTCACAATACTACCGCTATTTTTAGGCGGAGTCCGATCTCGGCCTGATCGGCTAGGCTGCCTTTCCAAAGCATTGTTCCCTTTGTATCAATCACTTTCTTTCACAAATATCATTTCGTAGGCACTTAGGGCCATAACTTATCACATTATCCTTGGCACTAGGCCGCATTTTTTTACATCATTCCTACATTCAATGTTAGATTTGTAATTTAGGTTAATAAGTGCACACAAGAGCAATTAAAATTATAGGCATAGAGGAGACTTCACATATATGACACAACATGCGCAACTCCAATTTCAATTCAAAATCCAAGCATTTCAATACATAACTCATATCCTTGCCCTTTCAAGTTATCAAGATAACACATTGATCATGTTGAGACACATTTTTCATGCATATATGGTTACAACATCAATTCATGTAAAATAACAAGAAATGCAACAATTCAACTTTAATCTTACCATATTCACAGAAACGCCGATGAAGCTCAATTTCTAAAAGACAGGGTTTTAGCCATACATACCTCAACCGAGCTTTCCTTAATCCTATAACATTCCAGAATGTCCGCGCCTCAATCTATTTAAGAAATATAGCACAATTTAACTCATAATCAAGAAAAGATCATAATTTAAGCTATCTTGAGCATTTTACCGGGCAATTAGTATTCATTTAGGCCTTATGGTTCTTTTATGCAAGATTACACTAGACCATTACCCATGCCCCCTCTTTTATAATTCCTCGTACTCTTCAAGAACACATACATGCAATGCAAACCCCCTTACCCCCACGAATTACCTCACTAATGACCCTTTGTAGCTATGTGTGAAAATGAGAGCCGAGGTGATGAAGCCTTACCTCTTGGGATGAAGGTTTAGGTCCCTCACTTGATTATCTTCAATGATTCAACAAGGATTCATGGAGTAATTTTGATGGAAGTACTTCCCCTCTCTTAGACCCCTCTCTCTCTCACTCTAAAAGTGTCAGGAATTAGGCACAAAATGAGTTATTGCACAGGATATAACCATAGAGGGTCAGGTTTAAAATTTAGAAAACTGGAGCCTCGACTCGGATCTGCGATCGCATTTGCGATTGCAAAGCTGACATGCGGCTCGCATAATGGACCGCAAAAATGCTCCCCAAAACCTGAACACACTGCCTGGGTATGCGGCAGAAATGCGGTCCGCATACCCGTTCTGCGATCGCATAATGCACCGCAGAACTGCCCCTTACAAAATCCCAAGGGAATTATACGACGACTTTGCGGCCTGTATATCGAGTATGCGACCGCATAATTGGCCGCATAGCTGGCATTATTTTGGCCAACACACTGCTTCACTCTGCGGCGACTATGTGGTCCACATAACCGTTATGTGATCGCATTTTCGACCGCAAAAATACACTTTTCTGGAAAACATTATTCCTTGACTTTTTAATGCATAGACCAGTTTTAAAGGCTCTGATTGCCACTACGAGCTTTCGGGTTTAGAGTGGAAATTTTCACTGGGCCTCACATTCTTCAAAGTCTGTGGGAGCCCAACTACAAAATCCATGATGATCCACTCCCACTTCTAGTCTGGAATATCTATCTTCTGAAGTAAGCCACCGGGTCTCTGATCCTCATATTTCACCTGTTGACAGTTGAGATACCAAGCGACAAATCCTATAATGTCCTTCTTCATTCTCCTCCACCAATAATGCTATCTCAAATCCTGATACATCTTCTCAGCACCCAGATGGATAGAATACCGCGAGCTATGGGCCTCCTCTAAGATCAACTCCCGAAGCCCATTTACATTGGGCACACATATCCGGCCATGCATCCTCAATACCCCATCATCACCAATAATCACATCTCTGGCATCGTCGTGCAGAACTGTGTCCTTAAGGACAAGAAAATGAAGATCATCAAACTGGCACTCTCTGATGCGATAAAACAAGAAAGACTTAGAAATCCCACAAGCCAGTACCCAACTTGGCTCCGAAATATCCAACTTCATAAACCGATTGGCCAAAGCCTGAAAATAAACTACAAGAGGTCTCTCCCCAATAGGAATATACGCCAAACTCCCCATACTCACCGCCTTCCTACTCAAAGCATCTGCCACTACATTGGCCTTTCCCGGATGGTTGAAAATAGTAATATCATAATCCTTTAGCTGCTCTAACCATCTCCGTTGCCTCAAATTTAGATCCTTCTGCTTGAATAAGTGCTGGAGGCTATGATGATTAGTAAAAACCTCACAAGACACACCATACAAATAATACTTCCAAATCTTCAGTGCGTGAACAATGGTAGCCAACTCTAGCTCATGAACGGGGTAGTTCTTATCATGGTGCTTCAACTAATGAGAAGCATAAGCAATAACTCTACCCTCCTACATAAACACACACCTAATACCCATTCTCAAAGCATCATAATACACGGTATATGAACTTGAAGCTGATGGCAAAACTAACACCGGAGCTGTGGTCAATGCAGTCTTGAGCTTCTGAAAGCCCGCCTCACACTCATCCGACCACCTGAATAAAGCACCCTTTTGGGTCAATTTGGTCAAGGTTGATGCAATAGATGAAAATCCCTAAACAAACTGATAGTAGTAGTCCGCCAAACCAAGAAAGTTGTGAATCTCTATTGCTGAGGACAGTCTAGGACAACTCTGTACCGCCTCTATCTTCTTCGGATCAACATGAATACCCTCACTAGACACCACGTGCCCCAAGAAAGCCACTAAATTGAGCCAAAACTCACACTTGGAGAACTTTGCATAGGGATTCTTCTCCCTCAACCTCTACAACACAACTCTCACATGTTCCCCGTGCTCCTCTTAACTAAGCGAGTACACCAAAATATCATCAATGAATACAATCATGAACGAGTCGAGATAAGGCCAAAACACGGTGTTCATCAAATGCATGAACATTGTTGGGGCATTGGTTAGCCCAAAAGACATCACAAGGAACTCATAATGACTAAATCTGGTCCTGAAAGCTGTCTTAAGAATATCCGAGTCCCTGATCTTTAACTGGTGATACCCTGAATGGCGATCAATCTTGGAAAATACTCTCGCTCCCTGAAGCTGGTCAAGTAAATCATCAATGCGAGGCAAAAGACACTTGTTCTTGATTGTAACTTTGTTCAACTACCTGTAATCAATGCACATCCTTATCGTGCCATCCTTCTTATTCACAAATAGAACATGCGCACCCTACGACGACACACTAGGCCAAATAAACCCCTTATCAACTAGTTCCTGATGCTGATCCTTCAATTCTTTCAACTCCACTAGTGCCATACTATACAGTGGAATAGAAATGGGCTGAATAGCTGGCACAAAATCAATACCAAATTTAATATCCCTATCCGATGGCATGCCTGACAGGTATATAGGAAACACATCGGGAATATCCCTCACAATAGGAATATAATCAATACTAGGAGTTTCTGTACTAACATCCCTCACAAAGACAACCATTCCCAACCATCTGATGGGCCTTCAAGAACAAAATCACCCTACTGGGAACAAAATCAATCGAACCTCACCACTCAATCTGTGGCACACCCAGCATAGCCAACATCACTATCTTAACATGAAAGTCCAATATAGCACGACACAAAAATAGCCAATCCATACACAACATCACATCAAAGTCCACCATACAAAGTAACAATAGGTCCACTCGGGTCTCCAGACCCCCAATAGTCACCATACACGACTGGTATACACAGTCCACAACTATAGTATCGCCCACCAGGGTAGAGACACGAATAGATAAAACAAGAGACTCACTGGGTGTATACAAATAACGAGCAAAATATGATGACACATGAAAAAGTGGAACTAGGATCAAATAATACAAAGGCATCTCTGTGGCAGACCGAGACAATACCTGTAATCACAGCATCTGAAGCAATAACATCTGGTTTGGCTGGGAGTGCATAGAAACGGGCTTGACCACCGCCTAATCGACCTTCCCCTCTGGGGAGACCCCTCGCTAACTAGCCCCCACCCCTAACTGCCTAAGCGGGTGGTGAAGTAACTGGAGCTGAAGTCGTGGGCTGACTCCTCTGCTGAGACGGACCCTCAAGAAGATGAGGACACTGCCTCCTTATATGCCCAAACTCTCCACACTCATAACAACTCCACAGTGTGAAAAATGGGGACTGAATGGAACCCCTAGCACCGAAATGACCAGTAGAAGGACCTGGCATAGAAGAACCCTAGACCGATAAAGCACGAGACGAACTCTAGGTTGGTAGGGCACTGAGTGATAAGTGTCCCTGATGTGAGCTGTGAGAACTATGGCCTGATGATGCCCTCGGATGAACTGGGCGAGCTGACTGGGCATGTCTCAATGGATGGCCTATGCCCGGCTGAAATGGACTTCTTGAAGGAGCTCCACCAAAACTACCTAATCCTCGAGGCCTCTTGGCCTCCCTCTCATCTCGCTCCTAGCAACGAACTAACTAAATCTCGCGAGCAATGTCAATAACCTCCTCAAAAGTAGCACTTGACACCCTCTCCCGAGTCATAAGAATCCACAGCTGATATGTGAGACCATCAACGAACCTCCGAATCCTCCCACCAAGTAAAGGTAGATCTAGAAAACTAAAAAGTAGTAAATGTTATACTGCTGGTCTCTAGAATACCCGTTGTATGAAGAATCCTCTAACACTTATCCAAGAAGCCCTTGGCATTCTCTCCCTCTATACCACTGAAAGTCGGAGGCTGAAGCCTACCAAATCTCTCCAATCGACGTTGCTCGTCGTCAGGCATAACTGGCACCACATAATCTTGGGCTGGTGCAACCGGCTGGGCTGAAGGTTCCCCCGGTGTCTGAAGTCCCTACACTACCTACTCAAGTGTGCGAGCAGCAAGGGTCTGAGAAGTAGTTGCGATCATAGTAACTGAGACGGCTTGAGCCAGGCCAGCGCACATTGATAGAATCTGGGCTAGGGCCTTCTGAAGGCCTGGAATCACAATAGGCACAGTCGATGCCTGAGCTGGTGCTGCTGGAGCGTCCACAACTAGGACCTGATCTTGAATTGGGGTGGCTGGTGGATCTGCAGGTGCTGCCCTAGCTGTTGTACGGGCTACACCCCTGCCCCCACCACTACCTCGACCGCAACCTCAGCCTCTAGTGGCCCTAACTGGTGGTACTAGTGGTCGTCTGTCCTGACCGGTAACACATGTCCTCACCATCTGTGAGAGAATAAAATAACAGAAGTTTATTACCAGAATCAACAGATTTGCAAGATAGGAATTTTAATAATGTGAAGTTTGTTTTTCCTAATAGTTCTACAGCCTTCCGAGGATAAGTATAGATATCTTTATACTGATCTGCAAGACTCTACTAAACCGGCCCATGACTCCTGTGACCTATGTAACTTAGGCTCTGATACCAACTTGTTACGACCCCAAATACCTTGGTCGTGATAGCTCCTATCGCAGTACTAGGCAAGCCAAACCAACATTTACCACATTGAATTCTCTTTATAAAAATCATTTTCTAAAACCGATTACGTCTCAAATTCTTCATATGTAATATATAAATCAACAAAAAAGTGCAGAAACTAGTACAAAATATACTAACACAATTCGAATTCAGTTTCAGCAGTCATGAACCTCTAAGTACAATCAAAACTCTTTCCAAATAATACAAAATAGTTTGAAATAACAAAATGCTAAGATAGGAAAGAGGAAGGCAAGGCTGCGAATACCGTGCAGCTACCTTGCGATCTCCGGATAATTTTTTAGAGTGCTGGAAGCTTTCACTCTGATGCTCGGGTACCTGGATCTAGACACAAGGTAAAGGAAGTAACATGAGTATGCCAACTCAGTAAGTAACTAAAGTAAATAAAGTCTGAGTGTAGTGATGAGCATTTAAAATCATATAAGGAATCTCGGCACAAATATCAAGTCAAAATCTACGGCTCAATAGCTAGTTATCTCATAAAACTCCAATTTCAATTAAAATACTTTGAAAACATTTATTTAACATTTTTCAATAGAGGCTCAATATAAAAGAAGAGTGAAAGCAGCAAAATGTCATAAACAAGCCCCTCGGGAAAAGTATCACTCATAAGTATAGCCTCTCGGGCAAGCCACTCAGTCACTCTTAACTCAGCTCTCGTCACACAGTACTCACACTCAGCACTCCAACACAATAAACATATCACAATAATAATAATAATAATAATAATAATAATCAATGCGGTGTGCAGTCCGATCCCTAATATATAGTCGACTACGCTCATTAGGGGTGTACAGACTCCGGAGGGGCTCCTATAGCCCAAGCATCATATTGCTACGGCATGCATCCCGACGCAATATATATCGCTGTGGCGCGCAACCCGATCCATATATATATCGCTGCAGCGTGCAACCCGATCCACATATATAATATCATTGCGGTATGCAGCCCGATCCATAACATATATATACATAATCCTCACCATTAGTTCCTCAACCTTTCTCAGTCATTAACCTCACGGTCACTCGGGCATATCAGTGAAAATTAGGTAAACTCAGCCCAAAGTTTTCATACATTAAGAAATAGAGTGATGAAATCGGATTTTAAACAATAAACATGTAAAACATGACTGAGGATATGTTACCAAATCAAATAGAGTGAGGAAAGTAGTAAAAATACCCCTAAGGATCTAAACAGGTCGATACAAAGGCCCAGAACATGGCATTCATCCCAAGTTATGAAACCAGTTATTAAAAACATGGATATCATATACAATATATCAAAATATGCAACTATATAGTCGCCAAAAGACAGACCAAGTTACAATCCCTAAGGGTGCATGCCCACGCGTCCGTCAGCTAGCATGTGCGCCACCTCATTTATCAAAATAGTACAAAATTTTGGGGTTTCATACCCTCAGGTCTAGATTTACAATGGTTACTTACCTCACCCGGATGAAATACTACTCCGCGATGTCCTTGCCTCTCAACTCGGCCTCAACTCACGTCAAATCTATCCAAAAATCAAAATCATGACGTCAAATCATGCCGAGGGAACGAAGCCCATGCGAAAATAATCAAATTATATTAAAAATCCCGAAATTGGTCCAACCCGACCCCCGGTCCCACATCTAGGAATTTGATAAAAATCACATCAATAGAATACTTATCCTCCCACGAGTCTATTCATACCAAAAGCATCAAAATCGGACCATAAATGGCCCCTCAAATTCCCATTCAAAGCTCTCCAATATCAAGCCCTTATCCCTCAATTTTCTTCCTTAATTTCCACTAATACCATGATTAAACAATGAAAAAATGGTCGTAAACACCAGTAATGAAGCTTAGGTAGCTTTCACAACTTATAATCTTTGATTTGCCCTTGAAAATCACTGCCATATCTCACTTCTCATCTTCAAAAAGGAGAACTTAGCAAAAATTCGTGAAGGAAACCATATATACTTTCTGACCTATGGATTTTGCACCTGCGGTCCTTTTGCCACTCCTACGATACCGCTTCTACGGTCAAGCCAACTGCTTCTATGGTTTTCACTTAAGTTCCAGGGACCGCACCTACGCCTAACCATCCACTTCTGCGGTCTCGTAGGTGCGCTCAAGCTTTTGCACTTGAGACTTCTAATCCTCTAGCTCCTGGACGCATCTACGGCTTGCCAAATGCATCTATGATCATGCACCTACAGTCCCTAATCCACAGGTGCGGTTATGATAGGGGCAGCAACTTCAGCTGCATTTACAAAGCCATACATTCCGAAAAATCTTCCGAATTCATCCCCAAGCATCCGGGACCTCAACCAACAATACGAACAAGTCACATGTTGGGACAAAACACACACACGAGTATACGTGGTCGTCAAGTAATAAAGTGACTCGAAAGTCGGTTGTCGAACCCACAGAGACTTAGATTGGTCGTTAACTAAGCAAAATAAAATCAATTAATTGTCCAAAATAATCAAGAGTGATATTCTTCTATTAGTCTACTATTGCGGAAATTAAACAAATATCAACTAAATCAACAAGAATGCAAATGGGTATTATGAGACTTTAATTCAGAGGAGATGAAGATTCTACGGTTGTGGTTGGTTTATCAGTCCTATTAAGTTAAATAATCACACTCGTTAATCCAGATTATCTATGGTTTCTAATTAACCGGATCGTTTATATGAATAGCATGTTCACACAATACTACTCACCTGCCCACAATATATCAACATTATATTCCTATGGTATTGAGTCTATCATGAACAAATATAATACGGTATTTAATTAAGCAGGACTGTTAGATATACTCATATCCTAACCGCGAAATCTTCCCCCGAGCCACGGGTTCAGAAACAAACACTCTCTAATTCTACTCTAATATATACATGGCTTTCCCAAGCATAGCATAGATAGTAGAGTGAATTTATTGCTACAACAATTCACAAAATAAAACTAGAATTAAAGAAACAACCACAAAATGATAATCCGAATTAATAGAGATGTATTTAATAAACGTTAATAATCATGTCAACCACAACCCTAGAAACTAGAGTGCTTAGCCACTCATGTTCGTAGCACAAATTTCCAAGTATTTTGCAAAAACAAATTACAAAGCAAAGATGAAGGAATGAAGAACTCGATGATTTCCTCCTCCAAGGAATGGTCTTATAGTCTTATGCCTTTCAAAAATAGTGTCCCTAGGTCTAAGATGTGTCAAAAGTCCTCAAAATAGTGTTTTTATACTTATTTATACCAAGTAGGGTTGGGACCAGACGAAACACCCTTTCTTGCGCGAAATAAGACTCTAGCTCTGTAAAATTTGTACAGGCATGCAGCACACTGCGCTGCGCTAGTGGAGATTATCAGCAACCTTGCATTTTCTTGTCAGGCCAACTTTTACATTGTTGCATCGCATTCTGCAGCATCCCATGCGGCGCGGTATTGAGAATTTGCGAAACTGCAAAACATATAATTGTACCCCTTTCAAAAAGCTTTCCAAGGATATATTGTGGAGCCCAAATTGAGTTCTGAGTGAAACGTTATGTGCATTTTACTAGACAATGCGCCGTATGCCCGCTCGATTCTCCGTTTTGTTTTTAACTATCATCCGTTGATCCCCGAATACGATCCCGGCTTAATTCCTTGGGCTTTTAGTCAGACTTCAAAGCTCCAAATCACTTGAATTTATTCCATAATATCTACATATCTCGGAATCACTCCTTCAAGTTATAAAACACATATTTAGTGCAAAACACTAGAGATTAAAGCTCAAACTCAATAAAAGTGTAGTAAATTAGAGTGTAATAAGCAACTAAAATATGCAATTATAGTCTATCATCTAAACCCCACACTTAAACCATTGCTTGTCCTCGAGCAATCAAACTACACTTTATATAGACACGACCTTTTAAAACAATTCTCCTAACTCATCACACCAAGAATATTTAAAATAGACTAAGCACAAGAGTGTAACATCTTCACATCAAGATTTAACTCACAAGTACCATGCATTATTCACAACTCACTCACATACTCTAACATACAGGTCACTAAAATTACCTTTCCTTCATGAATCAAGTGCCCTCACCCAACAAAAGAGAGTAGTTCCACACACAATATAATTTAAGAACAAAAAGGAACTCAAGATAGAAAGAACTTACTCACTCTCGGAAATAACATTCATATGCCACAAAAGATGAACCATAGGCTTGCCAGTAGTGTACTACTCTACTAATCGAGCTCATTCAGTCTAGGATAAGGTAGGTCTTTATTCGGTTGTAATGTAGGCTGCGGGACGGGTGGGATACATTTAGATATAAGAGTGACTACACCTTTTTAAGCACTTTAATACATACACTTTAACATTTAAAACCTCACACTTACGTCAAACCATAACTCCACCTTCACATCAATGTATATTAACTCCATACGTCTTCAAGCACAATTACATCAAGAGTCACCACTATCAAAGAATATTTTTCACAGCAGTACAACTATTTTTTTCTTTTCTTTTTCTCTTTTCAAGTGGCTCTTGTTTTTTTTAAACATTGCACCTTTCTCCTTATTTCATTAGTTCCACTCAAAAGCCAAACCAACCACCCCCATACTTTAACTTTTAAAAAGTTTATAGCAATTCAAGTACTCATGAGTGGTGAAAAGGTTCAAATAGATGGTTAATTCAAACAACTGGGTAAGGCTTATAATGTGGTTGCCAAAGAATCAAGATTACAGGCTCAAAGGGGTTAACTATGATACATAACAATTAGGTGGATATACTATATATATCTGTCTCAACAAAGAAACGCATATATCACTTCCAAGACTGAACAAAACTACTATTTTGCTTGGCAAACACACTGGGAAAGTTCTAGACATCAAATGTAATGCATAGAATAATACAAAACCTTACACACGCATGGCATATAACTCATTCAGGATTGAACTCATCAAGACACTCTAGTAAAAGAATTTAAGCAAAGTTAAGATCATATAATTTAGGGTACTTATACAAGAGTCAAAAACAAGCCTAAGCATCACAACTAAAGTACTCACTATTCTCAAGGCATAACAATTCAAGAGATATTGCTTCAATTCAATTCACATCACCATGGCTTCTCTCCTAAAAAAATAAAACTACCTACACCCAGTTCAAACAAAACCCTTGAAAAAGAATCGCAGCATAAAGAAAATCCAAAGGGGAATTACTACACTACCTACAAAGAAAATCTTTTTATCCTTTTTCTTTAGACTTAAATCCCTCAAGCAAACTGTCTAGGAGATCCATCGTCGGGACAAGTCCAAATTTATTAATTTTATTTTATTTATTATTATTTTTTTAACAAAAACTCTACACTAAAAACGAGTACTACAACTAATCTAAAATAGCACAGAAACTCACCCAAACAATCTCTTCACCCCATACTTAAAATTGTGCAATGTCCTCAATGCACACTATAAATAATAAGAGGGCAAAAGACACTCCCTGGTAGACCAAAGGCCGAAGCAATAGCGGCTCATGAGGTACTCAGACTTCCCCCAAGCATCGTCCTTTGTGTGCCACCCTACACTTAGTTCTCACCATCTAACTCACTTTTGCACTCTTCCAATGGTTGCGCTTCCTATTCTTATAATCCTACAAAACAAATACTACAGCAATAATAAGAAAAGAAATAAAACTAAAAGAAAACAGTAAAGATGGGTTGCCTCCCAACAAACACCTGATTTAACGTCACAGCACGACACTGCTACTCTGTTCAGGCTGGGTGCTTTCTTTTCTTATTTCTCCCATTATGCCTAGCCTTTTTACATACTCTTAGAAGATTTCCTCTTTCATCTATGGTTCTTTTTCTCAATCACCCTTACACACTCAGCTTGCAACACCACCTCCTCCAATTCAGTTGTCCCATCCGAATAGCTACAATTCGCATAAGGACTTTGTTTTATCCCCTTCAGTTTTACCGCAGTAATCATGCACAAGTCCTCATAATGCTTAGAGATAATAAGTGACTTGTACACATTAAAAGTGATTTCCTCATTGCCAACTCTCATCTTCAACTTCCCTTCCCTAACATCAATAAATGCTCCACCAGTACCTAAGAATGGTCGCCCCATAATAATAGGTACTTCCTCATCTGCCTCGTAATCAAGAACAGTAAAATCAACAAGAAGAATAAACTTTCCTACTCGAACTAACACATCCTCAATAATTCCTTATGGAATAACTAGTGATCTATCAGCCAACTACAAAGTAATTGTAGTAGGTTTAAGCACCCCCAATCCGAGTTGCTTGAACAAAGAGGATGACATCAAATTTATAATAACCCCTAAATCACACAGGGCTCTACCAACTTCTTGTTTTCCGGGAGACAGAGGAATTGTGAAACAACCAGGATCCTTCAACTTAAAAGGAAGTTTGCTCTAAACTCTAGCACTGCACTTTTCAGTAAGTGCAATTGTTTCAAACTTTGTATGTTTTTGCTTATTTGCCAAAATATCCCTAAGATACCTTGCATACTTAGGCAGTTTCTACAAAATTTCCACCAACGGCAAATTCACACGCACTTGGCTCAAAATATCTAGGAATATTTTATGCATAGCTTCATCTTTTTGCTTTTTAAGTCTTTGTGGAAATGGAGGTGGTGGCCTTGTCATAATTTCTGGTTTTTCTTTCTTATTCTCCTCAACGGGCATAAGAACTAATTCTCCTTCAGGTCTAGTTGTATGCTTCTTTTTCTCTGGAACTTCTTCTAATTCTCTTCCATTTCTCAAGGTAACTGCATTGACTTGAGGATTTTTCTCTGTATTACTTGGAAGGGCTCCAGCAAGTCTAGTATTCTGATTGTTAGCCATTTTCCCAAACAGCCTCTCAAGATTTCTGAACACTATGCGCAATTGTTGATTGTCCATCAAGAGTTGTTTCATCATGTCCGTCAAACTCTCTTATGCTTATTGTAGGGGTTTAGGTGGCTGATTGTAATTATCTTAAGGCCTGATATTCTGATTTCCACCCCAAGAAGAGTTAGGATGATTCATCCAGTTCGGATTGTATGTGTAACCATATTGAGCATTTTGATTCATCAGCCCTCTAGCATGTTGCCCCATATAGTAGGTGGATTCAGGATTCACAGGGCATATGTCACTTGTGTGACCTTCACCACATAACTCGTAGTAAGTAGAAATCCGTTGCACATGCTGCATCTATTGTGCTTGGTGCATTGTCATTTTATTTATCTGATTTGCTAATCTCGCTATATCTGGCCTCATGGCTGAGAAATCATCAAGCTCAATCACACTTGCTGCCTTTTGTTTAAGTGCTCTTCCAGGTTCCTCATCTCCTTGATAATTATTATCATTAGCAGTGAAATTGTTTAGCAGGATTTGGATCTCACTATACGCTTTTGCCATGCAACTACCACCACATGCTCAGCCAAGATTCATATTTGTTGCCTCGTCCAAGCCATCAACGAAAGCGTGACCCAATACCTTATTAGTCTGACAATGATGTGGGTAGTCTCTAAGTAGCTTCTTGTATCTTTCCCAAGCTTGACGAAAAATCTCGCCATCTCGTTGTTGAAACCCAAAAATCTGGCTCCTCAGCGACTTTGTCTTCTTAGTGGGAAACAAGTTGATTACGAATTTCCTTGCTAGATCATCCAAAGTGTTGATTGAGTTTGCGGGCTCCTTTTGCAACCTTTCCTTAGCTTCCCCCATCAATGAAAAGGGATACAGTGTTAACCTGATATAGTCCTTGGAAATGTTCAGATCGTTGTAATAGTTTGTAATTTCCAGGAAGTTCTAAATGTGCCTTTGCGGGTCTTCATGAGATAGACCTACATATTGCCCTGTGGATTACCATGTACTATTTATGTTTAGAGTGAGTCAAAAGAGCCAGATTGGGCCTTGCGGCTTCTATCACTAGACGCTCTTCATTACCTGCCATCTCTATTAGTTGTGGTTGAACTAAAATGTCCAACTCTCTTTCAATTCTAGTTCTAGCTTCCACTTCCCTCCTCACTCTATGAAGTGTTCGTTCGATTTCAGGATCAAAAGGAAGGAGAATGTTTGTGCTTCTACTCCTCACATTCAAGAGAAGAGCCTGCGTTATCACAAATAAAGAAAGCTAAAAAAATTAAAACTTTAACAAATAAGGAATAAAAGCGTAACTTAACTAAACAATCAATAACTAAGTCCCCAGCAACTGCGCCAAAAACTTGGTGAGACCAAACACACGCAAGTATACGTGGTCGTCAAGTAATAAAGTGACTCGAAAGTCAGATGTTGAACCCACAGAGACTTATATTGATCATTAACTAACCAAACTAAAATCAATTAATTTTTCAAGATAATCAAGAGTGATGTTCTTCTATTAGTCTACTATTGCGGAAATTAAATAAATATCAACTAAATTAACAAGAATGCAAATGGGTATTATGAGACTTTAATTCAGAGGAGATGACGATTCTAGGGTTGTGGTTGGTTTATTAATCCTATTAAGTTCAATAATCACACTCGTTAATCCAGATTATCTATGGTTGCTAATTAACCGGATCGTTTATATGAATAACATGTTCCCACAATACTACTCGCCTGCCCACAATATATCAACCCTATATTCCTATGGTATTGAATCAATCATGAACAAATATAATACGGTATTTCATTAAGCAAGATTGTTAGGTATATTCCTATCCTAACCGCGAAATTTTTCCCGAGCCACGGGTACAGAAACAAGCTCTCTCTAATTCTACTATAATCTGAACATGTCTTTCCTAAGTATAGCATAGATAGTATGGTAAATTGGTAGATACAACAATTCATAAATTAAAACTAGAATTAAAGATACAACCACAAGATGATAATCCGAATTAACAGAGATGTATTTAATAAACATTACTAATCATGTCAACCACAACCCTAGAAACTAGAGTGCTTAGTCACTCATGTCCGTAGCACAATTTTCCAAGTATTTTTCATAAATAAATTACAAAGAAAAGATAAAGGAATGAATAACTCGATGATTTCCTCCTCCAAAGAATGCTCCCATCGTCTTCTCCCTTTCAAAAATAGTCTCCCTAGGTCTAAGATGTGTCAAAAGTCCTCAAAATAGCGTTTTTATATGTATTTATACCAAGTAGGGTCGGGCCCAGATGAAACACCCTTTCCATCATGAATTAGGACTCTTGCTCTGTAACATTTGTACAGGCACACCACACCCTGCATCGCGCTAGTGGAGATTACCAGCAGTCTTGCATTTTCTTGTCAGGCCAGCTTTTACACTGCTGCGCCGCACCCTGCAGCGCCCCATGCGGCATGGTATTGACAATTTGCGAAAATACAAAACACAAAAGTTGTAGCCCTTTCGAAAATCTTTCCAAGAATATATTGTGGATCCCAAACGGACTTCTGAGCAAATATTTATGTGCATTTTACTAGACAATGCGCCGTATACCCACTCGATTCTCCGTTTCGTTCTTAACTATCATCCGTTGATCCCCGAACACGATCCCGACTTAATTCCTTGGGCTTTTACTCAGACTTCAAAGCTACAAGATCACTTGAATTCATTCCATAATATCTACATAGCAAGGAACCACTCCTTCAAGGCATAAAACAAATATTTAGTGCAAAACACTAGCGATTAAAGATCAAACCCAATTAAAGTGTAGTAAATTAGAGTGTAATAAGAGACAAAAATATTAAATTATATCCTATCATCATAACATAACACTATTCAAACTAATACCATCCTTCAGAACACTCAAAACAATATCAAATCATCAAAACACCATCGGATTCAAGCCTAAGGTTTCCAAAACTTCCAAATTTCCGCTTTCGATCAAAAGTCTATCTAACCTTGGCCGAATGACCTGAAATTTTGTACACACGTCCCAAATGACACAACGGACCAACTCCAATTTTCAGAAATCTATTCCGACCCATATATCAAAATCTCTACTACCAACCGGAAAACGCCAAAATTCCAAATTTCGTCAATTCAAGACTAAATCTACCACGAACCTACAAATTATATTCCGATCACGCTACTAAGTCCCAAATCATATCACAAAGCTATATAAACCATAAAAACTAAATTCCGAGACCGTTTACACACAAGTAAACTTCTAGTTGACTTTTCTAACTAAATGGCCAACTTAAGAGACTAAGTGTCTCGTAACATTTCAAAACTACTCCAAACCCAAACCAACTGGCATGATACAATGAAATGAAGTTGAACAACACATAAATAAGAATAAATAAGGGAAACAAAGCGGAAACTCATGATCTACCGTTCGGGTCGTTACATAGGGTACCATACCCCCTTTGAAATGCTTTATTTGCATTCTCTCTCACTACAACACCTGTGAGTATTTAGATGCATGCCCTATGCATCTAGTCCTAATTGCATGACAAGTTCTGTCCTAGAGTTATACCAGCAGTTCTTATAGGGTATTCATCTAATATGTACATAATTTAAACTCGTACTCTATCAAATAATAGTATAGAAAGATGCCGAACTCACAGAAATTGGTTTATCTATTCTAAAAATATTTCTTGTTTTAATTACTATTTGAGAAAACCAGAAAGAGGTTATTTGTGAGTTAACTAACTAAAAATGTATAATAGAGCAATATAAAATATATTTTTCTACATGTATAGTAAAAAGGTGTTGAGATCCTAACTTCACTTAATATTTTTATTATATAGTAGATATATTTATTATTCAATTTATATTCTCATAAATGTATAACTATCTCTCATTATTGTATTATTATTATTATTATTATTATTATTATTATTATTATTATAATTATTATTATTATTTGTAATGACCAGGCCGGTCGTTTCATGAACTACCGCTCCGTTCTCCCCATTTCTACTTCTTATGTTTCTATTCATCTATATTATATGTTATCGGGTTAACTGGTTCGGGTTTGGAAAGGTTTTGGTAGGGTTAACTGAGTAGGCTTAAGTTCGAAAAGTCAACCGAATGTTGACTTATGGGATAAAGGGCTCAGATGTGAGTTCAAATCATTTGGATAGCTTTGGGAGGTGATTTGGGCTTATTAACGTGATCGGAATGTGTTTTGGAGGGCCAGAGTAGGTTTAGGCTTGAATTGACGAAATTGGAATTTTGGCATTTTCCGGTTGATAGGTGAGATTTTGATATAGGGGTCGGAATGGGATTCCGGGAGTTGCAGTAGGTCCATTGTGTCATTTGGGATGTGTGTGCAAAATTTCAGGCCATTCGGACGTGGTTTGATAAACTTTTTGATCGAAAGTGGAATTTCGAAGATTTTGGAATTCTTAGGCTTAAATCCGATGCAATTGTGTGTTTTGATGTTGTTTTGAGTGATCCAAAGGCTGGAACAAGTTTGAATGATGTTATTGGATATGTTGGAACGTTTGGTTGAGGTCCCGGGGGGCATTGGGTGAGTTTCAGGTGGTTGAACGGATCATTTCAAGTCAAAAAGGATTGCAGAAAATATGATGTAGTGTTGCAGACAAATTGTGCTTTGCGTTCGCGAGTGCACTCTTACGTTCGCGAAGGGTTGGGGTGTGAGGCAGGAGCATTGGCCTTCGCGTTCGCGATGTGGGTCCCGCATCTGCGAAGGGTCGGGTCATTGTTCACCGCGTTTGCGATGGATATATCGTGTTCGCAAAGGTTTGAGCGGCTGAAGCATCACGTTTGCGAAGATGGATTTCAAATCGCTGGGCAGAATGTTTAAATGGCCATTTTCGCAAGTTTTGGCCCAAGTTTACCGTTTTTTACTCAGTTTTGGAGCTTCTTGAGAGAGATTGAAAAGGGAATCAAAGAGAACTTATTGGAGGTAATAATTTTGGACTTAATACTCGATCCTATTGTTATTTCTACCTAATTAAACATGAAATTTGAGGGATTTGAAGCCTAAATTGGGGAGTTAGGGGTTGGAAACTTGAGGCTTTAATCTAGGGATTTGAGGGGACATTTGTGGTCGGATTTTGGTATTCTTGGTATGTATGAACTCGTGGGAGGATAAGGATTCCGTTGATGTGACTTTTACTGAATTTTGAGATGTGGGCCCGGGAGTCGGGTTGGACCAATTTCGGGATTTTTGGTATAAATTGATTATTTTTGCTTGGGCTTCGATCCCTTAGCCTATTCTAAGGTCATGATTCTGATTTTGGGTAGATTCTGTGTGAGTTGAGGCTGAGGCGAGAGGAAAAGGCCTTGCGGAGTAGTATTTCATCCAGTTTGAGGTAAGTAACCATTGTAAATCTGGAACTGAGGGTACAAAACCCCGGTATTTTGAATTGTTTTGATAAATGAGGTGACGCACATGCTAGGTGACGAGCATGTGGGTGTGCACATGTAGGGATTGTGACTTGGTCCATCCCGTAGCAACTATTAAGCCACGTACCTGATTTGAAATCTTATGATATCCCGTATTTTAGAAATCTATACTGTATTATGGGTTATATACCATGTTTGGGGCCTTGTTCCGACCTGTTGAGACCCTTAGGGGCATTTTTACTATTTTCCTCACTATATTTGTTTGAAAGCATATCCTCAGTCATGTTTTACCTGTTTATTGTTCAAAATTGGTTTATCACTTTACTTCTTAAAATGCGAGAACTGTTTAGACTGAGTTCCTGGATTTCAATTGTTATGCCCGAGTGGCTGTGGGGTTAATGACTGAGAGAGGTTTAGGACCTAATGGTGAGGATTATAAATATTATGGATCGTGCTGCACACCACAACAATATTATATGTATATATTATCGATCGAGCTGCGCTCCGCAGCGATACTTATATGTATGTATATATATATATATATATATATATATATATATATATATATATATATATATATATATATATATATATATATTGGATCGGGTTGCGCGCCGCAGTGATATGACGCTTGAGTTGTAGAAGCCCTCCGGAGTCTGTACACCTCTAGTGAGCTTAGTCGACCACAAACTATGCATCGGGCTGCACACCGCAGTAGTTATTTTAATTATTACTATTATGAGATGTTATTGAGCCTGAGTGCTGAGTGTGATTACTGAGTGACGAGAGCTGAGTCACGAGTGACAGAGAGGCTTGCCAAAAAACTATATTTATGAGTGATACCTTGCCCTAGGGGCCCAATTATGATTTTTTTTGCTGATTTCACTCTTCTTTTATAATGAGCCTCTATTGAAAACTGCTAGTAAATGATTTCAAAATATATTAGTTGAAACTAAAGCTATATGAAGAGACTGGTTTTAAAACTGTTGAGCTTGACTAGATATTTTGTTGTTTACTCTTTTATATGATTTTATTGTAAAAATTGATCCCGACTCTTGTTGGGTACTATTCTTTCAACGGCCATTTTCACTCACTATTGAGTGTGGATTGGACATGGACCAATTTGTATTTAAAAATCTGCACCATTTCCAAATATTGAAAACAACATATCCCCTTCATTATAAGGTCAAATGGAGTGATTCAAATGTCTAACTTGACTGGAATTTCACAAGGAATCTATTGAAGGTACCAAAAACGAATTTTGGGATTGTCTAGCATAATAAACGAGGCAGAACAATTGGGCAAAAGTATTTAATATAGAGGGTTTCTTCATTTGGTCATATTTTGAGTTAGGGAGCTAGGATTTAAGCAATTTTGGAGGTGATTTTTACTACATGGATTGGGGTAAATGTTCTATACTCAAGTTTGGTTATATTTAACAAATACATCTATGTTTTTGGCATTTGATTGATGATTTCAAAGTGAAATTTTTGTCTAAAATTTTATAAAGTAATTTTTTGGGTTTTGAACATAGATTCGAAGTCGGATTTAAGTGAAACTTGTATCGTTGCACTCGTAATTGAATAGGTTGACGAATATTTTTGAGTTCCGCCGAGTTTTGAGGTGCGGGCCTGGGTTTGACTTTTTGGTTAATTTTGGGCTTCTGATTAAAGATTCGACCTTTATCGGTTGGGTTTATTTCTTTGGTATCATACGTGTTATGTGTTTTGTATTGAGGTGACGCACATGCTATGTGTCTAGCATGTGGGTGTACACCGTGTTAATTATGACTCGGTTAATGTTATGGTATTGTATAGTTACACAATTTTTTATCCATAAAATTTTTCCGTGCTAGAGTAATTGAGTTGTGATCCATGTTACAAACCATTTTTAGACTTTATGCTTATTCTGTTGGGACCCACTAAGGTCATATCTACTATTTAGTTATTTGTATAAATTGTAATTACATACTCAGTCATAGTCATTCATTTGCATATCATATCTCAGTCTCTATTATCCTTTGTTGTCACAACATGTTATCATTGTTTGGCTTGATTGGCATGAGATTTGTGAGCACGATAGACAAGAGATATTGATGACTGAGTTGGGCTTGAGAGCCATGTTTTGAGTGAGATTTGTGGATTGGGCTGCATGCCGTAACTGGCCTTATGGCTATATATGGATCAGGCTGCACACCGTAGCAGACATTATGGCTATATATGGATCGGGCCTTATGTCTATATGTGGAATGGTCTTATGACACCCCGAAAGATTTTATTAACATACTTTTCATGCATTGCATTCATGTATATTTACCAATGATCAGATGGCATTATATACGCATATATATATATATATATATATATATATATATATATATATATATATGGGAAAAGTTATGAAGTTATATATGCACCACCACCTAATCAGGTGGTATACGTTGATGATTTTGCCCACAGTGGCCAAGATGATATGTTGGGATGCCCTTAGAGGCTGATGATGTTATGAAACATGTACCTATGCACGACATGACATTCATACGCATATGCATGACACTATAATTATTTCATGAGTTACAAAGTTTTCCAGACTTACAGGTTGAGTCATTAACTCTATATTTCTTCCATGCCTATTATGTGCCTTAAATACTCGGTACATTATTTGTAATGACGTCCCTTTACCTAGGGATGTTGCGTTCATGCCCACATGTCCCGATAGACAGGTCGAGAGCCCTCCAAGTAGGCTATCAGCTTAGCGGAAGATGTTGGTAGGCTCCAATTTCTTCGGAGTTGCTCGTTTGGTCAGTATGATTTAGATGTGAATTGTTTGGTATGGCGGGGATTGGTCCTGACCTTTAAGACAATTATGTATCCGTAGAGGCTCGTAGACATATATCATATAAGTAAAAGATTGTATGGCCTTGTCGGCCTATGTTCAATGTACGAGTGATTATTTTGGTCTTAGAGGCCCATATGTCTTATGTATAAGTTTGTATAACACATTGTATTCCACATATTTCATGGCAGCCTCTCCGGCTCAGTTATCTATAGTAGTATAATACGAAATAATACGTTATGTTGGTACTCGGTTGAGTAAGGTGCCGGGTGTCTGTTGCGGGCCGTTGGTTTGGGTCGTGACAAAAGTGATATCAGAGCAGTTTTGTCCTAGGGAGTCTACAAGCCGTGTCTAGTAGAGTCTTGTTTATGGGTGTGTCGTGCACCACACTTATAAGCAAGAGGCTACAGGGCATTTAGAACTGTCAATCTTTTTTCTTACTCTAGATTGTGTGGTAGACCTCACTTATAGAAATCAAATTCCGAAATTCTATTTTATTCGCAATAAAATGATACCTACATTCATAAAGAAGGTTGGAAATAGAGAGAGCTTTGGAAGAGTTGAGTCAGAGGAATTCGCTTTTTGTATGATGCCTATAATGAGTA
The DNA here is from genome assembly GCF_000393655.2 of Nicotiana sylvestris. Taxonomy (NCBI): domain Eukaryota; kingdom Viridiplantae; phylum Streptophyta; class Magnoliopsida; order Solanales; family Solanaceae; genus Nicotiana; species Nicotiana sylvestris. The sequence goes on along the minus strand of NC_091059.1, from coordinate 125,390,100 downwards.
AATAGGAGGTCTTTAGCAGATCATGGGTGTACTGAAAGGTGTAAGCTTCCTGATAAGAAGCCTTAAAGAAAGAATGCCTATCCACCTTTATTGTGAAAGACAATGAGAGATTAAGAAGATAAATACAAGTTTCGACAAGCAAAAGAAGAAAGATGAAGAAGGGTACGATGCGCCCAGTTAATCAAGGTTAACAATGTTTATAATTCAGGTAGAGGAACATAAGCTTTTTGAGTTATATTCAACAATAACGGAGGTATGTATAATTGGACACACCCATTTCAGTTATGCCCTATGGGGGCTAACAGGTATAGTTAAGAGAAGGATGGGATATCAAGATCCAACTGGGGTTAAGGTAACCCAAATTGGTGAATGGATTGTGTTTACCTTGAAAATGGTAATTACAATTAGATTTTATTGTGTGGTTCTAAAAATATGTTATCTATTTTTATGCTAGTTGATAGACAATGGATGCTAAGTGAAAGACTAGAAAATAAGATAAGAGCTTGTAGATAATGTAATGACCAGACCGAATGGTCGGGAATAGCGGCCTCGATCTGACGTATACGGGTCCTCGAGGTCGAGTTGGATGTCCGGCATAAGGAAATCGAGGGAGGATTAGTAGTTATGCGAGCTACGATGATGGCTCTTTATGATCAATGATGAGTAATAAATGTAGAACAATAAATAGAACACTATGAATATAATCAATAAATGTAAGTAATGAAATCAAGAGAATATGTTATGAAGCAGAGAGAATGTTCTTGAATATTCAATATTGAGTATCAGATGTCCTACGAAATGATAAGGATCCCCTTTATATATGAGGGGAAAATCCAACATAGTACAAATGCATTTATTACAAAGATATGGGGCTGGTACAACCATTTAATGCCATGATACGGGTTTGGACTAGCCTAGTAGACTTTTTCAGATCTAGTCACATGCATTGGGAACCTCACATCGATCCACCGAAGCCACTAATTTACACTGCCTCGAGGCCGGTCTTTGCTTACACTACCTCGAAGTCGATCACTAAGAACACTCGAGGTCGATCACTGGGAACCCTCGAGATACCTTGATGATCGTAAAATCGAACTACTGATTTCTACCGTATACAGATAGTCCCCGCGTTAACTAGAATAAAGTGATAGGAAATGGTTTTGAACTCTTACGCTTAAGAGATATCATCATGATGTCAGCCTACCAGAGCATTAAATACTATAACTCAAAAATCGCGCAAGGGTCTTCGTCAACACGACTATCGAGAAGCCTACGGAATGCAATTGGTTCGTACTTTCCGCTGTCCATATGGCTTCTATAAATACTTCAATCGTTTAATAATTCTCACTTTTACAACATCTTCAAGCTTTCATAGCCAAGGTTATCCCCTGTCATATTCTTCCTTCTTCCGTTCTTGATTCCTTAGTTACTTTCTCATAAAGGTCTTTCCACCACCATGGCTAGAACCTCTAAAACAGTGCCTCGAAAAGAGGATGATGCCTCTTCGTCTCGAACATCCAAAGGCAATCCCAAAGTTACACCCACTGTTGAATAGTGTACCCCTACCGAGTTCAACACGGTGAACGATTTTTCCATCAAGAGACCCTCATCTACACCAGGCCAATGCAAACACGTGTCCCGGTATATTACCGCCATCACCAATATAGAAAAAGTGAAAGAACACTGTCAATGGGAGGAGACAGTGCTGGTTGAGATCCCCCATTCTAATGAGAGCATAACAGACCACAAGGTTGGATTCCTTTATGTATATACATACCCATTCACTTTGGGTCCCGTCGATTCTTCAAATCCTTCTTCCCCGGCGCTAGATCCGGTTATTCTCGACTTTTGTGACAAGTATCAAGTGACGCTTGGCCAAATCTATCAATCTTTCTAGAGGATAGTCTACATGCTCTGTTATTTCTCCAACAAGGTCGTGGTTATGACCTTTACCCTTGACTATTTGATTAGATTATATAGCCCTCGACTTTATCGAGGTTTGATTAAGCTTCACCCTCGGCCTATGAAGTTGTTTTTCTCAAGCATTTATGAGAACAAGGATCGAGGGTAGATGAGCAGGTTTGTCCGAGTGTGGACCTCGGACATCATCCCGACTGAAAGGATGCCATTCCCGGAGGAGTGGAATACGAAGCGTAAGTACCTCTCCTTCGAACATGCTTTACTGTCATCTTACCTTCCTTCCAAAAAATGATATCCCCTTCGTTTATGTAGCTACCGTTTGGTTTGCTGAAGTGGTCCAGGATCTGCCGGGATGGATTAGGAAACTGGATGCTTCGTTCCCTTTTCTCGAGCGGTATTGGCCCGACTTGGCTAAAATGCGATGGTCGTCCAAGAATCATGGTAAGACTTTTTTTTGTCGCCTATACCACATTCCAATTCCTCTTTTGCGTTGGCATGTTTTGATTATAATGCCTGCGCAGGCCTTGGCGATGGAGTGCTGATGATACCGCCTCCCATCGGCGAGGAAGAGGCTCTGAGGCCTGATAAGGGCAAGAAGAGGAAGAAAAAGGCGGTTGCTGAGTCTCCTGTGGCAAAAAATCCTAAATCACACAGGCCTCGAGCTCCTGCCAGGACCTCATCTTCAACTTCCGGGGCAAGTCCCAGTATTGGGGATGAAGACAACGATGATGATGAGTACCGTTTCGTACAAAGGATAAGGTCAGGCACGGATGTCCTGCAGGCAGCTGGGCCAAAGGCAACTGAATTGGGAACGGTCGATTCAGGTTGATCCCGTGTTGTGGAGACCCTTGAGGAGGGTGCGAACACGGTTCTTGAGTCTCTGGCAGGATGTGGTGCAGTCCCTATCGAGGAGACCAATGTTGCTGGCTCCAAAGAGTTTGGGCCTGGAGCTTATTGGGTATAGAATTTTCCCATTGGCGATATCGAAGCCCTCGGTGTCCTTAATTTGGGTCCTCGATTCTTGCTCGGGGAATTCAGGGATGCTCAGGAGCCAAAGGCTACCAACATAGGGGGTCCTCTCAAAGGGCGAGATGATCTTGATAACTTCCTCGATAGCATTGGTCAAGACATTGATCTCGACGCTCCCAATGCTATCGAGGAGGCGGAGAGGCTCCATTAGCAGGTGATAACCTTTCTATGCATACCTTTAGAGCTTTAAGTATTTCTCCCTATTTTTCTGACTCTTTTGTTTTGTTTTAGGCCAAGAGAATGTACGACCATGCTATATCTAAGCTGCGAGATGAACATAGTAAGGAGGTCGAGGGTATCACCTCGGGGTTAAAGGAGTTGGAGACCTCTTCTGCCCGAAAGGAGGAGGAGCTAAGTGGGCTTCAGGAGAGGTTGGAAGGAGTGTGCCGAGAAAAAGATAACCTTGTCGAGCATGTAATATTGTGTTTTCAAACCCGCCCTTTGTCCTTGTAACTTGGTGTTTTACCAATTTTCTTTCCCTTACAAGTCAGGCAAAAGAATGCCCTCATGGAGCAGCTTCGAGGGGAGGCAGTCGCCATGGATGTAGAGGCCATCGATTTAAGGGGGAAACATAGGGTCGTAGCCTCGGAGAGGGACTATCTACTGACGGAGCTATCATCGACCCGGGAGCTTCTGCAGAGTGCCAAGGAGGAGGTTGCCGCATTATCATCGGCTAAGCCTATTTAAGAAGAAAAGGCGTCCTCGTATAAGGAAGATGCTACCACTGTGAACGAGACTCAAGAAATTTAGCAAAGGCGAAGCATAAGTTGACTCGGGCAGTTGTTTATGCTTGGTTGCAAACGAGGAGGCAGGCTCTTGAGGAAGTGAGTAATAAGGGCGCCGATCTTTTAGCCGAGTTCGAGGAATCCCGAATCTTGGAGGAAAAATCTACCCTTTCAGCCTATTCAGATGAGGGCTCCGATGATGACTCCGAGGGTAGTGGGGATGAAGAGTAGATTTAGGTCGTCTCTTTTCCCATTTTGTGCAAGAAATTCTTAGGGGAAGGGCTTTGTAAATACTCCCATATTGTAAATGTGTTTTTGGAAGTATGACAAATTTTCCACTTTGAGCATTTCGCATTCTATGTTTTGATGTTTTGCCTTTGAATTCCGATGTTGGCTCTTCGGGCCATATGCTTGGAGCGGTCGAGGCCTTTGAGATCGGGCACCATCTCAAAATTGGGTTGATAGTTTCCATTGGGTCGATGCCTGTAATGGAGAACATTTTCGGGGTCTGATGACCTCCGAGTGCTTGCTTAACAGTGTTATTTACGTGGCATAATTATGAAGCGATCGAGGTGATCCCACCGGTGCGCTTCCCAAAAAGTGATACTGACATGGCCAAATTTTGTTGGTCTCTAAAGCAGGTGAATAGTCTCCATCTGCCCTATATATGTGTTTGTTTTCCCCTTATTTAAAGATACTGTTGTATTGAGCAACTATCTCCTTTATAAGGTTCCCCTTTCTTGTGCCAACTACCCTTTATATCAAAGATTTCGCCTAAGTCTTATCATTTCCCTTTCTTTATTTTACTATAGCCATGGATACTGTTCCCGTGTTCGCTTGTCAAGAAGAGGAGGGTTCTTCCCTAGTTTCCTACTCGGTCGGTGGTACACTGCTAGCGTCCGGTGAGCTAGCATCGAGGTGCTTTGTCTCGAATATGGACTTTTTGTTGGATAAACCTCCCAATGTTCTGGGCTACCAGGAACATGCATCGAGATTTATCTCCTCAATAGGGGAGGAGCATCTCGAGGCAGTCAAAAAAGACTGCAGATGGAGGAGAGAGGTGGTGTTGCAGGTGCCTTCCCTGGAGGAGAGCATTATGACCCATGTCGAGGGGTTTTTTAACGTGTATACGTACCCCTTTACATTGGGCCCTATTTACAGGGTCGTGCTCGAGTTTTGTAGAAGGTATTAGGTCACTTTGGCGCAGGCTAATCCATCCCTTTGGAAGATAGTGTTGATGATAAGGTACTTTGCGGATAAGGACGAGCTCGAATTCACCCTTAGCCATCTCGTTAGGTTATATCGGCCTTTGCATTACTGGGGCTTGATTACTCTGCAACATCGATCCACCTGGTTCGTTGCCATTAACGTCAAAGTGGATGAGGACCGATGATGGATGAGCTGATTTGTTCGAGCACATGCAGTCGATATTATCCTTGGAGAGTTTCTGCCATTTCCTAAGAAATGGAATTTCACACGTAAGAGGTACACTTGTGTTTTTATCTCTTTGTCCACAGTGGAGGCGAGCTCCGTAAAAATGTTTTTCATTTTATTTTCTTTAGCGATTCCTTGGTTGTTGAACGAGGTTCCTGACCTGGCTGAATGGTCTCGTAAGTTGGCAGCTTGCTCGACTTATGATAAGTGTAAATGGCAAGACCTTTCCAAGGGGATATGGGAGGCTAAGCATCATGGTAGGTGCTTAGTGGCTTGATTCTTCAGAAAGGTACTTTCTTTTTAGCGCACTAACTCTGTCGCCGCAGGTGTTGGAGGTTTTTCCGAGATGAGGTCGTGCCTACTTGAGGAGGAGGAAAGATTTCCAACCTCAACACCGAGGTTTGATAACAAACGGAAGGAAACTTCTAAGGGCGAGGATGCTCGCAGTGAGGCGAGCCCTGCTTGGAGGGTCAAAAGGGATGTGCTGACGATCCTACAGCCTTTGAGTCCTCTATTTTTGGAAAAACTGTTTCTTTCTTATTGTCGTCTCACTTTCCCGTCAAAGGTACTTTGAGGGACATTCGAGGACAAGGGCCGAGCGAATCGACTAGGGCATTAGCTGGTCGCGCTCACATCGGGAGTAGTTTTACTGAGACTGATGAGGCCAAGCCATTAAATGTGTGCTTGTTTTTTGATGAAGCTCAATGGCTCAATTCTGTGGTGAGTTTTGGTAATCGGCACAAGCCCTCTTTTTTTTGTTTCGTTCCTTCCCTTTCTTATTGAACTCCCTTTTTGCAGGCTTTTAACAATCTCAAGTCCGAGCTGCTTAGTCGTGAAGCTAGGTTGAGAAAATCATTGGATGGGTAGAAATCCCTTAGGCTTCTTTGTAAGAAGAGGGGAGATAAGTTGGACCACCTGCGATACCAGGCGGACCGAAGTCAGAACTATGAAAGCTATCTCGAAAGAGAGGTAACCTTCATTTCGTGTCGATGTATGCTCCCCATTCTACTTTCGGAGATTAATGCTCTGATATTCTAGTTGAAGAATAAGGCGGAGGAGTTGGAATGACTTTGGGGTGAAGTTGGTCGGGTTTAACGTGAGTGTAACGAGCTAAAGGATCAGACAGATGCCCAAGTTACGGCCAAGAAGGATGTTTTGGACAAGGCTTCCGCCCTCGATGTGCAACTCTGGAATGTTCGTGCAAATAGTTCTATCCGAGCGAGCATGTTTGCAGGGCTCGAGTCCAAGCTTCTAAAGATGAAGGCCGAGGTTGTAGATGTTCGGGCTGAAACCGAAGAGAAGAGAACCAAAGCTATAGAAAAGTGTCCTCCTATTTGCGAGACTCTACAGACGCTCGAGCTGAGCTGAGAAGGGCTCGCGACTGGGAGAGTAGGTGCAATGAGTATGTCATGTATAAATCTCGGAAGGAAACCCTCGAGGAGATCCATGCCAGGGGCTTCGATCTCTCGGAAGAGATAGAGCAGGGAAAGGTGTATGGATATGACGCTAATTTTCTTTTGTCCAATGCCGAAGATAGTGAGAAAGAGATCGACGGGCCATAGTCCACGAGGGGGATACATATTTGGCCTTTCTTTTCAGAATTTGTGCATAGTGCATTTAAAGAACACTATAAATGGAGTTTTGCATTTTTTTCCTTATATATGTATAAGAGGAAACCTTGCAGTTTCATTTTTCATGTACTTCCCTTTGTCAGCCGTTAGCCAGATGAATTGGTCTTCGAGTTAAAAACAAATCCTCAGATTCATAAAACTGGGGCTCATTAGGCTAGCCCGTAGGCTCTTACGCCCTCGGTTGGTATGACCTTTTAGTATAAGCCGGTGTTTGAGCTCGTATGATTTTGCTCTTAGGCATATTGAGTTAATTGTTTCGGGTTCAGTCTCCGAGTCCTCAATGACCCTTATATTTTTGAATTTAAAGTTGGTCCTTAGGCTCTTACGCATTTTGTCAGTACGACCTTTTATATGGGCGGCGGCAGTGGCTCTTACGCATTGGGTCGGTATGACCTTTTACATAGGCTTTATTTTTCCCTCATTAAGGACTTTTTTAAATTGTGTTTGCCTAACTTTTTGACGGTTCGATAGAAACCTCGATTGTGAGTCATTATATGGTAATGATCGAGCACCTCAGGAGGTTTTGCTCGGTGGTTGAGTGTTTCGAAGCCTATAGTTTGGATCTGACATGGTCGAAGATCTTTTGCCTATGTCGAGGGTAGCCTGTTTAACCGGTTCTTTTCGAAGTAATTAAAGGCCTATGATTTTATAGCGATAGTCGGGTGTCCCCAAGTCGCGTTAGTTTGACTGGTACAGCCTTGTAACCATAGTCATTGTGTTTGGACGGAGCCTTTCAGCCCCCGAGTGAAGTAGTTTTGGCGTCTATATCAAGGATATGCCTTTTTAGGGGTCTTACAAGTTCGATATATAGCCTTAACTTTAAGATCGGGATTATGCCTTTTGTAAGGGCTTACATATTTTACATGCCACTGAGGTCTTACAGTTTTGGTTACTTGGTACAAGTATGGCTCATGCCTTGTTTGAGGTCTTACAGTTTTGGTCACTTCGTACAAGTGTGGTTCATGCCTTGCTTGAGGTCTTACAGGTATTGTTGTTGCCTTATATAGGTCTTACGAGACCGAGACTGCCCACATGGGGTCTTATGGACTCGGGTTTTTTCATAATTCAATGGGGGTGGCAATTGGCGGAAGTCCCTGAGTCATCGAAAGTTTCTTCACTCGGGAGCCATTCCTTGTAAACTTGGTATTGCCTCATTGAGGTCTTACGAGTTCGGAGTTTCCGACCCGGTGGTCCTGTGGCCTTGAGTTTTCGATGCTAGTCCCCGAGTGTTCAGGACGTTTTTGGCTTCTGGAGCTGTTTTTGTAATCTTAATGATGCCTCATTGAGGGCTTAGCTTCAAGTTTTTGACGCCAGTCCCCAAGTGTTCGGGACATTTTTGGCTCTAGAGCCGTTTTTGCAAAATATACCGAACTCCTTAGAGATGCGAAATGCTTTGGCGAAGGGGAAAGTATTCTTCGATTACTTGGTACAAGTATACATGTTTTTGCTGTTAAGGGCTCGATTATTCTATACGGACATGGTTCATTCGACTGTTTGGCCCCGTACATCATTTTCCTATAGAGACCCTTTTTAGCGCATCTTGGCTTCTCCGATGAGGTGTTCTTCCGGGGGGGATGCCCCCTAGTATTCGAGGTTGATGGAAAAGGAGCCTTGAATAATTGTTGAGTCTTCCTTAGGTAGCATATAGATGTTGCATCGTTAAAACCTTGCCAGTAAAATCCTTCTTGGGATATAAACCCGATCGGAGGAAAAACGTGCAATGTATGCTTTTGGAACCTAAGGTTTTCCAGTTGGAAAGCGCTTCGACCATTTCGATTGGATACCTGCACTTCGGTTAGTATAAAATGTAACTGAAAAAGTGAGATGATCACACCTTAGTGCTGACGGCGCTTCGAATCTCGATGTGATTCAATCGTTTGTTATGAGGACTAAGTACGATCATTCATTTTGTTTGGTCCGGCATAGCCGAGAACGTAGCTTGTTATCACTAATTTACTGTTTGCTTATCCTTCAACTCATTCGATGGTGGAGGTATTGGTGTGGTGCCACATCGTGCACCATGAACATCTCTTTTGCCGCATATTGTTCCCCGTAGATAGTTTTCATCCCATCTTTTGTTAGGAATTTCATCATTTGATGGAGGGTGGATGGTACTGCTCTCATGCAGTGTATCCATGGACTTGTGAATAAGGCATTGGACCTCATGTCTTCTTCGATGATGTGGAATTTGGCATTTTGGGTTGTGCCGGCCACGTTGACTGGGATGGTGATTTCCCCTTTCGTTGTTTCGCTCGCCATGTTGAACCCGTTGACGACTCTACAGGCAGGCACGACCTGATAATATTGGCCGAGCTACTTGGATCCACAAGTACACGTTTAATTTGAAATGTATTTATGAGAAAAGAAATTACCAGTGCATTGTTATGGGGCTCAGATAGAGCCTCGATGTCTTCGTCGCTGAATGTGAGGGCGTCCTCAGGTATATAGCCCCGAGTTCATTTTTCCCTTGTGATGGATATTTTTGTTCTCCTTATCATGGGTTCCTGTGGAGCATCGATACCTCCAAAGATCATGTCGATGACATATTGTGGCTCGTTTGTTTCACTCTTTTTGGTCGCCTCTCTTTCTCGGAACTGATTTTTGGCTCGGTCGCTGAGGAATTCCCGGAGGTGACCTTTGCTGAGTAGTCGGGATACTTCTTCCTGGAGTTGTCGACGATCTTCGGTCCTGTGACCGTGCGTGTTGTGAAATTCACACACTAAGTTATGGTCCATTTATGAAGCATCTGATTGTACATGCCATGACCACCTAGTGTCTCTGATTTTACTGATGGTGAATACGATGTCTGAAACGTCAATGTTGAAGTTGTATTCCGACAAGCGAGGTGCCTCTGTCAGCCCTGTGTGCCTATCGGAACCAGCCCTGCTGACAAGTCCCCGAGGATTCTAGCCTCGATCCATCCTCCGGTTGTTGCGGGGTATGTTGCGCCTTGGGGAGTTTCTTCTATCTTTTGTGTATGGTTGGTATCTCTCTTTATTCGGCTTTGACTCCTTTGCCAGAAGCCTGTTAGGATATACCGAGCCCGAGGGTCATCTAGTTGGTCGTCTTTGACCCTGATCTTTGATTGGTTATCGGTTGTGGACGTCCGACCAAGTCACGGCGGAATACTCGACTAAGTTCCGCTGCAGTTGTTTCGAAGATACTGCGTGTTGATACCCAATTTTTTCCTATATATTTTAAATATGCAAAATAGCTTCAAAATAGCATATATATGTATATATAAGCATGTCCAAGGTTTTTATTATTTTTTCCATAATTTTAAGGTCTTAAATTGATTTATTTTCTCCCCTTTTATCCATAATATCCCCAATAATTATTTTCAAAATTATTGTTTTGATAATTCATCTATTGAATTTCTATATTTATGCAAAAATATGGATAAGGTAATTATTATATATTTTTATAATTACATTTAGTGTTTTTAAAGCTAAATTGCATATAATTGCAATATTAGCCCTTTTAAGATTTAATTATGTTCTATATGCATAAAATTGGACCCTGTAATTTTAAGTTGTTAATTATGTATTTTAATCATTTTGGCACCTTAATTTATTTTTCAGAAATTACCTATTATTTTTTATAAATTAAATAGGGGAAATTGGCTATTTAAATAACAACCAAATTTGGCATTCAATTATGCCAAATTGGACCCCTTTCCAGCCCAATTTCACACCCGAATGACCCGACCCATACCCTATTAACCCTTACCCAAACCCGAAACCCACCTACCCTTTTTAATCTCGATCGTTGATCTCCTAGATCAACAGTCCAAACGCACCCTTTCCTTTTTAATTTCACCCGATCCCTAACCCTAGTCTCATAATTCAGAGACAACCGCCCTCAAACTCTTTCATCTCCAAATTCTCTCTAAACTCACCCTAACCCTAATCGCCGTCGCCGACAAGAACCTCCTTCCTATGGTGTTTTTGTGCCTTCTCCGACCACCTCTGGTCTACTATATTCCATGGCTCCTCGACTTCATGAGTCCTTGAGAAGATCTCAAGGAACGCCAACCTACTCCAGTTTGAAACTCGTTTACTGGCCTGTCTCCGGCCATTTTCGTTTGTAAGAAAGGATTTCCTCTTGTTTTTTTTGTTTAAATCCATGAGTTTTTAACCGATTCTCTTCATCTCTACTATTTTCACAAAACCCTAGTTCGCTACTATTTGATTCTTCTCAGATCTTTATAGATCTGAGGTGATTCGAGTATTATTAAGTGTTTTCCTTTAAAAATCTCCCGTTTTAACTAACTATTTCGATTTTAGTCATTCTTTTCTAAAACTAGGGTTTCTCGGAGTTCTTTTACGCATGATCTAACTGATAGCGTTATAATTAAAACTTTTCCCTAGTTTGTTTTGACCGATTTTGTGCTCTTACTGCTTTTAACTTGACTCTGTTAAAAGCCCAATTTTTTTAAGATTTTCTTTACTTTGTTTCTATGAATGTTAGCATGATTTTCCTTACTTTGCTTCTATGAGGGTTAGCATGCTTTATTTACTTCGTTTCTATGTGTTAGCCTGCTTACTTGAATAGAAGTTTATTACTAGAATCAACAGATTCGCAAGATAGGAATTTCAAGAATGTGAAGTTTGTTTTTCCTAATGGTTCTACAGCCCCCCGAGGATAAGTATAGATATTTTTATACTGATCCGCGAGGCTCTACTAAACCGGCCCATAACTCCTGTGACCTATGTAACCTAGGCTCTGATACCAACTTGTTACGACCCCAAATACCTTGGTCGTGATAGCTCCTATCGCAGTACTAGGAAAGCCAAACCAACATTTAGCACATCGAATTCTCTTTATAAAAATCATTTTCTAAAACCGATTACATCTCAAATTCTTCATATGTAATATATAAATCAATAGAAAAGTGCAGAAACTAGAACAAAATATATTAACACAACCTGAATTCGGCTTCAGTAGTCATGAACCTCTAAGTACAATCAAAACTCTATCCAAATAATACAAAATAGTCTGAAATAACAAAATGCTAAGATAGGAAAGAGGAAGGCAAGGCTGCGAATGTCGTGCAGCTACCTTGCGATCTCCGGATAATTTTTGAGAGTGCTGGAAGCTCTCACTCTAATGCTCGGGTACCTGGATCTAGACACAAGGTGAAGGAAGTAACGTGAGTACGCCAACTCAGTAAGTAACTAAAGTAAATAAAGTATGAGTGTAGTGATGAGCATTTAAAATCATATAAGGAATCTCGGCACAAATATCAAGTCAAAATCTACGGCTCAATAGCTAGTTATCTCATAAAACTCCAATTTCAATTAAAATACTTTGAAAACATTTATTTAATATTTTTCAATAAAGTCTCAATATAAACGAAGAGTGAAAGCAGCAAAATGTCATAAACAAGCCCCTCGGGCAAAGTATCACTCATAAGTATAGCCTCTCGGGCAAGCCACTCAGTCACTCGTAACTCAGCTCTCATCACACAGTACTCACACTCAACACTCCGGCACAATAAACATATCACAATAATAATAATAATAATAATAATAATAATAATAATAATAATAATAATAATAATAATCAATGCGGTGTGCAGTCGGATCCCTAATATATAGTCGACTACGCTCACTAGGGGTGTACAGACTCCGGAGGGGCTCCTATAGCCCAAGCATCATATTGCTGCGACGTGCAACCCGACCCAATATATATCGTTGTGGCGTGCAGCCCGATCCATATATATATCGCTGCGGCGTGCAACCCGATCCACATATATAATATTGTTGCAGTATGCAGCCTGATCCATAACATATATATACATAATCCTCACCATTTGGTCCTCAATCTTTCTCAATCATTAACCTCATGGCCACTCGGGCATATCAGTGAAAATTAGGGAAACTCAGCCCAAAGTTTTCATACATTAAGAAATAGAGTGATGAAATCGGATTTTAAAAAATAAACATGTAAAACATGACTGAGGATATGTTTCCAAATCAAATAGAGTGAGGAAAGTAGTAAAAATACCCCTAAGGGTCTAAACAGGTCGGTACAATGGCCCAGAAGATGGCATTCAGCCCAAGTTATGAAACCAAATATTAAAAACGTGGATATAATATACAATATATCAAAATATACAACTATATAGTCGCCAAAAGACGGACCAAGTCACAATCCCTAAGGGTGCATGCCCACGCGCCCGTCAGCTAGCATGTGTGCCACCTCATTTATCAAAATAGTACAAAATTTTGGGGTTTCATACCCTCAGGTCTAGATTTACAATGGTTACTTACCTCACCCGGATGAAATACTACTCCGCGATGTACTTGCCTCTCAACTCAGCCTCAACTCACATCGAATCTATCCAAAAATCAGAATCATGACGTCAAATTATGCCAAGGGAACGAAGCCCATGCGAAAATAATCAAATTATATTAAAAATCCCGAAATTGGTCCAACCCGACCCCCGGGCCCACATCTAGGAATTTGATAAAAAATCACATCAATAGAATACTTATCCTCCCACGAGTCTATTCATACCAAAAGCATCAAAATCAGACCTTAAATGGCCCCTCAAATTCCCATTCAAAGCTCTCCAATATCAAGCCCTTATCCCTCAATATTCTTCCTTAATTTCCACTAATACAATGATTAAACAATGGAAAAATGGTCGTAAACACCAGTAATGAAGCTTAGGTAGCTTTCACAACTGATAATATTCGATTTGCCCTTGAAAATCACTGTCATATCTCACTTCTCGTCTTCAAAATGGAGAACTTAGCAAAAATTCGTGAATGAAACCATATATACTTTCTGACCTATGGATTTCGCACCTGCGGGCCCTTTGCCACTCCTACGGTACCGCTTCTGTGGTCAAGCCAACTGCTTCTACGGTTTTCACTTAAGTTCCATGGACCGCACCTGCGCCTAACCTTCCGCTTCTGCGGTCCCGTAGGTGCGCTAAAGATTTTGCACTTGAGACTTCTGATCCTCTAGCTCCTGGCCGCATCTACGGCTTGCCCAATGCATCTGCGATCATTCACCTACAGCCCCCAATCCATAGGTGCGGTTATGACTGGGGCAACAACTTCAGCTGCATTTACAAAGCCATACATTCCGAAAAATCTTCCGAATTCATCCCAAAGCGCCCGGGCCTCAACCAAAAATACGAACAAGTCACATGTTGGGACAAAACACACACACACAAGTATACGTGGTCGTCAATTAATAACGTAACTCGAAAGTCGGTTGTCGAACCCACAGAGACTTAGATTGGTCGTTAACTAAGCAAACTAAAATCAATTAATTGTCCAAGATAATCAAGAGTGATGTTCTTCTATTTGTCTACTATTGCGGAAATTAAACAAATATCAACTAAATCAACAAGAATGCAAATGGGTATTATGAGACTTTAATTCAGAGGAGATAAAGATTCTAGGGTTGTGGTTGGTTTATCAGTCCTATTAAGTTCAATAATCACACTCGTTAATCCAGATTATCTATGGTTTCTAATTAACCGGATCGTTTATATGAATATCATGTTCGCACAATACTACTCATCTGCCCACAATATATCAACCTTATATTCCTATGGTATTGAGTCTACCATGAACAAATATAATACGGTATTTAATTAAGAAGGACTGTTAGATATATTCATATCCTAACCGCGAAATCTTCCCCCGAGCAACGGTTTCAGAAACAAACACTCTCTAATTCTACTCTAATATAAACATGGGTTTCCCAAGCATAGCATAGATAGTAGAGTGAATTTGTTGCTACAACAATTCACAAAATAAAACTAGAATTAAAGAAACAACCACAAAATGATAATCCGAATTAACAGAGATGTATTTAATAAACGTTAATAATCATGTCAACCACAACCCTAGAAACTAGAGTGCTTAGCCACTCATGTTCGTAGCACAAATTTACAAGTATTTTGCATAAACAAATTACAAAGCAAATATGAAGGAATGAAGAAATCGATGATTTCCTCCTCCAAAGAATGGTCTAATCGTCTTCTGCGTTTCAAAAATAGTGTCCCTAGGTCTAAGATGTGTCAAAAGTCCTCAAAATAGTGTTTTTATACGTATTTATACCAAGTAGAGTTGGGACCAGACGAAACACCCTTTCCTGCGTGAAATAGGACTCTGGCTTTGTAAAATTTGTACAGGCACGCCGCACCCTGCGCTGCGCTAGTGGAGATTATCAGCAGCCTTGCATTTTCTTGTCAGACCAACTTTTACATTGTTGCACCGCATTCTGTAGCGCCCCATGCGGCGCGATAGTGAAAATTTGCAAAACTACAAAACATATAATTGTAGCCCTTTCAAAAAAGCTTTCCATGGATATATTGTGGAGCCCAAATGGAGTTCTGAGTGAAACGTTATGTGCATTTTACTAGACAATGCGCCGTATGCCCGCTCGATTCTCCGTTTCGTTCTTAACTATCATCCATTGATCCCCGAACACGATCCCAGCTTAATTCCTTGGGGTTTTAGTCAGACTTCAAAGATCAAAATCACTTGAATTCATTCCATAATATCTACATATCTCGGAATCACTCCTTCAAGTCACAAAACACATATTTAGTGCAAAACACTAGCGATTAAAGCTCAAACTCAATAAAAGTGCAATAAATTAGAGTGTAATAAGCGGCTAAAATATGCAATTATAGTCTATCATCTAAACCCCACAATTAAACCATTGCTTGTCCTCGAGCAATCAAACTACACTTTATATAGACACGACCTTTTTAAACAATTCTCCTAACTCATCACACCTAGAATATTTAAAATAGAGTAAACACAAAAGTGTAATATCTTCACCTCAAGATTTAACTCACAAGTACCATGCATTATTCACAACTCACCCACTTACTCTAACATAGAGGTCACTAAAATTTCCTTTCCTTCATGAATCAAGTGCCCTCACCCAAAAAAAGAGAGTAGTTCCACACACAATATAATTTAAGAACAAAAAGGAACTCAAGATAGAAAGAACTCACTCACTCTCGGAATAATATTCATATGCCACAAAAGATGCACCATAGGCTTGCCCGTAGTGTACTACTCTACTAATCGAGCTCATTCAGTCTAGGATCAAGTAGGTATTTATTTGGTTGTAATGTAGGCTGCGGGACGGGTGGGATACATTTAGATATAAGAGTGACTACACCTTTCTAAGCACTTTAATACATACACTTTAACATTTAAAACCCCACACTTACATCAAACCATAACTCCACCTTCACATCAATGTTTATTAACTCCATACGTCTTCAAGCACAATTACATCAAGAGTCACCACTATCAAAGAATATTTTTTACAGCAGTACAACTATTTTTTTCTTTTCTTTTTCTCTTTTCAAGTGGCTCTTGTTTTTTTTAAACATTGCACCTTTCTCCTTATTTCATTAGTTCCACTCAAAAGCCAAACCAACCACCTCATACTTTAATTTTTACAAAGTTTATAGCAATTCAAGTACTCATGAGTGGCGAAAACGTTCAAATTGATGGTTAATTCAAACAACTGGGTAAGGCTTGTAATGTGGTTGCCAAAGAAACAGGATTACAGGCTCAAAGGGGTTAACTATGATACATAACAATTAGGCGGATATACTATATATATCTGGCTCAACAAAGAAACACATATATCACTTCCAAGACTGAACAAAACTACTATTTTGCTTTGCAAACACACTGGGAAAGTTCTAGACATCAAATGTAATGCACAGAATAACACAAAACCTTACACACACATGGCACATAACTCATTCAGGATTGAACTCATCAAGACACTCTAGTAAAAGAAGTTAAGCAAAGTTAAGATCATATAATTTAGGGTACTTATACAAGAGTCAAAAACAAGCATAAGCGTCACAACTAAAGTACTCACTATTCTCAAGGCATAACATTCAAGAGATATTGCTTCAATTCAATTCACATCACCATGGCTTCTCTCCTAAAAAAATAAAACTACCTACACCCAATTCAAACAAAACCCTTGAAAAAGAATCGCAGCACAAGGAAAAACCAAAGGGGAATTACTACACTACCTACAAAAAAAATCTTTTTATCCTTTTTCTTTAGACTTCAATCCCTCAAGAAAACTGTCTAGGAGATCCATCGTCGGGACAAGTCCAAATTTATTTATTTTATTTTATTTTTTGTTATTTTTATTATTTATTTTTTAACAAAAACTCTACACTAAAAACGAGTACTACAACTAAGCTAAAATAGCACAGAAACTCACCCAAACAATCTCTTCACCTCACACTTAAAATTGTGCAATGTCCTTAATGGACACTATAAATAATAAGAGAGTAAAAGAGACTCCCTGGTAGACCAAAGGCCGAAGCAATAGCGGCTCATGAGGTACTCAGACTTCCCCCAAACATCGTCCTTTGTGTGTCACCCCACACTTAGTTCTCGCCATCAAACTGGCTTTTGCACTCGTCCAATGATTGCGCTTCCTATTCTTATAATCCTACAAAAAAAATACTACAACAATAATAAGAAAAGAATTAAAACTAAAAGAAAATAGTAAAGATGGGTTGTCTCCCAACAAACACATGATTTAACGTCACAGCATGACATTCCTACTCTGTTCAGGTTGGGTGCTTTCTTTTCTTCTTTCTCCCATTACGCCTAGCCTTTTTACATATACATATAAGATTTCCTCTTTCATCTATGGTTTTTTTCTCAATCACCCTTACACACTCAACTTGCAACACGACCTCCTCCAATTAAGTTGTCCCATCCTAATAGCTACAATTCGCATAAGGACTTTGTTTTATCCTCTTCAGTTCTACCGCTGTAATCATGCACAAGTCCTCATAATGCTTAGGGAGAATAAGTTCCTTGTACACATTAAAAGTGATTTCCTCATTGCCAACTCTCATCTTCAACTTCCCTTCCCTAACATCAATAAATGCTCCACCAGTAGCTAAGAATGGTCACCCCATAATAATAGGTACTTCCTCATCTTCCTCGTAATCAAGAACAGTAAAATCAACAAGAAGAATAAACTTTCCTACTCGAACTAACACATCCTCAATAATTCCTTATGGAATAACTAGTGATCTATCAGCCAACTACAAAGTAATTGTAGTAGGTTTAAGAACCCCCAGTCTGAGTTGCTTGAACAAAGAGGATGACATCAAATTTATAATAGCCCCTAAATCACACAGGGCTCTACCAACTTCTTGATTTCCAGGAGATAGAGGAGTTGTGAAACAACCAGGATCCTTCAACTTAAAAGGAAGTTTGCTCTATACTCTAGCACTGCACTCTTCAGTAAGTGCAATTGTTTCAAACTTTGTATATTTTTGCTTTTTTGCCATAATTTCCCTAAGATACCTTGCATACTTAGGCATTTTCTACAAAATTTCCACCAAGGGCAAATTCACACGCACTTGGCTCAAAATATCTAGGAATATTTTATGCATAGCTTCATCTTTTTGCTTTTTATGTCTTTGTGGAAACGGAGGTGGTGGCCTTGTCACAATTTCTGGCTTTTCTTTCTTATTCTCCTCAACGGGGATAGGAACTAATTCTCCTTCAAGTCTAGTTGTATACTTCTTTTTCTCTGGAACTTCTTCTAATTCTCTTCCATTTCTCAAGGTAACTGCATTGACTTGAGGATTTTTCTTTGTATTACTTGGAAGGGCTCCAGTAGGTCTAGTATTCTAATTGTTAGCCATTTTCTCAAACTGCCTCTCAAGATTTTTGAACACTATGCGCAATTGTTGATTGTCCATCAAGAGTTGTTTCATCATGTCTGTCAAACTCTCTTATGCTTGTTGTTGGGGTTTAGGTGGCTGATTGTAATTATCTTGAGGCCTGATATTCTGATTTCCACCCCAAGAGGAGTTAGGATGATTCATCCAGTTCGGATTGTATGTGTAACCATATTGAGCATTTTGATTCATCGACCCTCTAGCTTGTTGCCCCATATAGTAGATGGATTCAGGATTCACAGGGCATATGTCACTTTTGTGACCTTCACCACATAACTCGTAGTAAGGAGAAATCCGTTGCACATGTTTCATCTATTGTGCTTGGTGCATTGTCATTTTATTTATCTAATTTGCTAATCTCGCTATATCTGGCCTCATGGCTGAGAAATCATCATGCTTAATCATGCTTGATGCCTTTTGTTTAAGTGCTCTTCCTGGTTTCTCATCTCCTTGATAATTATTATCATTAGCAGTGAAATTGTTTAGCAAGATCTGGATCTCACTATACGCTTTTGCCATGCAACTACCCCCACATGCTGAGCCAAGATTCATCTTTGTTGCCTCGTCCAACCCATCAACGAAAGCGTGACCCAATACCTCATTAGTCTGACAATGATATGGGCAGTCTCTAAGTAGCTTCTTGTATCTTTCCCAAGCTTGACGAAGAGTCTCGCCATCTCGTTGTTGAAACCCAAAAATCTGGCTCCTTAGCGACTTTGTCTTCTTAGTGGGAAACAAGTTGATTACGAATTTCCTTGCTAGATCATCCCAAGTGTTGATTGAGTTTGCGGGCTCCTTTTGCAACCATTCCTTAGCTTCCCCCATCAATGAAAAGGGAAACAGTGTTAGCCTGATATAGTTCTTGGAAATGTTCAGATAATTGTAATAGTCTATAATTTCCAGGAAGTTCTGAATGTGCCTTTGCGGGTCTTCATGAGATAGACCTACATATTGCCCTGTGGATTACCATGTACTGTTTAAGTTTAGAGTCAGTCAAAAGAGCCAGATTGGGCCTTGCGGCTTCTATCACCAGATGCTCTTCATTACCTGCCATCTCTATTAATTGTGGTTGAACTACAATGTCCAACTCTCTTTCAATTCTAGTTCTAGCTTCCACTTCCCTCCTCACTCTATGAAGTGTTCGTTCGATTTCAGGATCAAAAAGAAGGAGAATGTTTGTGCTTCTACTCCTCCGCATTCAAGAGAACAGCATGCGTTATCATAAATAAAGAAAGCTAAAAAAATTAAAACTTTAACAAATAAGGAATAAAAGCTTAACTTAACTAAACAATCAATAACTAAGTCCACAGCAACTGCGCCAAAAACTTGTTGGGACCAAACACACGCAAGTATACGTAGTTGTCAAGTAATAAAGTAACTCGAAAGTTAGATGTCGAACCCACAGAGACTTAGATTGATCATTAACTAAGCAAACTAAAATCAATTAATTTTTCAAGATAATCAAGAGTGATGTTCTTCTATTAGTCTACTATTGCGGAAATTAAACAAATATCAACTAAATCAACAAGAATGCAAATGGGTATTATGAGACTTTAATTCAGAGGAGATGAAGATTCTAGGGTTGTGGTTGGTTTATTAATCGTATTAAGTTCAATAATCACACTCGTTAATCCAGATTATCTATGGTTGCTAATTAACCAGATCGTTTAATTCCTATCCTAACCGCGAAATTTTTCCCGAGCCACAGGTTCAAAAACAAGCTCTCTCTAATTCTACTCTAATCTAAACATGTCTTTCCTAAGCATAGCATAGATAGTAGGGTGAATTGGTAGATACAACAATTCATAAATTAAAACTAGAATTAAAGATACAACCACAAGATGATAATCCGAATTAACAGAGATGTATTTAATAAACATTAATAATCATGTCAACCACAACCCTAGAAACTAGAGTGCTTAGTCACTAATGTTCGTAGCACAATTTTCCAAGAATTTTTCATAAATAAATTACAAAGCAAAGATGAAGAAATGAATAACTCGATGATTTCCTCCTCCAAAGAATGCTCCCATCGTCTTCTCCCTTTCAAAAATAGTCTCCTTAGGTCTAAGATGTGTCAAAAGTCCTCAAAATAGCGTTTTTATATGTATTTATACCAAGTAGGGTCGGGCCCAAATGAAACACCCTTTCCATCATGAAATAGGACTCTTGCTTTGTAACATTTGTACAGGCGCACCGCACCCTGCATCGCGCTAGTGGAGATTATCAACAGTCTTGCATTTTCTTTTTAGGCCAGCTTTTACACTGCTGTGCCGCACCCTGCAGCGCCCCATGCGGCATGGTATTGAGAATTTGCGAAAATAAAAAACATAAAAGTTGTACCCTTTCAAAAATCTTTGCAAGAATATAATGTGGGTCCCAAACGGAGTTCTGAGCGAAAATGTATGTGCATTTTACTAGACAATGCGCTGTATGCCCACTCGATTCTCCGTTTCGTTCTTAACTATCATCCGTTGATCCCCGAACACGATGCCGGCTTAATTCCTTGGGCTTTTACTCAGACTTCAAAGCTCCAAGATCACTTGAATTCATTCCATAATATCTACATAGCAAGGAACCACTCCTTCAAGGCATAAAACAAATATTTAGTGCAAAACACTAGCGATTAAAGATCAAACCCAATTAAAGTGCAGTAAATTAGAGTGTAATAAGCGATAAAAATATTAAATTATATCCTATCATCATAACATAACACTATTCAAACTAATACCATCCTTCAGAACACTCAAAACAATATCAAATCATCAAAACACCATCGGATTCAAGCCTAAGGTTTCCAAAACTTCCAAATTTCCGCTTTCGATCAAAAGTCTATCAAACCTTGGCCGAATGACCTGAAATTTTGTACACACGTCCCAAATGACACAACGGACCAACTCCAATTTTCAGAAATCTATTCCGACCCATATATCAAAATCTCTACTACCAACCGGAAAACGCCAAAATTCCAAATTTCGTCAATTCAAGCCTAAATCTACCACAAACCTCCAAATTATATTCCGATCACGCTACTAAGTCCCAAATAACCTCACAAAGTTATCTAAACCATAAAAACTACATTCCGAGACCGTTTACATACAAGTAAACTTCTAGTTGTCTTTTCTAACTAAATGGCCAACTTAAGAGACTAAGTGTCTCATAACATTTCAAAACTACTCCAAACCCAAACCAACTGGCATGATACAATGAAATGAAGTTGAACAACACATAAATAAGAATAAATAAGGGAAACAAAGCGGAAACTCATGAAACTACCGTTCGGGTCGTTACATAGGGTACCATACCCCCTTTGAAATGCTTTATTTGCATTCTCTCTCACTACAACACCTGTGAGTATTTAGATGCATTCCCTATGCATCTAGTCCTACATGCATGACAATTTCTCTCCTAGAGTTATACCAGCAATTCTTATAGGGTATTCATCTAATATGTACATAATTTAAACTCATACTCTATCAAATAATAGTATAGAATGATGCCGAACTCAAAGAGATTGGTTTATCTATTCTAAAAATATTTCTTATTTTAATTACTATTTGAAAAAACCAGAAAGAGGTTATTTGTGAGTTAACTAACTAAAAATGTATAATATAGAAATATAAAATATTTTTTTTACATGTATAGTAAAAAGGTGTTGAGATCCTGACTTCAATTAATATTTTTATTGTATAGTAGATATATTTATTATTCAATTCATATTCTCATAAATGTATAACTGTCTCTCATGATTATATTATTATTATTATTATTATGATTATTATTATTATTATTTGTAATGACCAGGTCGGTCGTTTCATGAACTACCGCTCCGTTCTCCCCATTTGTACTTCTTATTATTCTATTCAGCTATATTATATGTTATCGGGTTAACTGGTTCAGATTTGGAGAGGTTTTGGTAGGGTTAACTGAGTAGGCTTAAGTTCGAAAAGTCAACATTGGGATAAAGGGCTCAGATGTGAGTTCCAATGATTTGGATAGCTTTGGGAGGTGATTTGGGCTTATTAACTTGATCGGAATGTGTTTTGGAGGTCCGGAGTTGATTTAGGCTTGAATTGGCGAAATTGGAATTTTGGCGTTTTTCGGTTGATAGGTGAGATTTTGATATACAGGTCGGAATGGGATTCCGGGAGTTGCAGTAGGTCCATTGTGTCATTTGGTATGTGTGTGCAAAATTTCAAGCCATTCAGACGTGGTTTGATAGACTTTTTGATCGAAAGTGGAATTTCGAAGATTTTGGAATTCTTAGGCTTAAATTCGATGCAATTGTGTGTTTTGATGTTGTTTTGAGTGATCCAAAGATTGGAACAAGTTTGAATGATGTTATTGGATATGTTGGAATGTTTGGTTGAGGTCCCGGGGGCATTGGGTGAGTTTCAGGTGGTTGAACGGATCATTTCAAGTCAAAAAGGATTGCAGAAAATCTGATGTAGTGTTGCAGACAAATTGTGCTTCGCGTTCGCGAGTGGACTCTCACGTTCGCAAATGGTTGGGGTGTGAGGCAGGATCATTGTCCTTCGCTTTCGCGATGTGCGTCCCGCATTTGCGAAGGGTCGGGTCATTGTTCACCGCGTTCGCGATGGATATATCGCGTTCGCAAAGGTTCGAGAGGCTGAAGCATCTCGTTTGCGAAGAAGGATTTCAAATCGCTGGGCAGAATGTTTAAATGGCCATTTTCGTGCATTTTGGCCCAAGTTTACCGTTTTTTTACTCAGTTTTGGAGCTTCTTGAGAGAGATTGAAAAGGGAATCAAAGAGAACTTATTGGAGGTAATAATTTTGGACTTAATACTCGATCCTATTGTGATTTCTACCTAATTAAACATGAAATTTGAGGGATTTGAAGCCTAAATTGGGGAGTTAGGGCTTGGAAACTTGAGGCTTTAATCTAGGGATTTGAGGGGACATTTGTGGTCGGACTTTGGTATTCTTGGTATGTATGAACTCGTTGGAGGATAAGGATTCCGTTGATATGACTTTTATCGAATTTTGAGATGTCGGCCCGGGGGTCGGGTTGGACCAATTTCGGGACTTTTGGTATAAATTGATTATTTTCGCTTGGGCTTCGATCCCTTAGCCTATTCTAAGGTCATGATTCTGATTTTGGGTAGATTCTGTGTGAGTTGAGGTTGACGCGAGAGGTAAAGGCCTTGCGGAGTAGTATTTCATCCAGTTTGAGGTAAGTAACCATTGTAAATCTGGAACTGAGGGTACAAAACCCCGGTATTTTGAATTATTTTGATAAATGAGGTGACGCACATGCTAGGTGATGAGCGTGTGGGCCCGCACTTGTAGGGAATGTGACTTGGTCCATCCCATAGCGACTATTATGCCGCGTACCTGATTTGAAATCTTATGATATCCCATATTTTAGAAACTATACTGTATTATGGGTTATATACCATGTTTGGGGCCTTGTGCCAACCTGTTGAGACCCTTAGGGCATTTTTACTATTTTCCTCACTCTATTTGTTTGAAAGCATATCCTCAGTCATGTTTTACCTGTTTATTGTTCAAAATTGGTTTATCGCTCTATTTCTTAAAATATGAGAACTGTTTGGACTGAGTTCCTGGATTTCCACTGTTATGCCCGAGTGGCTGTGGGGTTAATGACTGAGAGAGGTTTAGGACCTAATGGTGAGGATTATAAATATTATGGATCGGGCTGCACGCCGCAGCAATATTATATGTATATATTATCGATCAAGCTGTGCCCCGCAGCGATACTTATATGTATGTATGTGTGTGTGTGTATATATATATATATATATATATATATTGGATCGGGTTGCGCGCCACAGTGATATGACGCTTGAGTTGTAGGAGCCCCTCCGGAGTCTGTACACCTCTAGTGAGCTTAGTCGACTATAAACTATGCATCGGGCTGCACGCCGCAGTAGTTATTTTAATTATTACTATTATGAGATGTTATTGAGCCTGAGTGCTGAGTGTGATTACTGAGTGACGAGAGCTGAGTCACGAGTGACAGAGAGGCTTGCCAAGAGGCTATATTTATGAGTGATACCTTTCCCGAGGGGCCTAATTATGATATTTTTGCTGATTTCACTCTTCTTTTATAATGAGCCTCTATTGAAAACTGCTAGTAAATGATTTCAAAGTATATTAATTGAAACTAAAGCTATATGAAGAGACTGGTTTTAAAACTGTTGAGCTTGACTAGATATTTTGTTGTTTACTCTTTTATATGATTTTATTGTAAAAATTGATCCCGGCTCTAGTTGGGTACTATTCTTTCAACAGCCATTTTCACTCACTATTGAGTGTGGATTGGACATGGACCAATTTGTATTTAAAAATCTGCACCATTTCCAAATATCGAAAACAACATATCCCCTTCATTATAAGGTCAAATGGAGTGATTCAAATGCCTAACTTGACTGGAATTTCACAAGGAAGCTATTGAAGGTACCAAAAACGAATTTTGGGATTGTCTAGCATAATAAACGAGGCAGAACAATTGGGCAAAAGTATATAATATAGAGGGTTTCTTCATTTGGTCATATTTTGAGTTAGGGAGCTAGGATTTGAGCAATTTTGGAGGTGATTTTTACTACATGGATTGGGGTAAATGTTCTATACTCAAGTTTGGTTATATTTAACAAATAAAACTTTATTTTTGGCATTTGACTGATGATTTCAAAGTGAAATTTGGGGTTTTTGTCTAAAATTTTATAAAGTAAGTTTTTGGGTTTTGAACATCGATTCGGAGTCGGATTTAAGTGAAACTTGTATTGTTGCACTCGTAATTGAATATGTTGACGAATTTTTTTGAGTTCCGCCGAGTTTTGAGGTGCAGGTCTGGGTTTGACTTTTTGGTTGATTTTGGGCTTCTGATTAAAGATTCGACCTTTATCGGTTGGGTTTATTTCTTTGGTATTATACGTGTTATGTGTTTTGTATTGAGGTGACGCACATGCTATGTCATGAGCATGTGGGTGTACACCGTATGAATTATGACTCGGTTGATGCTGTGGTATTGTATAGTTACCTAATTTTTTTATCCATAAAAGTTTTCCGTGCTAGAGTAATTGAGTTGTGATCCATGTTACAAACCATTTTTAGGCTTTATGATTATTCTGTTAGGACCCACTGAGGTCATATCTACTATTTAGTTATTTGCATAAATTGTAATTACATACTCAGTCATAGTCATTCATTTGCATATCATATCTCAGTCTTAATTATCCTTTGTTGTCACAACATGTTATCATTGTTTGGGTTGATTGGCATGAGATTTGTGAGCCCGATAGACGAGAGATATTGATGACTGAGTTGGGCTTGAGAGACATGTTTTGAGTGAGATTTGTGGATCGGGCTGCATGTCGTAACACACCTTATGGCTATATATGGATCAGGTTGCACGTCGTAGCAGGCATTATGGCTATATGTGGATCGGGCCTAATGTCTGTATGTGGAATGGTATTATGGCACTCCAAAAGATTTTATTAACGTACTTTTCATGCATTGCATTCATGTATATTTACCAATGATCATATGCCGTTATATACGCATATATATGTGTGTGTATGTGTATATATATATATATATATATATATATGGGAAAAGTTATGATGTTATATATGCACCACCACCTAATCAGGTGGTATACATTGATGATTTTGCCTATAGTGGCCGAGATGATATGCTAGGACGCCCTCAGAGGCTGATGATGTTATGAAACATGTACCTATGCACGACATGACACTCATACGCATATGCATGACACTATAATTATTTCATGAGTTACAAAGTTTTTCCAGACTTACAGGTTGAGTCATTTACTCTATATTTCTTTCATGCCTATTATGTGCCTTACATACTCGGTACATTATTCGTAATGACGTCCATTTACCTAGGGATGTTGCGTTCATGCCCACATGTCCCGATAGACAGGTCGAGAGCCCTCCAAGTAGGCTATCAGCTCAGCAGAAGATGTTGGTGGGCTCCACTTGCTTCGGAGTTGCTCGTTTGGTCAGTATGATTTAGATGTGTATTGTTTGGTATGGCGGGGATCGGTCCTGACCTTTAAGACAATTATGTATCCTTAGAGGCTCGTAGACATATGTCATATAAGTAAAAGATTGTATAGCCTTGTCGGCCTATATTCAATGTACGAGTGGTTATTTTGGTCTTAGAGGCCCATATGTCTTATGTATAAGTTTGTATAACACATTGTATTCCACATATTTCAGGGCAGCCTCTCTGGCTCAGTTATCTATAATAGTATAATACGAAATAATACGTTATGTTGGTACTCGGTTGAGTAAGGTACCGGGTGCCTGTGGCGGGCAATTGGTTTGGGTCGTGACAAAAGTGGTATCAGAGCAGTTCTGTCCTACGGAGTCTATAAGCTGTGTCTAGTAGAGTCTTGTTTATGGGTGTGTCGTGCACCACACTTATAAGCAAGAGGCTACAGGGCATTTAGAACTGTCACTCTTTCTTCTCACTCTAGATTGTGTGGTAGATCTCACTTATAAGAAATCAAATTCCGAAATTCTATTTTATTCGCAATAAAATGATACCTACATTCGGAAAGAAGGTTGGAAAGAGAGATAGCTGTGGAAGAGTTGAGTCAGAGGAATTCGCTTTTTGTATGATGCCTATGATGTACTGAAAGGTGTAAGCTTCCTAATAGGAAGCCTTAAGGAAAGAATGCCTATCCACCTTTATTGTGAAACACAATGAAAGATTAAGAAGATAAATACAAGTTTCGACAAACAAAAGAAGCAAGATGAAGAAGGGTACGGGGTGCCCAGTTAATGAAGGTTAACAATGTTTATAATTCAGGTAGAGGAACATAACCTTTTTGAGTTATATTCAACAATAACGGAGGTATGTATAATTGGACACACCCATTTCAGTTATGCCCTATGGGGGCTAACAGGTATAGTTAAGAGAAGGTTGGGATATCAAGATCCGACTGGGCTTAAGGTAACCCAAATTGGTGAATGGATTGTGTTTACCTTGAAAATGGTAATTACAATTAGATTTTATTGTGTGGTTCTAAAAATATGTTATCTGTTTTTATGCTAGTTGATAGACAATGGATGCTAAGTGAAAGACTAGAAAATAAGATAACAGCTTGTAGATAATGTAATGACCAGACCGAATGGTCGGGAATCGCGGCCTTGATCTGACGTATACGGGTCCTCGAGGTCGAGTTGGATGTCCGGCATGGGGAAATCGAGGGATGATTAGTAGTTATGAGAGCTACGATGGTGGCTCTTTATGATCAATGATGAGTAATAAATGTAGAACAATAAATAGAACACTATGAATATAATCAATAAATGTAAGTAATGAAATCAAGAGAATATATTATGAAGCAGAGAGAATGTTCTTGAATATTCAATATTGAGTATCAAATGTCCTACGAAATAACAAGGATCCCCTTTATATATGTGGGGAAAATCCAACATTGTACAAATGCATTTATTACAAAGATATGGGGCTGGTACAGCCATTTAATGCCATGATACGGGTTTGGACTAGCCTAGTAGACTTTGTTAGATCTAGTCACATGCATTGGGAACCTCACATCGATCCACCGAAACCACTGATTTACACTGCCTCGAGGCTGGTCTTTGCTTACACTACCTCGAAGTCGTTCACTGAGAACACTCGAGGTCGATCACTGGGAACCCTCGAGATACCTTGATGATCGTAAAATCGAACTATTGATTTCTACCGTATATAGATAGTCCCCGCGTTAACTAGAATAAAGTGATATGAAATGGTTTTGAACTCCTACTCTTAAGCGATATTATCATGATGTCAGCCTACTAGAGCATAAAATACTATAACTCAAAAACTGCACAAGGGTCATCGTCAACATGACTATCGAGAAGCCCATGGAATGCTATTGGTTCGTCCTTTTCGCTGCCCATATGGCTTCTATAAATACCTCAATCGTTTAATAATTCACACTTTTACAACATCTTCAAGCTTTCAGAGCCAAGGCTATCCCCTTTCATATTCTTCCTTCTTCCGTTCTTGATTCCTTAGTTACTTTCTCATAAAGGTCTTTCCACCACCATGGCTAGAACCTCTAAAACAGTGCCTCGAAAAGAGGATGATGCCTCTTCCTCTCAAACATCCAAAGCCAAACCCAAAGTGACACCCACTGTTGAATAGTGTACCCCTACCGAGTTCAACACGGTGAACGATTTTTCCATCAAGAGACCCTCATCTATACTAGGCCAATGCAAACACATGTCCCGGTATATTACCGCCATCACCAATATAGAAAAAGTTAAAGAACACTGTCAATGGGAGGAGACAGTGTTGGTTGATATCCCTCATTCTAATGACAGCATAACGGACCACAAGGTTGGCTTCCTTTATGTATATACATACCCATCCACTTTGGGTCCCATCGATTCTTCAAACCCTTCTTCCCCGGCGATAGATCCAATTATTCTTGACTTTTGTGACAAGTATCAAGTGACGCTTGGCCAAATCTATCAATCTTTCTGGAGGATAGTCTACATGTTTTGTTATTTCTCCAACAAGGTCGTGGGTATGACCTTTACCCTTAACTATTTGATTAGATTATATATCCCTCGACTTTATCGAGGTTTGATTAAGCTTCACCCTCAGTCTATGAAGCTATTTTTCTCAAGCATTTATGAGAACAAGGATCGAGGGTAGATGAGCAGGTTTGTCCGAGTGTGGGCCTCGGACATCATCCCGACCGAAAGGATGCCATTCCCGGAGGAGTGGAGTACGAAGCGTAAGTACCTTTCATTCAAACATGCTTTACTATCTTCTTACCTTCCGTCCAAAAAATTATATCCCCTTCGTTTATGTAGCTACCGTTTGGTTTGCTGAAGTGGTCCAGGATCTGCCGGGATGGATTAGGAAATTGGATGCTTCGTTCCCTTTTCTCGAGCGAGATTGGCCCGACTTGGCTAAAATGCGATGGTCATCCAAGAATCATGGTATGACTTTTTGTTGTCACCTATACCACATTCCAATTCCTCTTTTGTGTTGGCATGTTTTGATTATAATGCCTGCGCAGGCCTTGGCGATGAAGTGCTGATGATACCGCCTCCCATCGGCGAGGAAGAGGCTCTGAAGCCTGATAAGGGCAAGAAGAGGAAGAAAAAGGCGGTTGTTGAGTCTCCTGTGGCAAAAAATCCTAAATCACACAGGCCTCGAGCTCCTGCCAGGACCTCGACTTCAACTTCCGGGGAAAGTCCCAGTATTGGGGATGAAGACAACGATGATGATGAGTACCGTTTCCTACAAAGGATAAGGTCAAGCACGGATGTCCTGCAGGCGGCTGGGCCAAAGGCAACTGAATTGGGAACGGTCAATTCAGGTTGATCCCATGTCATGGAGACCCTCGAGGAGGGTGCGAGCACGGTCCTTGAGTCCCTGGCAGTATGTGGTGCAGTCCCTATCGAGGAGACCAATGTTGCTGGATCCAAAGGGTTTGGGCCTTGAGCTTATTGGGTACAGAATTTTCCCCTTGGCGATATCGAAGCCCTCGGTGGCCTTAATTTGAGTCCTCGATTCTCGCTCAGGCAATTCAGGGATGCTCAGGACCCAAAGGCTACCAACATAGGGGTCCTCTCAAAGGGCGAGATGATCTTGATAACTTCCTCGATAGCATTGGTCAAGACATTGATCTCGATGCTCCCAATGCTATTGAGGAGGCGGAGAGGCTCCATCAGCAGGTGATAACCTTTCTATGCATACCTTTAGAGCTTTAAGTATTTCGCCCTATTTTTCTGACTCTTTTGTTTTGTTTTAGGCCAAGAGAATGTACGACCACGCTATCTCTAAGCTGTGAGACGATCATAGTAAGGAGGTCGAGGGTCTTACCTCGGGGTTAAATGAGTTGGAGACCTCTTCTGCCCGAGAGGAGGAGGAGCTGAGTGGGCTCCAGGCGAGGTTGGAAGGAGTGTGCCAAGAAAAAGATAAACTTGATGAGCATGTAATATTGTGTTTGCAAAGCCGCCCTTTGTCCTTGTAACTTGGTGTTTTACCAATTTTCTTTCCCTTACAAGTCAGGCAAAAGAATGCCCTCGTGGAGCAACTTCGAGGGGAGGCAGTCGCCATGGATGTAGAGGCCATCGATTTAAGGGGGCAACATAGGGTCGTGGCCTCGGAGAGGGACCATCTGCTGACGGAGCTATCATCGACCTGGGAGCTTCTGCAGAGTGCCAAGGAGGAGGATGACGCATTATCATCGGCTAAGCCTATGGCAAAAGAAAAGGCGTCCTCGTATAAGGAAGATGCTACCACTGTGAACGAGAAACCTCAAGAAATTTTAGCGAAGGCCAAGCATAAGTTGACTCGGGCAGTTGCTTATGCTTGGTTGCAAGCGAGGAGGCAGGCTCTTGAGGAAGTGAGCAATAAGGGCACTGATCTTTCGGCCGAGTTCGAGAAATCCCAAATCTTGGAGGAAAAATCTATTCTTTCAGCCACTTCAGATGAGGACTCCGATGATGACTCCGAGGGTAGTGGGGGTGAAGAGTAGATTTAGGTCGTCTCTTTTTCCCATTTTCTGCAAGAAATTCTTAGGGGAAGGGCTTTGTAAATACTCCTATATTGTAAATGTGCTTTTGGAAGTATGACAAATTTTCCAGTTTGAGCATTTCGCATTCTATGTTTCGATGTTTTACCTTTGAATTCTGATGTTGGCTCTTCGGGCCATATGCTTGGAGCGGTCGAGGCCTTTGAGATCGGGCAGCATCTCAAAATTGGGTTGATAGTTTCCATTGGGTCGATGCCTATAATGGAGAACATTTTCGGGGTCTGATGACCTCCGAGTGCTTGCTTAATAGTGTTATTTACGTGACATAATTGTGAAGTGATCGAGGTGATCCCACCGGTGCGCTTCCCAAAAAGGGATACTGACATGGCCAGATTCTGTTGATCTCTAAAGCAGGTGAATAGTCTCCATCTGCCCTATATATGTGCTTGTTTTCCCCTTAATTAATGATACTGTTGTATTGAGCAACTATCTCCTTTATAAGGTTCCCCTTTCTTGTGCCAACTACCCTTTACATCAAAGATTTCGCCTAAGTCTTATCATTTCCCCTTTCTTTATTTTACTATTGCCATGGATACTGTTCCCGTGTCCGCTTGTCAAGAAAATGAGGGTTCTTCCCTAGGTTCCTACTCGATCGGTGGTACACTGTTGGCGTCCAGTGAGCTAGCATCGAGGTGCTTTGTCTCGAATATGGACTTTTTGTTGGATAAACATCCCAATGTTCTGGGCTACCAGGACATGCACCGAGATTTATCTCTTCAATAGGGGATGAACATCTCGAGGCAGCCAAAAAAGACTGCAGATGGAGGAAAGAGGTGGTGTTGCAGGTGCCTTCCCCGGAGGAGAGCATTATGACCCATGTCGAGGGGTTTTTTAACGTGTATACGTACCCCTTTATGTTGGGCCCTCTTTACAGGGTCGTGCTCGAGTTTTGTAGAAGGTATCAGGTCACTTTGGCGCAGGCTAACCCATCCCTTTGGAAGATAGTGCTGATGATAAGGTACTTTGCGGATAAGATCGAGATCGAATTCACCCTTAGCCATATCGTTAGGTTATATCGGCCTTTGCATTACTGGGGCTTGATTACTCTGCAACATCGATCCACCCGGTCCCTTGCCGTTAACGTCAAAGTGGATGAGGACCAAGGATAGATCAGCTGATTTGTTCGAGCACAGGCAGTCGATATTATCCATGGAGAGTTTCTGCCATTTCCTAAGAAATGTAATTTCACACGTAAGTGGTACACTTGTGTTTTTATTACTTTGTCCACAGTGGAGGCGGGCTCCGTAAAGATGTTTTTCATTTTATTTTATTTAGCGATTCCTTGACTGCCGAACGAGGTTCCTGACCTGGCTGAATGGTCTCGTAAGTTGGCAGCTTGCTCGACTTATGATAAGTGCAAATGGCAAGACCTTTCCAAGGGGAGATGGGAGGCTAATCATCATGGTAGGTGCTTAGTGGCTCGTTTCTTCAGAAAGGTACTTTCTTTTTAGCGCACTAACTCTATCGCCGCAGGTGTTGGAGGTTTTTCCGAGATGAGGCCATTGCTACTTGAGGAGGAGGAAAGATTGCCAACCTCAGGACCGAGGTTTGATAACAAACAGAAGGAAACTTCTAAGGGCGAGGATGCTCGCATTGAAGCAAGCCCTGCTTGGAGGGCCAAAAGGGACATGCCGACAATCCTACAGCCTCTGAGTCCTCTATTTTTGGAAAAACTATTTATTTCTTATCGTCGTCTCACTTTCCCGTCAAAGGTACTTTGAAGGACATTCGAGGACAAGGTCCGAGCGAATCGACTAGGGCATCAGTTGGTCGCGCTCCCATCGGGAGTTGTTTTACTGAGACCGATGAGGCCAAGCCATTAAATGTGTGCTTGTTTTTTGATGAAGCTCAGCGGCCCAATTCTGTGGTGAGTTTTGGTAATCGGCACAAGCCCTTTTTTTTTGTTTCGTTCATTCGCTTTCTTATTGAGCTCCCTTTTTGCAGGCTTTTGACAATCTCAAGTCTGAGCTGCTTAGTCTTGAAGCTAGGTTGCGAAAATCATTGGATGGGGAGAAATCCCTCAGGTTTCTTTGTAAGAAGAGGGGAGATGAGTTGGACCACCTGCGGTACGAGGCGTACCGAAGTCGGAACTATGAAAGCTATCTCGAAAGACAAGTAACCTTCATTTCGTGTCGATGTATGCTCCCCCTTCTACTTTCGGAGATTAATACTCTGATATTCTAGTTGAAGAATAAGGCGGGGGAGCTGGAATGACTTTGGAGCGAAGTTGGCCGGGTTAAATGTGAGTGTAACGAGCTAAAGGCTCAGGCAGATGCCCAAGTTATGGCCAAAAAGGATGTTTTGGACAAGGCTTCCGCCCTCGAAGTGCAACTCTAGAATGCTCGTGCAAATAGTTCAATCCGAGCGAGCATGTTTGCGGGGCTCGAGTCCAAGCATCTAAAGATGAAGGCCGAGGTTGTAGATGCTCGGGCTGAAGCCGAAGAGAACAGAACCAAGGCTAATAGAAAAGTGGCCGCCTATTTGCGAGATTCTACCGACGCTCGAACTGAGCTGAGAAGGGCCCGCGACTGGGAGAGTAGGTGCAATGAGTATGTCATGTATAAATCTCGGAAGGAAACCCTCGAGGAGATCCATGCCAGGGGCTTCGATCTCTCGGAAGAGATAGAGCAGGGAAAGATGGATAGATATGACGCTAATTTTCTTTTGTCCGATGTCGAAGATAGTGAGAAAGAGATCGACGGGCCATAGTCCCCGAGGGGGATACAGATTTGGCCTTTCTTTTCAGAATTTGTGCATAGTGCATTTAAAGAACACTATAAATGGAGTTTTGCATTTTTTTTCCTTATATATGTATAAGAGGAAACCTCGCAGTTTCATTTTTCATGTACTTCCCTTTGTCAGCCGTTAGCCAGATGAATTGGTCTTCGAGTTAAAGAAAATCCTCAGATTCATAGAATTGGGGCTCATTAGGCTAGCCCGTAGGCTCTTACGCCCTCGGTTGGTATGACCTTTTAGTATAAGCCGGTGTTTTAGCTCTTATGATTTTGCTCTTAGGCATATTTAGTTAATTGTTTCGGGTTCAGTCTCCGAGTTTGGTTTCGACTCGAGCTCAATGACCCTTATGTTTTTGAAATTAAAGTTGGCCCTTAGGCTCTTACGCATTTTGTCGGTATGACCTTTTACATAGGTTTTATTTTTCCCTCATTAAGGACTTTTTAAATTGTGTTTTCCTGACTTTTCGACGGTTCGATAGAAACCTCGATTGTGAGTCGTTATATGGTAATGATCGAGCACCTTGGGAGGTTTTGCTCAGTGTTTGAGTGTTTCGAAGCCTATAGTTTGGAGCTGACATGGTCGAAGCTCTTTTGCCTATGTCGAGGGTAGCCTGTTTAACCGGTTCTTTTCGAAGTAATTGAAGGCCTGTGATTTTATAGCGATAGTCGGGTGTCCCCAAGTCACGTTAGTTTGACTGGCACAACCTTGTAACCATAGTCATTGTGTTTGGCCGGAGCCTTTCAGCCCCCGAGTGAAGTAGTTTTGGCGTCTATATCAAGGATATGCCTTTTTAGGGGTCTTACAAGTTCGATATATAGCCTTAACTTTAAGATCGGGATTATGCCTTTTGTAAGGGCTTACAAATTTTTACATGCCATTGAGGTCTTACAGTTTTGGTTACTTGGTACAAGTATGGTTCATGTCTTGCTTGAGGTCTTACAGTTTTGGTCACTTCGTACAAGTGTGGTTCATGCCTTGCTTGAGGTCTTACAGATATTGTTGTTGCCTTATATAGGTCTTACGAGACCGAGACTGCCCACACGGGGTCTTATGAACTCGAGTTTTTTGATAATTCAATGGGGGTGGCAATTGGCGGCAGTCCCTGAGTCATCAAAAGTTTCTTCGCTCGGGAGCCATTCCTTGTAAACTTGGTATTGCCTCATTGAGGGCTTACGAGTTCGGAGTTTCCGACCAGGTGTTCCTTTGGCCTTGAGTTTTCGATGCTAGTCCCCGAGTGTTCAGGACATTTTTGGCTTCTGGAGCCATTTTTGTAATCTTAATGCTGCCTCATTGAGGGCATAGCTTCAAGTTTTTGATGCCAGTCCCCAAGTGTTCGGGACATTTATGGCTCTAGAGCCGTTTTTGCAAAAAATACCGAACTCCTTAGAGATGCGAAATGTTTTGGCGAAGGGGAAAGTATTCTTCAATTACTTGGTACAAATATACATGTTTTTGCTGTTAAGGGATCAATTATTCTATACGGACATGGTTTGTTCGACCGTTTGGCCTCGTACATCATTTTCCTATAGAGACCCTTTTTAGCGCATCTTGGCTTCTCCAATGAGGTGTTCTTCCGGGGGAGGGGATGCCCCCTAGTATTCGAAGTTAATGGAAAAGGAGCCTTGAATAATTGTTGAGTCTTCCTTAGGTAGCATATAGATGTTGCCTCGTTAAGACCTTGCCGGTAAAATCCTTCTTGGGATATAAACCCGATCGGAGGAAAAGAGTGCAACGTATGCTTTTGGAACCTAAGGCCTTCGAGTTGGAAAGCGCTTCGACCATTTCGATTGGATACCTGCACTTCGGTTAGTATAAAATGTAACTGAAAAAGGGAGATGATCATACCTTAGTTTTGACGGCGCTTCGAACCTCGATGTGATTCAATCGTTTGTTATGAGGACTCGGTACGGTCATTCATTTTGTTTGGTCGGGCATAGCCGAGAACGTAGATTGTTATCACTAATTTATTGTTTGCTTGTCTTTTGACTCATTCGATGGTGGAGGTATTGGTGTCGGTGCCACATCGTGCACCGTGAACATCTCTTTTGCCGCATGTTGTTCCCCATAGATAGTTTTTATCCCATCTTTTGTTAGGAATTTCATCATTTGATGGAGGGTGGATGGTACTGCTCTCATGCAGTGTATCCATGGACTTCCGAATAAGGTGTTGTACCTCATGTCTTCTTCGATGATGTGGAATTTGGCATTTTGGGTTGTGCCGGCCACGTTGACTGGGAGGGTAATTTCCCCTTTCGTTGTTTCGCTCGCCATGTTAAACCCGTTGACGACTCAAGAGGCAGGCACGATTTGGTCAAGCAGTCTGAGCTGCTCTACCACCCTCGACCTGATAATATTGGCTGAGCTACATGGATCCACAAGTACACGTTTAATTTGAAATGTATTTATGAAAAAAGAAATTACCAGTGCATTGTTATGGGGCTCAGATAGAGCCTCGATGTCTTCGTCGCTGAATGTGAGGGCATCCTCGGGTATATAGCCCCGAGTTCATTTTTCCCTTGTGATGGATTTTTTCGTTCTCCTGATCATGGGTTCCTGTGGAGCATCGATAGCTCCAAAGATCATGTCGATGACATATTGTGGCTCATTTGTTTCACTCTTTTTGGTCGCCTCTCTTTCCTGAAACTGATTTTTGGCTCGGTCGCTGAAGAATTCCCGGAGGTGACCTTTGCTGAGTAGTCGGGATACTTCTTCCTGGAGTTGTCGACGATCTTCGTTCCTGTGACCGTGCGTATTGTGAAATTCACACACTAAGTTATGGTTCATTTATGAAGGATCTGATTGTACATGCCTTGACCACCTATTGTCTCTGATTTTACTGATAGTGAATACGATGTCTGAAATGTCAATGTTGAAGTTGTATTCCAACAAGCGAGGTGCCTTTGTCGGCCCTATGTGCCTATCGGAACCAGGCCTGCTGACAAGTCCCCAAGGATTCTAGCCTCGATCCATCCTCCGGTTGTTGCGGGGTATGTTTCGCCTTGGGGAGTTTTTTCTATCTTTAGTGCATGGTTGGTATCTCTCTTTTTTCGGCTTTGACTCCTTTTCCAGAAGCCTGTTAGGATATACCGAGCCCAAGGGGGCTCCTAGTTGGTCATCTTTGTCCCTGATCTTTGATTGGTTATCGGTTGTGGACGTCCGACCAAGTCACGGCGGAATACTCGACTAAGATCTGCTTCAATTGTTTCGAAGATACTGCGTGTTGATACCCAATTTTTTCCTATATATTTTAAATATGCAAATAGCTTCAAAATAGCATATATATGTATATATAAGCATGTCCAAGGTTTTTATTATTTTTTCCATAATTTTAAGGTCTTAAATTGATTTATTTTCTCCCCTTTTATCCATAAAATCCCCAATAATTATTTTCAAAATTATTGTTTTGATAATTCATCTATTGGATTTTTATATTTATGCAAAAATATGGCTAATTTAATTTTTATATATTTTTATAATTACATTTAGTGTTTTTAAAGCTAAATTGCATATAATTGCAATATTAGCCCTTTTAAGATTTAATTATGTTCTATATGCATAAAATTGGACCCTGTATTTTTAAATTGTTAATTATGTATTTTAAATCATTTTGGCACCTTAATTTATTTTTCAGAAATTACCTATTATTTTTTATAAATTAAATGGGGGAAATTGGCTATTTAAATAACAGGCAAATTTGGCATTCAATTATAGCCAAATTGGACCCCTTTCCAGCCCAATTTCACACCCGAATCACCCGACCCATAACCTATTAACCCTTACCCAAACCCGAAACCCACCCTTTCCTTTTTAATTTCACTCGATCCCTAACCCTAGTCTCATAATTCAGAGACAGTCGCCCTCAAACTCTCTCATCTCCAAATTCTCTCTCAACTCACCCTAACCATAATCGCCGACGCCGGCAAGAACCTCCTTCCTATGGTGTTTTCGTGCCTTCTCCGACCACCTCTGGTCTCCTATATTCCATGGATCCTTGACTTCATGAGTCCTTGAGAAGATCTCAAGGAAAGCCAACCTACTCCAGTTTGAAACTCGTTTACTGGCATGTCTCCGGCCATTTTTGTTTGTAAGAAAGGATTTTCTCTTGTTTTTTTTGTTTGAATCCATGAGTTTTTAACCGATTCTCTTCATCTCTACTATTTTCACAAAACCCTAGTTCGCTACTATTTGATTCTTCTCAAATCTTTATAGATCTGAGGTGATTCGAGTATTATTAAGCGTTTTCCTTTAAAAATCTCCCGTTTTAACTAACTATTTCGATTTTAGTCACTCTTTTCGAAAACTAGAGTTTCTCGGAGTTCTTTTACGCATGTTCTAACTGATAGCGTTATGATTAAAACTTTTCCCTAGTTTTTTTTTACCGATTTTGTGCTCTTACTGCTTTTAACTTGACTCTGTTAAAAGCCCAATTTTTTTAAGATTTTCTTTACTTTGTTTCTGTGAATGTTAGCATGATTTTCCTTACTTTGCTTCTATAAGGGTTAGCATGCTTTATTTACTTCGTTTCTATGTGTTAGCCTGCTTACTTGAAGTCCTGTGATTACCCTACTTCGAATATATTTTCCTAAATCACTAGCCTACTTATGTCGCTTCTGTGTGACTATGCTCACTTTGTTTGCTCATCTCTTGCTTCTTTCTGTGACTATGCTTCAAATATGTTTTCTTGCTACGTCTGTAGACCTCCTCTATTTGTATGTTGAAGGTGCAAATTCATGACTCCCTTTTTGATCGATTATGGTTTCCTTAATTGATGGTGATTGAAAATTTTCTTTCAAAAACCTTAAAATCTTTGCCTCATCTGTTAAGCTTACTGATTTCCTTACCATATTTGCTATGATACTTATTTCTATTGAGTTGTGTCCTTAATCAAGGCTTTATGAATTTGGTCCTAATCAACTACTCTATGTTATTGAATCTCTACTCCTACCTTTCCATTTAATTTGATTAGTTGTTTGCCTTAATTAATTTTCCCTTGCCTTGTCTGCATTGCTACTTAATTCTTACTGATTATTTCCTTAGTTTAAAAACTTTTTGAACCCAGCCTTAATTACCTGCTCTACTGGTACTATTTTGAAATCTTTCCTTATTTGTTATACTCCAGCCGTGATTGATTTCTTTCCTTACTTGCCACCTACTCTTTACCATTTACACTGACTCCCTTAATTAAAGGGAGATTCGAACCAATTTTTTATACTGAGTTGTATAATTACTGAAGAATTGATTCTTGCCTTATTTTTAGCCAGTTTTCAAACTACTATATAAATGAATCTTTTCTACAGTCTTAACACACGAACACAGTTCAGAATACACACATACGTTCAAACCCTCTCTTTTTTCTTTGCTACTTGTGCTAACTATTGGCCTAGCCGGCTGAAAGCCAAGGCTAGATAGTGGAGTTGCACCTATTTTAACATTCTGCATTCTTCTTCTTTAACTGGTATGTCTCTAGTTTAAATTTGAAACTCAATTTTATGTGTTTCATGCCTATACATCCATGCTTGTTCCTGTACTAGTTATTCAATTTGTTTCTATGTTTGTTGTTATTAAGCATGTCTAAATTCTTCCTTATGTGTAATCATCAAATCGGACTTTACTTAGTTCTTTGATACTTGTCCAGTATGTTCACTTAGTTCCCTTACCCCTCCCTTAATTGGTATGACCATGTAGTTACTTAGTCTTCTAGTGCATTCTATTGGCCCTAATGGTATGTCAAATTTTGTTCAACAAAACACTTGTCTTCAACATGATCCTGTTGCATTCTTCCCTATGTTTTAAATGTTTGTTACCATGACTGATTTGTTCAGTAGAGTCATAGATGTTCTGTATATTTTTTGTGTCAAATGTTTCCTATTTATGTGGTTTCAAACCTATATGTTCCCAATCCCTTCACCCCTGTTTGTAAGTCTACTTGTTAAGTAAATCTGGGTATTCTATGGTTAATTGGGTTGTTTGCTGAGTATGTTTTTCTCAAAGAATGATTTCAAAACTGCTGCTCATACTCCTAGCATTCTTTTCAAATCTGATAATTCCTAGTTTCTGAACTATTTCTGCTCAAAACTATTTCTGAACCTTTTCACTTCTAAACTGCTTTACTAAGTCTTTCATCACTATGTCAAGCACTCTCACTCTACTCTTAGACCACTAAGTTCTGCCCCTTTTGTGTGAGCCTTGCCTTGGGACCCTTGAGCTCCCTTTGAACTTGGACAGACAAAAGCTGGCCTTTCCACACTGCACTTACTCTATCTTGGCTATGAAATCTGGGTGTGAGCACTGCCCGGGATCCCTTGAGGTCCTTAGGGAACTCTGACACATCTAGATATGAGAGCGGTTATGGAACAATCTTGGCATTTGAGGTGATTTATTATATAACTCATAGAGGAAGTCTTAATCAGGTGTGGGAAATCTGGGCTTGTCTTTAGGCTCTCTATAGTGTAACTTTTACCTTTCTTTTCTACTTATATAATTCATTTCAGTATTGGTCTGTAATAATCTGCGGTAAACAAGTATTAGGGTTGGCTAGTGAAAAGGGGAGGGTAGTTATATATACTATCAACATCAATGAGTAGAAACCATGTTTTAGGTTTACATTTCCTATATGTGCATTAGAATCCATGTATGAGATCAACATATTCAAAGCATGTCATGCAGTAGATATCATGTTCTTAGGTTTACTGTTTTAGCATCTCATTTGACATCACTTTATCACTTAGAAATCCTGCTTTAGGCTAAATAACAGCATTAACATAAAATGCTGCTCATGCACTTAGAAACCATGCTTTAAGAATTTTGTATATCCTGAAATCATTCTACATTTTCATATGTGCATACCCTATTTTAGGATCTAGTTCACATTCGCTCAGTTACACCTAATTAAATTACTAATGCATGAAAAGGGACATAAAACAGTCTCATGTTTGATTGTCTTGTTTAAGTGAAACTGATCACAATCCCTGCATGTTTTTCTGCAACATTTAGAACAACATGTTTTAGGTAAAAACAACTTCCAAAATGTTTCAATAATTCTGGTAATTGCTACATATTATTTTACGCCTAGGCAAGTCTTAGGTAATAAACTTAAATAAAAACCAGAACGTCTTTGTTTAACTGTCAGCATGTTAAAATTAATAGGCAAGCCTGATTAGGACTTCCTATTTGAGTTACGTTATAAATATGACTCTATTGTTATCACTTAGATACCATGCTTAGGATATGAATTCGGACCTCAATTGTGTATGAGTCGTGTTGTTCATGTGTACTGTGTGTGGAGGTACATCTGAGCTTTCTATCTGTTTTCTATTTTTTTCCCTAAATGCAGTCCTATGTGTTCTTATTTGTCACCTAGTATTTTGCCCTTAAACTTGAGGGTCTGCCTAGAACCCCCTTTTATATGATAGGATTCATAAATTCCTTCGAAACTGATAGGAAGGGACGAGTAACAGCATGCGATAGGGGTCGAGACCAACCCTCGCTTTAATTACCTTCACAAGGCAGGAAAGGGTAGATATGGATATGATGACCGGTGCACTAATACCACATGCAGCCCCTCTTTGAGGAGTGTCATACCGGGTATTGCATTTATGTTATCCATATTATAAATAAACCTAGGACACCCCTCCTTACATTCCCAAATATGCTTAGATTGTAATTCTTTTCTTTAAAAGTCTCTTGCTTTTCAAACATCTGTGTATCTAAACTCAAATCCCATACTATTTGAGCCATACTTGTTTATTTGCTACTTGTACAAATTCACAAAAATTGTATGGCCGGGAACCACACTAGTGGATCCTGAGGGGTGCCTAACACCTTCCTCTTAGGATAATTTCAAGCCCTTACCCTATCTCTAGTTACCAAACGTAGTTATAAATGAACCCTATAGGTGCTCAAACGCACCTTAAATCATGAGGTGGCGACTCATCAAAACTACAAACCCCCTTTCCAAAAGGAAAGAGTTGTCCCAACCAAAATATCATAAACCCGATTTCGGGAGAAAAAGGGGGTGCGACACTGAGCTTCATTCGTTCAAATCTTGAGTGAAAGCCTGCACCACCCAGTCGTCGAAAACCGGTGGTAGTTCCATTCATACCATTTGAAAGCGAGATACAAACTCTCGCAGCATCTCGTTCTCCCTATGCTTGATTTTAAAGACGTCAGATTTCCTTGTAGCTACTTTGATGGCACCAGCATGTGACTTTATGAAAGAATCTCCTAGGATGGAAAATGAATCTATCGAGTTTGGGGCCAGGTTGTTATACCACATCATTTCTCCTTTTGAAAGCATCTCTCCGAACGTTTTTAGTAGGATGTACTCGATCTCATCGTCCTTTAAGTTGTTATCCTTCACTACACAAGTTCAAGCAGTGACGTGCTCGTTAGGGTCCGAGGTTCTATTGTACTTCGGAAGGTCGGGCATTTTGAACTTCTTTGGAATGGATTTTGGGGCCGCTTCCCGTGGGAACAACTTTTGTATAATCTTCTTCGAATCTACACCTTTCGAAATCGGGGGTGCGCTTGGAATTTGATCGACCCTAGAATTGTAGGTCTCTACCTTCTTGTCTTTGGCTTCTATCTTCTTCTCACCCAACTCGATCCTCTTTGGGAGGTCCTCGAGCATCTTTATGATGGTGGGGTTGGCTGTCGACCCATTATTATTTGATCCTTCTGGTACCTGCTCGGCCTAGAGAGTCGTTTCCGAAGCTGCCGTACTGGGAGTCTTATGGTGGCTTTGCAGCTGAGCAATCGCCAGCTTTTGTGCTTGTAACAATTCAAAGATGACATGAAGGCTAACCGCTTGTTCTTTCTGAGCCGGGGTTTTTTGAGCTTCTTGTTGATCTTCCTGGTTGATTTATACGTCAATACCACACAAGAGGGGGGTGATTTGTGTGGTGACCAATTTTTTGCTTAAACTGTTTATGGAACGACCTGGTTCTTCTATGTGTTCCAACTACTACTATTGTAGAATAATAAATATAGAAAGTAAAGAACACAATTATTTTTATGTGGAAAGCACCCGGCTCAAAAGGTGAAAAAAAACACGACCTACTACTCTGTAGGATTTTCCCCAACACTTCACTAAATCACTGAGCCAAAACAGCGTTTACAAAACTCTTTGTAAACCTAAGGATTACCTCTAATCCCGTTGTAGCAACCAACCTCTAACTGTTTTGCGACAACTTCAAGTTAACTCTAACTTGAATACTCAAAGTACCTATTACAATTGCTTCTAGATAAAGCTGAAAAGTACAATATGAAAACACCTACTACAATTGAACTAGAAATAAAGAAAGACACATAAAACTCTTTATGGCGCTGGTTCTTCAATCTGGTTCATGTAGCTTAAGGTTTGCACACTTGAATTACACATGAACAACTTGCAAAAAGTCTTGCTATTTTGCTCTCAATTCATGTTTAACTTTTGCGTTTTTGTGCAACTCTGTAATGTGATATAAAGTTAGTAGATGAAGAAATAACTAGAGTTCTGATGTAACTCTTCCTTGGTGGAAGAGTTCTAGTTGATTTCAACTTCTAACCCCTTCCCTATCTTGGATAGTGTTCTGTTTGATTAAGGAGTCCCCCTATTTATCAATTATGCAACCTTTTAGATTAGGAGATATTAAATACCACAAGTTAAGCTTATCTCCTTCACGTGCATCCCACATACTCGAATCTGCCCATTTTTGTGAACCTGATGGATGAACCTGGAGGATGGACCTGGTTCATCCTGAGTTCCTTTGTCAGTCTTAAAAATTAACCTTTACTTGGGCCAACAAATTCCCCCTTTTTGATGATGACAAACTCTATGCTTTTCATAAGCTTAGGCCCTGTTTCAACTCATCTCAACATAAACACAATGTTAGAAACATTTTTCCTTATCATCAAGGACCAGGAACATTAGGTTATAAACATCACTGTTCAAAGTGTAAACATCACATGTTTAAAGCACAATCTTTTTTCCCTTTTTGGCATCATCGAAAAGTTGCATAAAAATGTGAGATAACCATATTTTAAAGCTTACTCATGGCCACTGGGGCTACTTCAAATGCAATCACGGATTAATCATCATAGATCAAGCTATGAATTTTAACCATCAAAGAAACATGAACAAACAGTTAGAGCAAAAACAATGAATTCATTGATAATTGATAAGATTCTACCACAAAGCATAAGAAGAAATAAAAATACTGAAAACATGAGCAAAAGAAACAAAAAGTCCCGAACTGGGTCACTGGTTTATCTACATTTGGCTAGGAGTCTTAAGCTGTGAAGAACTAGGTGCTTGGTTTTTTACTTGGAGGAGTTTCGGCATACCTTGAAGAATGCCATCATTCTTCTCTTTTTCTCTTGCTATCTCAGTTCTAAGATCA
This sequence comes from Nicotiana sylvestris, assembly GCF_000393655.2. Lineage (NCBI taxonomy): Eukaryota > Viridiplantae > Streptophyta > Magnoliopsida > Solanales > Solanaceae > Nicotiana > Nicotiana sylvestris. The sequence goes on along the minus strand of NC_091059.1, from coordinate 125,345,939 downwards.
TCTCTCTTAGTCTCCACCTCAACTAACCTCTTCTTCAGCCTTTCAATCTCAGCATCCTTAGACTCACTTTCTTGCACCAAGGCTCTGACCTTGCTATTCACTGGTACCTTTTTGGATGAAATAGGTTCTTTAGGAGTGACATTGACTTCATAATCGCAAGCAAGCAGAGTATTAACCTAAAAATGATCCACACTTGTACTAACCTCCCACCTTTTCATAGGTACATTGAAATGTGCAAGCACAATTGTAAGAATGAAGCCATAGGGAATGGTATGAGTTTTGATGCCATTAATTACTCTATCAAGAAGCTGGATTATAGCTTTCAGTCACTTTCTTCTGCAGGTATGCAATGGTTTCCTCTACATATGAACCAGGTTCATCTCCCCAAACAAGCACTGCACGTGCGTCTTTGGTTAAACTTACAGGAGTGGGTGAAGAATCAACCACTCTTGTCCTTTTTCCCCTCACAGTACTCCTAGCACCCTTGCTCTCCTTTTTTTCTTTTTCATTTTTACCACCAACTTCTCCAGATTCTGTAGTCTCAACACCTGCTATAGATCCTACAAATCTATTTTCCAAATTTGCAGCAACTTTAGAAATTGTCTCAGGAGAAACTTTAGAATCAGAAGATACTTGTTCAGTTACGGAAGAACCACTTTCTACCCCCTAAGTAGCAGACTTAAAAGAATCTAGGTAGTTTAATACGGTTAGGGGTCTTGAACGTAACTGGTTCACTTATAACAGATAAGTTCAAAAGAACTTTGCTATTTGGTAGGAAACCTGCACAATCAGCGTCAACATATCCCACTAGGTTAAAATTACTACCTTTTGGATATCAAAGGCAAAGGTCAGTGGTTTTCAAGTATCTCAATATTTTCTTTATAGCGGTCAAGTGGAATTCATTTGGATTTGCTTGAAATCGAGCACAAAGCCCTACACTGAAAACAATGTTAAGTCTGCTAGCAGTAACATACAAAAGAGAACCAATCATTCCCATATACAACTTCTGATCAACAGATGAACCAGGTTCATCCATATCCAATTTCGTGGATGTTGCAATAGGATTGTCAATTTTTTTGGATGTTCCTTCCTGGTTTTCTTACTGATCAATAGGTTCATGGACAGGTTCCTTCGAGGTTTGAGGATCAGTTCCTCTCTAGTCAGTTCCCCCTGTCATATTTCCCTGGGTGGAAAGACCTGTTCCATCACATGTTCCTTCCTGTGATGCATCTTCAGGTTGGACTGTGATTTCACCATTTGAATTTCTTATCAGCCCAATCTCTTCATTATCTCTTTCCTGCCTCTCAAAAAGAATGTTAGTTTTTTAAATAAAATAACATATACAATTTTTTTCTACACACATAGTTCTTTTATTGTATATCTTATAAGCTTTACTACGTGAAGAATATCCCAAGAATACTCTCTTATCACTTCTAAGATCATACTTACCTAGGGAGTCTTTGTCATTATTGTGCATAAAGCACTTGCATCTAAATGCCCTAAGATGGAATATATTTAGCTTTCTACCTTTAAGTGACTCATAGGGAATCCTCTTAACAAGAGGTCTAGTCATGCAACTATTTATGATGTAGAATGCAAAAATTCAGCAAACTTAGCATTTTCAAATTCAGTTCCATGATCAGACCTAATTGATACAAGTTGATTACCTAGTTATTTATGAGTTTTTGTAACAAAAGAAGTAAACATGTCAAATGCTTCATCTTTAGATGTTAAAAACAATGTCTAAGAAAATCTAGAGTAATCATCAACAAGCATCATCATATATCTTTTACCACCTCTGCTTAATGTTCTCATTGGACTATAGAGATCCATATGGATCAGTTCCATCGTTCTGGTGGTGCTTACCACTCTCTTGCATTTAAAAGAGCATCTTACCTACTTCCCCCTTGCACAAGCCTCACAAACATTGTCTTCCTTGAACTTGATGTTAGGCAGCCCTATCACTAGGTCTTTGTGTCACGACCCAGATTTTCCACCCTCGGGAGTCGTGATGGCGCCTACTAATATGAGCTAGTCAAGCCAATTCTTAACTGCTACTTCATTAACAAATTACTTCTTTTGAAAATTATCAGTAATATCATGAAAACAACGGAATTAAATAAATATGCAGAAGACGTAAATTAAAGAAGCTAAACAATAATGCGGAAATCAACATATGCCTTTACCCAAGAACTGGTGTCACATTACTCACGAACTTCTAAGAGTACTAGATACAACCGTTTGAAAAAAGAATGTAAATTGTTTGTCTCGGAAACATGAGATAACAGACTGAAATAAAAGATAGAGGGGACTCCGGGCCTGTGGACACCTGCAATGCTACCTCGGTGTCTCACTGGACTGAAGGCTGGCTCCCGCGCTACTGCTGCTATCCAAGACCTAGTTCTGTGCAAAAGAGCACAGAATGTAGTATCAGCACAAATGACCCCATGTGCTGGTAAGTGTCCAGCCTAACCTCGGCGAAGTAGTGACGAGGCTAGGACCAGACTCCAAATAAACCTGTGCAGTTCATATATATATATATATATATATATATATACAGCAGGAAAAGATACAGGAATAACAAGTCAATGCGGGTAGTGGAAACATGCTGTGGGGGTGAATATAGTTCCGAATAGAAAGGCATCAAGTAAGGAAGGAAACAACATAACTAGAATATCAACAAGGAAGTAGAAATCAACAATTTGCACGCCATCACCCTTCATGCTTTTACTCTCCTTCTCACCAAAACAATACACAGCATCACCCTTCATGCTTTACCCTCTTCCTCACCCAAACAACAATCACACGACAAATAGGGTAAGGAAATCTAATACCTCGAAATAATCAAATAACAGCAGGTAATGAATGAAATAACATAACTCGGATATCAACAAGGAAATCAGAAGTCAACAAATGCACGGCATCACCCTTCATGCTTTTACTCTCTTTCCTTACCATATAATCAATAAAATCGGCACGGAATGGTACATCGTACGGTACGGCATCACCCTTCGTGCTTTACACTCTTTCTTCATCATATAATCAATAAATATCGGTACGGAATGGTATATCGTACGGCATGGCATCACCCTTCACGCTTTACACTCTTTCCTCACAATAGCAAACAATGCACGGCATCACCCTTCGTGCTTTATCGCTCTTCCTCACCCAAAAAACAATCCCAAACAAGGGTCAAGGGATTTAAACAAATAGTAATAATAGAAATCCCGGCAAGGGAATACAATTAAACAGATAAGTCCCGAAAAGGGAACAATATCAATAAATCTCAACATCCCGGCAAGGGAGATAATCAACAAAGCAACAAGCATCCCGGCAAGGGAACAATTTAATAACTTTTTCTCTTTCTTTCACTTCTTACTTTATAACTCACTTTACCACTTGAGCCAATGCTCCAATGAGTTTCATTTATTCCATATACTTTCACAATTCGTATTACCACTCGAGCCAATGCTTCTCGAAGTTCAAAGATCACAATTTCTTTCACATGCTTTCTACAACATATAGAAATCATAATTTAGGCATGAAAGATACAACAAGATCAGAATATCTGCAATATAAAGACTCAGGGTCATGCTAGACACCAATGTATAGATACTCGTCACCATGCCTATACGTCGTACTCGACAATTAGCATGTAGCAAATAAAACTCAACTCCTAATCCCTCAAGCTAAGGTTAGACCAAACACTTACCTCAACTTCCACAGCCGAATCAATCCACAACAACCGCTTTCCCTCTCGAATTCAGCTCCAACTCAATCAAGTCTATAGAATAATGACTTCATAATATCAATATATGCTAAACAAATCAAACCCAATGCCTAATTATAAATTTCCAAGCTTTCTTCCCAAAATCCCAAAAATCGACCCTGGGCCCGCTTGGTCAAAACGCGAGGTTCGGACCAAATTCATATCTCCCATTCAACCACGAGCCCGAATATATAATTTCTTTTCAAATTCGACCCCAAAACGAGGTCTAAATCAAGAAAAATCAAAAAGCCCTAACTCTACCCAAATCCCCAATTTTCTACCCTAAATTACATGTTTTAGGCTTAGGAATTCATGAGATGTTGAAGAAAATGGAAGGAAACAAGCAAGGATTACTAACCCACGAAGTATTTGGTGAAGGATAGCTTCAATGGACGCCTAAGGACCTTGGAGAAGGAGTTCGTGAAAACTTAATGAATCCCGTAGCTACTGTTTCTGAAAATTAAAAATATAACTAGGCGAAATTGCCCTTTGTGTTCGCGACAGGCTGGTCGCGTTCACAAAGGGTAGGGCTTAACAGACCATCGCATTCACAAAAGGAGGCACGCGAACGCGGAGAGTAAAATGGTGAGGCCCTGAAATTGGTATATGCGACCGCGGAAAGTGGCACGCGAACGCGAAGAGGAAATCCTGCAAAACTACGCAAACGCGAGTAGGCTTATGCCAAAGCAATGAAGAAAAGGAGACTCAGCCCTTAGAGTCAAATAACCCTACACGAACGCGAGGGCAGGGACGCGAACATGAAGGAGGAAAAATTAGAGCATCGCGAACGCGAGAGGAACAATGCGAACGCGTAGAAGAAACTGGGTCTACAACAGCTGAAGCAAATCTGCAATTTTTCTAAGTTTGAAACCACTCCGAAACACTCCCGAGCCCTCGGGGCTCCTAGACAAACACATGCACCAATTCAACAACATTCTACGAACTTAACCGTGCGATCAAATTGCCAAAATAACATCAAAAACAACGAATCAAACCTCAAAATCACTAGTTTTTCTTCAAACTTCATAAACTTTCAAATTTAGAGTTTAAAGTACGAAACACGTCAAACGACGTCCAATTTCAACCAAACTTCACTGAAATATCTTAAACCACATATAAGACCTGTACCGGGCGCCGGAACCAAAATACGGGCCCGATACCAACACGTTCTAACCAATTTTCATTTCAATTTTCTTTATAAATTTCAGAAAAACAATTTTACTCAAAAATTCATTTCTCAGACTTGGGACCTCAGAATTCGATTCCAGGCATACACCCAAGTCCCATATTTTCCTACGGACCTTCCGGGATTGTTAAATCACAGGTCCAGGTCCGTTTACCCAAAATGTTGACCGGAGTTAAATTTATTCATTTTAATATAAAAATTTTAGCATATTTCATAGAATTTCATATTTAAGCTTTCCGGCTACAAGCTCGGACTGTGCACGCAAATCGAGGTGACTAAAAATAAGGTTTTCAAGGCCTCGAAAGAGCGGAATGGGTAAGAAAACAGGTGATGACCCCTTTGGGTCGTCACACCTTGGAGATTAATTTATTGAGTTGACTCAGACTTGCATGTCCAAGTCTCTTGTGCCAAAGGAGTGGATCATTGTCCAATATACTTAAGCAAGTGAGTTCATTTTCTGAAAGTGTGGACAAATCTACAATGTATATATTGTTAACTCTCTTTTCCCTACAAAACAATCTTGTCAGTGGTAAGATTAATAGCAAAATATTTGGTAGAGGTGAATGCTACCAAGTTACCTCTATCACATAATTGTGATACACTGATTAGACTGTACTTTAGAAAATCTATCAAGTAGACATTCTCAATAGAGTGAGAATCAATCTTACCTACCTTTCAAATCCCAATGATCTCACCTTTCTTCCAATTTTCAAAGGATACATTACCTCCTTTGAGGTCCTCAAATGAAAGGAACTAGTTATTGCTTCCTGTCAAATGCTTTGAGCAACCACTATCCATGTACCATATTTGGCTGCTCCCCTTCACTTGGACCCGCAAAAGGAAATCAAAGGTTAGTCTTAGGAACCCAAACTAGTTTGGGTCCCTTTCTATAGGCAAAAAGGTGAATCTAATTCTTTTTAGCCTAACCTGACAGCCTATTTTTCCCTTGAACAAATTCTTTATTCTTTTGACTAGCCTTTTCTTTTACAATATATTCACTTTTATAGTGACCAGTTTTACCACAGTGTGTGCAAATGTTATTCTCAGGAAGTGTGAGGTACTTGCTTTTGGGATCCCATTTAGGTGCAGTGGTCCCATAGCCAAGTCCTCTCTTGTGCTACTATGGTGTTCGTGTAGCCAAGAAAGTGCATCGGAAGACCTGTTCCATTTACAAGTTCTGTCTAGCTCGTGCTTAACCCTGTTTAGATCCTCCTTAAGGACTCTTATTTGCTCATCTATTTTGTAGAACTCATCTTTCATTTTTTCTACATTTTGTTCTAAAGTGAGTTGTGCGTGATTAGCTTTCTTTTTACTAGTTCCTTATTTCAATTTTAGATTTTCAAATCTAAGCTCCAGGATAGTGGTGTCAAGTTCATGAACCTGGTTCTTTAACTCACCATTTTTACTTTCACTTTCACTAGCACTAAATTCCAGATTTTTGCACTTGCTTTCAAAATCACACACTCTTTAGATAGTTGTTCCTTTTCATTGTTTAGATCCTCAGATTCATCAATGAAATCCAGGAGTAACTCAGATAGCCTTTCTTTAGACAAAAATTTAATCTTGTCTTTGAGATGAATTATACTTACCTCAGATTCCTCATCGGATTCTCCAATTGCCATAAGTGCTTGTTCCTCTCCATCTTCACCCTCTGAGTCATCATCTGAGCTTTGTTCCCAAGCAGCAACCATAGCCTTTGTTGATTATTTGTTCTTCTTAGGTTGAACTTGTTCCTTCTTCGTGTTCCTTCGTTAAGCTCTTTCCTTCTTCCATTCAATTTCCCATCGAGGGCAGTTTTTGATGTGGTGATCGGTCTTCCCACACTTGTAACACCCCTCATTGGTTTATTTTTCAGGAACCCTTGGTTTGTTGTAGCTTCCACTTCTTGAAGGACCCTTTCTTCTAATTAGGTACTTCTTGAAGTCCTTTGTGATCATGGTCATTTCATCCTCCTCTAGATCAGCACCTTCAGTGATTTTGACTGCCAGGCTCCTTCCTTTTTGGGTGCATCCATCTTCATGGTTTGCCTTCTAAGTTCATAGGCAATGATATTTCCAATTAGCTCATCCAACTTAAGAGTGGCAATGTTCTTTGATTTTTGAATGGTAGTGATTTTGCTTTCCCAAGTGATTGGCAGAACCCTTGTCAAAATTTTCTGTTACGCCCCGCAATATTACGTCAATGATGTTACGCTTCGCAGTATTAAATTACGATGATGTTGTACCCTGTAGTATTGTACGTTGAATTTGTCGTAAGGTAATGTACATCAGTCCAAGGAAAAGATTATTTGGAGGTTATAAGTCTTATGTTATTTCAAACAAGTGACAAGTAAATTCGTGAAGGTGCGAGGGTAAGTAAATCGAAGAAAATGAATTTTGTCGAAGTTTGGCATGCTGGGGTAAAATACGGCTCGAGCTAAATTACCCGGTATTTATGGACTAGTACCATACAAGGTGTCACATGACCATAATAGTAAGGTGTATAAGGTATATGAAAAGTGAGTAATATTTTAAGTAAATGGGAATAATTCTTAATTTTACGGATAATTGATTAATTACCGGGTAACGGTACATTGCCTAATTAAATGGGGATAAATTTGGATAAGATATATCCAAACACATGGCAGCAAGGCCATATACAAAATGGTGACTCTTGATCAAGTCTTATTAAGTGGCAAATTGGGCACATTTCCCAACACTAACATATCAATTTTCTAGTTTACTTTAGTAAAAGAATTAACAAAGATATGACAAAACCCATGTTCAGAAAACATCTCCAACTTCAATTGAACTTGAAGAATTCCTTAGGCTCCTACTTAACGTTCCAATGGAAACTTCATACGTAAAAGATCACAAATTTTTGGTGATCAAAATAACCACACATCACAAAGATTACTACACGGTCAGATGAGCAGCAACACACGAAGATATCTTGTCATTTTTTCAATTCAGTTTGGTTAAGCCCTTTGGAAAATGCATATTTTTGGGTCACTGGCTGGAAGCCATCAATGGTCTTTCGCCTAGTTGTTTCTAATTCCGAGTTGGGTTATGAACAGGTATGTTAAGGCTATCCCTTCTTTCTTTTGGCATGATCCATACGATACGAACGAAACGTGCAAATGTACAAATTCCATAAGTGACTCTATTCATAGAAATATTAGAAATATCTATGTTCTTTAATTTCCATGTGTCATAATATTTTATCATCTGTTCATGGGTCTTAGAAAAATACGAAAGTTGAAAAGAGTTTACTTTATGATATTACTCAGAGGAAAAATGGTCTTATGACATTCCGAATGATTTTATTGATGTACTTTGCATGCATTGCATTCATGTGCATTGACCCATGACCAGATAGCATTATATACGTGTATATATGTAAATATATGTATATTGTATATGGTAAAAGGTTATGGTGTTATATACGCACCACCACCTGATCAGCTGGTATATGATGATGATCTTGCCCACAGTTGCTGAAATATGATTCAAATGGCGTTATATACGCATATATATGTATGTACTCCAACAGCTTTATATATGCGTATATATGTATGTATATATATGTATATGGGATATGGGAAAGGTTATGGCGTTATATACGCACCACCACCTGATCAGCTGGTATACGATGATGATTTTGCCCACAGTGGCCGATATGATATGATGGGAGGCCCTTAGAGGCTGATAATGTTATGAAACATGTACCTATGCACGACATGATATTCATACGCAGATGCATGACGATAAAGTATTTTATAATTTACAAAGTTATTCATACTTACAGGTTGAGTCATGTACTCTATATTTCTTCCATGTCTCTTATGTACTTATTTATGTGCCTTACATACTCGGTACATTATTCGTACTGACATCCCTTTTGCTTGGGGACACTGCGTTTTATGCCCGCAGGTCCCGATAGACAAATCGAGAGCCCTCTAAGTAGGCTATCAGCTCAGCGGAAGATGTTGGTGCGCTCCATTTGCTTCGGAGTTGCTTATTTTGTTAGTATGATTTAGACATGTATTGTGTGGTATGGCGGGACTCTATCCCGACCTATATGACATTTATGTACTCTTAGAGGCTTGTTGAAATATGTCTTGTACGTGAAAGATTGTACGGCTTTGTCGGCCTATGTTTTGAGTTTATAAAATATCATGTTGCCCTATTAGGCCCGTATGTCATGTGTATATGATAATGTAATAAGAAAGATATGTTACGTTGGTACTCGGTTGAGTAAGGTACCGAGTGCCCATCGAGGCCCATCGGTTTGGGTTGTGACAAAAGTGGTATCAAAACAGTTCTGTCCTAGGGAGTCTACAAGCCGTGTCTAGTAGAGTCTTATTTATGGGTGTGTCGTGCACCACACTTATAAGCAGGAGGCTACAAGGCATTTAGGATTGTCACTCTTTCTTCTTACTCTAGATCGTGTGGTAGAGCTCAGTTGTAAGAATTCAATTTCCTAAACTCTACCTTATTCATAATACGGTGATGCCTACATCCAGAAAGATAGGTGGTAAGATATATAGCTATGGGAGAGTTGAGTTAGAGGAACTCGACTTTGCATCATGTTTATGATAAGTAAATATGAGGTCTTCAGCAGATCACGTGCGTACTAAAACGTGTAAGTCTCTTGGTAAGGATCTTGAGGCAAGAATACATATCCACCTTAATGGTGAATGACAATGAGAGATTTAGAAGGTAAATACAAGTGTCAAAAAGTAAAGGAAGTAAGATGAAGAAAAGTACGAGGCACCCAGTTTATGAAGGTGAACGGTGTTTATAATTCAGGCACAGGAACATAAGCTTTTTGAGTTATATTCAATAATAACATAAGTATATACAATTGGTCGTACCCCTTCCAGATATGCCCTATGGGAGTTAACAAAAGCAGTATAAGAAGATATGATGGATGAATTGATTGCGTCAGTTGACATTTTCGAAGGATATTGCAAATGTGTTGATAGATCTCTTTATGAGACACCTAGATGGTGCACTCTAAAATAGTGCAGCCAGATATGAGTTCTACAAAGACATGCACTATAAGCCTTGCAGAGATAAATATTACCGTAGTGTTGCTCGTGTCCCTAGTAAAGCGAGAACGTTAAGCAACTTGAAAAGCCACTGGATAGAGCAAGGAAAGCTAAAAGCGAAAGAATGTCGTAGAAATATTAGCAGAATAATGAGAAGAGGGATAAGAAAGCATTATGAATAAGGTGTGATACGTGGATTAAAACGGTAGAGTGTTACAGAACCTATAGTCAAATGAGGGAAGAGACGAAAGGTGATGTGCCTTAAGACAACAAAAGAGTATAGTCCATAAGGTTATATCCTCATTTCGAGAAATAAGTTCGTGACTCCAACGCGACTACTGGAGGGGAGAGTTAATCCTTAGAGTAATAGAACAAGTATGGACTGGTGAACAAGATAAACTAAGCATGAATTAGGAACTGAGTGACTGGTTATAGTCGCTATCATAAGAACTTTAGATTTTTTTTTTCCGCTAATAATAGAATGGACGACAAAAGAAGATTCATGAGAAATTCAGAGAATGATCATTCAGGAAGACGCTTCCCTACAGCAAGCAATGTGAGCAAAGTTCAGCTTAAGGGACTGTATGTGCCAGTTATACTAAATTTCACCCTCGTGAGTAACGGATTTTGCTATCCTTGGTATGGAAGGATTACCGAAAGGCGAGTAAGAGTCATCGATGATATGAAAGGATGCCAAAGATGAAAAGGTGAAACATCTATAGGCAGGTCGTCGTAGCTGCAATTGTTAGTACTCCCCTAAAGGGGGGAATATGGAATGATAAAAGGAAGAATGCGATAAAAATGAGAAAGGTATGAGATTGCACTTATCCAAATACTACAGATATGCTACGATTCCAAAACATTATACAAACGTGACGTCAGGGAGAAGAAGTAAGGGTTCCTGTCCGAGATGTTAATGATAATTAAGGAGCCAGTGCGAGACATAAGTTAAGACCAAGGAAATAACCTAAGAAAGATTTCGCGGAATATTGACATGAGGATGGGCCAACGAGTAGTTAGTAGTTGATTCAAAAAGAGCCTAGCTATGGCTAGTCAAGAGGATACAGAACAAGACAGCAAGTCGTGCAAGATAAAGATAGTAAATACTAATATAGTGAATTTAGTCCCATAGTTATGACATTGTAATACTTGAGAAATATTCAAATAGGAGTTGGGGTATTTAAGGGTATTATGAGTGTTACGGAAAGATAGTTCCACTAGGAAGACAGTCAAAACTTTAGTTCAGAAGCAGCCGTATGAGCAGATGAGTTTGGTGGTAAGTAACTAAGGATAATTACAGGTGAGCACGAACATCAAAAATTCTATCGGGAATACAGTATAATAAGTTTGCATCTTTACAAGAGTCAGAGAGTCTTCCCTAAATACTACAACGAAAGACAAGTTGAGGAAATAAGAAAGAAGGCTTCAACCTAAGAACAACGGCCTAAAGAGGAAATGCTCGTGTAACAACAGTCTCACAACAACACTAGAAGCACTCCAACGGAAAGTGGAACCTACCATGGCTAATGAACGGGAAGTAAAGATAAAAGTAATATTCAAGATCATATGAGTTATATGAAAACTCTAGCATATGTGGACACTAAGATAAGCTAAGTATGGACATAACAAGGGACAGAAAGACCAAGAAAAGTAATAGCTTACGTTGAAAGAAAGCTAAGACGGAATAAAAGAATTATTTGATCAATGATCCAGAGTTAGTACGTTATAGATACACTCAAGATTTTGGAACATTATCCAGGCAGCATATTTGTTGACAATCATATAGCCATAGAAGATTCCGGTATAAGTTAAAAGAAAGAATTGAGCCCAGGGCATTGAATTGTTAGGAGATTGTATCATGTATATTCCATAATACCCATGAAAGGCTAACGTAATAACTGATACCATGAGCCACAGATCGGAAGATAGCTTAAGCCTACATAAAGGATGATTAGAAGGAAGAGGAAACTGAAGAACTACATCACTTAAGCAAATCAGGAGTCTGATTATTGGACCTAGAAAAATTATAGAAGTTGTGCTTGAGAACATGACAAAATCGCTCTTAATATCAGACGTTCAAGAGAAATAACACAGTGACCATAATCTATAATGGCTCCACAAGGAAGCCAGTTAGAAGAAGTACCAGCCTCATAAAAAGTTAGTATGAAGCTCCCACCGAATTGTGTATGTACCAGAGGTGCGAGTATTATTATAGAGCTTCAAGTTATGGACGTGAATTACGCTTAAGTGGAAGGGAGGTTATGAAAGAGATAGAAGATACGAAAGGAGATTTTAGGGTAAGTAAGGTAAAGGTGAACAACGTACGAGATACCTAAAGGCAGAAGATCGTGAATAGTCCACACTTCATATAGAAGGCTATAAGCACGGGGATCCAATAACCGGAAGTGATAGCGGCATCGTCAGCGGCATGTCTTCCAACCTATGGTTTCTAAGTACTGAGAGATCTAGTTAAGAGAATAGAGAAAAGTTGGAGACGATGTGATGTATCGCTTGACATTCCAGAATAACACAAGGAAAATTATGGTGCAAGCAAGTTGAAGGAAAGTTGCGAGTATTATAGATGGATATGTATAGGTCGCAAGCTAAAGTATGGTAGAGAGACAAAGTTGTAAGGAAACATGAGTAAGGATGAGGAAAGGCAAGTGAAAAGGTGACGAGAATGTATAAGTCCTCAAGGTTAAGTTCATGGAAACAAGAGAGATAATGGTTACTCTAAGTTATTGAATGTTCAGTATAACCTGGATGAACTCAAAGGAATCCAAGACAAGTACCATTTAGAAAAGATGGAATGCTGCCCTTATAGTACAATGAGGGTGTAATTGTGATGGATAAAGGATGACGATTAGGCCTTCAGGTGAGCAGTGATTTGAAGAGGATTTCATGGATTGTACGAGATTAAAATACCCCCATAAGTGGATCATATTGGGATGCTATAAAATACGGTCATTGAAGTATAATATCACCCTTACGTGGATCAGGAAAAATCACTTCAAATATTCCTCGATGGAATGTAAACCCTAGTGGCAAGGTATGTCGTAAAGAAGTTTCAAGTTACCATTGGTATAATGTAGATTGATATTGAGGCAAATCAATAATGGATGGACAAAACTCACAAAGTATGGGATGAGATTAGGCCGTCATTCTTAAGACGAACGATAATGAAGGAGCATTGAAGGATTGAGATTTATACCTAAAGGATAGGCAACAAAAGTAACTGGGAGCTTGGTAAGCGTACCTTAGTAAAGGTAGATTGAAGCAGAAAAATTATGGTATAGTATAACCCATGTAAGTGCAGTAAAGTCATATGAATGGGTAACCAGATCTATGAAATGAAATATGGCCATATTTGCAAGTTCTACAAAGTGTCGAGCAAAAGACTTCAGTATACCTATAGAGGCCTAGAGAGGCATCCTATTAAGCCTTGTATATACAAAGTATGGCCTAGAGATTGACTAAAAGATAAAAGGAAAAAGGAAAAAGGAAAGATAAATCGCATAAGTGCACTTACAAAGCCAAGGTCATACAGGTTGCATGACAAGAGGTAACAGCAGTTACAAGATTAGGAAGATTTCGACAACATGTCATGATATGAGCAAAAAGACTAAAGGCGAGAATACCCTGGACTTTGGATTTATTCTTAGAACAACTGCCTAAATGGCAAGGTGAGTATTAAGGTATTCACATGAGCTATAAGTTATGAAAATGATAAGAGCATCAGTCGACATTCGAGGACGAATGTTCCAAAGGAGGGAATGATGTTACGCCCCGCAATATTACGTCAATGATGTTACGCTTCGCAGTATTAAATTACGATGATGTTGTACCCTTTAGTATTGTACATTGAATTTGTCGTAAAGTAATGTACATCAGTCCAAGGAAAAGATTATTTGGAGGTTATAAGTCTTATGTTATTTCAAACAAGTGACAAGTAAATTCGTGAAGGTGCGAGGGTAAGCAAATCGAAGAAAACGAATTTTGTCGAAGTTTGGCATGCTGGGGTAAAATACGGCCCGAGCTAAATTACCCGGTATCTATGGACTAGTACCATACAAGGTGTCACATGACCATAATAGTAAGGTGTATAAGGTATATGAAAAGTGAGTAATATTTTAAGTAAATGAGAATAGTTCTTAATTTTACGGGTTATTGATTAATTACCGGGTAACGGTACATTGCCTAATTAAATGGGGATAAATTTGGATAAGATATATCCAAACACGTGGCAGCAAGGCCATATACAAAATGGTGACTCTTGATCAAGTCTTATTAAGTGGCAAATTGGGCACATTTCCCAACACTAACATATCAATTTTCTAGTTTACTTTTAGAAAAAGAATTAATAAAGATATGACAAAACTCATGTTCAGAAAACGTCTCCAACTTTAATTGAACTTGAAGAATTCCTTAGGCTCCTACTTAACATTCCAATGGAAACTTCATACGTAAAAGATCACAAATTTTTGGTGATCAAAATAACCACACATCACAAAGATTACTACACAGTCATATGAGAAGCAACACATGAAGATATCTTGTCATTTTTTCAATTCAGTTTGGTTAAGCCCTTTGGAAAATGCATACTTTTGGGTCACTGGCTGGAAGCCATCAATGGTCTTTCGCCTAGTTGTTTCTAATTTCGAGTTGGGTGATGAACAGGTATGTTAAGGCTATCCCTTCTTTCTTTTAGCATGATTCATATGATATGAACGAAACGTGCAAATGCACAAATTCCATAAGTGACTCTATTCATAGAAGTATTAGAAATATCTATGTTCTTTAATTTCCATGTGTCATAATATTTTATCATCTGTTCATGCGTCTCATAAAATACGAAAGTTGAAAAGAGTTTACTTTATGATATTACTCAGAGGAAAAATGGTCTTATGACATTCCGAATGATTTTTTTGACGTACTTTGCATGCATTGCATTCATGTACATTGACCCATGACCAGATGGAGTTATATACGTATATATATATATATATATATGTAAATATATGTATATTGGATATGGGAAAAGGTTATGGCGTTATATACGCACCACCACCTTATCAGCTAGTATATGATGATGATGTTGCCCATAGTTGTTGAAATATGATTCAAACGGCGTTATATACGCATATATATGTATGTACTCAAATGGCATTATATACGCGTATATATGTATGTATATATATGTATATGGGATATGGGAAAGGTTATGGAGTTATATACGCACCACCACCTGATCAACTGGTATACGATGGTGATTTTGCCCACAGTGGCCGATATGATATGATGGGATGCCCTCAAAGGATGATAATGTTATGAAACATATACTTATGCATGACATGACATTCATACGCAGATGCATGACGCTAAAAGTATTTTATGATTTACAAAGTTATTCAGACTTACAGGTTGAGTCATGTACTCTATATTTCTTCCATGTCTCTTATGTACTTATTTATGTGCCTTACATACTCGGTACATTATTTGTACTGACATCCCTTTTGCTTGGGGGTGCTGCATTTCATGCCCGCAGATCCCTATAGACAAGTCGAGAGCCCTCCAAGTAGGCTATCAGCTCAGCGGAAGATGTTGGTGCGCTCCATTTGCTTCGGAGTTGCTTATTTGTTTAGTATGATTTAGACGTATATTGTGTGATATGGCAAGACTCTATCCCGACCTATATGACATTTATGTACTCTTAGAGGCTTGTTCACATATGTCTTGTACGTGAAAGATTGTACGGCCTTGTCGGCCTATGTTTTGAGTTTATAAAAGATCATGTTGCCCTAGTAGGCCTGTATGTCATATGTATATGATAATGTAATAAGAAAGATATGTTACGTTGGTACTCGGTTGAGTAAGGTACCGACTGCCCATCGCGGCCCATCGGTTTGGGTCGTGATATTTTCTCAACTTTATCCTCTTCAAGAATAACCCTTCCAAGAGACTTAAGTTCATTTGTCAGTATGGTGAACCTTGTATACATCTCCTGGATGGTTTCCCCTTCCTCCATGGTGAAATTTTCAAATTGAGAATACAACAGTGTTCCTTTAGACCTCTTCACTTGAGGTGTTCCTTCATGAGCCACTTGCAAAGTATCCTAGATTTTCTTAGCAGTGGTATATCTTTGCATTCTACTGAACTGGTCTGGACCAAGTCCACACACAAGCCATTTCTTGGCCTTAGCATTCTTTTCCCATTTCTCAAGTCCTTAGCATTACAGTCAGCTCTTGTTTTGGGCACATCTACTCCTTCAGCATTCTTCTTCATGGTAGCTAGGGGACCATCAGTGACAATGTACCATAGCTTATAGTCTTCTCCAATAATGTGATCTCTCATCCTGTTTTTCCAACAAGAGTTGTACTGGCCATTAAAGAGTGAAGGCCTATCAGTGGATTTCCCTTCCCAGTTTCCAGGTGGTACGCTCATTTTGAACTATTCCTAAGGTGTTAGACTCTTCAAGGATAACCTGATCTGATACCAATTGATGTTTTATACGTCAATACTACACAAGAGTGGGTGATTTGTGTGGTGACCAATTTTTCGCTTAAACTGTTTATAGAAGGACCTGGTTCTTCTATGTGTTCCAACTACTACTGTTGCGGAATAATAAATATAGAAAGTAAAGAACACAAGTATTTTTACGTGAAAAATACCCAGCTCAAAAGGTCAAAAAACCACGACCTACTACTCAGTAGGATTTTCCCCAACACTTCACTAAATCATTGAGCCAAAACAACATTTACAAAACTCTTTGTAAACCTAAGGATTACCTCTAATCCCGTTGTAGCAGCCAGCCTCTAACTGTTGCGACAACTTCAAGTTAACACTAACTTGAATACTCAAAGTACATATTACAATTGCTTCTAGATAAAGCTGAAAAGTACAATATGAAAACACCTACTACAATTGAACTAGAAATAAAGAAAGACACATAAAACTCTTTATAGAGCTGGTTCTTCAATCTGGTTCATGTATCTTAAGATTTGCACACTTGAATTACACACGAACTGCTTGCAAAAAGCCTTGCTATTTTGCTCTCAATTCACATTTAACTTTTGCATTTTTGTGAAACACTGTAATATGAGAACATCTTGCAATTTATAGAGTTAGTAGATGAAGAAATAACTAGAGTTTTGATGCAACTCTTCCTTGGTGGAAGAGTTCTAGTTGATTTTAACTTCTAACTCCTTCCCTATCTTGTATTGTATTCTCTTTGACTAAGGAGTCCCTCTCCTTATGAATTATGCAGCCTTTTCGATCAGGAGATATTAAATACACCAAGTTAAGCTTATCTCCTTCACGTGCATCCCACATACTCGAATCTGCCCATTTTTGTGAACCTGATGGATGGACCTAGAGGATGGACCTGGTTCATCCTGAGTTCCTTTGTCAGTCTTCAAAACTAACCTTTACTTGGGCCAACACTGGTGTATGCTCCTATTGGTATAGGAGCTTATTTCGACGTGTTGAGCTTTGCACGAGACCACGTCCACGGGTATTGGTTCTGGAGCATTCTCAGGGTTTCGTGGTGGTACACCAATACCTGTAACATCCACACCATTCACTCCATAGTCCTCAAGATTGTTGTTTTCACGTACGTTTACTTAGTTAGATATTTTGACCTGAAATAAAATATCTTGGACAAGAAAAACTGTGAAAGGTAAATTGTGTTATGTAGTAAACCAGCAAGAAAGTAATTACTATTATTTTTAGCCCCACGGTGGGCACCAAACTGTTTACCTTGAAAATAGTAATTACAGTTAGATTTGATTGTGTGGTTCTAAAAATATGTGATCTATTTTTATGCTAGTTTTTAGGCAATAGATGCTTAGTGAAACACCAGAAAATAAGATAAGAGGTTGTAGATATTGTAATGACTAGACCGAATGGTCGAGAATTGGGACCTCGAGTTGACGTATACAAGTCCACGAGGTCGAGTCGGATGCCCATCATAGGGAAATCGAGGGAGGATTAACAGTTATGAGAGCTACGATGGCAGCTCTTCATGATAAATGATGAGCAATAAATGTAGAACAATAAATAGAACACTATGAATATAATCAATAAATGCATGTAATGAAATCAAGACAATATGTTAGGAAGCAGAGAGAATGTTCTTGAATATTCAATATTGAGTATCAGATGTCCACAAGATGACAAGGACCCCCTTTATATATGATGGGGAAATCCAACATAGTACAAATGCATTTATTACAAAGATATGGGGTTGGTACAGCCAGTTAATGCCATGATACAGGTTTAGACTAGCCTAGTAGACTTTTGTCAGCTCTAGTCTTGTGCCTTGGGAACCTCACATCACTCCACAGAAGACACTGATTTACACTGCCTCAAGGCTGGTCGTTGCTTACACTACCTTGAAGTTGATCACTGAGAACCCTCGAGGTCGATCAGTTGGAACCCTCAAGATGCCTTGATGATCATAAAATCGAACCCACTTATTTCTACCGTATATATATTGCTTGAGTTAGTTGACATTGCCGAAAGATATTGCAAATGTGCTAATAGATCTCCTTGTGAGACACCCAGATGGTGCAAT
The DNA here is from genome assembly GCF_000393655.2 of Nicotiana sylvestris. Classification (NCBI taxonomy): domain Eukaryota; kingdom Viridiplantae; phylum Streptophyta; class Magnoliopsida; order Solanales; family Solanaceae; genus Nicotiana; species Nicotiana sylvestris. The sequence goes on along the minus strand of NC_091059.1, from coordinate 125,327,380 downwards.
CTAGAATATTACAATTATATGTGAATACTAGCATGATAAAAAAAAATCAGGTGATAGGCACTGAAAGCCTGGAAGGGATAAATATTGTCTTAGTATGACTCTCATCCCTAGTAGAGAGAGGAATTGAGCAACCCAAAGAGCCGATGAATGAAGAAAGGAGAGCTAAAAACGAAAGAATATCGTGTTGAAGTTTTCACAAGAAAAGGGATATAGTCATGCCCCAACCTCGGTAAGCGCGACCGGCGCTCAATCGAGTAAGCCCAACTGAGCAAGCCTTATCGAACATACTACCCAACTCAATATGATTAAGGAAACCATGCTTTCGTTTATTTAGACAATAGGAAAGGTTGTACATTCAACATTTTTTTGTTCATCTTATATTACAACCTTAAACCGTATTTAAGTTCCAAGATTCCATATAGTTACAATTTAGAGGAACAAGAGTTTAGAATTACAACATAGTTCATATACCCATCCAACACCCGTACATAACCCACACAAACATCTACGGAGCCTTTAAGGATACAAAAGACAATGATGACAACGCCGGCAACAAGGCCCCGGCTATACCTCAAAAGTGGAAGTCTACAACAAAAGATGTACAACATAACCCCTTGAAGTAAAAAGGGGCTCACCAAGACTTTGAGAGGAGGATACTCTGTTACACGCGATTGGCACTGTCCGCTATGGAGCCACCTACATTCATTTAAAAATGTAGCGCCCCCGGCAAAAGGGACGTTAGTACCATGGAATTTTACTAGTATGTATAACTAAACACCATCTCATTAGAAAGAACTATCATGCAAGAACAAGGAAATCACAAGAGACAATCAAAAGCTTTAATCGAACACCACATCATCGAAGAAAAGAATCATATAACTTTCACATAATTTCTATAGCTTTAGTTTGGGGCATTTCATATTGTTCATCATCAATCATAATACCACTGCTTTCTTGAGCGAAGTCCGATCACGACCCGATCGGATAGGTTGCCTCAATTGAGACATGTACCTCAAATGACAATCTCATTCTCCTTTTCCAGAATTCAATATCAGCACAATACCACCATGTGTGCAGCATGGCATCCGATCACAGCCCGATCGGCTAGGCCGCCTTACCAAGGTGTTGTTCCTTTCTCATTAATCATCTCGTTTCAATCTTTATTTCACATATATCAATTCATAGGCACTTAGGGCCACAATTATCGTATCATTTCCATTTTCAATGCTAACCTTGCAATTTGAGATCACAAGCACGTACAAAAGCAATTCAAGTTGTAAGCATAGGTAAGATTTCACATAGTTGGCATGACAGTCTCAGTTTTAATCTTGGCTTGTAGCCTAGGCATTTCAACATATGGTTCATATTCTTCGCACATCTCTAAATATTAAGAATAGTACATTGCACACGTTGAGGCACACCCTTCATGTTTATATATATAATTGCAAACCAATTCATGTGAAATAACAATCAATACATCAACCAATTCTAGTCTTACCACATTTCCGTAAACATCAACGAAGCTCAATTTCTAATAAAAAGAGGTCTTAGCCATACATACCTCAATACAGCTTTCCTTAAATTCTTACAAAAATTCTAGGACTCTTAGCAACTTCAATCTATTTTATGAGAATTACAAATTGAATCTAGAATTAGAGACATGCTTAAGATTCTAGCTCATTTGAGCATATTATCAAGCACTGAGTGTGCATTGTGATTTTAGGATCCTTTTTATGAGAGATTTTCATCACCTTACACCCCAATTGCTATATTTTAGCTCATAATCTCCCCATACCCTATTATCACTTATGCATGCAAGAAAATCCATTTTTTATACTCATGAACCCACTTGCTAATTACTTATTTTAGTGCGAATTTCGAAATTAAAGGTTAGGGCTCAAGTTCTTACCTCTTGGGGTGAAGGCCTAGCAGCTTTATTTGATAATCTTTAAGGGCTTAGGCAAGGATTGAGTGGGAAACTTGATGAAAATCGCTCTTTCCCTCTAGAACCTCCTTTCTCACTCTATTTGCAGTAAAATATCATAAAAGGGACCTAAGGAGGTGTTTTTAATGGGATGGGGTCGGGTTTTAAAAGATAGAAAATAGGAGCCCCAACACCCTCTGTGATCGCATATGCAATCGTATAATGGACATGCAGCCCACAGAATGGACCTCAAAAATGGTCCCAAAAACCTGACCAAACTGTCCCTATATGCGGCGAGAATGCGGTCCGCATACCTGTTCTGCTGTCGCATAATGCACCACAGAATTGCCCCTCGCAAAAATTCCAAGGTGATTATGCGATGACTATGCGGCCCGCATATTGATTATGTGATCGCATAATTGGCCGCATATTTGACCTTAAAATTAACCATCAAATTGTCTGACTCTGCAGCGACTATGTGGTCCGCATAGCTATTATTCCTAACTTGGCACTACGAGCTTTGGGTTTTTGAGTAGAAATTTCATGGGGCCTTACAGATATGCAGAAATATTAGCAGAGTAATGAGAATAGAGATAAGAAAGCATTATGAATTAGGTGTGACACATGGATAATGATAGTAGGGGAAAAAAGAAAAAAAGAAATGACAGTATTACAGACTCTAGTCAAGTGAATGAAGAGAAGAGAGGTGACAGGCCTTAGGACAACAAAAGAGAATATGCCATAAAGTCATATCCTCATCTCAAGGAATATGTTCGTGACTCTAACGTGATTACTAGAAGGGAGAATTAAACCCCAGAATAATAGAAATCAATGTGGGCTGGTGAACAAGATAAACTAAACATGAATTAGGGACTGAGTGATTTGATAACGGTCGACATCATAAGAATTTCATATTGCTTTCCGGTGATAAAAGAAAGGACAACAGAAGATGATTCATGAGAAATTCAGAGGATGGTCATTCAGAAAGACGCTTCCCTAAAGCAAGCAATGTGAGCAAAGTTAAGCTTAAGCGATTGTATGTGCCAGTTACAATAAATGTCACCATCGCGAGAGATGAATTTTGTTATTTTTGGTACAAAAGGATTACCACAAGTGAGTAAGGGTCATCGATGATGTGAAAGGATGCCAAAGATGAAGAGGAAAAACATCTATAGGTAGGTTGTCATAGCTTCAAGTCATAGTACTCCCCTAAAGGGAGGGAATATGAAATGATAAAGGAAGAATGTGGTTAAAAAAAAGAAAGAATGAGTTACCCTAGTTATGGCTAAAAAGTAGGTTACACATGAGTCAGCAGATCGTGCAAGATAAACATGGGTAAAACCTAATGTAGTGAATTCAGCCTTGCAGTGATGTCATTGTATTTATTGAGAAATATTCAGATAGGAGTTGGGGTAGATAAAGGTATCGTATGAATATTATGGAGATAAAAGTAAGTGTCGTTGGGAAGATAGTATAATTATCAGTTCAGAAGCAACCCTACAAGAACAGGGACGCAAAGGCAAGAACAAAGGATAATTATAGGTTAGCACGAACATCAAGAATTCAATCGGGTATGCGATGTAATAAGCCCGCAACTTTATAAGAGTCAGAAGGTATTGCATAAGTACTACAATGAAAGACTAGCTGGGGAAAAAAGGAAGAAGGCTTCAACTTAAGCACAACGACCTAAAGAGGAAATGATCGTGTAACAATAGTCTCACAACAACATTATAAAAACTCCAAAGGAAAGTGGCACCTACCGTGACTAATGAACGGGAAGAAAAGTAATATTCGAGATCATATGACTTGCACGAAAACTCTGGCATGTGTGGGCACTAACATGAGCTAAGTATGGACGCAACAAGGGGGCAGAAAGACCAGAAAAATAATAGCTTACGTTGAAAGAAAGCTAAAATGGAACAGAAGAAATTATTCGATTAATAGTCCAAGGTAGGTTACATTATAAATGCACTTAAAGGTTCGGAGTTTTATACATGCAGCATATACAACCGTAGAAGATTCTGGTATATGTTAAAAGAAAGAATTGAGCCCGAGTCATAAATAAAAGATTAAATTGTTAAAGGATTGTATCATGTATATTCCTCAGCACCCATGAAAGGATAAACATAATAAATAATACCAGGAACCACAGATTGGAAGATAGCTTAAGCCGACTAAAGGCCGATCATAAGAAGGAGGAAACTAAATAGTTACGTCACCTTACTAAATCATGAGTTTGATTATTGGACCCAGAAAAATAGAAACATTGTGATCGAGAACATTGCAAGATCTCCCTTAAATTCATATTCTATAATGGATCTATGATAAATCCAGTTTAAAAAAAATAACAGCCTCATAAGAAGTCTGTAGGAAGCTCCTACCGGATTGTAGTATTATAATAGAGCCTCAAGTTGTGGTGTGAATCACACCTATGTGGAAGGGAGCTTGTGAAAGAAATAAAAGATATGATGTGAGATTTTAAGTAAGTAAGGTAAAGGTAAACAATGTACGAGATACTCACTGCAGAAAGTTGTGAATAGTCCATACTTTGGATAGAAGGCTAGAAGCGACGGGATCCAATAACCAAGAATAATAGCAGCTTCGTCAGCGGCATGTCTTCCAGCCTATAGTTTCTAAGTACTGAGAAATCTAGTTAAGAGAGTAGAGAAGGGTTAGAGATGATATGATGTCTCGCTTGACACTCCAGAATAACATAAAGAAATCTATGGTGCAAACAAGTTGAAGGAAAGATGCGAGTAGTATAAATGGATATGTATAGGTCACAAGCTAAAGTATGGTAGAGAGAAAGTTTTAAGAAAACATGGGTAAGGATAAGGAAAGGCAAGTGGAAAGGTGACGAGAATGGATAAGTCCTCAGGATTAAGTCCATGAAAACAAGAGAGATAATGGTTTCTCTAAGTTATTGAAAGTTCAGTCTAGCCTGAATGAACTCAAAGGAGTCTAAAATTAATAGCATTTAGAAAGAATGAAATGTTGACCTGGTAATAAAATAAGGGTGTAATCGTGACAGATAAAGGATGACGTTTTGGCCTTCGTTTGAATAATGATTTGAAGAAAAAAAAGAGTAGGAGAAAAGATTTCACTGATGGCAATTAAGATACCCCCATAAGGTGAATAACATTGAGACACTATGAAATACGATTGTGGAAATCACTTCAAATATTCCACAATGCAACGTAAGCCATAGTGGCAATGTATTACGTAAGAAGTTTCAAGTCTTCAAGTGGAGGATTGTAGATCAACATTGAGGTGAATCAACAATGGACAGATACAAGTTACAAAGTATGACATGATATTACGTCATCCTTCTTAAGATGAACGGTAATGAAGGAGTATTAAAGGACTGAGATTTATACCTAAATGATAGGCAATAAAATTAATTGGGAGTTTGGTAAGCATACCTTAGTAACGATAAATTGAATTAAAAATTGTGGTATAATATGACCCATGTAGATGCAGTAAAGCCATATGAATGGATAACCAGATCTATTAAATATGATATGGCCATATTCGCAAGTTCTACAAAGTATCGAGCGAAGAACTTCAGTACACCTATAGATGCCCAGATAGGCATCTTATTAAGCCTTTGTATATGTTTACAAAGTAAGGCCTAGAAATTTACTAAAAGCTAAAAGTAAAAAGGAAAGATGAATCGCATAGCACACTTACAAAGTCAGGGTCATACAGGCTACATGATAGGAGGTAGCAGCAGTTGCAAGATTAGAAAGATTTCAACTACAAGTCATGATATGAGCAAAAAGACTAAAGGGGGAATACCCTAGACCTTGGATTTATTCCCAGAGCAACTCTTAAATGGGAAGGAAAGTATTAAGGTATTCACAAGAGCTATAAGTTATGAAAATGATAAGAGCATCAGTCAATATTTGAGGACGAATGTTCCAAAGGGGGGAATAATGCTACACCCCGCAATATTACGATGATGTTACGTCCTGTAGTATTATATTACGATGATGTTATGCCCTGCAGTATTATATTATGATGATGTTACTCCTTGCAGTATTACATTACGATAATGTTACACCTTGCAGTATTACATTACGGTGATGTTACGCTTTGTCGTATTAAGTTATGACGATGTTGCACCCTGTACTATTGTACGTTGAATTTGTTGTAAGGTAATTGACATCAGTCCAAAGAAAAGATTATTTGGATATTATAAGGATTATAAGTGATGAGTAAATTCGTGGAGGTGAGAGAGGAAGCAAGTCGAAGAAAATAAATTTCGTTAAAAATTTGGCATTTTGGGATAAAATACGGCCCGAGCTAAAATACCTGATATTTATGGACTAGTACTATACAAGGTACAACATGGTCATAATAGTAAAGTATGTGAAAAGTGAGTAATATTTTAAGTAAGTGGAAATAATTCTTAATTATGTGGGTAATTGATTAATTATTAAATTAGTAGGGGATTAATAAATTGATTAAAGAAAATGGGTGAATTGTTGGATAAAGTTAAATGTAGTAACATGGCAGGCAAGAAGATTTGGCTAAAAATGACTCTTAAAGTAATGTGCTTGGTGTCAGAACTAGGATATCTTATGGCCAAGTCATGCTAAAGTGGGACTCATCCTCTTTAATTAATACTTCAATATAATTCATCAAATTACATAATTTCCCTTTTGCAATTCTAAAAGAATTGCACTTCTAGGCAATAAATGGAGCTCAAATATTAAAGATCTCCTTACTTCATAAAGAGAGATGCATATTCATAACGTTAAAATCTTCATCTTCAACAAATCAACAAAATCACATAAGCATCTTCAAGGAATCAAACGAGAATCCTTAGTATTTTAAGTAACGGATTTTTCCCTACTCCATGTATGTTAAGGCTATCCCTTCTTTCTTTTGGCATGATCTATACGACACAAACGAAACGAGCAAATGCACAAATTCCATAAATGACTCTATTCATATAAGTATTAGAGATATCTGTATTCTTGAATTTCCATGTGCCATAATATTCTATCATATGTTCATGGGTCTTAGAAAAATACGTAAATTAAAAAGAGTTTACTTTATTATATTACTCAAAGGCAAAATGGTCTTATGACATTCCGAAAGATTTTATTAATGTACTTTTCATGCATTGCATTCATGTACATTTACCCATGACCATATGGCGTTATATACGCGTATATATATATATATATATATATATATATATATGGGAAAGGTTATGCCGTTATATATGCACCACAACCTGATCAACTAGTATAATGATGATTTTGCCCATAGTGGCTAAGATGATATGATGGGATGCCCTCAGAGGCTGATGATATATGAAACATGTACCTATTCACGACATGACATTCATACGCATATGCATGACACTATAATTATTTCATGAGTTACAAAGTTTTCCAGACTTACAGGTTGATCATTTACTCTGTATTTCTTCGATGTCTATTATGTGCCTTAAATACTCGGTACATTATTCATACTGACATCTTTTTGTCTGGGGACGATGCGTTCATGCCCGCAGGTCCTGATAGACAGGTCGAGAGCCCTCCAAGTAGGTTATCAGCTCAGCGGAAGATTTTGGTGCGCTCTATTTGCTTCGGAGTTGCTCGTTTGGTCAGTACGATTTAGATGTGTATTGTTTGGTATGGAAGGGCTCTGTCCCGACCTTTATGACAATTATGCATCCTTAGAGGCTTTTAGATATATGTCATGTTAGTAAAATATTTTATGGCCTTGTCGGCCTATGTTCAATGTACGAGTGGTTATTTTGGTCTTAGAGGCCCAAATGTCTTATGTTCCACCTATTTCTCGGCAACCTCTCCGGATCAGTTATCTATAATAGGATAATACGAAATGATACGTTATGTTGGTACTCAGTTAAGTAAGGTACCAGGTTCCCGTCACGGCCCATTGGTTTGGGTCGTGATAAAGGGGTTGTGATTCGTTGGTTATATGCACCCATGGTATGGTTCTATTTGGGTCTAATAGTAAAATTCGAGCGAGATGGTGATTGGGGTGTGGAATGGTTGATTGTGCCTTGGTTATGGTCATTCCGAGTTATGGTATATTATGTTATTTTATTCTCCATGGTTATGGCCATGCACTTCGTCTCTTGATGTCAAATCGTGTGGTTGTTGATTTTAAGCAATGTGGCTTGAAGTATTTCATATGGACTAATGTTTCGATGGGGTCACGCATTGCAATAGAGTTATGTTAAGATATGATCCTTTGTGATTGATTCGTATGTCTTAGTTCTACCATGTGTGATGGGTTCATAGCATTGCGTTTGTGGTGGTACTTGTTGATCTTGTAGGACGGTTCTCTTGTTTGAATCATTTTCCATGTTTGAGTACATTTGAAATATTTCTTATTGGTGCACGAATTGCACGGTTGTGACTTTAGGTTGTATTGGTGTGCCATGTCAATAGAATAGTTTTGCTTGATGAGGTATGGTCATTTGACATAGAATGGATACTATCAGATTTGATTATGGTATGTTTGGAAGAAAAATATCGGAACTCAGCTTAGGATTTGGCTTTGGTTCTTGTTGGACGAGAGAGAGCTCCATAACTTCTTGATCTAATGGGTGGTTATGATTTTATGCGTGTTTCTTTCATCATCGGCAGTGCACGAAGGTTTTAGAATGAGATTTTATTTGATATGAGGTTTACTACTGTTATCGGGTTGGCTTTGAGCAACTACTGTGATCGAGAATTATTGATACGAGTATGCGAGTTCTATGGTATATCATGTGATTACATCTTTGGTCATGTTTGTGGTTTGATATAGCTTGTTCAGACTCATACAGTACGTAGATGCGAGATTCAGGTCTTGTAAGGAATTTCGGATGTTGGAAATTGGGTCCTAATGCTTACAGACTAAGGTTAAAGTAATGATCTTCAGTTATACTGTATTTCTAGGCTTACATGGATTGGGATGACATTGGATCACCCCCGGGTATGTGCACGGTAAGGTAACACGGTGATTTGATGGCTTAGGAACAACTCCTGGCATGTTCAAGGACGAATGTATGTTTAAGTGGGAGAGAATGTAACGATCCATCCAATCGTTTTGAGCATTTGCATTTCGTTCAGCTATTTGAAGTGTTGATAAGCATCGTATGATGTATTATGACTTGTGTGAATCATCAGTTTTTGTTTTCAAATTATTCGGAACTGATTTGGAAGAATGATTCTCAACTAGGAAGCTTTAAGTTGGAAGAGTTGACCAAGTTTGACTTTTTAGTACTCGACCTCGAATCAAAATTTTGACGGTTCCATTAAGACCATATGGTAATTTTGGACTTGGGCATATGCCCGGATTTTGCATTTCGATATTTCTAGAAGGTATTGTCACTATTTGGCGAAAGTTGGAAATTTGAAGGTTTGGAATATTCATAAGTTTGACTGGAAGTTGACTTTGATGATATCGATTTTGGATTGTGGTTCTGGGAATTGCAATAGCTTTGTTATATCATTTGGGACTTTGTGCAAAATTTAAGTTCATTCCGAGTTGATTTGATAAGGTTCGGCACGAGTGTTGGAAGTTGAAAGATTCAAAGTTCATTAAGTTCGATTTGAGGTGTGATACGTGATTTTGTTGTAGTTATGCATGATTTGAGGACTCGAGTAAGTCTGTGCTATCTTATGGGACTTGTTAGTATGTTCGGACAGGATACCGAGGGGCTCGGGTGAGTTTCGGATAGGTTTGAGTTGTGTTGTGCTTTTTTTTTCGACGTCGTTTCTTCAAGCATAAATGGTACCATATGAAGAAAATGAGCTCCAATTTCTGTTTATATTGAAGCATTAGATCTGTATTATAATTTTTGACCCATAGCAGCTGGAATCATCAAGTTTCGACATTGTAGGAGAAATTTATGATCATTTTACTAAGAATTGGGTTGCCATAATTTTAAGATTAATTACAAAATTGTCACTAAATTTGTATTTAAAAATCTGAACTATTTTAAAATATTGAAACCAACATATCTCATTTATTATAAGGTCAAATGGAGTGATTCAAAAGCCTAACTTGACTGAAATTTCACAAAGAATCCATTGGAGCATCAAAATGAGTTTCGGGATTTTTTGTTGAAAGAAACAAGGCAATTTCGAGGGTTTGTTCATTTGGTCATAATTTGAGTTGGGAGCTCGTATTTGGGAAATTTTGGAGGCGATTTTCACCATATGGATTGGAAAAAGTGTTCTATACTTGATTTTAGTTATATTTTGTAAATCTATCTTTGTTATTGGTATTAGATTGATGATTTCAAAGTGAAATTTGGGGGCTTTTGTCTTAAATTTCATAAAGTAAATTTTTGAATTTTGAACATTGAGTATGGTTGGACTCGTAATTTAATGGGTTGTCGGATTTTTTGAGTTTCGTCGAGTTCTGGGGTAGGGGCCCGGGTTTAACTTTTTGGTTGACTTTGGGCTTTTGATTAAAGATTCGACCTTTATCAATTGAGTTTGTTTCCTTTAGCATTATTTGATGTTCTTGAGTTGCTTTTGGCTAGTTTTGAGCCATTCGTAGGTCGTTACGTGCGGGATGGTGTTTCTGTGGTATTGTTTGTCTTGCTCGGTATTGGATTCGACTTGTTTGAGGTAAGTAAGACTTCTAAACTTGGTGTTGAGTGTATGAATCCCTGAATATATGTGTTATATGCTTGGTGTGGAGGTGACGCACATACTAAGTGACGGGCGTGTGGGTGTGCACCGTATGAATTATGACTCGGTTGATTCTGTGGTACAGTGTAGTTACCTAATTTTGTTTTTATCCATGAAATTTTTCCATGCTAGAGTAATTGAGTTGTGATCCATGTCATAAACCATGTTTATGCTTTATGCTTGTTCTGTTGGGACCCACTGAGGTCATATTTGCTATTGAGTTATTTGTTTAAATTGTAGTTACATACTCGGTCACAGTCATTCATTTGCATATCATATCTCAGTCTCTGTTATCATTTGTTGTCATAACATGTTATCATTTTTTGGTCTGATTGGCATGAGATTTGTGATCCCGAGAGACTTGAGAGATTGATGAGTGAGTTGGGGCCATGGAGCCGTATTGTGAGTTAGATCTGTGGATCGAGTTGCATGCCGCAGCAGGCCTTATAGCTATATGTGGATCGGGCTTCACACTGCAGCATGATTTATGGCTATATGTGGATCGGGCTGCGCGCTGCAGCAGGCCTTATGGCTATGTGTGGATTGGGTTGCACGCCGCAGTAGGCTTTATGGATATATGTGGATCGGGCTACACGCCGTAGCAGGCCAGACTAGTTTATTATTAGCACTTGGGCAGGATCCGCCCCTCCGAAGTCTGACATACCAGTAGTGAGCACAGGTTCTATTGATTCATGATGGGATTGGGTTGCACGTCGCACCAGGTACCGTACAATACTAAGTGACTGAGTGTGCTGAGTGATTGAGCGTGATGAGTGGGAGTGCGAGACAGTTTGATGGAGTACTCTGAGAGTATGAGTACATGATTTCATTACTGTGATGCATTGAATTGACATGTATACTTGACATACAGGCATAGAGGTCCATTTTCTCATGTTATATGGTTTTGTGACATTCAAGACTTCACATGGACATTGACATGTAGGCATATTGATGTACTTACCTCATGGTATCCGAAATTGAAATATCTTATCTATTATTGAAAGCTTTTGGAGAAAAATCATAGATTTCTAACTTACTCATATTTTGGTGATTTCGAGAAAAGATTTGGGTTTTACTGTTATACTTGAAAAGAATGTCTATCTTCTGTAACTATGAACGAGTTGAGCATCATATCTTTGAGTTATTTCTTGTATTGCTTTTATTTGTTACAGGCTTTTCTTGGCTATTGGTATTGGACTCTAAATGTTGTCCAATATCGTCATTGCTATGAACTTGCGTGCAGATTTTGGAGCCGATATTGTTGTGTATGGCGGGAGCTGGCTTTGATGATGAACCTGCATTTTGCTGGTAGTTGCCTCTTGTTCTTGGTAGCTTTAGATTTATAAATCTGTTCATCTACATTTCGAACAGATGATGTATTCATTTCGTACCAGCTTTGTAAACTCTAAGTCATAGAAGCTCATGATTAGTACTACCAGTCCCTGCGTTGTTGTATAAAAATTTAGTTATTTCATCATTATATTCTCAGCAAATCTCATTTGAAATTGGATTATTGTTAAATTGTCTTACCTAGCGGGTTAGGTTAGGTGTCATCACGGCTAGTTGGATTTTGGGTCATGACAAGTTGGTATCAGAGACTTGGTTCATAGGTTCTACGAGTCTTGAGCAAGTCTCTAGTAGAGTCTTATGGATCGGTATGATGACGTCCATACCAATCTTCGAGAGGCTACCGAGCATTTAGGATCAACTTCCCATCTTTGTTTCTTTATCGTGCGACATTGGTTCATATTGAAGCATTTCGCTTTTAATTCCTTCCACTCACTTGTATGTGTACGTGAGCACTAAGTATTAGTTGTACATTGACAACTTGTGGAATTCAATGTACAAGGTGCGAGATGTATTTTCAATGTTTTGGTGATGGGCTAGTCTGGAGGACTTGAGGCCAGGTTTGGACCGCAGTTTAGGCTCGGTAGTTTTGCTTGTGTGAGTATATGCTTTTGGACTTCTATGTCTAGTGGTGTCCTTATAAGTGGACTGGTGGCTCGGTGAGTGATTGGATGGCTATATTATGAGTAGGATGTAATTGTGGGATGTGTTCAGATGGTTTGAGTGTGTTGATTCTATGTTCGCATGCTGAGTTAATTCTGTTTGTGGAAGAAAATCATTCAAATCAACTAGTTAAATGCCCTTTTGCCATTTGATTTCTGACCCCAAGCTGGATGACTCCATTATAGATTCTTCTACCCTCTGAGTATTGCTCACTTTTATTGAAAGTCTTGGTAATATTCTATTCTCTTTAGAAGATGTACCAATGACTTCTTTCCCATTTGTTAATTTCTGAACCTCTTTCATGATCTATTCAGACATGTTGCCTTCCTCCACTGCGTTCAAATTTCTAATAGAAATTCGTGTACCCTGGTTACCAAATCCCTGGTTACTCGCCTCTTGAGCCTTATGAACTACCTATTTGTTCTGTCTTTTCTTTGTGTTCAGTTATGCAAATAATCCTGGTTTGAAAGTCACTTTCGCTTTCTTCTTTGCCACCTTCTTTGTCTTTCCTTTTTTCTTCTTTTTGAGTTTAATCCTTTCAAAAATTATATTCTTATTTTCAGAACTTTCTGGTTCAATTGTCTTCTTTGAAATATTCTCCTCATTTCCAATGCTATCTTCTACTCTTTGTTCCTTCATAATATTCTTCCCCGTATCTTCCTTCTGATTTGATTGTTTTCCTTTGCCTATGGTATCAACTGCTATTTTCTTAGCACTTATCTCCTTTTCCATTTGCTCTTTGGTTGTATCTTTTTTCCTTTACCTCTGCTTCCTTGGTTTTAGCGATCCTTATTTGTTCTAGAACCCTACAATTTCTCAATGCGTCCCAACTTCTTGTAATGCTTGCAATATTTGGGAACATTCTCATACTCTAGTTACTGCACAAATCTTTTCAGTGGAGAATCTTCACCGTCAGCTCCTACCCAAACACTATTAAGCAAAGGCTTTAGTACATCAATTTCTACTTTAACCTTTGCCATACTTGGTCGGGTTTTGCCCCTAGTTGCGACATCCATCTCTAATAGTGTACCAACATCCTTTGTAATTTGATACAAGTAATTCCCTGTATGCAGATGTAATGGCAAACAGGAAGAAGAACCCAAACTGGAACTATGGTTAGATCTTCCTCTGGTTTGAAATCTGGGCTCCATTTTGGAGTCATATCTAATGCCCATCAATTTCCATAGCCCTCTTGAACCAAATGTATTTAAGTCTTCATCATTTGTAAAATATAAAAACACATTATAATTATCATAAATGCCAATTTTAACTGACTCTTCAGCGAGAATCATTCAGAAAATCTCGATCTAATGCTGTCAATTTGGGGCCGAATCTTCATGAATCTTCCCACAACTGTTCTCTTGCATTCCTCTACCATCACCCTATAGTAGTCTATGGTCTTAAAAATAAAGATTGGCATCCCATTATGATTAGTTCTTCTAGCCACCACCATGTTCTGCCATTGACAATATGTGTTCGCAGTAGGGCTTTGAGTAGTGATGATAGTAGAAGCATATGAGATTTGTCCTAAAATTCTTCCTTGTACATAGCTCACATTAGCTTGGGAAACCTGTTGCTAATCAGTACATGCCGGATCGATGCCGTCTGGCGGCTCCATGAGTGGAGCATGACTCTCCTCCTTCTAAGCAAGAACAAATTTTAAGTCTTTACTTTTGGTGCGTGTGAGGCGCGTGAGGGTAAGAATAGAATAACTGCAATTTTGTAGCGTTCGTTGTAAGCTTCTTTGCCTTTTAATTTCTTCTCCTTATTTTTTTTATTTTTCTTTTTGATTTATTTATTTTCTTTTACCTTTTTATTGTATTTCCCGCAAATAAAATATAAATATTAATTCTTAAATTAAAAGTAATACTTATGTATGCATGATATTTTCTTCCTATCAGCCTTCTACTCCAGATGGTCACAATAATTCAGCAACTTCTTCACCAGATCCAGAGAAGACTATATACATGAATATTCTTCTAATTTGGAACCAGCTAAACCTCCTATGCGAATGAAGCACCGCCTGAAGGTACTCTAAGCACACCAGAACTCAGAAAATCTTCTAGGCCTAGCAGACCTCCTCTTTGGCTGCAAGATTTTGTAGTTCAATCCTAAGGGTCTAAGTGTGCTTATCCTATCTCAACTCATGTGACATATTTATATATCTCTCCATTATACTACCATGTCCATGTCATGTAAGCATGTATACGGTCAAAATCAAGAAGTTGATTTCAAAGCCTTAAATTGGCCTGTGAGTCCAAGTCTGGGCAACTCGAGGTAGAGGTAAGACCCAGTTGGAAGACACGGACCTCAGGGAAGCAGATCGAAGACCTGGTGCGTCCTACATCGAGGGCAGTACATTCTCATGGGAAATCAATAAATAGTAGAAATTTCTCAAGGACACGTGAATCAGGGCATAAATTAAAGGATAGGATTTGTACGAAATAGTACAGGTTCGTACTAGGTTGTTATACACCTGTACCAATAGAATTCTTTACCTCAATTAGGAATGTACTATCTTGGGGTTTTCTCCTTCTATATAAAGGGGACCCCAATCATTTGTATCACATATTATTATTATTCACTGCAATAGAATATCCTACTCTACTTTTCTTGTTTAAAGTGCTCAACAAGTGTTCCTCAGCTTTATTGCTTTTACTTTATCATTCATACTTTTGCTGTTTTTAGCTGACCTTGAGGCCCCCAGGAGAGTCAAGCTCGAGGTTATCATTTTTATAGCAACACTAGTTTGGTTCATTAATTCTTCTTATTTCAACTTAATATTACTTGTATATTCACTATCATTAGAATAAATCACATATCTTTAAAAGAACAAAATACATTTAATTGTTACCGCCATTTTTTGAGGTAAATAGTTTAGGCGCCCACCGTGGGTATAAACATAATAGTTATTGTTTTAGTGCTAGTTTTCTGATAATACACGTTATTCTTTACACTTTTCTTGTCAAAGATTGTTTGGTTTCAGGCTTAAATATGTCTACTACACAGAATGCACCTATTCACGAGGACGAAGGTCTTGGAGAAAACAGCGGTATAGAGGTCGGTGTACCACTCATAAACCCTGATGGAGTGCCAAACGTGGAGCCAGTTGATATCAGTTCATACAATGCTCTGAACACGGACACAAAAACAGACCCGGAAGGAACGCACACAGGGAAGCCCGAGCAGGATGCCAGGAAACACGAGGGATGGAAGAAGGAGGAGTCAGCCTCCAAGTGATATTCGAGATGCTGCAAGCTCAGCAAGTCGCCATCACTCAGCTTCAGAGTTAGAACAGAACTCCTAACACCGCCGAACTAGTAGACGCCCAGCACGAGCCAGCGCTAGAAAGGCCCGACGAAAGCGGCTCGAGGACTGATCCCACAATCATGAAAATGCTCGAAGATCTGACTAAAAGAATCGAGTCGGGAGAAAAGAAGATAGAAGACAACGATAAAAAGGTGGAAACTTATAACTCCTGGGTAGACCAAATACCAGGAGCACCTCCAGTTTTGAAAGGTCTAGATGCCAAGAAATTCATACAAAATCCTTTCCCCCCAAGTGAGGCTTTGATGCCCATTCCCAAGAAATTTTACATGCCCGATATACCAAAATACAATGGAACACTGACCCTAACGAACATATTACTTCATACACTTGTGGAATCAAAGCAAATGACTTGAATGACGATGAAATCGAGTCAGTATTATTGAAAAGGTTTGGGGAAACACTATCAAAAAGAGCTATGATATGGTATTACAACTTAGCTCCTAACTCAATAGATTCATTTACTATGTTGGCAGACGCCTTAGTGAAAGCACATGCCGGGGCTATAAAGGTGGCCATAAGAAAATCAGACGTCATCAAAATAAAACAAAGGTATGACGAGATGTTAAGGGAGTTCGTGTCCCAATTTCAGATAGAATTGATAGAATTACCACCGGTCTCTGATGACAGGGCAGTTCAGGCCTTTATGCAAAGTTTGAACAAAAGAAGCTCGATTGCATCTCGACAACTAAAGAAGAACTTGATTGAATATCCCGTTGTGACATGGTCAGAGGTACACAATTGTTATCAGTCAAAAATTCGGGTCGGGGATGACCAGTTGGGAGCCCCCCCCCACCCCCACCCCCGGGCTCAATTCATCCTTATAGATTTGCAGCCAAGACCCCAAGGGAATCAGACCAAGTATTAAGATTCAACAAGGAAAGATAATCAACCGTACGTCAAAGAAAGAAGGAACATTTCAAGGCGTAATACACCTCGGAATGATCGAAGAGTAGATCGAGGCCAAAATGCCCGAGGGCTCATGAGCAAAACTGGGTTCGACATGCGCTCGAGACCGATGGAGGCACCCAAATTGTTAGAATGCAACTTCAGTGTCGATGCCTCGGGTATCGTCTCAGCCATTGGCAAAGTTAAATATACTAGATGGCCCAAGCCCATACAGACAGACCCTTCTCAGAGGAATCCCAACTTAATATGTAAGTATCATGGTACTCACGGGCATAGGACCAAGGATTGCAGGTAGCTTAGGGAGGAGGTAGCCCGGTTGTTCTACAAAGGGCATCTTCGTGAATTTCTCAGTGACCGGGCTAAGAACCTTTTCCGAGAAAGAGATGCAAACAGGAAGAATGAACCTGAAGAACCTCAATAGGTCATTCACATGATCATCGGTGGAGTCGATGTCCCACAGGGACCCATATTCGAATGTACCAAAGTATCCATCACAAAAGAGAAATGGACTCAGAGATATGTGCTCGAGGACGCCCTATCGTTCTATAACGAGGAAGAAGACGTATCTTATCCTCACAATGACGCCCTGGTAATCTCTATCCTTTTAAATAAAATTCAGATTAAACATGTTTTAGTGGATCCAGGTAGCTCTGTGAACATAATCAGATCGAGGATCACGAAACAACTCGGCCTGCAAAATCATATTGTACCTGCATCTCGGGTGCTAAATGGTTTCAACATGGCAAGTGAAACGACAAAGGAAGAAATTATTTTGCTAGTAAACATAGTCGAGACCATACAAGACACCAAGTTCCATGTCATCGAAGGGGACATGAGATATAATGTACTCCTCGGAAGGCCTTGGATACACAACATGAGGTCAGTGTTGTCGACCCTCCATTAGATGATGAAGTTCCCAACAAAGGAAGGAGTGAAAATAGTCCACGGAGAACAGCATGCTGCAAAAGAGATGTTTGCGATTGAGGAAGTGGTGCCGATGCCGAAACCCTTGACCTCGGAGAAGTCGAACCTCAAAGATTAAATAGGTGGCTAAAAAGCAATCACAATTCCAAGTGTAGATGGAAGTGGGATAAACAGGTAACCGAAGGTGAAGAAAGGAACTCTCTAGCTCCTCGAACCTCCGTAGTCCTTGAGAAACCTGATGCTACCAAGTCAACCGCTCAAACGAAAGGTACACCTGGGAACGGGATTAACTCCCGAACTCAGAAAAAAACTTATTTATTTTATTATTGTTGATATAGACTGCGTTGCTCGACCCCATTTAGATGTGGCAGGGATTCATCCTTAAATTTCCACATATAGACTGAGCAACTGCCCTAGGTTTAAACTAGTTAACAGGATGTACGAAGAACAGACAGGTAAAATAACAAAAACCTATATTGATGATATGACTAGTTAGGTCCACGTACGTAGAGGACCATTTTTTATTCATTTGCAAGAAATTGTTAATATTTCGGGGCGACGCGGCATGAAGCTAAAACGTGCCTTCGAAGTTGGCGCGAGTGAATTTCTTGGACTTATAGTGTCAAATCAAGGCATTAAGAATCATTCCCGACCGGGTCAAGGCTATCGAAGATACCATGATCACGGATAGCAAGGCCTCGGATTCATTGATAAAGGATCATACAAACTCAGCACAATAGGAGCTTTTAAAGGACTCGCAATCTCGAAGACACCCCTTCTTACACAAAGGCCGTAGGCTTTAAAGCATGTGTTGCACTCTTTTTTTCTTGGCTTGGATTTTGTCCCAAATGGGTTTTACCGCCAAGGTTTTCACGAGGCAACACCTATGTGCTACCTAAGGAACATTCAAAGAGTATTCGAGGCTTCTTTTCGATCAACCTCGAATACTGGGGGGCATCACCCTCGGAGGTCACATTTTTTAGAAAGATACTTCACGCCTGAGGGGGGACTCGATAGAAGAACTTTGCAATGGGCCAAGAAGCCGACTAAACCGTGTCCATATAGAATAATCAAGCCCTAACGGCAAAACATGTACGCATGTATCAACTATTTTAAAAAAGCATTCTGGTTATATCAAAAACACTTTATATCTCATACGAGCTCTACACTTACAATCCTACGGGAAGTGGCTCAAAGGCCAAAGCAACCCAAAATACCTGAGGACTATCATTGACGGTCAATACATCCGAGTTATCAAAAATTCGAACTCATAAGACCTCAAAGAGGCACCCCCTCGAAACAAAGGTCAAGGCCAATATCCTCGGGGAATAATTTTTCGAACAAGTTTGGAAAGTTATCAAGAAACAGGTCTAAGTGACATACTCGAAGGCTACGGCCAAAATAACACGACTCAGAGACGTCTAACTTCTGCTAAAAATTAAAGGCACTCAACTATTAAAAAACTGGTTAAATCAGGCTAACCTCGGCAAAAGCAGAATATGAAGGGCTTTGATAAATTCAGCCCCCAAAAAATCTAAGGGTTCCGATAAATTAGCCCTCGAATGATCTAAAGGCTTGGACAACATCGGCCTTCGGAAAAACCTTTAGAGGTATTCGATTATGCTTACGCAAACTAAATGACTAATAAGGTTCCGATACGCCGAGCCTTTGAAAAACACAACGGGTACAAAAACACACGCTAAGGCATAACTAAAATTTCACTACGTCATTTAGCCCAAATGAGGGAAATATTACATAGCCATTCTAGAGGCCGAAATGGTCCAATATAAAGAGCCTAAAGGCCAATTTTAAAAGAACCTAAGGGACAGCTTAAAAGATCCTAAAGGCCTATATATAACAGCCTAAGGATCGATATATAAGAGACTAAGGGACAACCTTAAAAGAGCCTAAGGGCCGATACATAAGAGCCCAAGGGACAACTTTGAAAGGCTTAAGAGCCAAAAACTTATAGTTTGAGATTCCGCTCTCACTTTGATCCGAACTCAAGGTTCACAATATCCCGAGTTTATATCGGATCGATTTAAACTTAGCTCGAAAATTATTATATCTATCGATAAAGATCTAAAGGTTTGGTAACACCCCGAACCCTAAACCAATCCTTGGATTAATCATTCAAATGAAGTCTTCCATAAATAAAGACAATGTTAAATCCAGCACAAACCAAAGACAAGATAAATAATCCCCTCGTATTTCCAAAAGATGATTACAGGAAATATTTACACAAGGAAGGCTTACAAGGAAACAAAATAAAGTGACTTAAAACTACTTCGGGGTCACATCCTTAATAGCAACATCTTCAAGAGTTGAATCTTCAAGAGCCTCGCCCTCGGGGACTTCATCCCTATATCCTTCACTCTCAGAGACACCGACTGAATCATCCTCATCGAAAAGCAGAACGTTCGCCTCTTCTTCCAAAATTTTCTTCGCTTCAATATCCCCTGAAAGTTGAAGTCACAGGCATGTATCTCGTTGAGGTTCATCCTCTAGGATTGTCGCCTAGAGTGGTCAAGGGCACTTGATAACTTAACCTCCGTCGAAGAAGATATCTCCCTTGCCTGATCATTAGGTGCTTCGACATAGGCTCGATATGAAGCCATAATTGCTGCAACATCAAATTTAGCCTTGGCCAGCTCAGCAGATTTGGCTTTAAGCTCCTCGATCTCGAGGCCCTGAGATTGGCTCTCCCCTTCACCTTGGAGCTGGCACTCGAGCGAAGCAACTGCTCTCTTAGAGATTCCTTCTCAGAGGCGAGATTTTCCATACCTTGCTTCAACCCCAGGGTCTTGTTTTCTTTTATCCTAAGCTCCTCCCGAAGCTGCACCTCTAAGTCGGCCTTCTGCTGAAACTGCAAAATTAAAAATGTCAGTCGCTAAAACAAACAGGTACGTAATAGACCTTCGAGAGCTGTGTTACCTTCTCCACATATTTTCTCGACCTTGGCATGCCTGCGTCAACTTAACTCGAAGATCGTGGATCTCCATCTCTTTCTTAGAATAATGGGCTTTGACGACGTCCCTCTCCTCCAAAGTCTTCTTAAGCTCAGCCTCGCATCGAGCAAGATCAGCTTGGGACTTGGAAAATGTCTCTTATGGAGAACCACAACCTTCACGAGAAAGGAGGGAAGATGGTTTCAGAGAAGTTAAAACAAAGGCACAGGCATAAAAATAGAAAACTCACTTGTTTAAAGAGATTACGAGCCTCATCAAAAATAAAAAGGTCGGGACCATCATCAAGCCCTGCGAGACATTCTCGAAAGATATCATGCCCTTTGTGGCTTGCTTCCACTTTAGAAGACCTCATATTGTGGGCATCTCGGATTTGTCCCTCGGAGAACTCGGGACCAGGAGTCGAATCATCCATATTGATCACACCAAGTGATCCAATCGGACCATTTTCTCTTATCTGAAGAGGCTTGGGTTAGGTCGTTCAGCCACGCCCTCAAAATGATCTCCTAGGTGAGGTGCTTTCCTTCTAGATGATAGTTCGGGGACTTTGTTCGAACTCCCCTTGAAAATTTCTTTGGCTTTTGATTGAGCAACATCCACCACCACCGGCTCGATGGGCGTCAGAGCATCAATATTTTTTCTTTTTTCATGGGTTACCAGCAGGCAGTCATCATCTTTTTCTTCCTTCTGCTCCCGAAGACGTTGTGCCATTTCTAGAGATAAGGCCACTTAATCGACCTTAGGCCTTCGAGCCACACTCTTCTTTGGCTTCGGGGGATTTTTAGATGACTCTCTTCTTCTTTATCTTTCATTGGATGGCTTTGAAACCACCATTGCATCAACCGGGGCCGGATATAACTCACCGGCTTCTCCAAGACCTACATGAAATTGAGGTCAGTATCCCATAGTAGAAGCACAAGAATACAAACAAGCAAGCTCACTATAGTTTTTGGCCTCCCATCAACCCTTGGCCAGATCTCGCCAGCAACGCTTTGAGTAAGAGAAGACGGAGGCCAGCTTTTGGACCCAGCCCTCGAGGTCTGGGACCCCACCAGGAAACCAAGAAGCAGTTTCACCATCATAAAGGGGTTAGACCGATGAAAATATAAAGCCAGGGAAAAGAAAATTAAAACCTACTGCATACTCACATTTCATATTCCACTCCTCGGGGAATGGCATCCAATCGGCAATAATTAGATCGGAGGTCCTGACTCGGCCAAACTGGCTCATCCACCCACGGTCTTTGTCCTCATCGATACTAGCAAACAGACATTTTAAGGATCGATGTTGCAATTTTATCAAACCCCGACGATAAAGTCGGGGACTATACAGTCCGATCAAATGATCGAGGGTAAAGGACATCCTCGATGGCGGAGCATCACTAGGTATCGTTGTCAAAAGTCAAGAATAACTGGATCTATAGGACCCTGAGCCAGAATTGTAGGGCCCAAAGTAAAGGGGTAGGTATATACGCTCAGGTACCCCGCTTTATATGTGGTGATGTCCTCCTCGGAAGAAGGAATTACTATTCCTTTATTGTCCCATTTACAATCTTCATTTACTTGCTTGAGCTCGACCTTGGTCACCAGACAAATGTATCGAGACATAGGCTCGCATTGGCCTAGTGTCAAAACAGGTTTCTCGATTTTAAAATCGGATGTTATTCCACATGGCGAGGGAATACATTCCTTGATACGAGGGGGCACTACTGGTTTACCCTTGGCTGATCGAGAAGATGATGAAGTTTTTTCTTTTTGGGAAACCGGTTTAGACCAAGAAAGTGAAGAGAAGGGGGAGCTCAAGGAGATTCAAAAAAGGGTAATGAGACTTTAAAAATAATATGGGAATAAAGTTTGTAAGGTTGTAGAATCTGTCTATTTATAAAGTTCACTTAAGCGTGATGAGGAAGCCAAAAGGCCAACCGTCAGCCGCCTCCAATTAATGACTTTGGGAATCGCACAAAAAGTAACTTTTCAATCACTTCAACCACTAATGTTGCGATATTTGAATCAGAACCAAGGCATCAAGGATTAATTTGTCAAAATAATAAGGGTCACCCGAGTTTGAGAAATTCTCACTCGGGGACTATCTGTGAAGCCTAAGGGCTAACTTTATTTCGAGTTCGAGAAAGTATTCAATCGACTACTAAGCCCAAGGGCTGCCCGAGTTCGAGAAAATTCTCACTAGGGGACTATCTGTGAAGCCTAAGGACTAACTTTACTTCAAGTTCGAGCAAGTATTCACTCGACTACTAAGCCAAAGGGCTGCCCCAGTTTGAGAAAATTCACACTCAGGGACTATCTGTGAAGTCTAAGGGCTAACTTTATTTCGAGTTCGAGCAAGTACTCACTCGACTACTAAGCCCAAGGGCTACCCGAGTTCGAGAAAACTCTCACTCGGGGACTATCTATGAAGCCTAAAGAGCTAACTTTATTTCAAATTCGAAACCTTGATCTCACTCAACTCGGACTCAGGAGTCCCAATGTCTCGAGCTCGTATCAAATCAATGTATGCTTAGCTCAAGGATTAACAAAGAACCTCAAGAGGTATTATATTGGTCGATTAAAAACCTAAGGGTTTATTATGTTTTGGTCCAGTATTTAGACTAATCATTAGAGTTATACACTCGGATTTTTCACAAATGGAGGCAGAATGGAATTCAACAAGAATCAAAGATGAAATAGAGAAATTCTTTACATTGACACGAGATATTTACAAAGCCCACGAGGGGCCCTTACACAGAAACAAATAAGAAAAAACACAAAGCCAAGAACCTAATCTACTTTTGGGGGCATATCCTCGTGAGCGGTATTTTTGAGAACCTCCTCCTCAGGGACTCCATCTCGATCTTTATAGAAAATTGTGGCCTGGTGAAAAACTTGGTGAGTGTGGGTATTATCAGCACAAATATTTTGAAACCACTTCTTGAGACCGGTGTGGAATGCAAAAGTTAGTAGATGATAGTGCCACCTCACTCCATGCAAAGCAAAAAGAATGAAGCGCCACACCAAGTTAAAGTTAAGAGAGATGAGCAGCACTGTAAAGTTCGCATATCTTCTGATATGGGAAGAATTCGATGCCCTTCTCTCATTGTTTCGATCCAACAACAACAACAACAACAACTCAGTATAATTCCACTTAGTGGGGTAAAGCTTTAAAAAGGGAGTCTTGGTGTAACTGGTAAAATTGCTGTCATTGACCTTGTGGTCACAAATTTGAACCATAAAAATAGGCGATTAGAGGAAGAGATAGAGAAGGTAAAGGGCTGAAAGTTGATAAAGAAGGAATGAGTGTAGTCTTTGTTCAGCCAAGTAACACCCCTAATTATAGAAACCCTGTGACGGTCGATGGCACTAGTGGCCGACCAATGCTGGCATACATTCAATGCTTTTGGGGAAATGGACCGGCGGGACGTTTAGTGCTTTTGGGGATATGGACCGACTAGATGTTTCAATCACGTCAAGCACCTACATCACAAGAATGACATCATAGTGAGAGGCTCGGGAAAATTGAGGTTCAAATCATTTCTTATCATTTCATTCTAAGAAACGCGAGGACTATCTGTATACGGTCAAAATCAAGAAGTCTGATTTCGAAGCCTTAAATTGGGCTATGAGTCCAAGTCCGGGCAACTCGAGGTAGAGGTCGGACCCGATTGGAAGACACACACCTCGGGGAAGTAGATCGAAGACCTAGCCCGACCTACATCGAGGGAAGTACATTCTCAAGGGCAAGCAAGAAAGAGCAGAAATTTCTCAAGGACACGTGGATCAGGTCTTAAATTAAAGGATAGGATTTGTACAAAATGGTACAGGTCCGTACTAGGTTGTTATACACCTGTACCAATAGAATTATCTACCTCAATTAGGAATGTACTATCTTGGGGTTTTCTCCTCCTACATAAAGGGGGGCCCAATTATTTGTATCACACATTATTATTATTCACTGCAATAGAATATCCTACTCTATTTTTCTTGTTTAACGTGCTCAACAAGTGTTCTTCAGCTTTATTGCTTTTACTTTATCATTCATACTTTGTTGTTTTTAGCTGACCTCGAGGCCCCCAGGAGAGTCAAGCTTGAGGTCCTCATTATTATAGCAACACTAGTTTGGTTCATTAATTCTTCTTATTTAAACTTAATATTACTTGTATATTCACTAGTATTAGAATAAATCATATATCTTTAAACCCACAAAATACATTTAATTGTTACAATCATTTTTCGAGGTAAACAAAGCCTACTCAGCATATACAGAACCTCAATCCTTTCTAGAGGCAATGAAGGATCCTAAATGGGTGGATGCTAGCAGCCTTAGAAGATAATCCACCTGGAGCATTGTTGATCTTCCTCCTGGTAAGAAGACTATTGGTTGTAGATGAATTTTCAAGATCAAACATAAAGCTTCAGGAGAGATAAAAAGGTTCAAGGCCAGGTTAGTGGCCAAAGTTTATAACCAGAAAGAAGGCTTAGACTAAAGTGAAACCTTTTCTCCTGTAGCTAAGATGGTGAGAGATAGATCCATTATTGCTCTTGCAACATCAAAACAGTGCTTCATTTATCAGATGGATGTGCAAAATTTATTCCTTAACGGTGATATACTATAGGAGTTCTACATGGTAATTCCTGAAGGGTTTGCTACACAGGGGGAGAGTCAAAAGGCCTGCAAACTACATAGATCCCTATATGGTCTTAAACAGGCTCCTAGGCAATGAAATTTGAAACTAACTGAAGCACTGGTTCTAATGAGATTTCAGCAAAGTCATTATGACTATTCCATATTTACTAAGAAGGTTGCAGGTGTTGTGGTTGTATGCGGTGAAATCAGGGGGATCTATTTCCCGCTATTAAGGTACATTCGGAAAGTCATGTCGGCATCTCGAGGCTGTGGGATCACGATCATGCTCCCTCCCTTGAGAATCTTCCGCGGCCCTGCAGAGACTCTGAGGATAAGGGATTTGTCTACGACCCAACGAAGGTTACGAAGATGGGGGACTCCCGAGGCAAGCGGCTAGAGTCAATAGGCACTAGTACCATGCCTAGTCGTCCCATCCCCATGTCTTTACATTTAATACACTTTGTACAATATGGAATTCCCTCTCCTATATAAGGGGAATCCATGCCACTTTGTAAGGGGATGATGCTGCTCCATTTTCACCATAAGTGCAATAATATCTCTCTCTCTCTCTCTCTCTTTCCTTTCTAAACTTGTTCGTTCTCACTAGCCCGAGGTCACCTTGATATTCATCGCTTTCTTACTTTTTCTTTATCATATAACTTAGTATTGGCCATAAAGAGCCTTGTTTAATTATATCCTCAACTGTTATCTCATCCCCGACTACTCTTGATAATTCGAGCTCGACCCCAAGGTCCCCCATCGATCCAGCCTGCACCCGGGCAGAGGGCCCTTGGGTTCGATTGCTACCTTGTTTCAACTAGCATTTAATCTTTAAACTTCATATTATTAGCATCAACTGCTCTAACAACTAGCTCGGGAATAGATCACGTATTTTTAGAATCTCATTTACAAATTTAATTGTTGTTACCATTTTCACGGTAAACAGTTTGGCGCCCACCATGGGGCTAAACATAATAGTGATTATTTTCTTGTTAGTTTCATTGCACAAACGCACATTATCTTTCACATTTTTTCTTGCCCCTGATCCTTTGATTTCAGGTCAAAATTTCTGGCTCGGTAAACAGAGTTGAGAACGCCAACCTCGAAAATCACGGGGAAAATGGCGTGGTTGTCCCGGCTGCCGGAGCACCACTACAGCATCCCGTTAACGCACCCGGACCGATTCTAGCGGACGCGGACTCATAGAACGCACAGTAAGTCAGCAAAACTTCTCACACCAACAGGATCATACGGCACAGCGACCAACAGGAAGCTTAAAAAACCCCGGCCCAGGAAGAACAGGAAGTTAGACTTCATGACATTTTTGAAAT
Source organism: Nicotiana sylvestris (assembly GCF_000393655.2). Taxonomy (NCBI): domain Eukaryota; kingdom Viridiplantae; phylum Streptophyta; class Magnoliopsida; order Solanales; family Solanaceae; genus Nicotiana; species Nicotiana sylvestris. The sequence goes on along the minus strand of NC_091059.1, from coordinate 125,300,700 downwards.
ATTGCAGGCACAGCAGTTGGCTATCGCTCAGTTGCATAGCCATCTGGGGATCCCCAGCACAGTAACGCTGAAAACGGTTCCCTGCACCGAACGAGTACCCAAAAGATCAAACAATAATGGATCGATAACAGACCCCGCCATAACGAATATGCTGGAGGATCTGTCCAAGAGAATCAAGTCAAGTTCATGGAGGCTCATGCAACAGTTATCTCTCGGGGAAGCGGCCCCGAAACCCGCTTCACGGAAATACGAAACATCGGAACTCCCTAGGTGCTACAGGACCTCAGATCTTGACGATCACACCACCTCTTACAAATGCACAGAGAAAGGGAGTAACCTTCAAGATGATAAGTTCAAGCCCGTCTCGTTGAGGAAATTGTCGAAAGAAACCATGATGTGGAACCGCAGCCTAGCGCCTGACCTCACAAGCTTGCCTACCGCGCCAGCAGCTTCCTCCGCAGAAGCATATGCCGATGCCATTAAAGCAGTAACGGAAGCGCTCGGCACATCGGAGGCCGAACAAAGAGAGAATGAAACATCACAGGAAGTCGCGCCTCGTTCCCTGATAGGACGAATGAGATCGCTCTCGGTTTTGGGTGACTGGGCAACCCAGGCCCTCGCCCAATGTTTAAAAGAAGCATGCCCAATGACTCTGGGTCATTTCAAACGAAGCTTAATTAGATACCCAGCCAAGACCTGGTCGGATGCCCGTACCCAGCACATGCCATGAATTAGGGCCACGGACAACCGTCTAGGAGCCTCTACGGGCCCGGTATACCCAAGCAGGCTCCTAGCAAAGAAACTAATGCCAAACAGATGGAGGTACCATCCATATGCTGCGAATGGGAGGAACGCCACAAGATGCAACCTACCTCGCAATGGTAGGGAAATATTTCGGAGGACGCCCTTACCACCAGGGAAAAGGCATCGAGACTCTGCCTCGGCATCACACTGACGCATTGGTAGCCCTCTCCCTCATTTGATCTATTTTGAATAAAACATGTGTTCATGAATTCATGCGGTTCGGTCACATGCAACCATGATAATGGACCAAATCGCCCCTGCATCCCAAATCCATGGCAAAGTCCAAATGACAAATTGCCACAAAGACCATTCTCTTGATATAGCCCGTCTGAGCTCGGGCCGGGACGTTGAGCTATGTACTATCGGAGGGGGTACAAAGTACGGGCTTCTTATTCAGACGACCGCCGGCACACCACCCGGAGACAGCATCGGCCCCATTTCGCCAAAAGCATGAAACCCCTTGTAAAGGGAAAGACTAAAATAAGTCGACAGAAAGCAATACGCGACAAGAGGAAATTCTTCGCCATCTAGCGCGTCACCGGCATCAATGCCCCCACCCTCGGAGGGATCAAAAGGTAAGCAAACCACATCTTCGGCCAAGCCTGAAAAGACACAACAGGGGGCAGTATCAAGACTCACGCCTCGAAAGAGTAGGAATATACCAAATCTTAAAACGTTGCCTACACATCCCGTGGTGAGGAAGAACTGCTTTACTCCCTTGTTATTTTTTCACTAACCTGTATGCAGACAACTGGCCAAGATATTCAAAGGTTCTAACTCTACCCAGAGATCCCTAGGCTCTAAAAAAGGGCCCATCGTGCTTTTTCCCCTCAATCGTACTTCCGCCCCAAAGAGGGCCTCGTTAGCAAGATTATTAGCAGAGCGACATACCCCTCAGAGGAGGATCCGATAAGGTCGCAGACCTTCTTATACAGTCCAACGACGAGCGATGATCTTCTTCTAAGGGCGCCGTCCCCTAGGGAGGACCAGGAAACGACAGGCTAAATCTCGATTGGGAATTATGTACTGGATCGAATAGTCCAGAAGTCGTGCCCGCGTGGGCCGAGCTCACGACAATGAAACAATATATGTCTACACCAAGCAATAAAAGGATATCTTTTCAACATCTTATTCTCCTAACAAGGAAACCTCAAGTATACCCCCGGTAGGGGCCTCTCCACCAAACACATCTCGAACAACTCAGAGACTTAACGTTAGCAATTCAGCACCCGCATGACCCAGGGTCGAAACTCCGGACTCATAAATCCCCTACAAGGCAACTTTGAGCTCACGAGAAGCGGTTTTCAAGCTCAAACAAACACGGTGACTTGGAGACTGTCATTAATCACCATGCTCTGGAAAACCCGAAATTGTAAGACCCCTAGCGGGCAGACTCGGCGTAACCAGATTTAATCTACATTACAACAAAAAACTGTAAGACCTCAACATGCATGAAAATCCTGAAGTTTAGGCTATATGTCGCATTTGTAAAAATCTCGAAAGGGCATACCCTCGGTGTAGACGCCAAAACTATCACTCGGGATCAAAAATGCCTATGGCCAAACATATACGACTATGGTCAAAATGGTTGATATAGCCAAATTAATGCAAGTCGGGGACACCCGACCATCGCTAATCAAAATCGCATGCCACTACTTCGAATATTCTCGGAAAGAAATGGTTAATAAAGGCTTCCCTCAATAGGCAAAAACGAGCTATGAACCTTCTGACGTGCTTGAAACATCGCTGATAATGACTTGAAATCGAGGTTCTTCTAGAACCTATGATGGGTCAGGAAAAACTGTTTCAAAAGACCTTAACGAGCGAAAAACAAAGCCTACAAAAAAGCCCACAGGCAAAAACAGCGTAAGAGCCATTGTCGCCAGCTAAGCAAGCCTCCTGGCCACATATTAAAAGGTCTCTACGACCAAACAGCGTAAGAGCCATTGTCTCCAGCTAAAAAATTGACAACTTGAGGATTAAAATAAGCTCGAATCGTAACCCGATTCGGAGACCAGATCCAAAATAATTAACTATGTAAGCCTCCGGGCCACATAATAAGAGGTCTCTACGACCAAACAGCATAAGAGCCATTGTTGCTAGCTTGAAAAATTGACAACTTAAGGGTTAATTAAAGCTCGAATCGCAACGATACTCGGAGACTGGACATGAAATAGTTCAATTGCAACATGCCTAAGGGAATGGCATAAATGCCATTGTCAACCAGCCGTGTGACACTCCGGGCCACGCACATGTAAGGTCACTTCGACCCGAAGCACAAAAGGACATCGTTGCCCGCCCATGCAGGCAGGAAAGAACTTTAGGGTCAATTAAAGCTTGAGTCGCAACACGACTTGTAGACTGGACCCAAGATAGTTGAAATAACCAAATGCCCAAGGGCAAGAAATAAAAACCATCATCGCCAGCCCAAACAAATGCAAAACTCGAGGGTAAATTAAGCTCGAGTCGGATCCCGAATCGGAGACTGAACCCGAAGATAGTTAAAGCATGCAAGCCTAAGGGCAGATCCAAGATCGAATCGACCCAATTGAAACTCCAACAAGCAGAAATACAGAAGATACAAGTTGCGGGCTTCCCCCTCTTATTGCTACATATTAACGACGAAGCGAAATCTCAGCCTGCGTCATATAATGAAAGCTATATATACACAACAAAGAAAGTAGGGAATGGTCATTCCGCTTCTTTCCGGCTGTTATAGCTCGACGATCTCCTCATCATCGTCCTCAGCATCGGACAGTAGGAACTTGGCATTGTACTCTACTCCTTTGGCTCGCTCGATCTCCCCCGATAGATCAAAGCCCCTAGCGTGAATCTCCTCAAGGATTTCACTCCGGGATCTGCACCTCACGTTCTCCTTGCAATTGTTTGCACGATCGAGTGTCTTCTTCATCTCAGCTTTAGCAGCGGCAGCGCTTCTCAAATTAGCTTCCATTTTCTGTCCCGTCCTGCTATTATTCATCACTACCTCGGCCCGGACATTCACCACCTCAGTTTTCGCCCTTGAAAGCTCGGATGAGAGTTCACGATCATCTTCGCCCGAGCAGAATCACTCGCATAGGCAGCCTGAATTTGCGCCTCAAAAGCAGAAACTCTGGCCTGAGCCCTCTCTTTGGCCTCAGAATGGGCATTCACATGTGCCTGTAGCTCGATGAATTCAAGTTTGGCTTTGACAACCTTGCCCCAGAGTTGTTCCAGCTCATCCACCTTATCCTTCAACTGCAACAGCAACACATCAATACGGCGAAAAAAAAAGGAATACAGGCCAGCACGAGATGCACGATACCTGTTTCTCCAAGAGGGCCTCCCGGGCCCGACTCCGGTCCATCTCACGCCGTAAAGAGATGAGCTCTCTTTCCTTTGCCGCACAAAGAAGTATGAGGGATTTCTCCCTATCTCGAGCATCCCGAAATGGGGCCTCACAATGAAGCAGTTCGGCCTTGAGCCTATCAAAAGCCTGGGAAAGAAAGCCAGGTCAAAAAAGAAAAGAGAGGAGCACAGGGACAAAACACCCTTATAGCAGCCAAAACTCACCATAAGGCCAAAGCGCTGAGCCTTGTCGAAGGCTAAAGCAATGTCCGACGATGCACTTAACCACAGGCCAAAACAACGTCCGACGATCCCATTAACCGCAATGAAGAAGGTGCCTCACCACAGGCCTTCTCGCACCCCGGGGCATTTTTCCTTTTTCCGGTATTCCTTGACCCTTGTCAGCAAAATATCTCATCGACTGCACTATTCTCTAAAGAAAGGGATGAACCTATGCCAACGTTACTTGATATCTCCTATAGAAATCAAGTACGACCCGGTCCGGGGAACCCGGCGCAAGAACGTGAATATACACACTCAAGAACCCCTAAACATATGTCATGATACTCTTCTCGGGGGAAGGTGCTCGCAAAATCACGCCTTTCCCCCATCCGCATTCTTTTTTGATCATCTCAAGGTTTTCCTCCCTTACCGATGAAATAATCCTCGACACATGCTCTCAATGGCCTAGAACATTGGGAGGTCTCCCCGGTGTGACAGTATTCTTTGAGGTAGGGCGACTCGAATCTTGTTCTCTCAATATAGAGGGCGAGCTGATGGTACCGATCAAAGGCGGAGCACAGCAGGGACTCCCCTCCGTCCGAGGATCAGCCATCAAAGTGGCATCCATGATTACAGCATAATAAGGCGAAAAAGATGAGGATCCAGGCAAAAACTTTTTGAAGCAGGGGAGCGGAAGGACTCATAAAAAGCGCAAGGCTCTGCAAAGAAGATGGGCTTATCAAAAATTGCAAAATCACCGCTTGAAGGGTGGATGAACAAATATGTGGAGGCTAAGCGACAACTGCTCGTTTGCCCAAGAGGACCAATTAATTTTGGCCGCGTTAACGTCACCTTCCCCTTGGGGAGTGCATTGGCAGAATCATTCCAGGATCCCACATAACTCCTAAAACCGAAGGACCTCAGGAGATCCCCGACGTCATAAATATCAGTTCACATGGATCTATAGAATCTACCTCAAGGCATGGCTAGTTTCGGGGCCCCCGGTCTTCCCCATGAAAAGGCTCTGAAGGGCCGATGCCGGAACACAAAGACAAAGAAGCAAGGAAAAGAGCTGATAGGATGAAAGTTCCTTTTATACATTGGCAAAGAGAAAAAACGTCTTTACACTATTTGTTTCCCGGGGGGAACACATGAAGCAAAAAGAAAGGCATACAAAAAAGGCTTGGAGACTACTCCTCGCCACTATCATCTTCACCCTTATCAGGGGTAATCAAGAGCGCCAATCTTCCCTCCACCACACGAGCCTCCTCCAAATCGATAGACAACTCGAAGCCTCTGACCTCGAGTTCTTCCAAGGTCTCCCTCTTCACCTCCGCTTTGGCGTATCGATAGTTCGAATTAGTCTCTACTCATCTGCCATGGACATGTCACGAACCATTGTATGTGCAGTGGTCTTATCCTCCTTATAAGTGGCAGCTTCTCGTTCGGCCTCAGACTTAGCCGTGGCCAAAGTGACAATCTCTCTACGAGTGAGCGTGAGAAGATCCTGGGATTGCCAATTCCCCGACAACAATCTCGTTCTCTCATTCAGCCCAAAGATCTCCGCTTCCAACTGACTAATCCGCGAGCTACTCTGCTAGACCTATGAAGAAGGGAAAGTCGATGAATATATGAATCTAGAATAGGTGTGAATACGGGGTAAAAGGGCGGGTATGAGCAAGGCAGAGTACCTGAGCAGCAAGAGCGGCCTTCTCCCGGAGCACCGCCTCCAAAGCGGTTTGAAGTTCCCCCAACTCTTTATCTCCCTGGGCACCATTAGCCTCTGAGTCCTGTAACTTCGAAGCAATGTTATTACGCTCCTTCTCGTGGCAAAAACGTTCCCCACGGAGTCGAAGAATGGCATAGTCATACATCTCTTTACACTGCGACACAATGTGAGAATTAAGAAAGACGGCGAATAATGCCCGAGAACGAAAAGAAACACGCAAGGGAAAACTATCAACTACTGCATGGACTTCTCTGTCACTTTAACAGCACCAGGAATATCGATATTGCCCCTATCGATTACTCCATCAAAAATGTTGGCAATAAAATCTCCCCCTTTGGGAGGAGTCCCGGCTGTGATGCCGACCATCCTTTCGGCATCCCTCAGCTCCCCTGATGAAACAAGAAAGCTCGAAATGAGTTCATTCGGTTCGCCGATTTCTCCAAATAGCAACCCACACTCTTGGAAGGCCCCGAGCTTCGGTCTGCCAGGATCAACGCCAGTGGTCCTCCTAGTAGAAGCTACATCAAGTTTGGTCATACAATTCAGAGCTACATCAGCGTCCTCTTCAGGGACCCTCTACTCACCAGCCCGGCCGGAGCCAGCCGTTTCGGATTCAGCAGCCTCCGATTGGGGCGCCTGCAAATCTCTCGCATTGGACCTTGTTCTCCTCTGCAATGAACTTCCATCATCGTCCTACCCCTCGATATTAGGATTTGACCGGAAGGTTAGAGCAGCAGTCCTATCAGGTCGGGTAACGGCTGCCCTGCTCTTCTTTTTCTTGTTTATATCAGGCCCCAAGGCCTCTGCTTCACCATCAGGGGGTAGCCTCATCTACATATTCTCTCCAAGACCTGCACCAGCACAATAGCCATGATACGTTTTTGCTAAGGGCTCGGAAGGAAACATAAAATGCAAAGCACAAGTGGTAAAAGAACCTCACCATGATTCTTGGCCACCCAATGCTCCTTAGCCAAGACGATCCAAGACCAAACGTGGTACGGGAACTTCTTGTCCAAATGTCTGATCTATCCCGACAAGCTGGGACCACCTCCGAATGCCAAACAGCGGCTGCAGAAAGCACAAATAGGTTATTATGAATAACGAAAGAGTAGTCGAGAAGCGGTTAAAGGGAAATTTGCTTACGTCGAGTATTCCACTACTCCGGAAAGGGCATCCTCCGAGCCGGAATGACGTCTGAGGTACTCACTCGGATAAACCTGCACATCCATCCTCGGTCCTTCCCCTCATCAACGCTCATGACAAAAGACTTTTTGGACCGGTGGTGGAGCTTGATTAAGCCTTGATACAGCCGAGTGTAGTATAGTTTGATCAAATGGCTAAGGATAAAAACCTCACCTTTAACCCCTTCGGTGAAATGCCTAAGCATTAACACTATCCTCCAAAAGGATGAGTAGATCTGACCAAGGGTCACCTGATATCGGGAGGAGAAGTCAAGAATAACCGGGTCGATTTCCAAGGGAGGAGATACGGCGGATTTATCAGGGCCCAAGGTGAATGGGTAAGTATATATGCAAAGGAAGCTAGCCTTGAAGTCGGTAATGTTATCGTTGATGTCGGGAATCTCTACCTCCACTTCCTTGCTCCATCGGCAGTCCTCCCTAACTTTGTTAACATTAGTCATGACGCTAACATATCGAGACACGTGCTCACACCGACCCGTCATAGACGAGGGAGTCTCGATGTCGAAATCCTTCGACATGTCAATATCAGGTGGAGTCCATTACTCTAAAGTGGGAACCAATCTGTTTTCTCCCTCAGGTAATCGGGACGACGATGCAGTATCGTTCCGTCGACGGACCGTCCTAGAAGTCCTAGCCATGAAAAATGGTAAAAACCCTTCTGTGAAAAGAGGAAATAATGTCAAATAGCAAAATCCTAATTCACGGGCTTGTAAGAAGGGTGAAGATGGGAAGTGTCTAGCAACCGGTGCATTTATACGAATCGTTGGGGAAGCAGAAGAGACAAGCCTATGGTAGTTCGTGGATTTCTCGATTACCGCATCTGACGGTGCCCCTGCACGGTTCTCTGGGGCATGGCATTTAATGCTCTTAAACGATTGATGTCATGGCAATAATGACCTCGAGACAACGATTCAATATCGTTTCCTATTACTTCGTTCTAGGAAACACGGAAACTATCTGTATACTGTGAAATCAGGGGGATCTATTTCTTGCCATTAAGGTACATACGGAAAGTCATGTCGGCATCTCGAGGCTGTGGGATCATGATCGAGCTCCCTCCCTCGAGGATCGTCTGCGACCCTGCAGAGACTCCAAGGATAAGGGATCTGTCCATGACCCAACGAAGGTTGAGAAGAAGGGGGACTCCCGAGGCAAGCGGCTAGAGTCAATAGGCACTAGTACCATGCCTAGTCGTCTCATCCCCATGTCTTTACATTCAATACACTTTGCACTATATGGAATTCCCTCTCCTATATAAGGGGAATCCATTCCATTTTATAAGGGGCTGATGCTGCTCTATTTTCTTCATAAGTGCAATAATCTCTCTCTCTCTCTCTCCTTTCTAAACTTGTTCGTTTTCACTGGCCCGAGGTCACCTTGATATTCATCGCTTTCTTACGTGTTCTTCATCATATAACTTAGTATTGGCCATAAAGAGCCTTGTTTAATTATATCCTCAACTGTTATCTCATCCCCGACTACCCCCGATAGTTTGAGCTCGACCCCGAGGTCCCCCATAGAATCGGCCTGCACCCGGGTAGAAGGCCCTTGGGTTCGATTTCTTCCTTGTTTAAATTCGCATTTAATCTTTAAACTTCGTATTGTTAGCATCAACTACTCTAACAACTAGCTCAGGAATAGATCACGTATTTTTTGAATCCCATTTACAAATTTAATTGTTATTACTATTTTCACGGTAAACAGTGGTAATAGTGCTTGTGTATATGGATGACTTATTGGTCACTAGCAATAATCCTACTCTGATAAATGACACTAGGAGCAAGATGCAGGAGAGGTTCATGATGAAAGATCTAGCGAAGTTGTAAGTTTTTTCTAAGTATTGTGTTTGCAAGATCAAGCAAGGGCATTTTTATGTGTCATAAGAAATATGTTCTTGAGCTAGTTGTTGAGACAGGCCTAGGAGGTGCAAACCTAGATGGAACTCCTCTAGAAATAAATCAGAAGATCACATCAAAACAATATGATGAATATGTTAAACATAAAGAATCTAGTAAGGATAAGCCAATTAATAGATCCTAGTAGCTATCAAAGGTTGGTGGGGAGACTGTTATATCTCATTATGACCAAACATAATATTGCATTTGCATTACAAATACTAAGTCAATATATGCACTGTCCCAAGGCCTCTCATATGGAAGTTGCTTTAAGGGTAGTGAGGTATAATAACGAAGCTCCTGGTCTAGAATAGATTATGCCTGCAAGAGACACTGATCAACTCACTGATAGCCATGGTAGCTAACAAATACATATAATAAGGTATACAACAAATTAAACTTATTCATACAATTTGATTTTAATAAATGAAACAACCAAGTTATTACCCGTGAAAATAAAGTGAAACCAAGAAATTCTAACTGATATGGCAGAGAATTATTATAAATCTAATAAAATTTGAAGAGAAGAGGGCATCATGGTGAAGGTTTGACTCAGAAATACATTAACCGAAATAAAAGAGTGAAATATATACATGAACAACACTAAAATTAATGACAATAATTTCAAAATAGACAAACAAAATCTCTCGAAAAAGAGAGGACTAGCTCACTGGCTAATTAAATTAATTAATGTCTAGAATATGATTTAGGTGAAGACAATAATCCATCTCATGATATAATTCTCTTACTTCTAGTTTACACAATTATTAAGACAATTTTGAAAATATAAAGTGTTTATATGTAACATGCTAAATTTATGGTGATGAACTATTGCTGCTAAAAAGCTCTCTAGAATGAACCCTCAACCCTATGAATCTTCACATACAATACCACCAAAACCACCCGATATTGATCAATAAACACCAAAATAGTGTGGTGTGGAGAACAAAGCGTCCTTTAGGGATATATTAATATCCTCATACCCTATCAACTTTTCACCAAACGTTACTCAATCCAACATCGAGCTGTCAGAAATTGTCTCAAAAAAAGATGAATCACTTGAGAAATTAACGAAGTCTACCACATGAGGCATTAGACTGATCACACTTACAGAGGAGGATAAACAAAGAATTTACGTGCCATGGAAGTGTTCAATTATTGTTAAGCTCTTTGGAAAATGTATACTACATCAATACTTAAATAAGAAAATTTAAGAGCTATGGCGCCCAACGGAGGATTTTTCATTAATCGACCTAGGGGAAGATTATTACATAATCAAATTCAAAAGAAAATAAAACATGGAGAAAGCTCTTCATCAAGGCCTGTGGTTCATCAGTGGCCATTACCTTTCAGTTGCTAAATGGAAACCAAATTTTGTAGCTACGAAAAAGAAATTGACAACCTCAGCAATATGGATTAGGCTACCCCAGCTACCAACGGAGTTTTATGACAGGAAAATTCTGAAAAAATTGGTAACTCCATTGGACGACTACGAAAAATTGACGTATGCACATCAACAACAATAAAGGGTCGTTATGCCAGACATTGTGTAGAGCTACCATTGGAGTTTCCAATGCAACCCTTCATCTATATTGGTAACCACAAACAATATATATACTATGAAGGTGAAAAATTCATATGCAAAAATTGCGGAAGACTGAGACACACAGTTGGTCAATGTATTTACATCCAAAAGGACACCAAAGAAAGTCCCTACCCAGGCAATGAACAACCAAATCAAAAGGTGGGAAATCAAGAAGGAGAATGGAAACCGTTTCTTTCAAAAAAAAGATGAGGCAAAGTTCAAAAAACAGTCCAACAAACACCATTAATCCAAAGGAGAAGCTCGATGGCCCAGGTATCTCGGTAAAATTATTCAATGCTAATACGGGTAAGTACATAGATACTCAAATCTTGCAATACAAAATGAAAGATCCTACTCAAAACTCAGTTAGTATTGGTAGAAAAATTCTGACTAGAATGAGTTTGGGCAATACCACCATACCCGTCTAAAACAACTTCCTTGTGCCGGGTGAAATCTGGGAGGCTGATTTCTCCTCGACTGAATACCTCGAAGGGTGATCCCGGAAGCCCGGAATCTCAAGCCAGTCACTTCCCTTAAGATCGTCCAGTACCCTGCCAAGGATAAGGACGACCAAAGCCCCGACGAACGCAAGAATCTCCCAAGGAATGCACCGGGGTCAATTGGGTCTATTCAAGCGGCTCGACATCAGCCCACGCGTACATCGCGAAACTAGCTGGTTGTCCCATCCTATTTCATTTATCACGCAACGTATCTTGTACTAAGTTTGGACTTTCCCCTTTATATAAAAGGAGAGTCGCTAACACCCTGTAAAGGCAGAGCTCCAACCATTCTACTCAAGTGCAATAATATATATATATATATATATATATATCTTTCTTTTCTTTCTAACTTGCTTGTTCTCACTGGCCTGAGGCCACCTTTATATCCATTGTTCTCTTACTTGTTCTTCATTATATAGCTCAGTATTTGCCGTAAAGATCCTTGTTTAATTATATCATCAGTTGTTATCATATTCCCGATTATCCCTGATAGCTCGAACTCGACCTTGACGTCGACCGCGAGGTCCCCCATCGACTGGACCTATACCCGGGCAGCAGGCCCTTCGGTTCGATTACTATCTCGTTTTAGCTTGCATCTCATCAGTAAACTCTATATTATTAGCATCAACTACTCTAACAACTAGCTTGGGAATAGATCACATATTTTTAGAATCTCATTTACAAATTTAGTTGTTGTTATCATTTTCACGGTAAACAGTTTGACGCCCACCGTGGGGCTAAAAATAATAGTGATTATTTTCTTGCTAGTTCCATTGCATAAATGCATGCTATCTTTCACACTTTTTCTTGTCCAAGATCCTTTAATTTCAGGTCAAAATGTCTGGTTCGGTAAAAAGAGTTCAGAACGACAACCTCGAAAACCACGGGGAAAACGGCGTGGCTGTCCTGGCCACCGGAGCACCACCACAGAATCCCAATAACACGCCCGGACCGATTCTAGCGTACGCGGATTCAAAGGACATACAGCAAGTCGACGAACTTCTCACACCAACAGGAGCATACGGCACAGCGACCGAAAGGAAGCTCAAAAAACCCCGGCCCAGGAAGAACAGGAAATTAGTCTTCATGTTATTTTTGAAATGTTGCAGGCACAACAACTGGTCATTGCCTAGTTGCAAATCCATCTGAAGACTCCCACCCGAAAGATCAAGCAATAACAGGTCGGTGGCCGACCTTTCCATAGTGAAGATGCTCGAGGACCTCACCAAAAGGTTTGAATCAGGTGAGAAAATGATTGCAGCCAACTATAAAAAGGTTGAGACTTACAACTCTAGGGTAGATCAGATCCCGGGAGCACCCCCGGTCCTGAAAGGTTTGGATTCGAAGAAGTTCATACAGAGGCCATTCCCCGAGGAAGCGGCCCCGAAGCCCATTCCTAAAAAGTTAATGTTGGAACTCCCTAAGTACAATGGTACTACCGACCCCAACGAACACGTTACTGCCTATACCTGCGCAGTAAAAGGTAACGATATAAAGAATGACAAGATCGAGTCCATATTGCTGAAAAAATTCGGAGAAACGCTTTTGAAGGGGGCCATGATGTGGTATCACAACTTGGCTCCCAACTCCATAGATTCATTCTCCATGTTAGGAGACTCCTTCGTAAAAGTACATGTTTGAGCCATCAAGGTAGTAACGAGGAAGTCTAACGTTTTCAAAATCAAGCAAAGAGAGAACGAGATGCTGTGGGAATTTATGTCCTGCTTCAAGATGGAACGGATGGAGCTGCCACCAGTCTCCGACGACAGGGCAGTGCATGCCTTTACCTAAGGTCTAAACGAATGAAGCTCGGTGACCTCGAAACAGCTAAAGCAGGACCTGATAGAATATCCGGCCGTGACCTGGTCGGACGTCCATAACCGGTACCAGTCAAATATTAGGGCCGAGGAAGACCAACTGGGAGCCCTTTCAGGCTCAGTGTACCCAAACAAACTCCTAGTAAAAGAATCGAAGCCAAACAAAGAAAGGTACTGGCCGTACCTCGAAGACAAAAGGAATGCCCCAAGGCGCAACCTACCTCGCAACGATCGGAGGATAGATTGAGGACAGGATCCTCGAGGGTTCGTCAACAAAACCAGGTTCGACCAAAACATAGCACTAACAAATGCGCCCTACTTATCGAAATACAACTTTAGCATCAATGTATCAGACATCGTTTTGGCTATCGGCAAGATTAGTGACGCTAAGTGACCTAAATCGATACAGTCAGACCCTTTGCAGAGAAATTACAACTTAGTGTGCGAGTTCCACAACATGCACGGTCACAGGACCGAGGATTGCCATCAACTACGAGAAAAAGTGGCTCGACTACTTAACAAACGACACCATCGGGAATTCCTCAGCGATCGGGCCAAAAATCAATTCCGAGAAAGGGAGGAAACAAAGAAAAATGAGGCAAACGAGCCACAACACGTCATCCACATTATCATGGGGGCGCCGATGCCCTGCAGGAACCCGTAATGAGAAGAACAAAAATATCTGTCACCCGAGAAAAACGGACTCGGGGATATATCCCCGAAGACTCCCTCACGTTCAGTGAAGAGGACACTGAGGCCCTGTCTCAACCCCACAACGACACCCTGGTAATCTCCTTTCTTGTAAATTCTTTTCAGATAAAATTTGTACTTGTGGATCCAGGTAGCTCGGCCAATAACATCAGGTCGAGGGTGATAGAACAGCTTGAGCTACTCGAACAAATCCTACCCGCCACTCGGGTCCTCAATGGATTCAACATGGCTAGCGAAACGATGAAAGGAGAAATCGTCCTTCTAGTTACCGTGGCTAGCACAACCCAAGACACCAAATTCCATGTCATCGAGGGAGATATGAGGTATAACGCCTTATTTGGACGGTCGTGGATACACTGCATAAGAGCAGTACCATCCACCCTCCACCAGGTGATAAAATTCCCGACAAAGGACGAGATCAAAACCGTATACGGGGAATAACATGCGACAAGGGAAATGTTCGCTATACACGACGTGGTACCAACGCCCATGCCTCCACCCCCGAATGAAACAACGGGCAAACCAGGTTTCGCCCCCGGTCGAACTTGACAAAGAAAATTAGAGATCCGCACCACATCTCCGCCCCCGGGCAATTATAATAGACCAATCCCAAGGCATCGCCGGCATATCTCATTTCAAGGTACGGCCATTCCCCTTTTTTATTTATTTCAAATTCGAAATTAACCTTCGTGCAGGCACCCAATCGGAGCTGCAGGGACGTTAGTGTTGTCGCAAGACCTCGAGGCCCCAAAGGCGCACCTCTTGCACTTTTTCCCTTCGACTGAGTTTTTATCCCAAAAGGAGGGTTTTTACCGGCACAGTTTTTAATGAGGCAACATATGCGAGCCGCTTAAGGGGGAACTCCGCAAAAAATATTCAAGACTTTCCCTTCGGGTAACTTTTGAATAAGCGAGGGGCATGCTGCCCGCTCGTAGGAGTTTTGAAAACCGCTAAAAGAGGTTTCTTGTATGAAAACAATGTATCGGATCAAACGACCGATATAGTCAGGCCCCGTTGGCAAAATCATGTACTATCTTATCGAGCAATCAAAAAATACCTTTTGTCAAAAAAAAGGGGGGGAGGGAACTCCTTCTCAAAGTAGGGTAACAAATTCTTTCACCAGAAACGTCCCGAAAACTTGGGAGCAGACACCAGTGGTTCAAACGCTTCGACGGCCTCCGGATCGAAGCTCTGAAATCACAAAAACAAATCAGGCAAGACAAACCTCTGAACGATCGACTTCGACCCGATATAGGCCGACTCAACACAGCAATATAAATTACGACAATGGATCGAAGAATGTCTTTCAGCATCCCAGTCTCCAAGCGAGGAAAATCATAGAATATTCCCTGCAGGAACCTCTCCACCAAACGTGTCTCGAGATACTCGGAGACTTAGTGTCAACAATTCAGCACCCGCACGACCCCAGGGTCAGAACTGCGGTCTCATAAAGCTCCTACAAGGCAATTCTGAGCTCACGAAAAGCGGTCTTCAAGCTTAAACAAACTCGATGACTCAGAGACTATCAATAATCGCCATGCGCTGGAAAACCTGAAAGTGTAAGACCCCTAGCAGGCAGACTCGGTGTAACCAGATCTATTCTACATTACAACAAAAACTGTAAGAACTCAACAGGCATGACAAACTATAAGACCTCAATAGGCATGACAAACTGTAAGACCTCAACAGGCATGACAAACTGTAAGACCTCAGCAGGCATGAAAATCCCAAAGTTCAGGCTATACGTCGCATTTGTAAGAGTCCCGAAAGGGCATACCCTCGGTGTAGACGCTTGAACTATCACTCGGGATCAAAAATGACTCAAGCCAAACATATATGACTACAGTCAAAATAGCTGATACAGCCAAACTAAGGAGACTTGGGGACGCCCAACCGTCGCTAAGCAAAATTTGCAGGCCACTACATCGAATATACTTCAGATAGAACCTATTAAAACAGGCTTCCCTCAACAGTCAAAAACAAGTTTGACCATGTCAGCTACGAATCACAAGGCTTCGACCTACTCAGCCTACAAGCTATGAACCTTCCGAGGTGCTCAAAACATCGCCGATAACGACTTGAAATCGAGGTTCTTCTAGAACTAACGACGGGTCAGGAAAAAATATTTTAAAAGACATTAACAAGCAGAAAACAAAGCCTACAAAAAGCCCACGGGCAAAATAGCATAAGAGCCATTATCGCCAGCTAAACAAGCCTCCGGGCCGCATACTAAAAGGTCTCTACGACCAAACAGCGTAAGAGCCATTGTCGCGAGCTTGAAAATTGACAACTTGAGGATTAAAATAAGCTCGAATCGTAACCCGATTCGGAGACCGGATCAAAAATAGTTAACTATGCAAGCCTCTGGGCCACATATTAAAAGGCCTCAACAACCAAAGCAGTGTAAGAGGCACTATCACCGGTCTAAAAATCAAAAGCACTTAAGGTCCAAATGAAGCTCGAGTCACCTGGACCCAAAATAAGTAAACTACAATATTCCTAAAGGCACGGCATAAATGCCACTGTCGCCGGTCGAATGACCCTCCGAGCCACGTGCCTGCAAGGTCACTTCAACCCGAAACACAAAAGGCCATCGTCGACCGTCCATGCGGGTAGGGAAGAACTTAAGGGTAAATTAAAGCTCGAATCGCAATGCGACTTGGAGACTAGACCCAAAATAGTTGAAACAACAAATGCACGAGGGCGAGAAATGAAGGCCATCATTGTCCGCACATGCATGCAAGAAAGAACTTAAGGGTCAATTAAAGCTCGAATCGTTACGCGACTCAGAGACTTTACCCGAAATAGTTGAAACAACAAAACGCCCGATGGCGAGAAATGAAGGCTACTATTGTCCGCCCATGCAGGCAGGAAAGAACTTAAGGGTCAATTAAAGGTCGAATCACAACGTGAATCAGAGACTGGACCCAAAATAGCTGAAACAGCGAAATACCCAAGGGCAAGAAATGAGAACAATCACCATCCAGCCGCACGGGCACAAAAGATCGAAGGACAGGCAAGCTCAAATAAAGGCCTGACTCAGAGACTGAGCCTAAAACAGCTGGGCAAAACATAGAGGCCCCAACGCCTGCTCGCGTCAAGGATCGCGCTTGAAAGCTCCCGGGCCTGCCTGATCAGTTCCGAACCCATGAGGATCCTGTCAAAACATGAAAACCAGCCCACCGAATCAAAGTCGATACGGGAAGAGATACAAAGGAGGTAAAACTTCAAGATTTCTCTCATTTTATATATGCGCAAAAGGTGCGCTCTCCATCTACAAGCATGCTTTGTAAATAGCAAAATATAATGTGGCAAAATCTACGCTCCACCCCTAAAGGGTTACGGCCTACCAGCCCCAGCCTCGCTCTTCGTGGCATCGGCAATAAGCAAACCGAGCATCACGTCTGACCACCTTCGCTCAAGAAAATCCTTCTAGAAGGACGGAACCCCTGGCATAGGTCTCTTCAAGCGCCTGTCCCGAAGATCTACGACGAACACATCCCTCGAAAGACCGCTCCAACCCAGCTCGATCATCGGCAACAAGTCGCCACCCCTTTGACATCCTCGGTCCAACTTAGCACTATACCAGTTTGGACCTTTGAGGAATCAAGCTACAGCTTCACAATTATATCCACTTAGATCGAAGCTCGAAGCCTGCATTTGATACTTCAGGTATTCCTAGCTTAATTGGCTCCGTCCCTAAGGTCGAAAAGGCAAAATGCTTACCATAAGAAGACTCCTGCCTCACCAAAAGGCTTCTGTAATGTGAGCTCTAATATGTCCCAAATTGCCAGTGCACCGACTCGACCCTTCTTTCACCTTGCCAAGAAGCCTAAGGGGCCTACCCTCATCTAGGGGCCCCCTAAAGTATAGCCCCTTGATCAAACAGCTCAAAGCCTGGGTCTGTTGGGGTCTTACAAAGGGAAAACCCGATAAGAAAGGGAAGACCCGAGATACGGAGGAATCATGTTGAAACTTACCACGAAGTGAAGCTGGCAAACCTACTTGATGACCGAGCACCCTCCTGGTGGCCCAAACCCTTGTTGACCCAAAGGAACCGCTACTCCAGAACCAAGGACTCCAGGAATGCCAGGCTCGGATGATCCACTCTCCTTAGAAGCACAGGCCTGTCTCGCCCCGATAAAAGCTCCTTCATGATTATAAAGCGCACATCTCATCTATCGCCGTGCCCGGCCTCTGACGTGCCCCAAATAAGCAGCCGCTAAAGGCATGACCCACCAGCACCATGAAATTAGCAAACCTCGAGGACCCCTGGGAAGCGGAAGCAACCTCACAACTATATACGAAAAGGGCGGGAACGATTCAACACCAACCAATGGCACCAACCATCGGTACCGCCTCCAGTTTCGAGGTAATGCTCAACCCCGACGACCTTCGTCATAACAATACAGCGTCCCAGCAGACCAACAATGCCTTCACCAAATTGGCGCACAGCTTCAAATGGCCTCTGCCAAAGAAGGATAGTTTACGAAGAAATGGGCGTCCCTAACAAATGCCCATGCGAAACAAGTTCCAGGTATTGACCAGGGCAGCCCAAAGCACGGCCAGGCCTCCATTCAGAGATTGCCTCCAGGAAGTCACCAGCGTCCCAGGACCGTGAGTCCTCAGGCAAGTCTCTTCTCGAAGGCCATTATAAGGCCCGAAGATATTACCCACGCTTTTACGCAGAGAAAGGGTCCTGGGGGCCCGAGGTTGTTTGCCTAATTCAGGTTCGGTTCGAGAAGTCACAAAAGACCCCACGCGAAGCCGTTTCATCAACCAAAGGCCGGGAAGAATACTCGCACCCAAGGCCAGTATCACAGGCGACGAAACAGGATCATGCATTCGAAGCTGCCAAAAATATAAGAAAATATACGAAACAGGATCATGCAAGTGTCGAAGAAAGGAAAAGAAAATATCTTTGTATTTATACAAGTGTTCGCTTACAGCAACCCTCGAGGGGTCCTTACATATGATTACATTACATATGATTACAAAATCTCACAGGGGATCCTTACGTAAAAATAAAGAAGTACAAATGATATGCATACAGCAAGAGCCTAAGGACCTAGCCTATTCATGCTACATCTCTGTTATCATCCCCTCAGGCATATGACCTCAAAGGCGATATCTTCCAATTCCGATACCCTCGGGGACCACATCCTAATCCTCCAAGAATGGAATCTTCAAAACGGAAGGTATGGAAAAGGAAGGCAGGAGAGAAGAGCAAAACGACGAAGGAGAAGCCGGAAGAACACAAGAAGTGGCTGGGTGAAAAATTTGGCTAGTACGAAATCCGCCAGTACTGCCATTTTGAAGCCACTTCTTAAGACGTTGCCTCGGCACGAAAGGTAACAGCCGGGAAAGACCGCCGACATACCCCCCGGGAATCTAAAAGGAGTGTAGCACACTGAGCCGAGGGAGGAGGGTGAGCAGCAGTGTATAATCCGAGCCCCCTCTTGAGCAGTGGTGCATAGTCCAAAGTATCCCCGGGGTTGGAGGAAATTAGTCATCTACCTCATCACCCCAGGCCAATGACAATGACAACAACAACAACAACAGCATCACAGCGGCACAACTTCGCCCAATCAAAAGAGGATCGAGGGTTGGGCCACGGTGCACATGGCGTAATATCTTGAGGCTACGGGCTTCAAACATAATGAGACGGCAGCAATTCAAGATAGCAAGAAAGGAAGAAAAGAGGGGTATCAGAGGAAATTTGGATAAAAAGCCAACCACGAAAAGCCCCATTTAAAGGGAGGGCAAAGTAAACGACGACGCCACTACCGCCCTCGAAAAGCGTAATAGCAGGCATAATCAATGTGTTCATAGAAGCTGAACCAATAGCAATGAAGAATGAAGAATCACGACATTTTGGGTAATCCTGGAGAAGCAAAAATGTGAGGTGCCTCGACACCTGTAAAAAGGGGGGTTGCGCCGTCAGCGCGACATCGCTATAGGGGATCGAGAAGTGGAGTGTCAAAATCATTTTTTATCACTTCCCTATAAGAAACGCAAAGACTATTTATGCACGGTGAAATCTGGGAGGCCGATTTCTCCTCGACTGAATACCTCTAAGGGTGATCTCGGAAGCCCGGGATCTCGAGCCAGTCACTTCCCTTAAGATCGTCTGGTACCCTACCAAGGATAATGATGACCAAAGCCCCGATGAATGCAAGAATCTCCCGATGAATGCACCTGGGGTCGATCGGGTCTATTCAAGCAGCTCGATATCATCCCACGCGTACATCGCGAAGCTAGCCGGTGGTCACATCCTATTTCTTTTATCACGCAATGTATCTTGTACTAAGTTTGGACTTCCCCCTTTCTATAAAAGGGGAGTCGCTAACACCCTGTAAAGGTAGAGCTCCAACCATTCTACTCAATTGCAATAATATCTCTCTCTCTTTTCTTTCTAACTTGCTTGTTCTCACTGGCCTGAGGTCACCTTTATAACCATCGTTCTCTTACTTGTTCTTTATTATAAAGCTCAGTATTAGCCGTAAAGAGCCTTGTTTAATTATATCCTCAGTTGTCATCCCATTCCCGATTATCCCCGATAGCTTGAACTCAACCCTGACGTTGACCCCGAGGTCCCCCCATCGACCGGACCTATACCCGGGTGTCAGGCCCTTCGGCTCGATTACTATTTTGTTTTATCTTGCATTTCATCATTAAACTCCATATTATTAGCATCAACTTCTCTAACAACTAGCTCGGGAATAGATCACGTATTTTTAGAATTTCATTTACAAATTTAACTATTGTTACCATTTTCACGGTAAACATTCTCACTCTTAGATGATGAGCAAATGGTTTTGAACAAAACCACCAAAAATAAAAAATAAATCTTCAAAAAATCCCCATGCAAATAGACACTTGGATTTCTAAGCAAATGGCATGGTATTACAAAACTCCTACGTGTCTACTGCTAATGATAATTGTGACATGCAATTAGACATTACTAATAATGATATTAACTCCTTTACTAATACTAACTCTACATGGCCTATCACCCAATCAAAATAAAAGCCTATTACTAATCCCCCAATAACCAATTCTACAAGGAAAGATTTGTCCCAAAGATATGAAAATATTACCCCCCCCCCCAAAGGATGTTGTCCAAATATCCCTTAAAGAGTCTAAGGAAGAACAAATGGCTTCTTCCCTTGAACATGAAATGGATATTACATCCATGGAATATCTCCCTATAAATCTAAACATTGGCCACTCAGAGGGCATGCAAATTAAAGTTCCAATCATTGTCCCAGCCACCAATCCCACCCTTTCCACTGATAACCCTAATCCCACGCCTGCCATTAGCCCTTTAAATATCCAACAGTCTTCTAACAATGTCAAGGATTCCCTCTACTCTAAGGAGGAGATAAAAACCTATCCAAATCCTAAGGCAACACAGAGTTCAAATAATGGAAAACTTACCTCCATTCCCTCCACAACCAGAAAATCCTCAAATCATCTTTGTTCAACCTCCACAAGCTCAGGACTATCAACCTCTCTCATAGATGGAAATAGATCTAATGGGACATGCAGTCTCATTCAGCATCCAAATCAATGGTCAGGAGTTGATAGTAATCCTCCAGAACACTCAATACCTAGCACAATTAATAACTAAAAGAACGAGGCTTGCAATGAGCAACTACTTGAATTAAGTTTGGCTCAACAATATCTTACCCCCATTAGCACCATCGTTGAACCCAAAACTAGTGCATGCAATGAGAAATCAGTGAAACATGCCACCATATTTCAACCCAATACAACCGCAGAATATTCTTCCTGACATCCCTTTTTTCCCATCAGAAATGCTAACACATCTGAACTCCATCTTCATGCCATGAGAGACCGCCCAACAGGCTCAGGAACAACCAATAAACCAAATGAACCCACAAGCACTACCACCACCCCCCTCCCCCATGCAATGCAAGAATTAGGTCAGGTAGAAATAGTAACGGAGGAGGAGATAGGAGAACCCCTCAACCTAGGCTCAAACCAAGTTCTAGAATTCTCAAACCTAGACGGGGTAAAAGTGTATCTCTTCAAGGAGATGCAAGAGAAGAGGCAGGTGCTCAACTGCCCCCTAGGATTTTACAAGTACTCGATGGATATCAGGTCATCCCAAGATCCAACAGTGGGAAACAGAGACATGATCCTAGTTCCATTCTAAGAAGGAACCCTGTCTTTCTAGGAGGGGTGAGGGAGAATGGGGACCCAACGAACATGCACCTAAATCAATCAATAAATCGTCCAACTAACTTCATCATCTAGAATGTAAGAGGGGGAAATAATGACAACATTAGAAGAAATCTTAGGGAAATGATAGACACTCACAGGTCATGCATGGTGACTTTACTAGAAACTAGGATGATAAATCATGAGCGAATGCTTGATGATTTTGGCTTCTCGGAGCTAATAGAGGTACCAACAGGAGGTCAATCAGGTGGCATGGTAGTTATATGGAATCATGAAGTGGTCACCGTCCACAACTTCATCCGTAGGAACAAAGAGATTCATGCAACAATTGAGATGCTTCCTATACGTAAAACTTGGCTATTCTCTTCTATTTATGCTAGTACTAACTACCAATATAGAAATATTATGTGGAAAAATCTAGAAAACATTTATAAAAATTATAAAGGCCCATGGATGATAGGAGGATATTTTAATGACATCTTAGGCTCAAATGAAAAATTTGGGGGGGATACCTATAAACAACAATAGGGCAGATTACTTATTGTCAAAAATTAACAAGTGTAACCTTATGGACATGGGCTACAAAGGCTGTAAATATACGTGGTCAAACCATAGACATAGAAATAAAGGCCTTATTATGGAAAGATTAGACAAAATTTTAGGAAACGAAGAATGGTGTGAGTTGTTTCTAAAGTGCTATATAATTCATCTGCCAAAAACTTATACTGTCCATAATCCCATTTTAGGAGAACTACAACAACAACAACAACAACATACCCAGTAAAATCCCACTAGTGGGGTCTAGGGAGGGGAGGATGTACGCAGACCTTACCCCTACCCCAGAAGGGTAGAGAGGTTTTTTTCGGGAGACCTTCGGCTCAACAGAAGAGATAATAACATCAGAAAAGAAATGCAAGAAGAGATCTGTAACAACAAAAAAGCAATAGAAGTAATAATAATATCTTAAAATATACCAAATAAGTGAAAGGGAGTGTCATAATACAATCATATGCAAAACAACAAAATAGTGTGAACACAACATAGACCGCTACCAAACATAGGCAAAACTCTATTAGACTACCTGGTTCAAAGAGGGAAAAACTATGAACTACCCCCTCGCCTACAACCCTAATTCTCGACCTCCACACGTTCCTATCAAGAGCCATGTCCTCGAAAATCTGAAGTCGCGCCATGTATTGCCTGATCACCTCGCCCCAACTCTTCTTAGGCCGCCCTCTACCTCTTCTTGTACCTGCCAAAGCCAACCGCTCACACCTCCTAATCGGGTAATCTATGGTTCTCCTCCATACGTGTCCAAACCACCTAAGCCTCGCTTCCCGCATCTTGTCGTCCACGGTAGCATTGCCTACCTTCTCTTGAATATCTTCATTCTTTATCTTATCCAGTTTAGTATGCCCGCACATCCATCTCAACATCCTCATCTCGGCTACTTTCATCTTCTGGATATGTGAATTCTTAACTGGCCAACACTCAACCCCATATAATATAGCCGGCCTAACCACCGCTCTATAGAACGTACCTTTGAGTTTCGGTGGTACCTTCTTATCACACAGGACTCTAGATGCTAACCGCCATCTCATCCATCCAACCCCAATGTGATGCGCGATGTCCCCGTCAATATCCCCATATCCCTGGATAATAAACCCTAGGTACTTGAAACTTTGTCTCTTGGGGATGACTTATGAGTCGAGCCTCACCATCCCGTCCACTTCCCCCGACACGCTGCTGAACTTACACTCTAGATATTCTATCTTGGTCCTACTCAACTTGAAACCTTTGGACTCCAAAGCCTGCCTCCACACCTCTTGTCTCTCATTAACACTGCTACGCGACTCACCGATCAGAACTATATCATCAGCGAACAATATACACAATGGCACCTCCCCTTGAATATATATGTCAAGGCATCCATCATCAGAGAAAATAAGAATGGGCTAAGCGCAGATCCTTGGTGTAACCCCATAATCACCGGAAAAAGCTCGGAGTCACCTCCCGCAATCTTGACCCGAGTTTTAGCTCCATTATACATATCTTTTATCGATTCAATGTATGCTACCGACACCCCTTTCACTTCCAGGAATCTCCAAAGAACGTCCCTAGGGACCCTGTCATACGCCTTTTCTAGGTCAATAAACACCATGTGCAAATCCCTCTTCCTATCCCTATGTTGTTCCACCAACCTCCTTATAAGGTGGATAGCTTTCGTAGATGAACGTCCCGGCATGAACCCGAACTGATTTTCAGAAATAGATACCGCCCTTCTTACCCTCCCTTCCACCACCCTCTCCCAAACTTTCATGGTATAACTTAACAACTTGATTCCCCTATAATTGTTATAATTCTTGATATCACATTTGTTCTTAAACAGAGGAATAATCAAACTACATCTCCACTCATCTGACATCCTCTTCGTCTTGAAAATAACATTAAACAGCCTAGTCAGCCATTCTAAGCCCGCTCTACTCACATACCTCCAAAATTCTACTAGAATCTCATCTTGTCCTGTTGCTTTGCCCGACTCATCTTACCCAAAGCTCCTACTACCTCCTCAACCTTGATACACCTACAGTACCCAAAGTCTCGGTGACTCTTGGAATGTCCCAACTCCCCTAGCATGATGTTACCGCTCCCCTCTTTATTTAGAAGTTTATGAAAGTACGTCTGTCATCTATGTTTAATCTGGGAGTCTTCCGTCAATACTTTACCTTCCTTGTATTTAATGCACCTCACTTGATCCAGGTCACGAGCCTTCCTCTCTCTCGCTTTGGCCCGAAAATAGCTTCTTGTCCCCACCTTTTCCCCTCAGTTTCTCATACAACCGATCAAACGCAGCAATCTTAGCCTCTATGACCGCTACTTTTGCCTCCTTCCTAGCTTCCTTATACCTCACTTTGTTTGCTCTCCTCTGCTCCTCATCAATACTCTCCATTAACGCAAGGCACGCCATTTTCTTTGCTTCCATTTTACCTTGGACCACATCATTCTACCACCAGTCCATAGTAGCCCTTCGATACCCCTAACACCTCTCTCACCGCCTCCCTAATACAGTTCGCCATCGCTGTCCACATAGCACTAGCATCCCCACCACTCTTCCAGGAATCTATAGCTATCAGCCGCCCCTACAACTCATGTGCAGTATCCTTAGCCAAAGCACCCCACATTATCCTCGGTTGACCCCGTACAAACCACTTCTTCCTCTTTATCATGATACCGACGTCCAATACCAGGAGCCTATGTTGAGTCGTGAAGGTCTCACTCGGGATCACCTTACAATCCTCGCACAAGCCACTATCACACCTCCTGAGGAGGATATAATCAATTTGGGTCGTAGCCACCATACTCCGAAAAGTAACTAAATGCTCCTCCCTCTTCGGAAAACTAGAGTTCGCGATGACCAACTCAAAAGCCCTAGCAAAATCCAATAAAGAAGTACCGTCTCCATTCCTATCCCCAAAGTCGAAGCCACCCGTGCACCTCGCCATAACCCTCAGTCGAAGACCCAATATGACCATTGAAATCTCCTCCTATAAATAACTTCTCTATTGGCGGAATACCACACACCACCTCATCCAACCCCTCCCAGAAACACCTCTTAACCTACTCGCCCAAGCCCTCTTGCAGTGCGTACCACTAACGACATTCAAAGTGCACCCTCCAACTACTAACTTAATCTCCATCAATTTGTCATTTACCCTCCTAACCTCAACCACTGACTCCCTGAGCTCCCTATCCACCAAAATACCCACTCCGTTCTTACCCTTCACGCGTCCGGAGTACCATAATTTGAAACCATCGGCATTCATCGCCTTCGATCCTACCCACCTGGTCTCCTGAACACAAGCTATATTGACATTCCTCTTCTGTAGAATCTTCGCTAGCTCTATAGACTTACTCGTCAATGTCCCTATATTCCACGATCCAATCCTCAACCTACGGGCTCCCTTGTTGCCTTTACCCCCTCTAGGCCCCGTCCCATCCCCGGACCCGTGTCCTACCCCCCGCCCCACCACTTCCCACCCTAAGGACATGACCCTACTATGCCATTACAAACCACAACCGATATACCTACGGTGTGGTCTAGATAAAAATGCAACTACAAACAAGCAAAGGTATAAACTAGAAGCTAACAAATATCCAGAACTACTACATCAATAAATTAACTAACACAAATAGGTGATGGGAGGTACCAATTCTCACGGATAGAACCTAGACTTTTGACTTGCTATACTCCCGGTGCTGTGGGACCCGACGTCCAGCCCTTGGGACTTCCAAGCAGCCTGCCGGTTGTGCTGCGTTTACTCGTACACCTCTCACTCAACCCGAAACAACCACCAACAAATTGCAACCTAGATAACACATAAACACACAACAGAACCAAAAAAAAAGAGACAAGTGCAGGACTATCACTATCACCACCAGTGACACACAGATCTGCTACTGGCCAGACTCTCCGGAAAATAATGACGAACCTTGTAACAGGGGAGCAATGCCGGGAAAAGAGGAAGAGAGATGGAAAAAGTATAAAGGAGAAAGGGAAGCGTAGAGGAGGGGTTGGGGTTGAAGCCGGAAAAAGGAGAAGAGAGATGGAGCGGCGCCGATGGAGCGTCTATCGCCGGCCTCGTCTATGCTAGGGTTAAGAAGGGGGGAGAAAGAGACAGGGGAAGAAAGAGAGACAGGCGGAGGAAGAGATAGAGAGATAGAGAGAGAGAGAGAGAGAGGTGTGCTTACCCGGATTACCCGTCCACGTCGGTGCCGGTGCTGTAGAAGTTTACCGGCGGAGATTACCGTTAGAATTAGATCATTAGTATTAGATAGAGACGGGCATGTAAGAGAGAGAAAAAGTCATCTGATTTCATATGAAGCTGTTAATGTAAAAGAACTTAAAAGAAAGCTTCTTTTTTGGCTTCAATATTAAAGAAAGCTTATATCTGCATATGGTCTTTGCAATTATTGCGTTAGTTTTCTTAGTAGAACTAATTCCTAGAAATAGACAAGGTCATATACAACCTTTCCGATTAAAAACTTATTGGTGTAGACATCGGGAATTCCAAACTCTGGTTAGAAAAAATTGGCATGGTACTGACTATTGTTGTGCCAGCAAAATTTATATAGATAGTATTAAGCTTTGGAGAGACAAGACGTTTGGTGATATTCTAAAATTCATACCAAACCACTACATGCAATACACCCTCCTGCCAATAAAGACCCTTAAAATATTGATAAAGTCCAGAGGGATTTTATATGGGGTACAACTGTGGAAAAGAAAAAAAAAATCACCTTGTAAAATGGTCTAGTTTGCCAACCTAACTCCACTGGAGGCTTAGGCATCCATAATGCCAATGCAAAAAATATGTGCAACTTGGCTAGTCTAGTATGGAGATTACTCATACATGCCACAGCTCCATGGGCAAGACTTATTATTACCTTATATGGGGTAAATACTTCTAAATTAAACCACTCATTCATTTGGAAGGGCATCTTAAAAGGGTGAGAAATATGTAAAAACGGGATTACATGGCCACCACACTACCAATCAGATTTGAACATATGGGATACAGGTTGGATACCCAATATAAAAAATCACAAACATTCAATCGTAGGTTCCATCTCGATCAGTGACTGCTCCCTCAAAATTAGAGATGTATATATTGATCACCAATGGGATCTCACTAAACTATCGATTGATATCCCTAGTGATATCAAAAGAAATATTTTTAAGGTAAGAGTTCGATCCAAGAGTCCATCAAGGGATGTTCCTATATGGTTTCTAACTACTAAAGGGATTTTCACTACTAAAACTTGCTATAACCTAATTGAATCCCCTTTTAGTAAGCATTTGGATTATGCTTGGATTTGGAGTTTATCTTGTACTAACAAGATAAAAAAATTCTTGTGGCAATGCCTTCATAATAAAATCTCATGCAGAAAATACCTAGCTCATATAGGAATTAATATACACCCCCTGTGCCCTATTTGTGAGTTAAGAGAAGAAACAATCACTCATATTTTCTTTAATTGTAAAACAACCAAACCCTTTTGGGATAATATGGGATGGTCAAATTTGTATAATCCAACAGATGATCATTGGCTTCTCCAAATAAAAAATTTTGATTGCTCATTAAGAAATAAGTATATTAGGAAGAACTCTTTCTTACCATTTGCCCTTTGGCATATATGGATAAACAGAAATTCTAATAACTAAAAAAACACAAGCAATCCCATTAACATAAACCTCATTATTAAAAAGGCTACAGAATTCACACTTCTATCTGAAAATAGCTTTGTCCCACTAAAGAAATTCCTTTGTAAGTTAAATGACAGAAACCTCCTAAGGGCTGGTTCAAATTAAATATTGATGCTAGTTTTAAGGACTTCTATCAAAAGAGTTGCCTGGGAGGTGTATTCCGCAATACAAAAAGATATTGGGTGGTTGGCTTTAAAAAATTCATATATGCAAAGGGTTCATTGGAAGCAGAAATTAAAGTACTGCTAGAAGGGCTTCGAACAACTCATGAATGGGAATGTTTCCGCTGGAAATAGAAACAATTTGCACGGAGGTAATCCAATCTATACAACACGGCAATAAACTATATGACGATCTTAATAATGAATGCAGGTTGTTAATGCACCAGGAGAAGGTGGTGCTCCTCCGGCACGTATTCAGGCAAGGGAATAATGTGGTACATCAACTTGCTAAGGAGGCAAATGTTCAAACAAAAGGAAAAAAAAATGTTTTTGTACTACCTCCTACTTATGTTGAATCTTTTGTAAGGAATGAACAAAAAGAACAATATATTTTTGTGAAGTACCTAGCTCATGATGCTTGCAAAATATTAGCAAGCTTAGGAAATCAAAGTGTTCTAAGTGACACAAACTATGACTGATATATCAAGTATTACGTAGCTTTTAATATAAATATTTCTTGTTTGCTCAAAAAAAAATATTAAATTTATGTTTTACAAAAGAATGGAAAACTGGATGGCGAAAAGTAAAAAAAATACTCTAACACATTATAAAAAATTGAAGTTTTTACATTTGATCTCAAATAGTAGAAAAGTAAAAATTATATACTCTCTATCACATAATAAAACATGAAATTTGTATAATTGATAAAATTATACCAAATAGTATTGTATTTAGAGAGAAAATAATTATCATGAAAAGTCTTAAATAAAAATGGCTGCATTTGACTTTGGACAAAACAATAATGATCTCAATTTAGGAACATAGAAAATAAAAAAGAAGAAAATACATGTGGTACTCACGGCACATTTGGTCAAGCTGCAAAAATCAGCTTATTTTGAGAAATACTTTTTTTCAAAAGTGTTTTTCTCAAAAGTACTTTTGGTGAGAAGCAGTTTATGTTTGACTAATTAGTTTGAAAAGTACTTCTGAGCAGCAATTAGTGTTTGGCCAAACTTTTAAAAACTGCTTCTAAGTGTTATTTTCTTAAAAGTGCTTCTCAAAAAAGTATTTTTGAAGAGAAGCTACTTTATTTTGCATCTCCAAAACTGCTTGGTCAAACACCTCAATTTTTTTTTTTTTTGCTTCTTCTCAAAAGCACTTTTTATCTTTTCAAAAGCTTGGCCAAACACCTCAATTTTTGGCCAAAAGTTTGGTCAACCAGGCTATGAATATGAAAACTCAATCTAAATTCTACCTGTTAAGAGTTCATGTTTCCAAAAACAATAAAACAAATTCGAAGAAGAAAGAAATAAAGAGTGTCAAGAACCGTAGCGTAAAATAATTAATGAGGCAAATTAAACTACGTGGCTTTCACTGCTTCAGCAAAAAAAGAAAGAAGAAGTGCATGGAGAATATTAAATTGAGTACGCGTCAATCACATTATATATATAGGGTATCAGATCCATCACTTGTCAATATCCTCCGGCGGCGGCTGCAGACATTGAAGACTGCAACTGCAACAGGTGGCGATAGCAGTCAGCCGCCGTCGGTCGCTGCTCCGGGTTTTGGTCCAAACACCTGTTCTGCAATTCCCTTAGCAATTTTGGCACCCCCACCAACCCACAACTCTTCACTAATTGACCTATTCCCCATACATCCACTTTCACATTATGATAATTCCTCACCATCTCCGGCGGGTGCCTCCCACTAGCCGTCGCCGCCGCGGCTGCACCTCCGTAAGGATATAGCTGCGGCGAACTCACTGCTTCGTCGAATCCCGTAATGAACCATTCATTTTCCCTGTCACTTCTCCTCATGACTTTATCCCATCCCAAATCCCTGTGCATAAAAGAAAGATCATGTAATGCAACCAAAGCTTTTGTGATTTGCTTTAATGCTTCTATTAGTTGATCACAATTAGCCGGCTTGAACTTGCAGCCTCTAGGCTTAAAGACCAAAGCTAAATCCTTTTCAGATGCCCTAAAAACAAATTCCGCATGTGGAATTCTATGGTCAAGAAAATCGTATATTTCTTTGACTGCCACCCATTTTCTTTTGCTTGAGAAATATCTGACCACTGTATTTGGAGTCATCTCCACATAATTTCCATTACCTAAATCTATTCTCTCAAAATCAGTATAAGGGAGATGTTTTAAGTTACTCCCATTGCTGCTCATATAATGGAAGCATCGATCAGCTAATAATGGTAATAATCCAGCAATTCTCCAACATGGAACTAAAGCTTTCAATCTTTCAACTGGGGTTGAGAGATCTACTGTGTAAAGATCCGTTCGGATAATACGATCCTGTGATCGACTTAAAGCACAGAATGTAACAATGAAGCCAACGGCATAGTAACCTAACACGTAAGGAAGATCCATATAAGTCCAGAGAAGTTTCTCCACAATAGAAGAAGATGGATCTAGTTGACCTTCACTTGGCTGACCAGTCTCCTCTCCTCTCCACAAGCAAAAATTCCTCAAGAAAGCAGTAACATTAGGCCACCGATCTTGCACTGTCTCCGCAAGAGAAAACGATGAATTAGATTTCCGTACGAATACCATTTCTATGGAGCAAAACTTGGATATAATCATATTGATGCAATCATCCCAAAGTCCAATATAAGAGTCTCTATCAGTTGCCGTACTCAGGCTAGGGTTTGGGCGCATAATAGAGCTTAAGACCTCGTACGTGATGCCTCTACAGTCTAATAACTCAGTTGAAGTTGTGAAAAATAATTCTTTCCCTTGAGGCAAATCTTTGAACACATCTCTCCGAAGTGGGAAACGGAGCTCCTCCGGTGGTGGCTGTTGTAAATGCCATGAGAGCTCAAACAAGCTTGGAAGTGCAGGTGGTGGAGACCTTAGACACCCCACGTAGTACTCGGTTGGATCTTGAAATTCCCAAGGAGTAGTTGCTGCAATTATTTTATATTAATGCCAAATCCAGTTGAAAGCAACAAGATGCTATTTACGGGAATCTGGTAATAGACTAATATAAAATTCATTTAGCTCAGAGGGGTAGGAATAGAAAATTACTAAATTATTGGCTTTTCACATATAGAAAATCCGAATATTATGGAAGAACTTACATCTGATGGGAAATTCAGAAGAGGGAAGTTGCAATCTTTCATTGGGACCTAGATTCAACGGGAAAAAAAAAACGGTTAGCTCCTATAGTTAATGATTAGGACTCGTACATTCTAAATATTAAAAAAATGGACTTAACCAAATACAGTAAATAAAATATAATACCACAAGGAGCAGGAGCTGAAGATGATTTTCTCCTGCCAAAGACTTTTAGTTGTACTCCAGAAAGGAATCTATCAACGGAAAAACCTTTCATAGGTCCATCTTCAAAGGCCTCCATTGTGCAGGCAACCGTAGAATCATCCAAGAAAGCAATTTCATCGGCGTTTAAAAAACTTGTACCTTGAAGCTTCACTCTACCTCTGTGATGTTCACCTTCTTCTGCCCACAAGCTCACTGATTCCTCCCATATCATTCTAATCTTGCCAATGCGTCGAAGCTCTTTTGAAGATGCAGAAGAAGATGGACCCCCAATATCTAATGAAGAAGTAGTCGTGTCGTAGCCCAAGAACACACCTCTTGTTCCATGTAGTAATGCTTCTGTTCCACTTATTGGTATAGCCAACTGTTTTGCCCTTGCTGCATTAACAAGAAATATTGTCCCATCTAAATTTAATGTTGTGCGTACGTTAGGAAAATAAGAACAAATTAAATTAAGAGGAAAAGAAATATGTGTAGATAAATTTAATTATTTTCCTCATTGATGGGAAATGGACTTGATGTTGTTGACTGCATACCAGAAAGAGGAAGGTCATCTTCTCTGAAAGGTGGAGGGGGAGGCAAAGACTTGGTTACTGTGTCACTAAGAGAGACGATAAGATTGGCCTGAGTTCCAAATCCAACTCCTCCTCTAGTTTGAGGACTTCTCATTCTAGGGCCCATAAACTGAGACAATTCTTCAAACACCTCTTCATCAAATGAAGCAGGCAATCTATTCATCTTCCTTTCATAAGGGGATAATCTGAAATAACTCTTGCTACCTTGTTCCCTCTCAGCACCTCTCTCCCATTCGTAGACTTTTCTGAATTCACCTAACATGTTGTCCCATTTAGTCCCAGCCGTTTTCGCATCTCTGTTAACTCCATGCCTGTTGAGGAAATCAGCCACTTCTCTATCTTTATCAGCTCGAGTTTTTCCTCTACCTTGTTGCACTCCCGCGCCTGTACTCATTTCTTGAGAACCTTCAAGATGAAGCTCTGATGAACCGCCTTGATACTGAATTTTCCAAGCCCTAGCTAGCCACAACATCTCGTTAGGTTTCCAAACTGGACTTACGTATTTTCCTTTCCGAAATTGTTGGTGTTGTTGGTGAACTTGTTCTCCTCCTTCGCCTTTGCTGGTCTCTTGCCCAGATGCAGAAGGCCGAGGAGAGTGGGAAGGAGAAGAAGTTGTGTCCGAAGACGAGGCAGCTTGAGTTTGAGGGTTGGTAGCAGCAGCTTGCGGCGAAGGTGAAATTGGACTTGACTCAGTGCTAAGTATATTCACTTGACTGGCCGGCTTTTGCTGTTGTTGTTGTTGAGAAGAAGAAGATGGTATGAATTTCCATTGACTTGCAGTATATCTCGGTCGCTTTGGGTTTACAACTTCAAACTGCTGCTGCTGTTGTTGTTGTTGTTCAAAAGAAACAGATGTAGTTGCTGCGCCGCCTGGGATATTATAGAGAGAAGAAGAAATATAAGGAGCTCCAGAAATCACAGTTTGTGGTGGCTGCTGCTGCTGTTGCTGTGGTATAGTATTATCAGGTGAATCTTGATTAGAGTCATCAGGAGAGTTGGATAAATGTTGTTGTTGTGGTTGTTTCTTTGTGATTTCTCCTTTGTTTTCATCCATCTCTTCAATGGGGGCCCAGAGAAAAAACAAATAAAACACACCGCCCTAACTCCTTAGTCACAAAGTAAAATCAGAACCAAGAGAGGGAAATGAAACCACCATTTCAAAACTTTGCTGTAGAACTAGATCTGTTCAATTTAGACTTGTTCAAGTGCTTTTGTTTAATTTTTATTTTACATAGTATTTTATTGACCAAGAAGTCCAAAGGAGGGGGATTTTGAGAACTTCTGTGACCTATGTTGAATCCTAGGGTATCTCCAAAGGAAAAGAAAAGTGAGACTTGTATAGGAAAAGGCCAGAAGTAAGGTTGCAGAGAAAGAAAAGTCGAGATTGTGGAACCTGTCTTTGAATGAGACTTGACCATGAGCTCAATTTTAACAGTAAATACTTTCTCCTCTAATCTTTTTACTTGTAAATAAATCTGAGTGGGGCGTGGCTGGGCTGAAAGAAAAGAAAAATAGTACGAAGAGAGAGTGTATGTTTGGGGGTAGGAGTGTTTGATTTGAGAGTAAAAGTAATGATTGTACTGAAAGAACAGAGAAATGCGGCTATGAAAGAGTTAACATTCATTCTTTTAAAGAAGGATGCAATTAATGGTCTTTGTTTGTTTTGGACTTCGGTTTATCGGACACAAAGATAGCGAGAGTTGCTTTGGATTTACTCTTCTACTACTCTACTGTATTTTTTTCTTAAATTAATTACTTATAGTTTAGTTTTTGTCTTTATTGTACTCTTTATCTTTCTTGGTAGGGGATGATGTGGACTGATCGGGTCAATGGCTCTACCAAGTGATTAATCCTTCTCCTACATAGCCATTGGCGCATGTTCATTTTAAAGTTCTTCAAACCCGTTTCATAATTCCCCACTGCATTTTCGGGTTTGAATTGTAAGATTTATTCGACTCTTAAATCACAATATTATGTGATTGGTTTTTAGTTTTATATGTGAAAAAGGTCAAATATACCCCTCTATTTTAGTATGTTGTTCACATCTACCTTCCATTATACTATCGGGACATATCTACTCTTATCGTTAGCCAAACTTTTTAAAAACGCCCTCCGCCTAACGGAAGCCACCAAATTAACCTGTTTTTTTTAATACTCATTAATAATACGTTAAACCCCTTTTATTTACTGCACATCTTCCTCACATGTTAGTCATCTCCTTCGTAGTCACTTGTTGAACTCAGAAAGTGAAAGACAAAACAATACCGAAAATCATATATTCATTTATACATTGAGTCTCAGATCTTTTAATATCCTTATTGTATGTTTATTATATTTTACCTTTTTCAATTATTTTTTTCTTCTAGCTTCTCCCTTTGTTTTTTTTTCACCATGTCGAACTGTACCAAGTATTCATCATGATTTTCTTTCTACCATGACTTGCATGTTTATAGCATCTTATTAGATTGGCAGTTCTGAAGTTTTAGCAGCTGCCGAATTATTTCTTCGTCCAAACGTACCATGATTATCTTATTCTGCTTTAAGCATTTGGGCAACAAGTAATTATCGCTGAATCACGCCTTAAGAACCAAAGCTAGATTCCAAAATATAGGATGAGACACTCATAAATTTTACTAATAACTGAATAATGAACAAAAGTTAGAAAATAATTAGAGGAAATTCAATTTATTAATATCAAACTACATTTAAGGAACTCATCAAGAATGAAAGAAAGTAGATCAACAAGTTGGAAAGCAACATAATAACCTAATTACACTAACTTCATGTATTAACCAAACACAAGTATTATTAAAGTATATATCAATTGTTACTAACATACAAACCAACTGTTAAGTGTGCATTACATTAGACAAAGGAATGTCATATTATAATCACACACAAAAAATAATCGAAAGTGATAACATGACATCCTAATACCACATGAATAACTAATAACCAAAAAGATATGGTCTTACTTATCCTACTTCCACCATCATTTCTGATCTCTCTCTGAACGAATAAATTGTGTTAAGACGTCTCAGGAATCTAGGTTTCGTATTTTTAAATGATGGGTTTAATGAGTTTGGGTTAATGATTTTTTTTAAATGCTTATTGTATTAATCTGGTGGATTCCTGTTAGGTGGAAGGTATTTTTAAAAAGTTTGGCTAACGGTTAGAGTAAATATGACCTGATAGTATAACGAAGGATAGATATGAATAATATATCAAAGTAGAGGGGTATATTTGGCCCTTTTCCGTTTTTATATTTACTCCACAATTGGATCAATAGTAGTAGTTATTTTTAGGAATTTTTACCTCCTATAGCAATGGTTAACACCTTATTTATTTTAAATAGATATCATT
The DNA here is from genome assembly GCF_000393655.2 of Nicotiana sylvestris. Taxonomy (NCBI): domain Eukaryota; kingdom Viridiplantae; phylum Streptophyta; class Magnoliopsida; order Solanales; family Solanaceae; genus Nicotiana; species Nicotiana sylvestris. Next base: position 125,265,046 of record NC_091059.1, on the reverse strand, counting down.
TAAAAAAATTATATTTTATAGATACCTTTTAAAGTTTATAGCAAAATATTTAATTTTGGTTACCTCCTAGCCCTAAGCCACTAAATACGCTAATCAGTTACATTATTTTCTTTCTCTCTCTACTTTGATACATCCCATTCTCTTCCCCCATCCCATTAAAATTTTTGATCTCCTCCTCCTTCCACCGGATTTGTGCAAAGCCCACTTCAGAAATTACTGTATGTGTTTTGATTAAAAAAATACCCTCGACTTCAGCAATGGAAATAGTGCATAATCGGAATCGATCGCGGAGTAAGTCGGTGGCTGCTTCTTTCTCTTCTCTGTCTAGTTCGTTTGTCATTTCTCCTCCGTCGATATCCTCCATTGTAGTAGGAGAATTGTTAGAGTATAGTTGAACTCGCAAATTAGGTGTCGATTGCGAAGGATGCGCGGGAAATAGGAGGGCGGGTCAAAGGAGTTGCTCAAGTATATTTGTCTCTGCCAACTTCGGTTTGTTAGTGGAGACAAAGATGTCTCCAAAGATGGTGAGCCTGGAGATATGGATGTTGTAGGATAATTTTATGTTAATATATTTCAATGTATTTTCATGTATTTTATTGTAATTCAATGTATCTCGTTGTATTCCATGTATTTTATTGTATTCACTGTCTTTTTTTCTCATTGTATTTCAATGTATCCCGCTGTATTCTATGTATTTTATTGTATTCACTGTCTCGCTATATGCCATGAATGTATTCATAAGTTTTTTTTAATTAATATAATTAATGTATTCAGATGTATTATATAATTTCTCTGAAGATTGCTATATTTTTGGGGTATTTTTCGGTTGAGAATCTTTTTTATAACTGAAAATACAAAATTTGTGTGTTATAATTGAGTTTGTTGAGTTATATTAGGAGTATATTATGTTAATTGATTCACTTTCCGTTTTAAAACCAGTGTAATCCCCTATTTCATGCCTTGAATACAGTCGAATACAATAATCTGTCCAGCTGTAATCCCATGTTTCACTCCATGAATACAGTCGAATACACTCGAATACAACAACTGATTAGCTGGACCTCCCTGATTCAAGCCTATTTTTGCTACTGTATTCATGAAGACAATAGCTTAAATATATCAAATACATCTTATAACCACATAAAAAGTATTTATAATCCGTAATATAGCAAATGGTATCTATGAATGACTAATTACTACTAAAAGATAGTGCTTTATGAAAATTTCCCTTATTTTTATCAATTCTCTAACCACATGTTAACGTACAATAATCATAATGAATTTAATAAACTAAAATCAAACATGCATAAATGATTTGATATGACTTCAAAAATGTGAACTTTAAGATTGATCAACTCTCGACTAGAAACGATATCTACTCTTGGCCAGACCTGCTATCTTTTTATATTTTGAGTATGTGGACTCATAAAAACAACAATAATCACAACAATAAGATGAAATTTTCAATAGTGTGGATGAAATGCGAGCTGTTGAATACAAATTCCTAGACAAGAGGAGATTGCTCAGATGGTCAGCACCGAGAGGTTGTTTAGATAGTCAGTACCCCCTATCTACAATTTATAGTCGCGGGCTTAACTCACCCAAGGAAAAATAGCTTCAACAATGTTTTTTTTTTTTAAATTTCCCTCTCTTTTGATTCCCCTTGGATCAATCTCCCTTTATTGGAGCTATTTCTATTTTGGTGACTTGAAACCACCACTCTAGAATTGTGGATAGGGTGCTGACCATTCGAGTCTCTTGTCAAATGGCACCCTCCTATAGGCTTTTAAAAACATAACATTATAACAATTCATGTAAGCTAACACCCATTGTAATTGAAATAGACAACGCGAAGAGCATTACACTAATACAAAATAGATCGACAGCTCACCATAATTTTATCATCGAATACAAGTTACTAATAATGCAGCTGGAGAACTCAGAGATCAACCGCTGCTCCAAAGAGGGCAAAACAGTAGCTGATATTTTAGCAAAAAGGAAGGGTCCAAGCAAGCCAACTCTTTTGTTCAACTCTATCTTGCTCCTCCCTATTTTGCAAATTCAGCTCTGATAGCGGATAGAGCAGGGACAGATCTTCCATGAAGCAAGTAAAGCAACTGTTTTAGGCCTCATATTTGTAAGGATCTCATTTTTTGTTACACCTAAGGTTGTATATGAGTTTAAAAATAAATTATGTGGAGTAAAAAAATTTGATTTCTTTTTTTAACAAATACTGTATAAAGAAGAAGGATTTGCAACTGTTATGATTTTTGCCAATGAAATTGCACTTGAAATGAATATCTTACCCAAATTTCTTAAAAAATGTGTGATATATAGGAAGTAACAATTTGATGAGAATGTTGATAATAAAATCTCAAGATCTTTCGAAGAGTCCTTTTGAGGACGGGTTGTTCACATTTAATTTGATGGTCAGAGATAAATTGAAAGCTAAGCAGCGCAAATTCTAAAGATTTCCGTGGAAAAAATAGAGATGCCTCCTACATTACCCATTGATTACTTTTATATAGTAGACAAGACTATTTTTCACTTCAAAATAGGCATATAAAAAAAATTGGCTTTTTATATAGCGGTAAAAACTAAGATCACTATATGATGAAAATTTAAAAAAAAATTGCCTTAATCTTGAATGTTCCTTAAAGTATAATAATCAATTCGATATTGATGGTTTAAATTTATTTTTTGAATTAAAAGTATTAAAGAAAATAGTACAATTAGAAGATAGCAGTTTAATTGATACACACAATCAAATAAAAAGATTTAATTATTTTTCAAATGCCTATATTGCCTATGGAATAATGTTAAACTCGTGTTATCGTTGGTTCAGTGGAAAGAAATTCGCAAAATTAAAATTGATAAAATCTTACCTAAGATCAACAATGTCTCAAGAAATGTTAAGTGGATTAGTTATATTGTCAATTGGGAAATACTTATTATGAGTTACTGATTATAAGAAAACTTATTAATAACTTTATATCTAAGAAAAGCTAGAAAAATAGACTTCAAATAAATAAATAAATAAATAAAAATTATAAAAAGTTAAGGCCACTCATAAAATTTGGTTTTATGCCACAAAATTTGTCGGGCAGCCCATGGGATAGAGTAGGAACTAATTGCAAAATACTTCCTCTAGTTCGTGTAATAATGGCTAGACTTGACAATGATAGTATCCTAAGTGATACTCCTACTCCTATGGAAAAATGTAATGACTTTATTAGCTTAATAGTAATATCATCTTATTATTACCAAAAAATAAATAAAGAGGTAGTACACAAAAATTCTATCTCATGCATTAATTTCAAAGTAATAACGTACACATAGTACTGGGTATCAAACACTGGAGTATATTCTATTCAAATTAGCTTTTTTACCGTTGAATTATATGTATTATTATTTGAAATGTCTATTTGGATTAATGATTGATTTTTATTAAATCCAAATAAAAATAGGTCAAAATGCCGAATCATACATTTTTCTATTGAAAAGTTTGACTATCAAGTCTATAATATATGAAGCAAATAATTTTTTCAACACGATAGCACCAAAGAATTCATCGAACAGATGGGATAAATTAGTGAACTTTGTAGAAATACTTACACATGAATCTTTCTCTGTGAGTATTATCAGTAAATTTTGGAGTCGCACTCTTTTAATGCATAAAAGTGAGGAGAAGAACTAACATTGGACAGTATATACATTCTCTTATTGAAAGATGAAAAATACAGAGAAAATATTCTCAATTTGTGGGAAGTTGACATTTTAGTTTAAAACAGAAAATAAAAAGTAGAACTGTCAGTTTGGGATACTGAAAAGAGTACATCTATATGCATAACGAAACAGTGATACAATAGTAATTCACCTACCAAGGTAACTTCCGTGAATAGATATATTACGGGTAAAAACTTATTTGAACCTAACTTTTATATCAAATCAATAAATGTAAAAATTGCAATGGGTTCTATTTGGTCGCCCCATTTAATATATACTCATTTTTTTTAAAATTTTTTAACTTGTAATCACTTTTTAAACAACTTCATTCCTCTTTCTCCTCATCATTCTCCTCCTTTGTTTTCTTCTTCTTCTTCTTCTTCTTCTTCTTCTTCTTCTTCTTATTCTTTCTTCTGTAGACATGTGATTTTTGACCCTCCCCAAGATTTTACATATTTTAGTACTTAAATATTTAGTTTAGATCTAATATACTTATTTTAACTATTTTTGACTCTTTTACGTTATTTTTATTATAAAATTGAAAAATACAAAAAAATAGTTTCATTTTTCTCTATTTAATTAAGGTATTGGGTATTTTTAGAAGAATATTATTTTTTACCCATTTTTATTATAATCCTTGAAAATACCAAAAATAGCTTCATGTCATAATATAGTTCGTTTTAATTAATTAGTAATGATTTTACAATTTTATAGTATATTGTTTTAGGAAAGAAATCAACATTTTAGTCTTGTAAAGCTAAAAGGTCATTTTTAAAGATAATTTTAGCCCAAATAGAAGCCCAAATCTGAGCCCAATCTTTTGACCCATTAGCCATTTTTGAGAAATTAATCCAAGTCATTCATTCCATCCCTATCTAAGGGCCAAGATCATTTCTTTTAGGAGAAGACCTAAAAAAAACCATAGGAGCTACTTCATCTTCTGGAACAAGAAAAAAAAAACCCTAACCTATCTCCTTCTTCTTCAACCTAAAACCATAGAAATAAAACCCTAGAAAGACATAAACATAGAAGACAGCCATGGCTTGATCTTCTTGAACCCAAAACGAGCTACAACAAACCCTAGATAAGAAGAGACAACAGCCGCCGCCACCTCCTAAAACAAGCAGCAGCCGCCGCCGCTTTTCTTCTTCATCACAGCCACCCCAAACGACCACCCAGCACACAGTCAAACGACCTCAATCTCTAGCAGCGGCAGAACTCCGGGAACGACCCCTGCTCCTTCATCTTTTTCTTTATCTTCAACCCGAAAAGCTCGCCAGAACCAGCTACCCGTTCCACCACTTCGCCGGAAAACCAGTGCCACCTCCATCTCCCTCACCAACAACAACCAGCGACCAACCTTCCATCAACCAGAATCGCCGCCGCAGCAACGACGACCACAACGCCTTCAAGTAGTGGCTGTCGTTTTCTCACGCCACCTACATTCCAGCCGTCTCCACCTCCATTCTCACTTTAACCAAGCGAACAACAATCCATCACTCACACGCCGGAAAACAAGCTACAGAGCCGCCACCGGAAACCAGAACAAAAAAAAAATCGTTTTTTTCTTTCTCAATCGAAAAAAAATGCATTTCAGTTTCTAATTTTGATCTTCTCTCGCGGAGTTGTTTACATTCGAGATGGGTTTCTGATTAAACGCTGTTTGGTTTTGAGTAAGTTCGCTGTTTGGAGATTTCCGTTGCCAGATCGAGTTTTCCGGTCGAGTTTGAGTTTCTATCCGCGGTTCGTTATATTTTGAGTTCAAAGCAGTGACGTAATTAGTTCCCCGTTATATCGAAGTTTATTCCTCACCCTTCTCTTCAATTATGTGTGCCTTTACTATTATTTTGATGAATTGAAGCCAACTGATGCATTTGTGTGTGAGATTACATGAACATTTGTTTCACTGGGGTTCTTATTGTTTCCAAGTGCACGCTGTTTAGTTTTAAGGGCTACTGCTGAATCATTAGACTATTAGTAAGCCTAATTAAGAGAAAGACTAACGAGATAGTGCATTGAAAGCTTCCAATTAAAATGAGCCATGGACTGGGAAACCTTGCAAAAGAAATTTTGGCCAAGAATAGTGACATAGATTTGGGACGTGGTGTTGGAATTAAAAGGAAACAAAACTTAGATTTGAATACTATACGTCTATTAATTCACCCGCTAGAAGCATGCTTAGGTCGACCACATTTGGGTAGGCAATCTTAGGATTTTTCTATTTGTTTGCTTTTAATTTCAAGGTGAGAGGTCGTTCCCTTAGTTAAATTTATCCGGGGAATGCCCCGAGGGATTTGTATATATTTTTATCCGGGGTATGCCCTGAAGTATTTGTAAATGGAGGCCAAAAGTAGAAACTTGTAGTGTTTTTATTTATTTTCATTTTTCTTTTACTTTTATTTAGGCGGGGACGACCTTGAGCCTCTTGTGTGTTTATTTTTCTTTTTCTTTATTTTCTACCTCAATTGAATGTTTTAAAAGCCAACTAGATCCAGTACACAACCGTGATTTTCACGGGACTTGGGGAGTGCCTAACACCTTCTCCCCGGGTCAAATGAACCCCCTTATCCGAATCTCTGGTGCGGACTTAGTTTTGGAGTCTGAAGTGTTTTTAAAGGAAAATCATTTTTAAAAAAAACGGTGACCTGACACACCGAAATTAAATGTCAGGTGGCAACTCTGAGTTATTTCCTTTTGAAGACAATTTTGTCACGTTCTAATTGAAAAACCCTTTCGAGCTTTATTAATTTTTTTTATTTAAGAGGGTTAGTGAGGTTTGTTAAAAAAGGGGTGTGACATCTTCTGCTGCTGTTGGTGCTGCTATGAAACTTTAGTTCATGGGATGATTGCTATAAATATATTTATCAGATTATTTAAAAATAAATTATAAATAATTACGTAAGTTAGTAGACAATGATAATTCTATTCTTTTCACGTTTATTGTTTCCAAAATTTATGATTTAGATACTGTTGCAATCTGATTATTTATCTAGTATGTTAGAAAACTTTTTCAAAAACTTCAGCTTATATAGTGCTGAAATTTTTACAAATGAACTAAATAACTTCAGCATCTTCTGCTGAAGTTTTTGAAAAAGCTTTATGACAAAACTAATGAATCCAAGACAAAAAAAACTTCAGCTTTTAGTGCTGAAGTTTTTATAAATGAACTAAATAACTTCAGCATCTTCTGCTGATGTTTTTGAAAAAGCTTATCCATGACAAAAAAAAACTTCAGCTTATTTAGTGCTGAAGTTTTTATAAATGAACTAAATAACTTCAGCATCTTCTACTGAAGTTTTTGAAAAAGCTTAATGACAAAACTAATGAATTCAGGACAAAAAAATTTCAGCTTATTTAATGCAATTACAAACAAAACCTTCAGCAAATAGAGAACAAAACTTCGGCTACTATGCTTAAGTTTAGCAATTACAAACAAACTTCAGCAAATAAAGAACAAAACGTCAGCTATTATGCTTAAGTTCAGCAATTACAAACAAAAACTTCAGCACACTTGGTTCAGCACACTTGCTACTTCAGGCCCGTCTACTAGAATGCTGAAGTTTTGCGTAATTGCCTTTGCTACTTCAGTCCCGTATGCTGAACTTACATGAAAAAGTGAGTACGCTTGCAATTATTTTTTGCAAAGCGGGCACAAGTTAAAACGTGACCCAAAAAGCGGGCATAGATGCAAATGCCCCTCAATAAATGCATTATAAGGGTGGCAAGTGGGTCGGGTTGGCCCGGGACCGTGGGCTAAGTGGACTAAACGGGCTGGAATCGTTTGGACTGCTAGAGGTGGGCTCGTGCCAATCTTGTAGGTCGGTTCTTAGCTAGGAACTGTTAGGACCGGGTTCGTTTGGCCCGCTAAGAGACTGGGACCGGACCGGTCCCTTGATGGGCCAAACGAGCCCAGCGGATATTTAAAAAAAAATAAAAAAGAAGAGCCGTTGGATATTTAAAAAATAGCCATTTAACCTCTCCCCCCTCCCCCTCCAACTTAATTTTAGCCCCAATTTTTTTTTTATTATTATACTTTTTCTCTATCTTCTACTACTAGTTTTAGTGTACGCGTTGTACGTGGATATTGCGTCAATTAATAAAAATAGTAAAATATATACATAACAAACAAATGTTTGAAAAATAACAATTTTGATTAAAATAAATGCAAATATTTGTTTAAAGATAAAAAAGTCCTATTGTATTAACATATACAGTAGCTAAACTCAATATATTCTTAACATGATAATGAATTAAATTAAATTAGTTGTATTGGTAATACATGACATATAAAAACTTTTTGGAATCACCGTAAAAGAAATAAATAAATGACTTTCAACTTAGTTCTAATTTATGAAGATAAAGTTTCCATTTCTTTTAATAGAAAATAGATCAGATATTAGTATGTCATGATTCAAAAATAAATGTTTTATGTATAAAAATGATGTTAAGATATTTTTGACAAACTATTTGATTTTTCCAAGTATTAAAAAGAAACGGATAAAAATTAGAAACATGCTCTATTTTCTTATCCTTCTTTTTTCACGTCAAATCTGATTCTTTATTTTTCTTTAATCTTTGGTATTTATAGATCTGCTTTCAATATGGTGATGATTTTTTTTTTTTTTTGGGTAACTTATCTTATATGTCATCCCCAGTTTATCAAAATTATATGTAAGCTAAATGAACCTATTCTTGTGTAAAAAAAATTAATAGATTTATTTTTGCAGAGTCTAAAACTTCTTCTTTACCATGTTCACCCAAAGGTCAAATAAAATTAAAGACTATCCAAAATTCATTTCAGTCCTTGATGGAACTACCAATTAGCTTTGAAATTCAAGAATTTACCGCGATGATAATAACTATATTAGTTTAGTAACAGTTTAAATATTATTGTAGTCATAAGTTTAATATGCTTGTTGCTTAATTTATTTTTTAAAATAATATAAACCAAACATAATATCAACAACCAAGCCTTGTACTATGTAAACTAAGGCCTTGTATTTCTGTAAACTAAGTACCTTATGGTTGGATATAAAATTGTTGACAATGATATGGTTGGATAAAAAATTAGATGTTTATATGTCATCATTATTACCTTCATTGTTTTTGATAAATGTCAAACTTTCAATAATAGAGAGTTTTAAAAGAGAAATAATTTCATTAAAAAGAATTCAATCAATTAATTAAATGTTAATTCTAAATTAGCAAATGTTGATTATATAAATCATGTGTATAGTAATACTTTAATTAGATTATTTTTCTTATTGACAGAGTTTTCCACAAGAGATTAAATTTTAAAATATCCTAAAGTAATTATAGTCGTAAAAATTTCGGAAACAAAAGAGATAAATTACAGATTGCTAAATATTAGAACTTCCTACCTAATAAGGAAATATTTAATAACAAAAATTCTAGTTGATTTCTAAGTCCTAAATATTAGGACAATAATTTATTTACAATTACAATTTTTTATAATAAATAACTTATTTTTAAGGGTAAAAGGTAAACGATATTTCGGTAAGGCCTTCATAATTATAATATAATATAGATATAAATATAAATAGATAGAAATAGATATGGATATATCTATCTCTATATCTATTTAATTGCTGCAAAGTTGAAGAACATAAAAACACATGCTTTTATGGTGAAAACATATATGATAAAAGAGGTAAGAGTTGTAAGAAAATAAGGAGTTGTGAAGTTCAAGGATTTATTTATATAGATGATATATGTTGCAATTATTATAAGAAAATTGCCCCTATCATATGCCAAGAGGTATTAAAGATCAAATTTAGCTGTCAACTTGAGTCAATCTTTTTTTATTTCAATATAACAGATGCAGGATCTACGATGAGATTTACTATTTTCTCTTACTACATTCTTATTTTGTAGTACAATCTAATATTGTCTTCTATTAACGCACACTAAGAATGCACTTCAAATTGGAATAGGCAATTCAATTAATGTTGCAGTTGACGTTTTGCAATTAGTACTTTATGAATTTGATGACTGACTTTAAAATATCTAAAAGTTAGGAGTTTATACATAATTCAAATAAGAAAAATATTTAATAATCAAAATTCTAATTTTAAAGTCCTAAGTATAAGGAAAGTAATCTAAATTTACAATTTTATTCAATGAGAAATCTGTTTTTAAAGGGTGAAAAAGGTGAACGATATTTCGCTAAAGGACATCATGCTTTCAATAAACTATATAGATAAATACCCCCTCATTCTTTTATTTTCTTACAAAATCAATATCAATCTATCAAAATCTCTCTCTAATTTTCTTCTATACTTGCTATAATTGTTTACTATATCAAAAAAAAATAGTAAATAATTGTGAGGTTGCTACTATTGCTTACTTTATTCCAAAATATATTGTTACAATTTTTGAAAAAAATTGTGAAGTTGGTGAATTGGAGTCTTCAAGTCTTCAATGATAATCAATTTTCAACAAGATGTTCGTTAATTCGGTAAACTCGTTCCAACTCTTAAATCTTAATATTATAGTTTTGTTTGTTTTATTTATTTGCTATTACTTGATTAGTTAAGATGTCTTCCTTAAGAAATATTTTTGATACAAGTAAGAATAAGAAAAAATTCAAGACTGGCGAATCTAGTGGTACTGATGTTCCTCCTCCCTTGCCCCCGGCTCCCCAAACCAAACCTCATACCCGTTGTGAGCACGTAATTATTTTCCTATAAGAACTACTCCCAAAAATTCAAAATAAAATAGTTTTGTGTTGCTTGTGATTTATTTGTACTTGTCTGTGCATGTTTATTTTTACTTTAATTAAGAAAAATACAAAAATATGTGTTGTATGTGCATTTAGGAGTTAATTTTACAATTAGGAATTAATTAAACAATATTTGGATTTGTGAGAATGAAAATCACAAAAAATATGTACTTAGGCATTTTTTAGCATTTAATCTCCAATTGTGTGATTTATTTTAGTTGGTATTTAATGGTGTGATAAATGTTATTAGGAATTAATTAGTATTTTTTAATTTGGTTTATAATTTAATTTAGAACTTTAGTTTTATTAATTAGAAAATAAAAGAAAAGAAAGAAAAGGAACAAAATGGAAACCGGACTGGGCCAAATTGGCCACAGCCCAGTTCTTACCCAAAAATAAAAATCAGCCCAATACCCGCCCCAAATCCAGTCCACCTGCGACCAACCCAGAACGACATCATTTGGGCATTGTGAATCTAGACCGTCAATCTCATACGATCAAACGGTCCAGTCCGTCTCCAGATATATCCAAACGACGTCGTATCTGGCCAATAGATCCAAGCCATTGATTTGTTTTGATCGAACGGGCCAGATCACCCCTCCCATAACCCGTTTTTGACCCATTCCCTATACCCGGTCTAACCCGATCCCCTCACAAAACCAAACGACGTCGTTTCTCATTAGTGAAGTAATCCAGGCCATTGATCGTGAATGATCCAACGGCCAAGATCAAATCCCCACCCCACTATATATTCCTAAAACCTCACCCTACGCCCCCTAAGCCATACCCCCCCCCCCTTCGCCTTCGTCTCTAACCTAGAGACAGGCCCCAACACCCTACGCCTTCAACCACCGCCCTCCGCCCACCGGAAATCGCCTCACGGCGGTTTCGGTGGTCCAAACAGCCCTAAAATTACACCACAGCCTCCCCACGACGTCCTCTTTCCAAATCCCAAATTAGTTTTCCTCGAATCAGTACCAGACGTTTCGAATCTTAGATCGAAGAATTGAACCAAACCCTAATCCGTCCAATGACCACCAAGTTCACACCCCAGCTTCCCCCCGACCTCCCCAACCTAACCCCTCTAACCATCACCCTCGAATTATGGCCGACTGCTTCGAATCTTAGATCGAAGGCAAGACCTCAAACCTACCCAATTTGTCCCAAAGTTACACCACTAAACTACCTAGCTACCCCCATCCCAAATCCCACCCCGGTTCTGTCCGAATTTTGTTAGAGCCTTTCGAATTTCAAATCGAAGGCAAACCCTAGAAGAACCAAACTTCAAACTATGTACGAAGTTAAAAATTTGAGGTCTTAACCGACTTTAGTCGAGTGTTCTCAGTCGAGAACACTCGATTAAGGTTCGTTTTGGCTTCAAAATTTCAAGACGAAGTGTCAATGAGAACGGAGTTCATTTGGTTTCTGATTTTGAGGTATTTCTCCTCTTTTTCTTTTTCATTTTTGATTGTTGTTTGTTGTTTGTTGTTTGCCTAATTAGGTTTCATTGCTATGTTTGTCAATTACTTCTTCCCCCCTCTTTCGGACTTTTTTCTGGTCCAAATTTTCATCACTGTATTAATTGGATTTTATAGTTAATTAGATTTAGTTGAAATCGCTCGAACCCCTGTCTGTTTGGTTTCACTCTGGATTAGTTTCTTCTTTACATTGTTGAGTATTTCGAGTTAGGCAAGTTCAGTGAGTGATTGTATAAAACTGTGATCGTTTGATATTACTGTTGGTTCAAATTGTCTTATTATGTTATGTTTGATTCTCTCCTCTCCGTTGCCAATCAGTTTGTTGCATATGAATTCGTGATATTACAATGTTTCATTCATTTTATCTAGGTTTGGTTTAGAATTGTGAATGTAGTCAGTTATTCCCATATACATGTGCATCTTAGCAGTTTAATATCAGTTTGCTATTTGATCTAATCTGTGTAGTTTGAGTTGCTGTTTGATTTTGATTAAGGAAATTGGTTATAGCTGATGAGGTACATGGGATTGGACTAGGACAGTAAATCACAGTAATTTCAGGGGTAATTTGGGGTTTAAAAGTTTGGCAAATGGTCTTGCTAGTGGGTTGTCAGTAAAGTACTTAATTAACCATTAATCTAATAGTTAGTGGGAAACAAAACATAATGGTATGTGGAGGATTAAAAGGAATTGATTAAAATATAGCATTGCCCATACACCTTTGAATTAAACAATGAAATTAGACACTTAGTAATGGCTATCAGGGAATGTGATGGAAGAAACACATTTCTTAATGATTTAAGTGTTAAAACAGGCTGGAAAAGGGGTCTGTCTTAGGGTATAAAAAAGAGGGCAAACCTTAGAATGAGGGAGGACATTTTTTTGGAGAGTATTGTAAGAGCATTGTTAACAGAGTCGAGGCTGAAAACAGGCTGAGAATATAGGCATACACACTTGGGTTCTACTGTTCCATTCATGCCAGGTCTTAGATAATATTCTTAAAAGTTATAGCATTTAACCCTGAAAGGATCTACTGTTCCATATAAAAAATGATGTTACATTGGTCTAGAGTTTCATGCTGAGTAATTTTGGGTCAAAGTTTGAGTAGATTTTCGATTGAGTTTTGTTGCTGTCAAGATTTCAAAGGTTTTGAGACAGCTTGAGATGAGTTTGGGTGTAGTGTGGCAGTAGTGTGTTTTTTCTGATTTCATTTCTGAGGTGGTTGGAGCTGTTTGAGTTTGAGTGTCCTGGTTTTGACTAGTTTCAAATTTACCTGGGTTTGATGTATATGTTACTGGGCTGTTCGTGGATGACTGTTTGTTGTTGCTGTGTTATCTACTGCTGCTGACTATTCCTTTCCTTCTTACTCGTATTTCAACTTCCAGGTACACAGCTGTAACTTTGGAATTTGTAAGCTGAAAACATGAAGTTTGAATATACGTGCAAGAGTTGAAATTCTGCTTTGGTTTCTATATGGTTTGTGTATTTAAATTCTTCAGTCACTGATGATAGGTAGATCCCTGTTAGTATGTAGTAAGTGGACTGAAATGGAGTTGTATGAGAGATTTTTTTTATAGTTCATACTGAAACATGTTAGCATCTGGTAACTGATTCCTGTAGTTAAAAATGAGCTTGTTGGACTGTTAAATTAATCTGGACTGTGACTGTTAGATTACTGGATCGTTGGATTATGTTCGGCTAGTTCTGAATATCAGTTTTTTATGCCAATTGCTAATTCAGGAAAGTACTACATCAATTGAAAGGAAAAGGAAAGTGTAAAATGTAAATAGTATCGGAATTGGGTTAAAGCATTGACGGTAGACATTAGCTATAGTTAGTTTAGTGTGTTTGTTCAGTTTAAACACTTAAAGCTCGAAAATAACTGGAGTTAGAATTCTATTTTGGAACCTGTGATATTGTGCTTGCATTAATGGCCGTTGTTCAAATTGGTAATAGCAGTCATGTAAATGTCGAACTAGATGTTAGTATGGCAGTGGCATAAGACGTTGGCTGATCCGTTGGTTAAAAACAGAGTTGGAGTGTCAATTGCATGTTTTGGAAATACAAAATCATTTTTCGAGTTGCTTACCTGCTTTCAGTGCATTATTAATTCGTTTTAATTACAATAGGTAATGAATTAGTGAATTGGTATTAAACTAGTGGCTTAGAAATTTCATTCAGGATTGTTTAAGTTAATATGAGCGGTCTGGGCTATACCGTTGCCCAATGTTATGGATCATTCAAATTTGGTAACAAGCCCACCTTCTTTTAGGCCACTAATATGCTTGCTAGCCCGATGCTTTGATCAAAGGACCCAAAATTGGGCATTTTTTTAAACACGCAGGTTTTTAAATATAGCAGTTCATAAATTAACTAAGTTTTTTTATTATTTAGAGACAATAAAATTGAATAGAAAATCGTAGTTTACTTTAGGTTTTCCTTTAATAATAAAATGAGACGAGCCTCGCCAAATAAAAAATATAAAGATCGCGGGGCCCTCGTTAAATGTACATATTAAAATACTTAGATTTCGGGACGGGCCGTTTAGCGAATTTCACGGTTTTCCCCAAAATAATAACGCGCTAGTCATTTTAGACGCGCTTCTAATAATTTACTTTCTTAAACTCGGGTGCACATTTATGTGACCCAAATCCAAATCTCAACGGAGTCGAAATATGTCAATAACCACGGGTGCATTGATGTGACGTGGTTCAAGATGTGTTTTCACGACGTTGCAATTCTCGTTAAAAATAATAATAATAAAAGCGGTAAAAAGTTAAAATTTGCACATAGGTTCAACATGTATTAAAATTAGATAAATAAGCTGAATATGACATTTGAGCGACCGTGCTAGAACCACGGAACTCGGGAAATGCCTAACACCTTCTCCCGAGTTAACAGAATTCCTTATCCGGATTTCTGGTTCGCGTACCGTAATACAGAGTCATTTCTTTTCCTCGATTCGGGATTCAACCGGTGACTTGGGACACCATAAATCTCCCAAGTGGCGACTCTGAATTAATTATAAATCCCGTTTCGATTGTCCTTTAATTGGAAAAAACTCCCCTACGCCCCTGCGGGCGCAGATAAAAGGAGGTGTGATAGCTCTGGCAACTCTGCTGGGGACCAAGAACCCAGAACTTCTGGTTTAGGGTTCTAGAATTCGAGCTTAGAATAATTGTTATTATTTGACTTTACTCATTATCTGATTTTATTACGTTTTGGTTTAAATGTGCAAAATGTTGCTTTTACCGCTTTGATATTATCTGAACTATATATAAACTGTTACGAAACCCTTCTCTTCTCACCTTCGAGGATATGCTCGCTGGTCGAGAATCCCTATTCTGTTAGTGTCATACCTTGAAATAAGAAAGAGGCTCGGACAAGTTACTAAGCCGGATGGCCTTTTGGTTCCCGGTACGTAGCCCCCTCCTCGACTCGAGTTGTCCGCTCGGGTACACAGTCTAGAACAAATACCGAGGTTATAAACCTAGAATAACTCAGCTTCATGCCGGATCCCTAGTAGGAACTTTTGTTTGCATCATGTGCATTTGACTTTGGAGGCTCAACACAGGGGTTGGTCTGTCTAGGACAGGTGTACCAAAAATGACAAAAGACCATCCCGATGCATCTTACTTGCTACTGGTGCATTTGTTTGCTTCGGACTTGCATGCTGACCGGTTTTTGAATATTTTGAGGAAAGAGAGATAGAGGTACGAGGGTTAAAGAGAGTTAATCGCCTGTTTTGAAAAAAAAAACCAATGTCCAAATAGTGTCGAAACTCTGCCAAATTTTTGAGAAAATGAAAAAAAAATAATTTTATTTGCCAATGAAAAGATTCTTGTTTTCAAAAGAAATTTGTTTTATCGGCCCGAACTACGCCAGTTTGATTCCCACTGGGTATGAGATACGTAGGCAACCCCCATCGGGTCCAACTTCACTTTTTGCGAAATTAGCCAAAAGAACAAAAAATTTTATTTGAAAATAATTAGGGTGATGCCATTCTTGCTAGAAATAGTCGAATGTCCCTAAAAGGGCGCCAGAAGGCTATTTTTGAAAGAACAACCGCCTGTGGTCATTTGTTTTTAGGCTTTCATCGGTTAGCCAACACAGCCTTAAAATCTTCAACCCCGAGGTGCTGAAAGGCCATATTGGCAAAACTGGGTCTTATTTTAAATGAAAAAAAAGAGAGAAAAGTGTCCATGTTATCTTTGAGTCAATTGAATCGTGATTTTTGCTTAACCACCCTAATAAATGTGCAGAATGAGCACAAGTCAGAATTTGCACGTAACAATTGTGAACAAGATCCCTTTGGAGTTGCATATGTGGTGGGATGACTTGGGCGAATCAGGGCGCGACACAGTCAATATATACTTGGGAGGCCTCACTGGGTTGCTGAATATTAATCCTAGGGGGGATATCACAAAGGCCTTGGTCACATTCTGGGACCCGGCTCACAGCGTATTTCACTTCTCGGGTTTTGAGCTTACCCCAACATTGGAAGAAATAGTCGGATGCATCGGGGGTCCCAAGGTTCCTCTGAGACCCCAGTACCTGATCGCTCCAAGGGCCGTAGCCGTACACAGGTTCCTAGACTCTTTGAAAATAAGCAGGGGGTCCACAATCCAGACTTGGCAGCTGGTTTTTGTACTTTGCGGTTTATATACAACAGATATGGCCACATAAGGGGGGTTCAACAAGCCAGAGAACAAAATCTGTAGCAAAGGAAACCGCCTTAAGTGGGAAGAACATAGGTGTTTTGCATTCATGGTAGCCTTTTTGGGACTCCTGGTGTTTCCTAGAAAAGACGGAAACATTGACATACGAGTATCTGGGGTTGTCAGCACTTTGCTTACTCAGGCCAACAACACCCTCGCACCCATAATAGTAGCTAAAATCTTTCGCGCTCTCACAGCCTGCAAAGCCGGGGGAAACTTTTTTGAGGGGTGCAACGTGTTGCTGCAGATGTGGATGATCGAACACCTATGTCGCCGTCCTCAATTTATGAGTTATGGGTCGACGGAGAAAACGTGCATAGAGGAATTTCCTACGAGAGTTGACAGAATCAGCTTACCAGAAGGGGTCACAGAATGGATAGCACGCCTCCGTTCCGTCACTGCAAGCCAAATAGAGTGGACATTTGGATGGCTACCTGTGGATGAAATCATATATATACCAGCTACTAGACCCCATTTCCTTTTGATGGGGCTCAGGAGTATCCAGCCCTATGCCCTTTATCGAGTTTTGAGGCAGTTGGGGAGATGCCAAATAGTTCCGAAAGATGAAGATCTTAGCGGCCAAGTAGTCGAGATCGGGCCCAACGGACAATTTCATGAAGCAGCAGTCCGACAAATTTGGAGCGAGTGTCAATACTTAACAGCAAATACATGTGTACGTGATCGGTCCAAGGGTGAAGTTTCGCCGGGATACCTTGCTTGGTTTAGGAGAGAAATCGAGTTTGGGAGACCGGCCAAAAGACCCCATCTCCAGGAGTTCGTCAAGGCGTCGCAAGAACAGTGGGATTGGTTGGATAAAGAATAGAGTTACAGGGCAGAAATAGGCAAGCTAAAGCAACAGATTAGAGACCTAGAATTTGAAAATAGTCTGCAAGTTGACGCCGATCAGGGAGAAAAGAACAAATTGGCCCAAGAAAATGAGGCGCTGAAAGCCCAAATCCGACAAATGAGGATAGATGCTGACAACCAACAAAGGAGTCGACCAGATGAGCGGTTAATAAAAGAGTTGAAAAAAGAAATCAGTGAGTACCGGAATGATTTGAAGCAATCTGAGGGTACCATAGCACCACTCCAGGCACAATGGGCAAAAAGAACAAAAGAACGCACACAGTACTTACAACAGTCAAGGAAAGATTATGAAAAGACCATTGCCAGTCTAAAAAGGAAGGTGACCACCCTAGAGAGCAAGGCGGCTAAACAAGCCAAGGCTTTTGAAACCGAAAGTAAACACTGCTATAATCTAATGGCCTCGATGGAAGATGAAATATAGTAGTTACAGAAACAACATCTGCATGATTCTCGGGTTTTGAAGGCTAGATGGGATCAGATAGAACGCCTACTCCTAGAGAAAGACCGAACCAGGGACAAGATTTTGACTATTGCTCATGCTATTACCAGGAAATGTCGGGTGTGTGAAAACATGACCAGCACTACTTTCTTCTCGGCAGTGATGATATTTATGAAGCAAATCATGTATGAATTGGAATAGCTGGAAAGGGGCCTTACACCTAAGCCCGCGGCGAGGCCAAATGACGCCCCGCGGGCACCCAAATTTAAAACTTTAATGTGTTCATAGTTCGAATCTGCATTTTCTTTTTCCTTAGAGTCTGTTGTCTGTTAGAGTCTGTTTTTTCTTTCGCATCAGAATCTGTCAGAAGTTATTGAGTTCGTACTTGGTTTGGTTTCGAGTCTGTTATTTTCCTTTCCAAAAGCGTCTGGTTTGTAATAGAATGTTTATTAATGAAAAATCGAAAATTTCCAAAAATTGTCTCTTTGCTTTTTGCACTTATAGGACAGAACTACACACGGTCTGATTCATGCGGGGACATGATACGTAGGCAATCTCTATAGGATTTGACCACCACTAAAAGAGGAAAAGGAAAAATAAAGAAGGATAGAATAAAGAAAGTTTAAAAGAAGAGGCACAATTGTGAGAGGCCGGAATGACGCACGCAACCGAAGCAAATACATGATAGAAATGGTTAATTGCCTAGGTGCATTGCATCCCAACGTGTAATTGCATATGTGTTTAACTCTAAAAAACTAACAAGTTTGTTGATATCCAGATAATTCAAGCAGATAGTTTATTTAGAGGATACTGGCACATTATCATTACCAAACCAGATCGAAGGGACCAATACCGGAAATCATGTCTATCCCGGATGTCGACACTAGTGTTGAGATAGAGGAGTTAGACGTCAATAAAATGAAAGAGGAGATGTTCAAGCTTAAGCAACAGATGGCCAAAATGTACCAGGCCTGGTTCCAAGGGCAATCACCACCGTCTTACCCAGCCAACCCCGCTTTTACCCCACCATTAGCTCAGTCTCAGGATCATCCCGCCACCAATCCAGGTTTTCCCATTTATCAACACTGCCATGGCACTACTTCTCATATGCCGCAAGCTCCACCACCAAAATTGATTCCATGCCCTCCTCCGCCAGTCACCCCTATCTTTTTGACATCTCCACCAGCTACACTCCATAGATCCCTGAGTGAACCCGTGTTCCAAGCTCAGGACAACCAGTATTATCCCCCGGAATCCACCTTCAAAGCTCTTGAAACCTACCCCTACGATCCACGTTCTGATCTCCCGAGAGAAGCTAAGAGACCAGCCAAAAATCCCAAACATGAAGAGATGTTCAGAAAAATGAAAAGCATAGAATAATCCTTCAGGGATATGAGAGGGCTAGGAGGTTAGGTAAGCGTGGCTTACAAAGATCTGTGTTTATTCCCAAATGTACAACTACCGGCAGGGTTCAAAATGCCCAAATTCGACTTGTACAACGGACACGGTGATCCGATAGCTCATTTGAGAGGTTTTTGCAGTAAAATGAGGGGAGCCGGAGGAAAGGATAAATTGCTAATGGCTTACTTCAGTAAGAGTTTGAGCGGAGCAGCATTGGAATGGTACACCCGCCAAGATCACAGCAGGTGGTACACATGGGACGATTTGGCCCAAGCATTCGCTTGTCACTTTCAATATAATCTTGAGATCATTTCGGACCGACTGTCCCTGACCAAACTGGAAAAGAAGCACAGTGAAAGCTTTAGAGAATATGGTTTCCGGTGGAGGGATCAAGCAGCAAAGGTAGATCCCCCAATGAAAGAGAGCGGGATGGTCGATTACTTTTTGCAAGCTCTGGAGCCAACTTACTTTGGTCATTTGGTGTCCGCAATTGGCAAATCTTTTAATGAGGTTGTAAAAATGGGAGGCATGGTCGAGGAGGGGCTTAAGTCCAACAAGATCATGAGTTATTCAGCGATCAAGGCAACCACCCAGGCCATTCAAAGCGGCACTGAGGGTGTGCTTGGGAAAAAGAAGAAAGAAGATGTCACGACTGTTGAGTCCGGAGCCTGGTTCGGATCTAGAGGCCCGTCACCCTACTATATCCAATCACGACCCTACCACCAAAATTACCCCCACACTTCATATAGCCCTCCACAGCACTACTACTCATCGCCAGATTCCCATTTTTCCGTCCATCATGCACAAGCCTATACCCAAACCCCGACACACGCACAATGGCGTACGCCGGCTCCACAAAATCCATACCCATCTCCACAAAACACATATCCACCCCCAAGGGCCTACAGATACCCCCCCGGGACAGGTTTTCGACCAAACCAAGCAGGGGTCCCTAGAAATCCTCCCCCTAGAAATCTTGACCACTCGGTGAGCTGTGAGTACTGTTCAGGGGTCCCTGGGCATGATACAGAGAAGTGTTGGAAATTAAAAACAGTTGTGCAAGAGCTTATTGATACACATCGGATCGAGGTTCAAGCCCAGAAGCACCAAATATCAATCAGAACCCACTGCCAACTCACCATGAGACACACATGATTGAGTTGATACACAAAGAGGGGGAGCCCAAGAAGCCCTCACAGACGGTAATGATGATCCGTTCCAGCGAAACTAGCTCAAAGGAAAAAGTAACCAGTGGGAAATCAGTGGTCCAGTTGAGAGGGGTAGATGATAAGCCAGCTGTGGTAGCCGAGAGAGGGTCGTCAAGCATTGTTGCAGTGAAACCAGAGAAAGTTAAAGTGGTAATACCAGGGGTCGCAAGTAAACCTGTTGCGGTCGTGAAGGGTGCTCGCACAGAGCCTGTTATTATAAAACCAGTAACTCAGCTTCCAGTAATCAACAACAAGGTTGTTCCTTGGAATTATGAACGGGTGACAGTGATTTACAAGGGGAAAGAAATCAAGGAAGAAGTTTGCGAAGCGCAAGGTTTGACTCGCTCAGGAAGGTTTACTCCCAAGGAATTAAGAAGAGCCAAAGATAATCCAACGCCGGTAAAGAAAGCGGTAACTAAAGAAGAGGCAGAAGAATTTTTGAGGAAAATGAAAGTGCATGACTATTATGTTGTAGAGCAGTTGAGGAAAACGCCCGCTCAGATCTCGTTACTCTCGTTGCTAATCCATTCAGATGAACACCGCCAATCCCTGATGAGAATATTGAATGAGGCCCATGTTCCCGACAAGATCTTGGTAAACCATCTGGAAAAGATAGCCAACAAGATTTTTGAAGTAAAAAGAGTCACTTTTTCCGATGATGAATTGCCGGTAGAGGGTACTGAGCATAACAGAGCCCTTTACCTAACAGTGAAATGCGAGGACGCCGTGATTACCCGGGTGTTGGTTGACAATAGTTCAAGTACAAACATTTGTCCTTTCTCCACTCTAAGCAAGCTGAAAGTAGAGGAGGATTCATAAAAACAGTATCTGTGTGCGGGGATTTGACGGTGGAGGCAAAGACTCAGTCGAGGACATAATGTTGGAGCTGACCATAGGTCCAGTAGAATTCACAATGGAATTCCGAGTACTGGATATCACTGTTTCCTACAATTTGCTGTTAGGGCAACTGTGGATTCACGCCGCTAAAGCAGTGCCATCAACACTCCATCAGATGGTCAAGTTTGAATGGGACAGACAGGAAATAGTGGTGCACGACGAAGATAATTTGTGCGCTCACAACAACACCATTGTGCCATTCATTGAAGTGGAAGATGACATGGGACCATGGGTCTACCAAGTTTCTGACGCAATGTCAGTCGAGAAAGTTCCAGAGGGGAAATGTTTCCCGAATCCAAAGATAAATGCCGCATCAGTCATGGTAGCGTATGAAATGTTGAAGAATGGTTTTGTACCAGGAAAGGGTTTGGGATCAGCATTGCAAGGCATCATACAGCCTGTGTCTCTTCCTGAAAACTTGGGAACATTTGGTCTAGTATTCAAGCCCACAGCCGCAGACATGAAAAGATCTAGGAAATTGAAACAGAGGGCATGAGTCCTTCCAAAGCTGGTCCCACGTCTTTCCAGATCATTTGTCAAGTCTGGTACGAGGAGTCGCTTAGTGACAACAATTCCCAGTACTATGATTAATCTTGACAAGGAGTTGATTGAAAGATTTGAGAAGTTGTTCGATAATGTGAACATGGTGGAAAGTGGAGAGGTTTCTAGCAACACGGAAGTGCAGTTTGTTGGGCCAAAAACAAAGCTTAATAATTGGAAGGCTACTCCTCTCCCTACTCGGAAGGAGTCTTGGTAGTTCGCTTTGATTTTTCTTTAAGTCTATACGGATTATTCCAGGGTTGTAATCCAGATTTTGTTTTTTTTTGGTTTTTTCTTTTCAGTCTGTTTGAGTGTGCAAACTTTGTTATCTTTTATAATTCAATAAAATAAAATTTCCTTTTCTTCATCATTCCTGATGGTTTTCCTTTTTGTTTTCTTTTCTTTTTTATACAGTTCTTTTTACGCTGGTTCTAATGACATGTCATGCATAAGAAATCCTCAGCCCAGTCTTAAAAATCAATCTGATTCCGAAATGTTAGTTCAAGAAGTAGATTGTGGTTACAAATCAGAATACGAGGATGAGGATGAAGCCTTCGAAGATATTAGTAAGGAGTTAATTCACTTCGAAGAAAAACCCAAACCCAACCTAAATGACACAGAAGCCGTCAATTTAGGGGACACAGACAATGTCCGAGAGACTAAAAGAAGTGTCCACCTCGAGCCAAAAATCCGGGAGGAGTTAATCAAAGCACTCATCGAATACAAAGATGTTTTTGCATGGTCATATGACGACATGCCGGGTTTGAGCACTGATTTAGTGGTCCACAAATTGCCTACTGATCCAGCATTCTCTCCCGTCAAGAAAAAGTTGAGGAAGTTCAAGACTGATATGAGTGTGAAGATTAAAGAAGAGGTTACCAAACAGCTGGATGCGAAGGTTATCCGGGTCACCCGATATCCTGTTTGGTTGGCTAATGTCGTGCCTGTGCCAAAGAAGGATGGCAAGATCAGAGTATGCATCAATTACCGCAATCTCAACAAAGCAAGTCCGAAGGATAACTTCCCTCTACCCAATATCCACATTCTGATCGACAATTGTGCCAAGCGCGAGATTGGATCTTTCGTGGATTGCTATGCCGGATATCATCAGATTTTAATGGACGAAGAAGATGCGGAAAATACAGACTTCATCACGCCATGGGGAACTTATTGCTACCGAGTAATGCCATTTGGGTTGAAGAATGCTTGGACAACTTATATGAGAGTGATGACTACTATATTTCATGATATGATACACAAGGAGATGGAGGTATACGTAGATGATGTGATCATAAAATCAAAGCATCAGGCCGACCACATCGAGGATTTGAGGAAATTCTTCCAGAGGTTTCGCAGGTACAACCTCAAGCTTAACCCCGCCAAGTGTGCATTTGGTGTTCCATCCGGAAAGCGGTTAGGATTCATAGTCAGTCGGTGAGGCATCGAGTTGGACCCATCAAAGATCAAAGCCATACAAGATTTGCCCCCTCCGAGGAACAAGACTGAAGTGATGAGTCTGTTAGGAAGGCTGAACTACATCAGCAGGTTTATTGCTCAGCTCACGACAACTTGTGAGCCTATTTTCAAGTTGTTGAGGAAGGACGCTACGATCAAGTGGACTGATGAGTGTCAAGAAGCGTTTGATAAGATAAAAGGTTACTTGACAAACCCACCTGTGTTGGTTCCGCCAGAACCAGAGAGACCTTTGATTCTCTACTTGACAGTCTTAGAAAATTCATTTGGTTGTGTATTGGGGCAACATGATGTCACCGGCAGGAAAGAACAAGCCATCTATTATCTTAGCAAAAAGTTCACAACTTATGAGGTTAAGTACACTCACCTGGAAAGGACATGTTGCGCCCTAACTTGGGTGACACAGAAATTGAAACATTATGTCATCCTACACTACCTACCTCATTTCGCGTTTGGATCCGTTGAAGTATATCTTTCAAAAGCCTATGCCGACAGGAAGACTCGCAAAATGGCAGATTTTGCTCACAGAGTTTGACATAATCTATGTGACTTGGACTACGATGAAAGCCCAAGCATTGGCCTATCATTTGGCCGAGAACCCGGTCGATGAAGAGTATGAGCCACTGAGGACTTATTTTCCTGATGAAGAGGTGGTGCATATTGATGAACTAGAACAGGCCGAAAAACCAAGCTGGAAACTTTTCTTTGATGGGGCTGCTAACATGAAAGGAGTCGGAATAGGAGCTGCGCTTATTTCTGAAACAGGGCATCACTATCCTGTTACGGCTCAGCTTCGTTTTTATTTTACCAACAATATGGCTGAGTACGAAGCATGCATTTTGGGTTTAAGGTTAGCTGCAGACATGGATGTCCAGGAAGTCTTGGTCTTGGGAGACTCGGACCTTCTGGTACATCAAATTCAAGGAGAATGGGAAACGCGAAATCTGAAGCTCATACCATACCGACAATGCTTGCATGATCTTTGTAAACGATTTAGATCAGTGGAGTTCAGGAATATTCCAAGGGTTCATAATGAGGTCGCCGATGCTTTGGCTACCCTAGCGTCAATGCTGCACCATCTGGACAAAGCCTATGTCGATCCTTTGCACATTCAAGTACGAGATCAGCATGCTCACTGCAACATGATTGAAGAAGAATTGGATGGCGAACCATGGTTCCATGATATCAAGGAATACATCAGAATGGGAATATACGCAGTGCAAGCCACGGGGGATCAAAAGAGAACCATTCGACGGTTGGTAAGCGGATTTTTCTTGAGTGGAGGAGTTTTGTACAAAAGAACACCAGACCTGGGATTGTTAAGATGCATAGATGCTAGATAAGCTACGTCTGTCATGTTCGAAGTACATTCAGGAGTCTGCGGACCAAATATGAGCGGATATGTGTTGGCAAAGAAAATTCTTCGAGCAGGTTATTGCTTACCATGGAGCGAGATTGTATTAGTTTTGTGCGCAAATGTCATCAGTGCCAGATACATGGAGATTTGATTCATTCTCCGCCATCGGAATTACACACAATGTCAGCACCATGGCCCTTTGTCGCTTGGGGCATGGATGTCATTGGACCAATTGAGCCAGCAACATCCAACGGGCATAGGTTCATTCTGGTAGCCATTGATTATTTCAACAAATGGGTTGAGGCCAAAACTTTCAAGTCTGTGACTAAGAAAGTAGTGGTCGATTTTGTTCACTCACATATCATCTGTCGATTTGGAATCCCGAAGGTGATCATCACAGATAACGGTGCTAATCTTAACAGCAATTTGATGAAAGAGGTATGTCAACAGTTTAAGATTACAGACCGCAATTCTACCCCATATCGTCCCAAGGCGAATGGAGCAGTTGAGAAGGCAACAAAAACATAAAGAAGATACTTCGGAAAATGGTAGAAGGTTCTAGGAAATGGCATGAAAAATTACCATTTGCATTGCTGGGTTATCGCACTACTGTCCGTACTTCAGTAGGGGCAACTCATTATTTGTTGGTATATGGAACTGAAGCCGTAATACCTGCGGAAGTTGAAATCCCGTCCCTTCGGATTGTCGCTGAGGCTGAGATTGATGATGATGAGTGGGTCAAAACCCGTCTGGAGCAGTTGAACTTGATTGATGAAAAATGATTGGCAGCTGTGTGTCATGGCCAGTTGTATCAAAGGAGAATGGCAAGAGCATACAACAAAAAGGTGCGTCCCCGGAAGTTTGAAGTGGGCCAGCAAGTGCTAAAACGCATCCTTCCACATCAGGCTGAGGCAAAAGGCAAGTTCGCCCCCAATTGGCAAGGGCCATTCATTGTAACCAGAGTATTGTCCAATGGTGCTTTTATATTTAACAGATATCGAAAGAAAATGCATAGACATGACTATCAATTATGATGCAGTAAAAAGATATTATGTATGATTTCTTTGGTATAATTGATTGATTGCTTGTATTTGGCATTATTTCGAAGATTGAAATGACAAAGGCAATTTGTTCTACTATCTAAACACTTTACCCTTTGTTCCCCTTTTTTGAGCCTTATTTATTTCTCTCATACCCCTCTTTTGGAATCAATAACGAAAAAGAGAGAAAAAGAAAGAAAAGAAAAGAGAAAAGAAAAGAAGTGGAAAATATAACAAACAAGGAAATTCAGGTGTGAACTACGTTTGACCTGATCCCTGTTAAGGGTACGTAGGCAGCTTTACGGCTCGGTCATAGTAAAATAAAAGTCGGAAGATTCCCAAGCAAGAAACTGAGGCAGAGGTTGTATTTGTAATGAGAAATGTGATTCCAAAAGTTGTAATCTTAAACCCATGTCAAATTATTTTGAGCCTTTGATACCCTTTCTTTCTAATCCCATCCAAAAGCCCACATTACGGTCCAAAGAAAGACCTTTTGATCGGTTTTTCGAGAGATGACAAGTCAAACAAACAGAAGTGAGACGAAAGTTGAGAGAAATAAAATGAGAGAGTCTTATCGGTGAAAACCTTCACAGGCACCATAACGCGACGAGAGTTGAGAGAAATGAGAGAGTCTTATTAGTGAAAACCCCTCGAAGGTCACTATAAGGCGACAAGGAATTAAAAGGGGGGCAAACGAGATAAGCTTGATGGAAAGGATCCGTCGAGACATCAAGCAGAATTATGTTGTTTCGGCAAAAAGAAGATGGGTTGCGGGACCTTTGAAATACAAAGTAGGGATATCAGAAAGATTGATTGATGTAAACAGACGGGGTTGATTAATCCAAAAATGCACGACATGACCATTGGGATCGGTTATACCATTCAGATAAGTTATTTTCTCTTCAAACAATTGTTCAGAAATTTTTTTCTTGTTCTATCTTTCGAAGTCATCATTTTCCATTTCTTTTTTATCAATAGTAGTTTGTTTTTAAGAAGGATTTTCAGAGCTAACTACCAGTTTCCACCATGGTGCAAGGTAAATGGGGATAAGACATGCGAGGATAATGTGATGGGATGGGAAAGACGTCATTGTAAGACCAAATGATGGATTGGTCTAAGATTTCGGGACAGTATGGAGCAAAGGTGGAAAACAACGGTGGAGAAGTTGGTGAATACAGAATCATCAAGAAGGTCGGAAGTTATCAGCCAAGTTGCAAGATGGTCAAACAACGCAAAACATGGAAAAAAGCGAAAGGGAAAACCGTCCTCAGCAGGAGCATCCCCACGTTTTAAACTAACAAATTCTCTTTGGTTTTAAGCAGGGACAGGAAATGTTATGGATGACAGAAAGACATGCCACAAGAAAGATTGTCAAACTGGGGCAGAAAATTTTTGAATATTTTCTGGAAGTCAGATACCCACTTGGGGAAGAAGGAAGATAACACAAGTTTGGAGAAAAGTGGTATCCCCAGCAGTCAGAAGAAGACAAAACAAGTTTTAAAGAACGTAATTTCGGGAGGAAGATAACACAAGTCTTAAGAGAAGTAGTTCCAGCGGAAGGAAAACACCAGCTTTAAGGGAAGTAGTCTTTGAAGGAGGAAAATAACATATTTTCGAATAAAACACCGGTGTTATCCCCAGCAGTTTTTAGAGGAATGGAACACCAGTTTTGAGGGAAACAGTTCTGAAAGAAAATAATTCAAGTTAGAAGGAAAATGGTTCAAGAGGCAGGAAGGAACAACGACAATAGAGCGCATTTTTAAATTTGTAGTTGAAATCAGGAGCCCGCCTGAAGAATGAAGGTGTTATATCTTTAAGTTGTAGTTGGAGTCAGGAGCCCGCCTGGAGAATGGAGGTATTATATTTGTAAGAAGTTGTGGACGAAGTCAGGAGCCCGCTTGGAGAATGGAGGTGTTATATTTTAGAAAGTAGTTGAAGTCAGGAGCCCGCCTGGAGAATGGAGGTTGTTATATTTTTCAAGTTGTAGTCGAAGTCAGGAGCCCGCCTGAGAATGGAGGTATTATCTTTTTAAGTCGTAGTAGAAGTCAGGAGCCCGCCAGGAGAATGGAGGTGTTATATTTTTAAGAAGTAGTTGAAATCAAGAGCCCGCCTGGAGAATGGACATGTTATATCTTTAAGTTGTAGTTGGAGTCAGGAGCCTGCTTGGAGAATGGAGGTGTTATATTCAGGAGCCCGCCTAGAGAATGAAGGTGTTATATTTTAAAAAGTAGTTGAAGTAAGGAGCCCACCTGGAGAATGGAGGTTGTTATATTTTTCAAGTTGTAGTCGAAGACAGGAGCCCGCCTGGAGAATGGAGGTATTATCTTTTTAAGTCGCAGTAGAAGTCAGGAGCCCGCCTGGAGAATGGAGGTTGTTATCATTTCAAGTTGTGGACGAAGTCAGGAGCCCGCCTGGAGAATGGAGGTATTATCTTTTTAAGTCGCAGTAGAAGTCAAGAGCCTGCCTGGAGAATGGAGGTATTATCTTTTTAAGTCGCAATAGAAGTTAGGAGCCCGCCCGGAGAGCGGAGGGTACAACAAAAACCCCCAGCATAAACTCAAGTGCAGAAGTCAAAAGAGAGGCAATAATGGTCAAAGAAAGATAATTCGCTTGTCGAAGGAGAAACAATTCAAATTTCACAAGAAAGAAAGAAACATCAAAAGAAACATAAGATTTTGTAATTCCTAAGTTTAGTCTAGCTTCTTGTTTTTTTTAGCATGGTGTAATAAGGAGGTCAGTAAACAGATAGCAACAGCAGCAATAGCAGTGACAACAAAACCACAGCTTCATGGTAGTCCCAGCTACCGAAACTTCCCGAACTACATTGTCCTGATTCCCTTTTAGCCAGGGATATGTAGGAAACCTTTGAAGCAGAGGTTCGGTCAAATCTTTCAAAAATGCTTCACACGGAGTAGCCGAACGGGCAAAAATCGCTCGTATCCGCTCACTTTATCTTTGCACGAAAACTCTTCATGTTTTCGGACAAAGAGGGACAGCTGTGAGCACGTGATTTTTGCCTTATAAGAACTACTCCCAAAAATTCAAAATAAAATAGTTTTGTGTTGCTTGTGATTTATTTGTACTTGTATGTGCATGTTTATTTTTACTTTAATTAAGAAAAATACAAAAATATGTGTTGCATGTGCATTTAGGAGTTAATTTTACAATTAGGAATTAATTAAACAATATTTGGATTTGCGAGAATGAAAATCACAAAAAATATGTACTTAGGTATTTTTTATCATTTAATCTCCAATTGTGTGATTTTATTTTAGTTGGTATTTAATGGTGTGATAAATGTTATTAGGAATTAATTAGTATTTTTTAATTTGGTTTATAATTTAATTTAGAATTTTAGTTTTATTAATTAGGAAATAAAAGAAAAGAAGGAAAAGGAACAAAATTGAAACCGGACTGGGCCAAATTGGTCGCAGCCCAGTTTTTACCCAAAAAAAGAATTAGCCCAATACCCGCCCCAAATCCAGTCCACCTGCGACCAACCCAGAACGACATCGTTTGGGCATTGTGAATCTGGACCATCAATCTCATACGATCAAACGGTCCAGTCCGTCTCCAGATATATCCAAACGACGTCATATTTGGCCAATAGATCCAAGCCATTGATTTGTTTGATAGAACGAGCCAGATCTCCCCTCCCATAACACATTTTTGACCCATTCCCTATACCCGGTCTAACCCGATCCCCTCACAAAACCAAACAACGTCGTTTCTCATTAGTGAAGTAATCCAGGCCGTTGATCGTGAATGATCCAACGGCCAAGATCAAATCCCCACCACACTATATATTCCTAAAACCTCACCCCACACCCCTAAGCCATACCCCCCCTTCGCCTTCCTCTCTAACCTAGAGACAGGCCCCAACACCCTCCGCCTTCAACCACCGCCCTCCGCCCACCGGAAATCGCCTCACGGCGGTTCCGGTGGTCCAAACACCCCCAAAATTACACCACAGCCTCCCCACGACGTCCTCTTTCCAAATGCCGAATCAGTTTTCCTCGAATCAGTACCAGACATTTGGAATCTTAGATCGAAGAATCGAACCAAACCCTAATCCGTCCAATGACCACCAAGTTCACACCCCAGCTTCCCCTCGACCTCCCCAACCTAACCCCTCTAACCATCACCCTCAAATCGTGGCCGACTGCTTCGAATCTTAGATCGAAGGCAAAACCTCAAACCTCAAACCTACCCAATCAGTCCCAAAGTTACACCACTGAACCACCTAGCTACCTCCATCCCAAATCCCACCCCGATTCTGTCCGAATTTTTTTAGAGCCTTTCGAATTTCAAATCAAAGGCAAACCCTAGAAGAACCAAACTTCAGACTGTGTACGAAGTTAAAAATTTGAGGTCTTAACCGACTTTAGTTGAGTGTTCTCAGTCGAGAACACTCGATTAAGGTTCGTTTTGGCTTCAAAATTTCAAGACGAAGTGTCAATGAGAACGGAGTTCATTTGGTTTCTGATTTTGAGGCATTTCTCCTCTTTTACTTTTTCTTTTTTGTTTGTTGTTTGTTGTTTGCCTAATTAGGCTTCATTGCTATGTTTGTCAATTACTTCTTCCCCCCCTCTTTCGGACCTTTTTCTGGTCCAAATTTTCATTACTGTATTAATTGGATTTTATAGTTAATTAGATTTAGTTGAAATCGCTCGAACCCCTGTCTATTTGGTTTCACTCTGGATTAGTTTCTTCTTTACATTGTTGAGTATTTCGAG
This sequence comes from Nicotiana sylvestris, assembly GCF_000393655.2. NCBI lineage: Eukaryota > Viridiplantae > Streptophyta > Magnoliopsida > Solanales > Solanaceae > Nicotiana > Nicotiana sylvestris. The sequence goes on along the minus strand of NC_091059.1, from coordinate 125,234,427 downwards.
TTAGGCAAGTTCAGTGAGTGATTGTAAAAAACTTTGATCGTTTGATATTACTGTTGGTTCAAATTGTCTTATTATGTTATGTTTCATTCTCTCCTCTCCGTTGCCAATCAGTTTGTTGCATATGAATTCGTGATATTACAATGTTTCATTCATTTTGTCTAGGTTTGGTTTAGAATTGTGAATGTAGTCAGTTATTCCCATATATATGTGCATCTTAGCAGTTTAATATCAGTTTGCTATTTGATCTAATCTGTGTAGTTTGAGTTGCTATTTGATTTTGATTAAGGAAATTGGTTATAGCTGATGAGGTACAGGGGATTGGACTAGGACAGTAAATCACAGTAATTTCAGGGGTAATTTGGGGTTTAAAAGTATGGCAAATGGTCTTGCTAGTGGGCTGTCAGTAAAGTACTTAATTAACCATTAATCTAATAGTTAGTGGGAAACAAAACATAATGGTATGTGGAGGCTTAAAAGGAATTGATTAAAATATAGCATTGCCCATACACCTTTGAATTAAACAATGAAATTAGACACTTAGTAATAGCTGTCAGGGAATGTGATGGAAGAAATACATTTCTTAATGATTTAAGTGTTAAAACAGGCTGGAAAAGGGGTCTGTCTTAGGGTATAAAAAAGAGGGCAGACCTTAGAATGAGGGAGGACATTTTTTTGGAGAGTATTGTAAGAGCATTGTTAACAGAGTCTTTGAGGCTGAAAACAGGCTGAAAACAGGCTGAGAATATAGGCATACACACTTGGGTTCTACTGTTCCATTCAGGCCAGGTCTTAGATAATATTCTTAAAAGTTATAGCATTTAACCCTGAAAGGATCTACTGTTCCATATAAAAATGTTGTTACATTGGTCTAGAGTTTCATGCTGAGTAATTTTGGGTCAAAGTTTGAGTAGATTTTCGATTGAGTTTTGTTGCTGTCAAGATTTCAAAGGTTTTGAGACAGCATGAGATGAGTTTGGGTGTAGTGTGGCAGTAGTGTGTTTTTTTCTGATTTCATTTCCGAGGTGGTTGGAGCTGTTTGAGTTTGAGTGTCCTGGTTTTGACTGGTTTCAAATTTACCTGGTTTTGCTGTATATGTTACTGGGCTGTTCGTGGATGACTGTTTGTTGTTGCTGTGTTATCTGCTGCTGACTATTCCATTCCTTCTTACTCGTATTTCAACTTCTAGGTACACAACTGTAACTTTGGCATTTGTAAGCTGAAAACATGAAGTTTGAATATACGTGCAAGAGTTGAAATTCTGCTTTGGTTTCTATATGGTTTGTGTATTTAAATTCTTCAGTGATAGGTAGATCCCTATTAGTATGTAGTAAGTGGACTGAAATGGAGTTGTATGAGAGATTTTTTTTATAGTTCATACTGAAACATGTTAGCATCTGGTAACTGATTCCTGTAGTTAAAAATGAGCTTGTTGGACTGTTAAATTAATCTGGACTGTGACTGTTAGATTACTAGATCGTTGGATTATGTTCGGCTAGTTCTGAATATCAGTTTTTTATGCCAATTGCTAATTCAGGAAAGTACTACATCAATTGAAAGGAAAAGAAAAGTGTAAAATGTAAATAGTATCAGAATTGGGTTAAAGCATTGACGGTAGGCATTAGCTATAGTTAGTTTAGTGTGTTTGTTCAGTTTAAACACTTAAAGCTAGAAAATAACTGGAGTTAGCATTCTATTTTGGAACCTGTGATATTGTGCTTGCATTAATGGCCGTTGTTCAAATTGGCAATAGTAGTCATGTAAATGTCGAACTAGATGTTAGTATGGTAGTGGCATAAGACGTTGGCTGATCCGTTAGTTAAAAACAAAGTTGGAGTGTCAATTGCATGTTTTGGAAATACAAAATCATTTTTCGAGTTGCTTACCTGCTTTCAGTGCATTATTAATTCGTTTTAATTACAATAAGTAATGAACTAGTAAATTGGTATTAAACTAGTGGCTTAGAAACTTCATTCAGGATCGTTTAAGTTAATATGAGCGGTCTGGGCTATACCGTTGCCTAATGGTATGGATCATTCAAATTTGGTAACAAGCCCACCTCCTTTTAGGTCACTAATATGCTTGCTAGCCCTATGCTTTGATCAAAGGCCCCAAAATTGGGCATTTTTTTAAACACGCAGGTTTTTAAATATAACAGTTCATAAATTAAATAAGTTTTTTATTATTATTTAGAGACAATAAAACTAAATAGAAAATCGTAGTTTACTTTAGATTTTCCTTTAATAATAAAATGAGACGAGCCTCGCCAAATAAAAAATACAAAGATCGCGGGGCCCTCGTTAAATGTATATATTAAAATACTTAGATTTCGGGACGGGCCGTTTAGCGAATTTCACGGTTTTCCCCAAAATAATAACGCGCTAGTCATTTTAGACGCGCTTCTAATAATTTACTTTCTTAAACTCGGGTGCACATTTATGTGACCCAAATCTAAATCTCAACGGAATCGAAATGTGTCAATAACCACGGGTGCATTGATGTGACGTGGTTCAAGATGTGTTTTCACGACGTTGCAATTCTCGTTAAAAATAATAATAATAAAAGCGGTAAAAAGTTAAAATTTGCACATAGTTTCAACATGTATTAAAATCAAATAAATAAGCCGAATATGACATTTGAGCGACCGTGCTAGAACCACGGAACTCGGGAATGCCTAACACCTTCTCCCGAGTTAACAGAATTCCTTATCCGGATTTCTGGTTCGCGGACCGTAATACAGAGTCATTTCTTTTCCTCGATTCGGGATTCAACTGGTGACTTGGGACACCATAAATCTCCCAAGTGGCGACTCTGAATTAAATAATAAATCCCGTTTCGATTGTCCTTTAATAGGAAAAAACTCCCATACGCCCCTGCGGGCGCAGGTAAACGGAGGTGTGACACCCGTCTTACACCTGCTATTATTGATACCATAATAGTTTATTACAATTTACCGACACTGAATTTTGCCATAATATTGCACCCGGTGAACATTTACACCATGAATTAATGAATGCTCTCTATTCTAATAATTATAATACAATTGATGAAAATGATGATGAGGAAATTGATCTTGAATAAACTCAATCGGACAATGATACACCCACTAGTCCTGCTCCTGATGTTGACCCAACTAGTGATAACGTTGCTAATCTAAATGATGACACATCTGATACCCGTTACTGCCCCTACTTTTTTAAGAGAACCTACCATATGGCAAGAAACATCTCCTATTTGGTAAACTTTTACTCAACTAATTCCAAAAAATAAATCTCGGTGCAAAACTTGTGGTATGGAGTTAACTTTTAAATATACTGGATCGCGGTTAGGGACAAGATCTTTGGCTAGATACAGAACTTGCAAATTTAATTGCTCGTTTTTCACAGGGTAGGAAAATTTTATCAACTTGCTATTGATTCTATGAGAAAAAAGTTTACAAAATATTTTTCCCTATTCCCCCTATTTATAGTGTTGCGTCTTTGTTAAATCCTTGTATGAAATTAGGAGGTCTCAATTTTGGTATGAAATTAGGAGGTCCTTAATTTTAAAATTATTTTCATAAAATATGTTCAAAGAAAATCTTGTTTGATTTCCTAGGTTCGTTCTTTCTGAAACATAAGTAATATATATTATCACCTGGTGTAAAAATCCAGCACGGGCAAGTTTTTACATATATTACTCGTATATCTTTATTACCATTTCTTCCCCTAAAGTATTTGTCGTTACATATCGTCATGATTACTAGGCCAAAAAAAAATATTTCCCCAAATTCATGATAGGAAATAGAAATCCCTTGGATATATATGCTTTGGGTATGAACTATTTACTCCCTTAAAGTACTTGTTGATACATATCCAACTCGACATTTCTATCGATTACCATCAATTATAGCAAAAGAAAATTTGTATCGGTAGCTTTGATATTTTATATTAATCATAAAAACAATTTAACAAAGAACCTTGAAGGATACTCCCCAACCACCCCCAGGCCCACACACACAACCCCCCTCCCTCTCAACCCTTTTTAAAGCCTAATCTAATTTAATTTATTGGTGAAAAGAAGTTGGTAGACAATAGGCAAAAGAAAAGGAATAATGTTGCAAACTTCAATCTTCAACTCAGGGTGCTAGCCAACAGACAAGTGGAGCAGTGGATCAAACATAGGTAAACAAAGCTGGCTGGGCAGAGACACTCCCGCTCCCTCGATACCCAACAGCCCCAACTATAGCCCTCAAACTTTTCACTACCTGCAATACCTTTTCTTTTGATTTTTGCAAAGTGCTTGTCCTCTTCCTGTATTGTATAGTATTAACTGGCAATTCAGCCCACTTTCACTATTGCATTTTGCATAATTAATTTCCACCACTAGTTCAACAGATTTTTAGACAGGTACGAGATATAGAGTAATTGAAATATTCAAAATGTTGCTTACGATCGATCTACTATTATATAATTCAAGTCTAAATGAATAAGTTTAGTTATTTTCACTAAAAGTGACCAATGAACAAATGTAGCGACCCGGCCGGTCGTTTCATGAGTTACTGCTCTGTTTTCCCCATTTCTACTTCTTATTTTCTTGTTCAGCTGTATTATGTGTCATTGGGTTGGTTGGTTCGGGTTCGGAGAGGTTTTGGTAAGGTTTGAGACACTTAATCTCTTTTGAGTAAACTTAAGTTGGAAAAGTCAACCAAATGTTGACTTGTGTGAAAAAGGGCTCGGATGTGGATTCCGATGGTTCGAATAGCTTCGGAAGGTGATTTGGGACTAGATTTAGGCTTGAATTGGCTAAATGGGAATTTTGGTGTTTTTCGATTGATAGGTGAGATTTTGATATAGGGGTCGGAATGGAATTTCGGAAGTTGGAGTAGGTCCGTTGTGTGATTTGTGACGTGTGTGCAAAATTTCAGGTCATTCGGACGAGGTTTGATGGACTTTTTGATTGAAAGCGAAATTCAAATATTTTTGGAACCTAAGGCTTGAATTTGATATTATTTGGTTGATTCGATGTTGTTTTAGGTGTTTCGAAGATTGGTATAAGTTTGGATAGTGAAATATGACTTGATCGTGACTTTGGTTGAGGTCCCGGGGGCCTCTGGGTGATTTCGGATGACTGACGGGACGTTTGGAGTTGGAATTTGGAGTTAAAGAGCTGAAACTCCTGTCATAACAGCACTTGTGGTTTGGAGACCGCAGGTGCGGGCTCGCAGAAGCGCCCAGAGGGTCGCAGATGGGGGAATGGACATGGGTGTTGGAACCGCAGAAACGGTTGTTCGACCGCACCTGCGATAGCGCAGGTGCGGGATTTCTGATCGCAGGTGCGGTATTGGGAGCTTAAGTGACTTGCGCATATGCGCACCTGGGACCACAGGTGCGGATATGCAGGTGCGAGATTGTGACAGCAGAAGCGGTTTAGCTGGGGCAGAACATATAAATTATGGACTTCGCGATTTTTAGCCTTACTTCACCATTTTTAAGTTGGTTTTGGAGATTTTTAGGAGTTTTTGAAGAGGGAAGTCAAGGGAGCTTCATTGAGGTAAGGTTGTTGAACCTAGAACTCATTTCTATGGTGTTATTTCACTGATTAGGCTTGAAATTTATGGAAATTTGTGGTTAAAAATTGAAGAACTAGGGCTTGAAATTGGAGACCTTCGATTAGGGATTTGAGGGGTCATTTGTGATTGGATATTGGTATATGTGATATGTACGACCTCGGGAGAGTGTAAGGATTCTAGTTTTGTGATTTTAATTGGAATTCGAGACGTGGGCCCGAGGGTCGGCTTTGGCCAATTTCGGGTTTTTTGATGTAAATTGGTTATTTTCGAGTGGGCTTTGTTCCCTTAACATATTTTGATGGTATAAATCTGTTTTTGGATAGATTTGGAGCATCCGGAGGCTGATTCGAGATGCAAACACATCGCGGGCTAGATTTTGGACCGGAAAGAGGTAAGTAATGATTGTAAATACTGTCCTAAGGGTATGAAACCCCGGATTTCACATTGTTGTGCTACTTTGAGGTGACGCACATGCTAGATGACGAGCGTGGGGTCGTGAACTGCTAGAGATTGTGACTTAGTCCGTCCTATATGACTATTAAACCGCGTATTTGATTGAAAACTATTTTGCTATCATTTTGTTTGAAGAGTATTATTATGTTTTGGGATGAATGCCATATTTGGGCCTCGTGCCAACAGTTTGGGACCCTTAGGGGATTTTTACTACTATTCTTCATTGTTTTGGATTCATATTTGTACTCAGTCATGCTGTATTCTACTATTTTCATAACTCAACCATATTTACTCTGTTTTGCATTTTAAATAATATTTTGGGCTGAGCATCATATTTTACTGTGCCCGAGTGGCTTGAGAGATTTCTGAGTGAGTGAGGCCGAGGGCCTGTGTTGTGAGGGTACTATAGGATTCGGCTGCACGCCGCAGCAGTGTTATACTGATTCATGATTATGTGGCCGAGGGCCTTATTTGTTACGCCACAAGTTGTCTTGATATGAGGCTGAGAGCTTGCTTGATTATGCCAGGAGATGGCTTGTTATTGCGCTTGGGCTGTAAGGAGCCCATCCAGGAGTCTGTACACCCCTAGTGAGCGTGGGTACCCAGCGTGAGATGTGATATAGCCCGAGGGGCTGATGTTGTTCCATATTATTGCCCGATGGGCAGATACGAGTGATTGTGAGATAGCTCGAGGGGCTGGTTCTGTTGGTATTTTGCCCGAGGTGCTGATTTATATTTCTACCCTTTTTTCCCCGTTTTCATTACTCATTTGGACTACTAAAAGATGTTTGAAAGAGGTTTTACTTAACTAAGGTGTTTTTACGAGCTTTTCACTATTTTATTGCATTGTTCTAGTTTTATACTATTTTGTTGTAGCATTATGCTGTGTTTTACGTATTTTCTTATTGCTCAGCTCCCTTTACTTTTATTACTTAACGAGTTAGCGTACTCACATTACTCCCTGCACCCTGTGTGCAGATCCAGGAGTCTCGGGTCACGCTAGCGAGTGCTGATTTGCTGTTCAGCAAGCTTGTTCGGAGTTGACTAGGTAGCTGCTCAGCGTTTGCAGCCCAGTGCTTCTCCTTCCTGTATTTATTTTCCTTTGTACTTACTTTGTATTAGACTATATAGTCTTTTCATACTCTTAGACAGCTTTTATTTAGATGCTCATGACTGGTGACACCCCGATGTCGGGCTGTGTTGTTTCCGCCTTATTATATTCTACTCTTTATTTTGGGGTTTATAGTTTATTTATGACTTAAAATGAATTATTATAACTGTTTAGTTGGTTTGGGGGTTTGTGTCGGCTGGCCTTGTTTCACGAAATGCACCATCATGACCGGGTCCGGCTTAGGTTCGTGAAAAGTTAGTATTAGAGCTTAAGTTACATAGGTTTCATGAGTCATGAGCAGGTTTAGTAGAGTCTCACAGATCAATACAGAGATGTCTATATTTATCCTCGAGACGCTGCAGAACCTTTAGGAAAACTTCATATTCTTGAAATTTTTGTCGTGCGAATCCGTTGATCCGAGTACTAAACTTTTGTTATTTTATTCTCTCACAGATGGTGAGGACACGTGCAACCTGTCAGGATGGATGACCACCAGTACCACCAGCTGGGGCCACTAGAGGCTGAGGACGCGATCGAGGCCATGGTAGGGGCAGGGGTATAGCCCGTACAACAGCTAGGGCAGCACCTGCAGATCCACCAGCCGCCCTAGTTCATGATCAGGTCCTAGTTGTGGACGTTCCGACAGCACCAGCTCAGGCACCAACTGTGCTCATTGTGATTCCAGGTCTTCAAGAGGTCTTAGTTACTACAGCCACAGCTTCTCAGGCCGGGGGAGACACTCAGACTCTCGCTGCTCGCACACCTAAGAATGTCGTGCAGGGACTTCAGCCACTAGGGGCACCTCCAGCCCAACCGGTTGTAGCTGTTCAGGACTATGTAGCTCATGTTATGCAAGAGGACGAGCAACACAGATTGGAGAGGTTTGGTAGACTTCAGCCTCCGACTTTTAGTGGTGTAGAGGGTGAGGATGCCCAGGGTTTCTTGGATAAGTGTTAGAGGATTTTTCGTACAATAGGTATTCTGGAGACCAGCGGGGTCGCATTTACTACTTTTCAGTTTTCTGGAGCTGCCTTCACTTGGTGGGAGGCTTATGAGAGGCGTAGGTCTGTTGGTGCAACACTTGGTAGCAATTCTCCGTTCTCTTTTTGGAGAAGTATGTGCCACAGTTTCGCTAAGAGGAAATGCACATGTAGTTCAAACAGTTACGTCAGGGAGATATGACTGTGATGCAGTATGAGATGAGGTTTTTGGAGTTAGCTCGTCATGCTGTTTGGGTTGTTCCTATGGAGAGAGAGAGAGGATTATGAGGTTCGTTGATGGCCTCACGTATCAGCTTCGGATTCTCATGACCAGGGAGAGGGTGTCTGGTGCTACTTTTGAGGAGGTTGTTGACATTGCTCACAAGATTGAGTCAGTTCATCGCTAGGAGTGAGATGAGAGGGAGTCCAAGAAGCCTCGAAGATCTGGTAGTTATGGTGGTGCTCCTTCGAGAGGTTAGTTTCAGCAAGGCAGAAGTCGTCCATTCAGACATGCTCAGTCAGCTCGCCCAGGTTATCGTGGGGCATCATCGCGTCATGGTTCTCACAGTTCTCATCAGAACTATTTATCACTTAGTGCCCTTCCAGCCTAGAGTTCGTCCCATGCTCCATTAGTTTAGCGCTTTTCTATGCTAGGTGCATCTGCTAGTCATTTCGGTGCTAGGGGTTCCCTTCAGTCCCTGTATCCAGCACCAGGGAGTTGTGATGAGTGTGAAGAGTTGGGTCACATGTGGATGTAGTGTCCTCATCGTCTTGGGGGTTCGTCTCAGCAAAGGAGTCAGCTATCGACTTCAGCGCCAGTTACTTTACCCCTACCTACCCACCCAGCTAGGGGTAGAGGTTAGTCAGCTAGGGGTCACCCTAGAGGGGGAGGTCGTTCAGGTGGTGGTCAAGACCATTTCTATACACTCCCAGCTAGACTCGATGCCATTGCTTCAGATGTTGTGATTACATGTATTGTCTTAGTCTGCCACAGAGATGCTTTTGTGTTATTCGATCCCGGTTCCACTTTTTCATATGTGCCATCATATTTTTCTCATTATTTGGATATGCCTTGTGAGTCTCTTGTTTCATCTATTCGTGTATCTACTTAGGTGGTCGATACTATTGTTGTGGACCGTGTGTACTGGTCGTGTATGGTGACTATTGGGGGTCTGGAGACCCGAGTGGACATGTTATTGCTTTGTATGGTGGACTTTGATGTGATATTAGCCATGGATTGGCTATCTCCATGTCGGGCTATTTTGGCTATGCCGGTGTGCCACGGATTGAGTGGTGAGGTTCGATTGATTTTGTCCCCAGTAGTGTGATTTCGTTCTTGAAGGCCCAACGGATGGTCGAGAAGGGTTGTCTTTCATATTTAGCATTTGTGAGGGATGTCGGTGTAGAGACTCCTAGTATTGATTCTATTCCTGTTGTGAGGGATTTTCCCTATGTGTTTCCTGCAGACCTATCGGGCATGCTGCCGGACAATGATATTGATTTTGGTATTGATCTGGTGCCGGGCACTCAGCCTAATTCTATTCCACTATATCGTATAGCACCAGCTAAGTTGAAGGAGTTGAAGGAGCAGCTTTAGGAACTCCTTGATAAGGGGTTCATTCGGCGTAATGTGTCACCTTGGGGTGAGCCTGTTCAATTTGTAAAGAAGAAGGATGGAACGATGAGGATGTGCATTGATTACAGGCAGTTGAACAAAGTAACAATCAAGAACAAGTATCCCTTACCTCGTATCGATGATTTGTTTGACCAGCTTCAGGGAGTGAGAGTGTTCTCCAAGATTGATCTCTGTTCAGGTTATCACCAGTTGAAGATCAGGGACTTGGATATTTTTAAGATAGCTTTCAGGATCTGATATGGTCATTATGAGTTCTTGGTGATGTCTTTTGGGCTGACCAATTCCCCAACAGCGTTCATGCATTTGATGAACAATGTATTTCGACCTTATCTCGATCGTTTGTCATAGTTTTCATTGATGATATTCTGGTATACTCACGTAGTCAGTAGGAGCACGCGAAGCATTTGAGAGTTGTGTTGCAGAGATTGAGGGAGGAGAAGCTATATGCAAAGTTCTCCAAGTGTGAGTTTTGGCTCAGTTCAGTGGCTTTCTTGGGGCACGTGGTGTCCAGCGAGCATTTGGAGTTGGCTGCCATTGTTCACGTATTGAAGATTTGGAGGTATTATTTGTATGGTGTGCCTTGTGAGGTTTGTACTGATCATCGTAGCCTCCAGCACTTGTTCAAGCAGAAAGATCTCAATTTGAGGCAGCGGAGATGGTTGGAGTTGCTAAAGGACTATGATATCATTATTTTGTACCATCCGGGGAAGGCCAATGTGGTGGCCGATGCTTTGAGTAGGAAGGTGGTGAGTATGGGGAGTTTGGCGTATATTCCTGTTGAGGAGAGACCTCTTGCAGTTGATGTCCACGCCTTGGCCAATTTGTTCGTAAGGTTAGATATTTTGAAGCCCAGTCCGGTATTGGCTTGTATGATTTCTCGGGCATCCTTATTTGATCGCATTAGAGAGCACTAGTATGATGATCCTCATTTGCTTGTCCTTAAGAACTGAGTCCAGCACGATGATGCTAGAGATGTGACTATTGGTGATGATGGAGTATTGAGGATGCAGGGCCGAATATGCGTGCCCAACGTGGATGAGCTTCGGGAGTTGATTCTAGAGGAGGCCCATAGCTCGTGGTATTCCATTCTTCCGGGTGCCGCAAAGATGTATCAGGATCCGAGACAGCATTATTGGTGGAGGAGAATGAAGAAGGACATTGTGGGATTTGTAGCTCGGTGTCTCAATTGTTAGCAGGTGAAATATGAGCATAAGAGACGGGCTTCTTCAGCAGATGGATCTTCTAAAATAGAAATGGGAGCGGATCACCATGGACTTTGTAGTTGGGCTCCCACGGACTTTGAAAAAGTTTGATGCTATTTGGATGATTGTGGATCGGCTGACCAAGTCCGCGCACTTCATTCCTGTGCATACTACCTATTCTTCAGAGCAGTTGGCAAAGATATATATCTAGGAGATTGTTTATTTGCATGGTGTCCTAGTTTCAATCATTTCAGATAGGGACACTCAGTTTACTTCACAGTTTTGGAGGTCTATACAACGAGAGTTGGGTACTTAGGTTTAGTTGAGCACAAGTTTTTACCCTCAGATGGACGGGCAGTCCGAGCGCACTATTCAGATATTGGAGGACATGTTGCGCTCTTGTGTCATTGATTTTGGAGGGTCATGGGATTAGTTTCTACCGCTAGCAGATTTTGCTTATAATAACATTTACCAGTTGTCACACCTCCTTTTTTCCTACACCCCGGAAAGGGTATAAGGGAGTTTTTTCCAACTTAAAGTGACAATCGAAACGGGATTCATTTATTATTAAAAATTCAGAATCGCCACTTGGGATAATTTATGGTGTCCCAAGTCACCGGTTCAAATCCCGAATCGAGGAAAAGATTGACTCTGTTTTACAGTCTGCGAATACAAAAATCCGGGTAAGGAATTCTGTTAACCCGGGAGAAGGTGTTAGGCATTCCCCGGTTCCGTGGTTCTAGCACGGTCGCTCAACTGTTATAATTGGCCTATTATCTGATTTTAATACATGTTTTAGCCTATGGTTAAATTTTAACTTATTAACCGCTCTTATTCATTTTTAGGAAGATTGCAACGTCATTTAAAATATGTCTTGAACCACGTCACATAAATGTACCCGCGATCCACGACACATTTTATTTAACGTTGTTGGGATTTGGATTTGGGTCACATGAAATGCACACCCAAGTTTAGGAAGGTAATTTTAAATTACGCGCCTAAAGCAACTACGCATTTTTCAACTTTACGAGGGCCATAGAAAATATGCTAAATAGCATGCCTCGAATTCTATGGATTTAAAATTAATTAAATGAGGGCCATGCGTTTTGAAGTTTTATTGTGGATGGAGTGGTATAATTTATAAGTACAAAAGACCTAAAGAAATGGGTTAGCTACATGTATATCACTGGAGCCTTTTGTTATAGCATACTACAATTCAGAAAGGTGGAGTTGACATTTATGTGAAAATAACAAAAGACAGGTGTCAGCTTTGGGTTCATCTCCATATCATCTTCAAAAGACCGACTTTCGATTTCAAATTCTAGAAAGAAACTAACAAAATTTTATAGCAAAATAATGAATCTTAAATGACCATGTGAGCACAAAAAGAAAAAGAAATCATACTGAGAACTATTCGGATGAACCAGAAGGAACAAAACAAACATGGACATACAAAAATGCATTTTAAACTTGATTATAACAAAGAACACGTAAAGTAATTAATTTATTTAACATTATGCTAAAGAGAAAGTTGTAGTATCACCACTATAACTTCTACAGTACCATTTTGAAGAAGAAGAAGTTGAATCTTCACATGCTTAATTTAAGAAAATATGCAACCAATAACATAAATTGAAGATTAGATCATTCCACTAACGCAATCTATTTTTTTTTACATCTTAACGTTGACAAATTGTTCAACTTCACATACTTCTTTAAATTTCAAAATATGAACATGGTGCTACATGATCTTGAAATCTAAATATAAACAAAACAATACCTGCTAGTTACAAGTCATGAGCCAAGAAAAATAAAAAAAAGTAAAAAAAATATAATAAAGAAAAAAAACAAAAATGAGACAGAGTCATGAACATACTAAAATAACGTTAACATTTGCAAATCTCAATCCACTCAATCAAAGAAACAACATTCATGCGAACAGATCCAATACGAAAGAAACTTTATCAAAAGAACCAAATCAATTTACTTCTGCTTCAATAAAGATGCTCCGACATTTTTTAACTCAAGAGCTTGAATTACGTACCTACAAGAGAGTGAATTCAAATGAATAAAATCTGAAAGTTGTAGAGTCAATACAGCAGCAATAACAAAATCTCTATCAACTCTTCTTCAAACCCAAGATTCAAGGCCCGAAATGTTGAAAGAAATATTTAATGAAAACCTTCAACCTAAATTTCTCTCCTCCCCCTCTTTTCTTCTTTTTTTTCTTCTCAAATTTTCTATTCTATTTATAGCAAAATTTTCGAAATTTTTTCAGATTTGTTTTTAAAAAAAATATTTTATTATTTTATTTTTTAATTAAAAGATATCCCACTTACAAATTGCTTTTATTATTTTTTATAAAAAGAAATTCCACCTTTCTTTACTTTTATTTTTTAAATTCCAACTTTAATTACTTTTATCTTATTTAAAAATCCCACTTTTTTTTTTTACTTTTTAAAAGAGAATTCCACTTATTTAACTTTTCTTAAAAAAACAATCCACTTTCTTTTGCTTTTCTTTTAAAAATACTACTTTCTTTTACTTTAATTTTTTTTAATTTTCAGATACCTTTATATTTATTTTTTAATTCCAACTTTCTTTTACTTTTTATTTTTTTAAAAATTTCCACAAAACTTTATTTTTATTTTCTTAATTTTCTACTTTCTTTTACTTTTTAAAAGAGAATTCCACCTACTTTTACTTTTATTTTTTATTCAATAATTCCCTTTTTCTTATTTTTTAAATCACTCCTGAAAATTAAAAAAAATTAATATTTTTCGGAATTTTTTTATTAATTTAAAATAAAAATAAAAATAAAATAATATTAATAGTAATAATTCACCTTTTAAAATTTTATATTTTTACCCTATAATAAAAACTATAACAAATCTAAAAATTGTAAGTTAAAACCCCTAAAATATTTACATAGAAGAAGTGATAAAAAATTAAATATTGTCAAAAATTAGGTGCTCACAGCTGCCCCTCTTTGCTTGGAAACATGAAGAGTTTTCAAGCAAAGATAAGGTGAGCCATGTGACTAATTTTTGAACATATTTTTATTCAAAAGGGAAGAAATAAGGATAAGAGAAAAGAAAAAGGGTGCAACCGAGTCTTGGTTTTGGACAGCCTACATATCCCGGGTTATAGGGGAATCAGGTCGCGTGTAGTTCAAGAAGTTTTGGTAGCTGGTACTACTGAAGAGCTGTGATTTTGCTGCTATTGCTGCTATTTCTGCTTACTGAACTCCTTATTATACCGTGACAAAATAAAAGAAACAGACTAAACTATGATATACGAATTACAAGAATCTTATCTATATCTTCAAACTTGAACTTGAAGTTTCTGCTGCCCTGCTGACTTGTACTCTCTGAGTGAGATTCCTTTGTTGCTGACTTGAATTGCATTCTGAGATGCTTTCCCTTTGTTCTTCAAGTGGGCTCCTGATTGTTGTCTTCCTTTGAACCTTGTTGCTTCCCTTCGTTCTCCAGGTGGGCTTCTGATTACCAACACTTGCGCTGCTTTTCCTCGAAACTTGAACTGCTTTCCTTCATTTTTTAGGTGGGTTCCTGATTGTTGAACTCCTTTGAACCTTGCTGCTTCCCTTCGTTCTCCATGTGGGCTCCTGATTGCCAATACTTGCACTACTTTTTCTCGAAACTTGAACTGTTTCCCTTCGTTCTTCAGGTGGGCTCCTAATTACCAATACTTGAACTGTATTCCCTTGCTCTCCAGGTGGGCACCTAATTTCTAAAACTTGAATTGTATTCCCTTGCTCTCTAGGTGGGCGCCTGATTGCCAAAACTTGAATTGTATTCCCTTGCTCTCCAGGTGGGCGCCTGATTGCCAAAATTAGAATTGTATTCCCTTGCTCTCCAGGTGGGCGCCTGATTGCCAAAACAGGAATTATATTCCCTTGCTCTTCAGGTGGGTGCCTGATTTCAACATAATAGACAAAAACAAAGAAAAATTTCGGCCCCAGTTTGGTAGCTGGGCACATATGTGAGTGTAAACTGAATCATGTTACCAAATATCAATAAGAACTTAAAAGCTGAAACTTGAACTGTACTCCCTTGCTCTCCAGGTGGGCGCCTGATTGCTGAAACTTGAATTGTATTCCCTTTCTCCCAGGTGGGCGCCTGATTACTGAACTTGAATTGTATTCCCTTGTTCTCCAGGTGGGCTCCTGATTGCTGAACTTGAACTGCTTCTCCCTGTTCTCCAAGCGGGTCCCTGATTTTAACAAAAATAGACAAAACAAAGAAAATTTTCTTCCCCAGTTTGGTAGCTGGGCGCATATGTGAGTGTTAAACTGAATCATATTACCAAATATTACTAAGAACTTGAAAGCTGAAACCTGAACTGTACTCCCTTGCTCTCCAGGTGGGCGCCTGATTGCTGAAACTTGAATTGTATTCCCTTGCTCTCCAGGTGGGCGCCTGATTGCTGAAACTTGAATTGTTGTTCCTTGTTCTCCAGGTGGACGCCTGATTACTGAATCTTCAACTGCTTTTCCTTGTTCTCCAGGTGGACGCCTGATTGCTGATACTTCAAATGTTGTTCCTTGTTCTCCAGGTGGACGCCTGATTGCTAGTACTTGGTCACGCTCTTATCTTTAACATCCGTGTTGCTCTCCCTGTTCTTCAGATAGGCACCTGATTTCAACAAAAATAGACAAAACAAAAGAAAATTCTCTGCCCCAGTTTGGTAGCTGGGCGCATCTGTGAGTGTTAAACTGAATCATATTACTAAGAATTTGAAAGTTAGGTCCCATTATCCAGGGGGTCCTAACGACTCTTAACTAAACGACAATTTTAAGTCTAAGCTATATCTTTTAAAGGTATGACTTCTGCTAAATCTTGTTATCTAAGAGGGTCTTAAACTACTCCCCATTATCCAGGAGGGTCCTGACAACTCTTAGCTAAACGACAATTTTAAATCTAAGTTATATCTTCTAAAGGTGTTACTTCTGCTAAATCTTGTTATGCAAGCCAGTTTTAAACTACGTCCTATTATCCAGGAGGGTCCTGACAATCAAAAATCAAGTCTTATCTTAAGAGTGACAATTTTACGGCTAAATTATATTACCCTACAACAAAACTTATGCTAAACCTTGTTAATGGAAATCTTAAAGTTAGGTCCCATTATTTAGTAGGGTCCTGAAAACTCCTAATTGAATCCTATCTCAAACATGCAAACTTTGAAACCAACTTATATTCCTTGGGGTACATTTATGCTAGATTTTGCTACTTATGATTGTTTCGATTTTTAAACTAGGTCCCATTTTCCAGTAGGGTCTTGAAAACTTCAAATTAAATCCTATCCTAACAATAAAAGCATTAAAGCCAACTTATATTCTTTTGGGGTACATTTATACTAGATCTTGCTACTCATGATTGTTTTGAATTTTAAACTAGGTCCCATTTTCCAGGAGGGTCCTGAAAATTTCAAAATAAATCTCATATTAAGAGTGACAATTTCAAAGCTAAATCCTATTTCCTAAAGGTAAAACTTATGCTAAATCTAATTTTCTATGAAGGTCTTAGAACTAAATCCCATTGTCCAGGAGGGTCCTGAAAAGCCGAGAATGAACTTACCTGAGCCATGCTTTCTTTCTGGAGGATCTCTGCAGAACGAACAAAATTTCTTGCCTCTGAACCATGCTTTTCCTCATGGAGGGTTCCTACAGATCGAACAAAGTTTCCTTTTCCATTCTCAAATCGCCTTTGGGCTGACAAAATTTTGGCATGCCACTTGAAAAAAAAATCAAACTTCAAAGCTTTGATTTGGACACAATTTTTGTCCCTGTTTCAAACAAAGAAAACTTGTGAGTTTATAAATATGGTGGTTGGTTTGTGGCATTGACTTTGAGGGCGATTGCTTCTTCACTTCCTATGATAACTTTGGTTTCAACTTGAAAGACCTTGCCTGTTTATTGACTGGCCACTTTCTCTCTCACCCTTATCACAGAAAATACCTCTGATCCGTTCAGACCCAATACCTTCTATCTGTTGCATTGCTCATGAACCGACATCTACCAAACCTTTGTATTTCACATGATCCCCACGGTATATTGATTATTACCAACTTCAATGCGCACGTTGTTCTTTCCTGATTTAAATCACTGGCCTTGGTCTTGAGGTCTATTGCTCCATCACTTGCCATTATAGCTTTGATTTATGCATGGAAGATCTTGCTTGTCACTGGTTTACCACCTTTTTTGTCCCTTGTATTTCACATGGATCCCAACGCATGTTGATTGTTACCAGCTCAGTGCGCTTGTTGTTCTTTCCTGACTTATGATGCTTTGATGTGCTAGCCAGATCTCATTTTGTGCACTTGGAAAGCTGGTGGAAAATTTTGAAGTCATTTCTCACTTGTTTTGACCAAATAGACTCAGAAAACACGACAAAATAAACAGAGTAAAGGATAAGGGAAAGAGATGATTCCTAACAAGAAAACTACAAAGGAGAAACCTATCAGATTGGATACCAACTCTAACGACCATGACATGCACCTGTGACCTATTCTGTCAAGCAAGTCTGATGTTCAACTATTGTTGTACCCTCTAAGCCATGAAACTGGGCTTCAATGCTCCGATTATCCAATCTAATTTACAATCCTTATTCGACTTGTAGTGCCCAAAGGGTTTTCACCATTAAGCCTCTCTCTTTTGATTTTTTCTCTAAACTTCCGTGCCCTCAAGGTGCCCGTGAAGGTTTTCACCAATAAGACTCTTTCATTTGTATTTCTATCAACTCCCGTCGCCTTACGGTGCCTATGAGGGTTTTCACCGATAAGACTCTCTCATTTTCATTACTTTTCCTGCTTGGACCAGAGTGTTACCCTGATATGAATCACCTCTATTTGCTCGACTTGGCATCTCTCGAATACTGGTCAGAAGGTCTTTCTTTGGACCGTAATGTGGGCTTTTGGATAGGGTTAGAAGAAAAGAGTATCAAAGGCTCAAAACAATTTCGACATGGGTTTAAAATTACAACTTTTGGAATCAGATTTCTTACAGCAAACACAACTTCTGCCCCAGTTTCTTTGCTTGAGGACTTTTGGATTTTTATTTTGATGGGACTGAACCGTGATGCTGCCTACGTCTCCTTAAAAGGAATCAGGTCGAACGTAGTTCATGTCATAGAAATTACTTTGTTTGTTGTGTTTCTTTTCTTTTCTCTTTCTTCTCTCTTTTTTTCTCTTTTGCTTTTCTCTTTTTCTTTTTATTATTTTTCTTCTTCTTTTCTCTTTTCTTCTTTTTTCTTTTTTTTTCTCTTTTTCTTTCTTTCTTTCTCTTTCCTTTTCTTTCTCCTTTTCTTTCTTCCTTTTCTTATCTTTCATGCTTGTGTTTATGATATTCACTACTGATTCCGAAAGAGGGGTATGAAAGAAAATAAATAAGGCTCAAAAGGGGTGACGAGGGATAAAGTGTTTAGATAGAAGAACAAAATACCTTCGTCATTCTAACCTTCAAAACATTCCAAGTACAAACAACACAATTAAACAAACCAAGTAAAACATTCGTAACATCTTTTGGTTGCGCCAGACTTGATGGCCGTACCCACACATTCGCCTTCTACATTTGTCATATACAAAGCACCATTGAATAACACTCTTACTCTCATTACCACGAATGCCCCCCTACAAATTTGGGGCAAACTTGCTTTTATCTTCAAATTGATACGGCAGGATGTATTTCAATAGGGGTTCTTTATGTTCTATCTGCCCCAGTTTCACACAATTCGGGCTTGAAGTGATCTCAAAATGCCTTTACTTATTTCCCTCAAATGTCCTTACATCTTCAACATTGTTTCATTGCTTCGTGATTAAACTGACTTTTAAAACCAGACTGAGAATTACGCGTGCATGTCACATCACTAGAGTCAACAGGAAAAGGACTATAAAGGAAAAGATAACTAAACAAAAATGACTAGAAATAACAGAAAGCAGAAACTTGCATTAGACAGATGGTGAAAGGATTTGGACAACAAAACAGACAAACTAGACTGGGGTTACAAACCTAGCATAAACCTAGAAAACACTAAGTAGGCTACTAGACTAAACAAACTAGGCAAAATAAGAGGATAGAAGGGTTTGAGTCACAAGACAATATCTGGATTACAACCCTGAAATAACCCGGACAACAGAAATGACAACAAAATAAACCACCAAAACTCCTCCCTGGCTAACCAAGACAGGAGCGCCTCTCCAATTGCCAAGCTCAACATCTTAGCCATTGAATTCTGCATCAACATTACTAAGACCTTCACGAACTTCCATCACATTGTTCTTAACAAATTGTTTTAGGGTTCCCTTTCCTAGCTCGTTCTTAAGATCAACCTCTGATAGAAGTGAAAACTTTGCAGCGCGTGGGCCTTCGAGGATCTCAGAAGAATCTTCATATTCCTTTTTAAAACAAATCATACTCACCATGTGCGTCTCATTGCGAGCAGGCGATGGACTTTGGCTAGTGTCTGCTGCATTTGGATTTTGCACGACAATGACACCTGCATTAATAAGCTTCTGAATTGCTTTCTTCAGATTCCAACACTTCTCTATGTCATGCCCCAGGGCATCTGAGCAATATGCGCACCTTTGAGAAAAATCAAACTTCTTTGACAGAGGGTTTGACATTTTTATATGAATCAGCTACAACATGTCCAATTGCTTCAAATTTTGGAACAAACTGGCATATGACACTCCCAATGGGGTGAAAGCCTTTTCTTTTTTCAGCAACCTCTCATTCTTAAATGCTTTATTGGGCCGAAAACCTGATCCAGGGGGTTTTCGATAGGCTCGTGGAGGTGGATAGGCATTTTGTGGAGCTGGGTACTGGAGAGTGATGTATGACTTTGGGAGTTATGTGGAGAGAAGTGGAATTGGGGAGGATCATCTAGTGCATAAGGATATCCACGGGGACGATGTCGAGGTTGGAAGTATTGATCGGGGAAGCCCATTGGATCATCTTTTCTGTTTCTCTTTCTTTCACCCAAGCTTACTAGGATGTTCTGAATGTTTTTCGAACAACTCATGATTTTGCATGACTTGATTCCCTCTTCTACTAGCTCCCCCATTTTTAACACATCATTGAAAGGCTTCCCCATGGCCGGGATCAAATGACTGAAGTAGGTGGTCCCCTGGTCTTGTAGGAAAAGCTCAACCATTTCTTCTTCACCAATCGGGATATTGACTCGAGCCGCTTGCTCCCTTCACAACTCCCTAAAGCTTTCCTCCGGCTTCTTTTCCATTTTAGATAGAGAGGAACGATCTGGGGTAACACCTGATCTGTATTGAAAGTATCGAACAAAATCTTGAGCCATGTCACCCAATGTAGGCCACTTACCAACATCTTGACGATTATGCCATTCCAAAGCTTCCCCAGTCAGGCTCTCACTGAAGTATGCCATCAACAAATCATCTTTCTCATCAACACTTCTTATTTCACTACAATAATCCCTCAAATGGGCTACCAGATCCCCACACCCATCATACAAGTTAAACTTTGGCACTTTAAACCCCGCAGGCAGACGAACGTCGGGAGACATAGACAATTCTTTGTAAGACATGCTACCCTGGTCTCCCATTCCTTGCTTGTTCTTTAGGGACTGTTCTATGCCTTTCAGCCTCCTGGGCATCCTGTATCGCCCTTTTCTTCCTGTGAACTCTTCATTTAAAACATGAGGCCCATCCCGCGGACCCTGCTTATATGAGTTGGGAACCTTATGGGAAACCTCTAAGGGGTAATATTGGGCATCATGAGCTTTGAGTGGGTGTTCATTGTTGGGGATGGTGGATAAGGCCGGAGGGCAATTTTTGGGAAAAGTAATTGGAAGATGAGTGATGGAGCTACTAGGGTGGTTGGGAAAGCCATGATAAGCGGGTGGATCTGGAGAGTATGGGGGATCATCTGGCACTGTGACCGGTGTTTGGGTAAGGGTAGTATTTATGAAGCTAGGTGGTGGCGGGGGTGGTGCCTTCCCAGTCATCCAAGCCTGATACATGTCCACCATGTGTTGTATTAACATCTTTACCTCTTCAACCAACCCATTGTCCTTTTCAACCAACTGCTTTTGGGCACCAGTATCAACCAACTCAGTTCTGTTATTGTCTGCCATTGCCTTTTGACTTTGTGTTGTAGAGAAGAGTTACCACTTTAAAAACCACAAACCAACCACCCTTCTGCTATGAATATAACAAAATGAGGCCATCACGTTAGCGTTAGGGTATTTAACAACAAAAATATCACATTGCATGCCATGCACCTAGCCATAATTAACGGTTCTAGAATGACTTCGAGGGTCATAAGGTCACTTGACATCATCCCAATTTGTCCATTTGAATCCTCTCTTTACTTTTCTTTCCTCGCACTTCTTAGCTCGCTCATTTTCTTTCCCTTTTTTTTTTCTTTCTGATTATCGCTCTTTTTCTTCCTTCTCATTTCTCACATCCCATAATTTCACATCTTTTTTTGTTTTTTCTCTCTCTCTCTTTTTTCCTCTTTTTTTTTTCTTTTAATAAATAAAAAATGATTTGATCGAACCCTATGTAGGTTGCCTACGTATCATGACGCCGTATAAATCAGATCTTTGCGTAGTTCGGGAAGATCGGGAATAAAGGAAACAAACTGACATTCTCTGTTTCTTTTTCTTTTTCTTTTCTTTTTACCTTAATGACTACTCTGCTGAGAAAAGAGAAATAAATGAAGCAAATCTTTTTTTTTTTGAATTTTCTAAACTTAATGTTCTATAACCTATTTTAAACTCAAGCTTAACGAATTTTTTTTCTTTTCTTTGAAACAAATACTCTATTAAGGAAAAACTCTAGAAGAGAAAGATATTTTTTGATTCCTTTTTTAGGAAGAAAATCTAAAGAGTGAACCACAGAAAAATATTTAGAATTTTCATTTGATATTCTGATGTAAGGTTTCGAAACAAGCAATGAAAAAGATAAAACAAAATATTTTTTGGATTTCAATTTTGATTTCCTAAAGAAGAATTTCTAATGATAAACAAAGCATAAAATATGTTTTTTTTTTCTATGTACAGTATCCTAAAGTTCTAATGAAAATAAAAAAGATTTTTTTTTCATTTTTCACTAATTTCCCCAAGAAACACCTCAAAAGAAAATCTTTTTGGATTTTGGAATTAATACCTTAAAGAAGGATTTTAAAGAAGTACTAAAAGAAAATTCTCTTTTTTTTTGAATTTGGTCATAATATAGTAGAGGAAATATAAAAAAAATTTATTTTAAGTCCTAGATATTAATTGCCTAAAGGAAAAACAATCTCAAAGGAGAATTTTTTTTATTTCTTATAACAAAAATGCAAAATTTCTTCTCTTTTTTTTTTCTGGATTTTCGACTTGTAACACATTTCCACATACAAAATAATAAATACAATAACAAAAGACTCGACAAACTTAAACTGACTATTACAAACTCTAACATCACCTAAAAGACTAAATACTACTATACAAGACTGGAAAACAAAACAAAAACAATTAACTCAAAAACATAAAATGGCTCCTCGAGCAGCTCCTGAATGCAATGATCCTGGGATATCTGTCTTGCTCAAAATCCAGTAAATAGATCCACACCTGTATGGGAAAACTTAAACTAGCACTATGTGACACAATAATATTCCCTAAGACACATGCAATACATGATTGAGGCTATTTTTGCAAAATAGCTTATTTGACCAAAAGGTGGTTAGAAGTGCAAAATTTGGCTATGACCCTGCAAAGCC
Source organism: Nicotiana sylvestris (assembly GCF_000393655.2). Taxonomy (NCBI): domain Eukaryota; kingdom Viridiplantae; phylum Streptophyta; class Magnoliopsida; order Solanales; family Solanaceae; genus Nicotiana; species Nicotiana sylvestris. The sequence continues at coordinate 125,211,748 of NC_091059.1, read as the reverse complement.
AAGAACCTAAGATTTACTAGGAAGACCGGACCCTATGTGGGTTGCCTACGTATCATGCCTCGAAAGACGAGAATCATATATGCGTAGTTCGGGCAAATTGGATACAGGCAAAAAATAAAAATAACAACTAATTTAGAGAAAATATTTGTTTCTTCTTTTTTTTTTTTTTTGAAAAATGATGAAACATGTAAACTCTTTTTTTTTTCTTTTTCCCTTTTTTTTTGATTTTTGATTTTTTTTTAAAAATGATAAAAAGTGCAAAATCTTTTTGAAGTTTCCATGCTCTTTATTTCTTAATAAAATGTAACAAAAATATAATTGGGCCCTACTCGCTTCATCCTCACACTTCACCCTCTTTTTTTTTTTTTTTCATTTGCCCTCAACTATCATTGGTCCGCCAAATGACTCTTTTACCCTTGAATAAATGCAACATGTAGCACATAGGATGCATCAAGATGGTCTTTTAATTTCAGGTACACCTGTCCTAGATAGACCCAATCCCTGTGTTGAGTCTCTAAAGTCAAATGCACATGATGCAAACAAACGTTCCTACTAGGGATCCGACATGAGGCTCAGTTATTCTAGGTTCAAAACCTGGGTATTTGTTTTAGACTTGTGTACCCGAGCGGACAACTCGAGCCGTGGAAGGGGCTACGTACCGGGAACCAAAAGGCCATCCGGCTTAGTAACTTATCCAAGCCTCTTTATTATTTCAAGATATGACACTAACAGAATAGGGAGTCTCGACCAACGAGCACATCCCCGAAGATGAGAAGAGAAGGGTTTCGTAGCAGTTTATATACAGCTCAGATAATATCAAAGCGGTAAAAGCAACATTTAGCACATTAGGCCCAAACATGTAATAAAATCAGATAATAAATAAAGCCAAATAATAACAATTATTCTAAGATCGAATTCTGAACCCTGAACCAGAGATTCTGGGTTCTTGTCCCCAGCGGAGTCGCCAGAGCTGTCACACCTCCTTTTTTCCTACACCCCGAAAAGGGTATAAGGGAGTTTTTTCCAACTTAAAGTGACAATCGAAACGGGATTCATTTATTATTAAAAATTCAGAGTCGCCACTTGGGATAATTTATGGTGTCCCAAGTCACCGGTTCAAATCTCAAATCGAGGAAAAGATTGACTTTGTTTTACAGTCCGTGAACACAAAAATCCGGGTAAGGAATTCTGTTAACCCGAGAGAAGGTGTTAGGCATTCCCCGGTTCCGTGGTTCTAGCACGGTCTCTCAACTGTTATAATTGGCCTATTATCTGATTTTAATACATGTTTTAGCCTATGGTTCAATTTTAACTTATTAACCGCTCTTATTCATTTTTAGGAAGATTGCAACGTCATTTAAAATATGTCTTGAACCACGTCACATAAATGCACCCGCGGTCCACGACACATTTTATTTAACGTTGTTGGGATTTGGATTTGGGTCACATGAAATGCACACCCGAGTTTAGGAAAGTAATTTTAAATTACGCGCCTAAAGCAACTACACATTTTTCAACTTTGCGAGGGCCATAGAAAATACGCTAAATAGCATGCCTCGAATTCTATGGATTTAAAATTAATTAAATGAGGGACATGCGTTTTGAGGTTTATTGTGGATGGAGTGGTATAATTGATAAGTACAAAAGACCTAAAGAAATAGGTTAGCTACATGTATATCACTGGAGCCTTTTGTTATAGAATACTATAATTCAAAAAGGTGGAGTTGGTATTTATGTGAAAATAACAAAAGACAAGTGTCAGCTTTGGGTTCATCTCCATATCATCTTCAAAAGACAGACTTTCGATTTCAAATTCTAGAAAGAAACTGACAAAATTTTATAGCAAAATAATGAATCTTAAATGACCATGTGAGCACAAAAAGAAAAGGAAATCATGCTAAGAACTATTCGGATGAACCAGAAGGAACAAAACAAACATGGACATACAAAAATGCATTTTAAACTTGATTATAACAAAGAACACATAAAGTAATTAATTTATTTAACACTATGCTAAAGAGAAAGTTGTTGTATCACCACTATAACTTCTACAGTACCATTTTGAAGAAGAAGAAGTTGAATCTTCACATGGTTAATTTAAGAAAATATGCAGCCAATAACATAAATTGAAAATTAGATCATTCTACTAACGCAATCTATTTTTTTTTTTACATCTTAACGTTGACAAATTGTTCAACTTCACATACTTCTTTAAATTTCAAAATATGAACATGGTGCTACATGATCTTGAAATCTAAATATAAACAAAACAATACCTGCTAGTTACAAGTCACGAGCCAAGAAAAATAAAAAAAAGTAAAAAATAAAATAAAATAAAGAAAAAAAACAAAAACGAGACAGAGCATGAACATACTAAAATAACGTTAACATTTGCAAATCTCAATTCACTCAATCAAAGAAACATCATTCATGCGAACAGATCCAATACCAAAAAAACTTTATCAAAAGAACCAAATCAATTTACTTCTGCTTCAATAAAGATGCTCCAATATTTTTTAACTCAAGAGCTTGAGTTACATACCTACAAGAGAGTGAATTCAGATGAATAAAATCTGAAAGTTGTAGAGTCAATACAGCAGCAACAACAAAATCTCTATCAACTCTTCTTCAAACCCAAGATTCAAGGTCCGAAATGTTGAAAGAAATATTTAATGAAAACCTTCAACCTAAATTTCTCTCCTCCCCCTCTCTTCTTCTTTTTTTTTTCATCTCAAATTTTCTCTTCTATTTATAGCAAAATTTTCGAAATTTTTTCTGATTTTTTTTAAAAAATATTTTATTATTTTATTATTTTTTAATTAAAAGAAATCCCACTTACAAATTGCTTTTTTTATTTTTTATAAAAAGAAATCCCACCTTTCTTTACTTTTATTTTTCAAATTTCAACTTTAATTACTTTTATCTTATTTAAAAATCCCACTTTTTTTTACTTTTTAAAAGAGAATTCCACCTATTTAACTTTCTTAAAAAACAATCCACTTTCTTTTGCTTTTCTTTTAATAATTCTACTTTCTTTTACTTTAATTTTTTTTAATTTTCAAATACCTTTATATTAATTTTAATTCCAACTTTCTTTTACTTTTTATTTTTTAAAAAATTTCCACAAAACTTTACTTTTATTTTTTAAATTTTCTACTTTCTTTTACTTTTTAAAAGAGAATTACACCTACTTTTACTTTTATTTTTTTATTCAATACTTCCCTTTTTCTTATTTTTTAAATCACTCCTAAAAATTAAAAAAAATTAATATTTTTCTGAATTTTTTTATTATTTTAAAATAAAAATAAAAATAAAAATAATATTAATAATAATAATTCACCTTTTAAAATTTTGTATTTTTACCTAATAATAAAAAGTATAACAAAGCTAAAAATTGTAGGTTAAAACCCCTAACATATTTACATAGAAGAAGTGTTAAAAAATTAAATATTGTCAAAAATTAGGTGCTCACACCAGTCGAGTATTCAAATGGCTCCATATGAGGCTTTGTATGGGAGGCGGTGTAGATCTCCGGTCGGTTGGTTTGAGCCGGGTGAGGCTAGACTATTGGGTACATACTTGGTGCAGGATGCTTTAGACAAGGTGAAGGTGATTCAGGAGAGGCTTCGTACAATGCAGTCGAGACAAAAGAGTTATGCTAACAGGAAGGTTCGGGACATGTCCTACATGATCGGTGAGAAGGTTCTATTGAAGGTTTCACCCATGAAGGGTGTTATGAGATTTGGGAAGAAGGGTAAATTGAGTCATCGGTTCATTGGGCCTTTTGAGGTGCTTCGGAGGATTGGGGAGGTGGATTATGAGCTTGCTTTGCCACCCAGCTTATTGAGTGTGCATCCGGTATTTCATATTTCTATGCTCCGTAAGTATATTGGCGATCCATCTCATGTTTTGGATTTCAGCACGATTTAGTTAGATGATGATTTGACTTATGATGTGGAGCCAATAGCTATTTTGGAGCGTCAGGTTCGAAAGTTGAGGTTAAAGGATATAGGTTCAGTGAAAGTGCAGTGGAGATGCGGAGCAGATATCCTCACCTATTTGAGACTTCAGGTATGTTTCTTGACTCATTCGAGGAGGAATGTTTGTTTCCCGATCCGTCGTTTCATGAGTTACCACTCTGTTTCCCCTATTTCTGCTTCTTATTGTCTTGTTCAACTGTATTATGTGTCATCGGGTTGGTTGGTTCGGGTTCGGAGAGGTTTTGGTAAGGTCTGAGACACTTAGTCACTTTTGAGTAAGCTTAAGTTGGAAAAGTTAACCGGATGTTGACTAGTGAAAAAGGGTTGTGATTTGGATTCCAATGGTTCGGATAGCTTCGGGAGGTAATTTGAGACTTAGGAGCGTGATCGAAATGTGTTTTGGAGGTCCAGAATAGATTTAGGCTTGAATTGACGAAATGGAAATTTTGGCGTTTTTCGGTTGATAGGTAAGATTTTGATATAGGGGTCGGAATGGAATTTTGGAAATTGGAGTAGGTCCGTTGTGTGATTTATGACATGTGTGCAAAATTTCAGGTCATTCTGACGAGGTTTGTTGGGCTTTTTGATCGAAAGAGGAATTCTAAAGTTTTTGGAACCTTAGGCTTGAATCCGATGTTATTTGGTTGATTCGATGTTGTTTTAGGTATTTCGAAGATTGGTATAAGTTTGGATAGTGGAATATGACTTGTTCGTGCTTTTGGTTGAGGTCCCGGGGGCCTTAGGGTGATTTCGTATGGTTGACGGGAGGTTTGGAGTTGGAATTTGGAGCTGAAGAGCTGAAACTCCTGTCATAACCGCACCTGCGGGCTCGCAAAAGTGCCTAGAGGGTCACAGATGCGAGAATGGACATGGGTGCTGGAACCGCAGAAGCGATTGTTCAAGTGCACCTGCGATAACGCAGGTGCAGGATTTTTGATCGCTGGTGCGGTATTGGGCGCTTAAGTGACTTGTGCAGATGCGCACCTGGGACCGCAGGTGCGGGTCTGCAGGTGCGAGATTGTGACCACAGAAGCGGTTTAGCTGGGGCAGAACATATATATTATGGACTTCACGATTTTTAGCCTTTCTTCACCATTTTTAAATCGGTTTTGGAGTTTTTTAGGAGTTTTGAAGTAGGAATTCATAGGAGCTTCATTGAGGTAAGGTTGTTAAACCTAGAACTCATTTCTATGGTGTTATTTCACTGATTAGGCTTGAAATGTAGGGAAATTTGTGGTTAAAAATTGAAGGACTAGGGCTTGAAATTGGAGACCTTTGATTAGGGATTTGAGGGGTCATTTGTGATTGATTTTTTGGTATATTTGATATGTATGAACTCGGGAGAGTGTAAGGATTCTAGTTTTGTGATTTCTATGGGAATTCGAGACATGGGCTCGAGGGTTGAATTTGGCCAATTTCGGGATTTTTGATGTAAATTGGTTATTGATGGATTTTTAATGTCTTGGCCTTATGCGTCTTATGTTTTGTTGAGCTAAAAAACTTGCTGTGAAGAACTAGATAGAGAACTTGGCCCACATGGTATACATTTCAACTAACCTGGTCCAAGTCTGAAAATCAGCAAATGAATGAACGACCACATGGAGGTACACAACAGGACCCTAGTGGCCTGGTCCCTTAGGGTTCTCCGACACAAGTACAAGTTAGTGACTGTCCGCAATCATTATAAAGAGGAACACAATAGGGACATGCCACAATCATTATAAAGAGGAACACAACAGGGACCTAGTCCCTAAGGATTCTCTGACAGAAGTACAAGTCAACTGTACAGCTGGAATGTAGTAGCAGAAAGTGACCATCTCGCACTGTTACAGAAGAGGAACACAACTAGGACCTGGTCCGGTAGTGTTCTCTGACAGAAGTACAAGTAGACTATCCAACTAGAACGCAACTGCATAGAAGTGGCTGTGCAGATAGTACAACAGTCACTTCTCATTGGGAAGAAGCATGTACCAAGAATTGACATCACTATCTGTTGTGATGTCTTTTGTGATATGATAACCTGGTGCAAGGCACAACATTTTTTTTGTGCATTCAGTGATACTCCCTCAAGCATAACAGTGTTTATCCGGCATTGAAGTCACTGGTGTGTCAAGAACAAGAAGACAACTCCACTAAGGATCAATTTCTAAAAGAGTTTATGTATATCCATAGTTGAGTTGTAATCTTGTTATTTGCTTTTCATTGTATTTCCTAGAAGCGTTGTCTTAGGAAAAAACAAAAAATCCATAAACTTCCGAGTTTATGTTGTGACTAGGAATAGTCATAAGTTTAAAGCCTTTGTAACTAGGAGAGTTATAAAGTGTCTTGTGGTGAGAGCATCACTAGTTAGCTGAAGTCTTTGTAATAGGGTTATTGCAAAGTGGCTTGTAATAGGGAGATTTCAAGTTAGTGAAGTTAAAAGCCTACAAGAGTAGGTCGTGGTTTTTTATCCCCTTGTATGGGATTTTTTCATGTAAAATCCCTTATCTTCTTTACTTTCAGTTTCTAGAGCATTCTCAGCAGTATCTAATATAGGACCAGGTACTCTACAGTTTGGTGGACTCATACAAACAAATAATTGGTATCAGAGCAGGTTTTTTCTAAAAGGTTAACACCTAGAAAGGATTTCAATGGCTGTTCCACCAACTTTGAGGAAGGACAATCAACCTACAGACCTCCCAGATTCAATAGTCAGTATTATGGCTGGTGGAAGACCCGCATGCATGATTTTATGATGGCAGAAGATTTAGAACTGTGGGCCATCATTTGTGATAGTCCATATGTCCCCATGAAAAAGCTTGAAGAAATAGGACCAATGGTGCCTAAAGGTAGAAAAGAGTACATTAACATTGACAAAAAAGCTGTAGAAAAGAACTATCATGCCAAGAAAATCTTGATGTGTGGCATAGGACCTGATGAGTACAACTGAGTCTCAGCTTGTGATATTGCCAAAGAAATATGGGAAGCATTGCAAGCCGCACACGAAGGAACTACTCAGGTCAAACAGTCTAAGATCAACATGCTCACCACGGAATATGAGCTCCTTAGGATAAAGGATGATGAGTCTATACAAGATATGCACACCAGATTCACCTCCATCATAAATAAGCTTCATTCACTTGGAGATGTCATTCCCAGAAACAAGTTTGTAAGAAAAATCCTTAGCGTTCTACCTGGTTCTTTGGAAAGTAAGGTAAATGCCATTACTGAAGCTAAATATCTACAAACTCTGACTATGGATGAGTTGATTGGTAATCTAAAGACATACGAGATGAAAAGAAAGAAAGATAGTGAAAGAAGAGAGCCTAAGAAGGAAAAGAACCCGGTACTCAAAGCTGAAAGCAGTGACTCAAGTGATGAAGATAGTGACATGGCCTATCTTACTAAGAGATTTCAAAAGATGGTTCGAAGAAATGGTGGTATACCAAAGTGGGGCAGTTCAAGTAAAGAAAGGAACAACGATCTCTGTCATAGTTGTGGAAAGCCAAGGCATTTCATCAAAGACAACTCACTCGCGAAATAGGAGCAATACAAATAAAATCCTGACAAAGCAGCAAAAAGGAACCTGGTTCCAGACAAACGATTCAATCGAAAAAGTGCAGCGGACAATATTATTAAGCATGCTCTTGATGCTTTGGGAGACTCCTCTAGTGAATCCGAAAGGGAACCAAATGCAGAAAATAGTTCCATGATGGCAGTGGAAACTGAAGCAACGAAGTATGATTCACTGTTCACGTTGATGGCTCAGTCCGATGATGATGAAGAAGATGAAGATGATGAGGTAAACTTCAGGTATGTTCAGAGAAATATAAAATCCTACTCTTCTAAGAAGCTAATGTCATTAGCAAATGTCCTAATTGATGCCTATTATAGCCTTGTTAATGATAAGGAGATCCTGACCATAGAATTAGAAGAGGCCGAACAATCTAGAGATGATCTGGTGGTCTGTGTAGTGGACCTAAATGAGACAATATCTAATCTTGAAAAAGAAAAGGAAGCCTTAAATGAAATAATAACTAGTGTGGAAAATGAGACAGACGACCTGATGGTAGTAGTTGTTGATCTAAAAGAAACAATAGAAGGTCTTAGCAATGAGAAACACATCTTAGAAGGAAAAATTACAACTACTGAGGAAGAAAGGGATGACTTTTTAGTAATATGCACCGATCTAGAGGAAACCATTGAGGGACTCAATATAGAACATATGAATGTGAGTCTTGGGAAAGGGAAGGAAGTAGCTAGTGAGACACACATCATGCTTGAAAAGGAATTAACTATTGTAAAAACCAGTCTATGTAGTGAACTCGAGAAGAATCAGCAATTTTAAGCTGAATTGGAGAAAGTAAGAATTAATTGAGAAATCTCTGAAGTGGACCTGGTCCTCAGATGTTGTCACTGACATGTATTTTAACAATAGTGGAAACAGGCAGGGCATCGGGTTCTAAAGGGAGAAAACTCCTTACAACCCTCACAACAAGTATGTCACTGTCCTTGATAACTGGCTATGTACCCACTATGGGAACAATAGGCATTTTAAAGAAAATTGTCAGGCCAGGGTTCAGTCTGTTCAGAAAAACAAAGTGTTTATTGATAAAATGACTACTAACAAAGGACCAGGTACCACTCACAAGAAGCAGATGTTGCCTATATGGACTAGGAAAACTCTTATTCATCCTTTCTGTCATAACAAGGGACCCAAACTAGTTTGGGTTCCTAAATCTAACCTTTGATTTGTTTGTGCAAGGAACAATGAAAGGAAGCGGATTGCGATGGAATATGGATTGTGGATGATCAAAGCACGTGACTGAAAACATCATTAATTTCTTCTCACTGAAAGCCCTACAGGAAGGGAATATATCCTTAAAAAGAAAGGAGAGGGTACATTCTCAGTAAATGTAAAGTTGGAATGTTTTTTTTGGCACCTAGTTGGGAACGTGTACTATGTGAATGGCCTAAAGTAGAGGTACCAATCTGATTACTGGCCGAGTGGTCTTAGTGGACAAAGGAAACAAGAACATCCACTCAGTCGACTATGAATCTCCAAAAGCCGGTGGTATGAGATGGGTAAAGCCGGAAATTTGGCATGAAAGATTGGTGTATGCAAGTTTCTCACCTCCAAATAAATTAACTCAGAAGGACCTGGTGCGTGGTCTGCCAAACTCAAGAGTCACCTGGACAAGGGTTCACAAAACAAAGGAGGAGACTCTCGAGGTGTTAATGGTTCTTGTCAAGAAGATTCAAGTGAAAGCAAAGAAAAAGGGGGATCATGCACAATTTCTCTGCACCAAGGACTCCACAACAAAATGGTATTGCTGAAAGAAAGAACAAAACTGAAAGATGTGGCATGAACAATGCTCATCGACTATGGAATCGCCAAGAAATTCTGGGCAAAAGCAGTAAATACTGCTTTCTACTTAGTGAACAGGTGTCTGATCAGGTCCCTCCTGAATCAAAACCCACTATGAGCTTCCAAATGGAAGAAAATACTTTCTTGACTGAAAGACAACTCATTTGAGAACCTTCTTGACTAAAAATGCCATGTTCTCGATAACGTGAAGGATCAACTTGGAAAGTTCAATGCAAAAGACGAACGAAGGAATCCTTCTGGGGTACTCTCCACTAAGCAAGGCCACAAAGTCTACAACAAAGGGAACACTAAATGGAAGGAAGTGCTCATGGGGTATTCAACAAGACACCTTCCTCCAGCCAAGGAAGAAACTGTAATGATCAATATGATAAACCAACTCTGGTCCCTGGTAAATATCTGAGGCTTCAAATAGGGAGGCTGATAAAATGAGTAAGATGAAGGATACTGGTGAAAGACAATGCAAAATCATCTTCCACTTCTCACAAGGAACCTGGTACTTCACTTACTACCACTAAAGCTGAAGAAAGAGTGGAGATGCAGCTCATGGCACCTCTCAAGCAACAGAATGCAGAGTGTGGGGAAATCAAATTCTTCCAAATCTCCCCTACCAATCAAACTTTAGTCCCAAACTGCAAACACAAAAGCTCCCATCTGCGTGACAAGTTTTCCTGTGGAAAGGAAAAACACTTCTGGAATGGTTCACTTGCCATGATCATGCCTCATCCCTTAGGGAACAAGGAAGCAAAACTCAATGGCCTCATCAACAACTGAAGAAGAATCTCAAAACAAGATGACCAAGCACATTGAGGGGTGGGATTATCTTCTGAGGGTCAATATGAAGAAAGGGTTGATCTGTGGAAAGTCTTGCAAAATAGAAGACCAAATTCCAGATATCTTTGTCAAAGCCTTGAGTAAAGAATATTCTGGATCAAACAAGGTGAAGATGGGGTCATAGGAGTCTAATAAAGAACCCGATCCTCCATTAGCTGGCTATGCAAGACACCGTTAGGTGAAGTTAGCTAAAGTATTTTCTGATCAATCCTAACTCACATCAATACTGTTGCAGATAAACACATATGACGATTATCGAAGCTAAAGGTACAATATGAACTGCAAGAGAGGAGCTGCTAAAACCTTTTTCAAAACAATTGGTCTGGCATCAGGTTCTTGTACCCCAGGTTAGTAGTAATGTGCTTATTGTGCATGCCTTCACAAAATAATTTTTTTAACTCAATTGCCACATCATCCTACTTTTCAAAGTCTGCATGTCATGTCTTGTCTTTCAAATCCCTTCATCCCCTCTGCACGGTAAAGCTTTCCCACAAACCTACCATCATTTTTAGAACTATTCAGAACCTATTTCTCTCTCCTTTCATCATTAGCCCTTATTCCAATAAAATTTTCTTTCTCTCTCACAGCAAGTCATGAACCTTCATCTCTTCATCTCATAGCTGTGATCCTCTGTTCATGTCTCTCTCTCTCTCTCACTCTACTCGTCTTCCAAGTACTCCTATAATGGCAATCGAATAATCGCCTCCTTCTCCCACTATTAACACCACTCCCTCTTCCCTATCATCCCTAAAATCATCCCCAGAGCTTCACTATTTCACTCATTCTACTACTTTACCCACACCTGGCTCATGCTCTTTTCCTATAGTCTTTCCTTTTCTGACAAACCCTATTTTTCTCCCATATACTAAGAACTCTATGTCTCGTCACTCCTCTAATCTCATCAAAGAATACTCAGGGGGTTTCATCTCTCAAGTGTCAGAAGTCCCTGAGGATGACCCTGATCAGTATCTGAACTCCTCTATTTTGGACTTAGTGACTCTCAAAGAGTCACCAAAAAAGAAGTAGCGCATAACATCATGGCTATTGCTACTGAGAGTCTGATGAATGAAGGAGCATATCTCTCGTCTGAGTATCAGGGGGAAGAAATGCCATTCCTAGGAGATGTAAGAACCATAGTACTCATCGAGTCTTTGTCTCATGAGATGTTCTCAAAAAAACCTTCTGAAGAACCTGATTCTCTTCCATGCAAACCCATTCATGCACCTCCTGATCACTCTAAGCTAGTAGAATCCTCCTCCAAATCACCCTCTATCAGGTCATAGCAGCAAGAGAGTTTTGAGTTCACATTGCAGAAAAGTAAGAGGAGTGTCAAGGAACAAGAGGATAATGAATCAAAGGGAATTCGTCACTAACAAAAGTGTTCCAGTAAGTAGGATTGACAAAAATGCTCTAAGGGAACTTGGTTCCTTAGTACAACAATCTATGAAAACTCAAAAGTCTGTGGATAATGCTTTTGATGAAACTATTGAGCAACAAAATGGTTCATCCGTGAAGGGCAGTAGCAAGTCTAAAAGGAGTCAAACTGAGGAAGCCATGTCTGAAGATGATACTGTGGGGTTAGTAAGCTAGAAAGGAAAGTCTACTGAAGGGTATAGCAAACGAAAACGGGAAACGGTTAAAGAACCTGGTGCACTGAGGACTATGTCCTGTGATAGTGGTCTTTGGCAGCATAGATTAAAAGCTTAGAAACTTTTGTAGGTTCGTACATTTGACCCAGCAATTTCGAAGATGGCCGGTATGAGACAAATTCTTGAGATTGTGGAATTTCAACAATGGGAACACTTGTTTGAAGGGATCATGCCTTTGGTGTACGATGATGCAGTACAAACTTTTTACACATCTCTCTTCATTGTTGAGGGGGATCACATTTGTGCACTAGTAAATGGAGTAGACATTGTACTTGATGCTTCAAAATTGGGAAAGGTTCTCAGAATTCCATGTGAAGGGATGTCCTCAGTCAAGGGTGTCTATGGTGTAAACTTCAGTAGAGACATCATGTAGAAGCAAGCTATTCAGCAGAGGGAACATATGCATAATAAGGTATTGCTTCCTGAGTATCAGCTTTTCTTTGAACTAGTCAATAAGGTGCTCTTACCTCATTCTGAGAGACAATCTATTGCTACAAAATCGGATATGGTATTAATGGAAGCACTTGATAAGTTTGTCCCAATCAATTTGCCAGCAATCATGATAGATCATATGCAAAAGTTGGTTAACTTTAAAGGTGGGAATCATGGGCTACCATATGGCTTTCTTCTTACTTAGGTGTTCAAATTCTACAAGGTCCCCTTAGGGAATCCCAAAGTAGGCACACGCAAGTAAACCTTCTTTAAGACTACTTTAGAAGAATGTGAATGTGTAGAAAGAGTTGGTGGAAGCATCTCGACCATTTCTCAGATGATCAACGCTCAAAATGTAGCTTCTGAAGAGATCAGAAGGTTGAGGGCTCGAAATGCCATACTGGAAACTCAGCTCAATCAAGCAGTTAAAGGACCTGATTCTGTTAATGAAGAAGTTGCACGACTGACAAAGGAAAATGATAAACTTCACGCACAATTACTTGAAGAACAACTGTCTGCAAATGCTCGACTGGACCTGGTTCTCAAAACCATTGATGTCTCTTTTTCCAAGCCACCTCCTTTTAGTGTCCCCTAGGATCCTCTTAGTGTCCAGCTATTTTTGCTCTAATATTTTGTGGCTGCTATTTTATTTTTGTTTGCCTTTGTTTTTGTGATGGCATGCTGGAATTCACTATTACTGCTCCTGTCTTGCTCAGTCCATTGTAAATATTAATAAAACAACTCCCCTTTTTTTCCTGTACAATGTTGTGTTCCTCTGGCTTCTCTTTTCTGTCATGTTGTGTGCACATATGTGGCATGAGCTAGCTGTGTTAGACTTCTTTATGCTACATTCCTGCTTGTGCTCTTTTTAATGATGCCAAAAGGGGGAAGAATATAAGATTCAGGGGGGAACTTTGTGTGGGAATATCATATTTCAGGAGAGCCCTAAGATTAAGGGGGAACTTTGTGTAGTTTCTGGTATCTTATCTGGTTATTTCTGCTCTAAACAAATACTATCCATGCCTAAGTTTGTCATAATCAAAACGGGGGAAATTGATGAGTTTTCAATGTCTTGGCCTTATGCATCTTATGTTTTGATGATATAACAAACTTGCTGTGAAGAACCAGATAGAGAACTTGGCCCACATTGTATACATTTCAATTGACCTGGTCCATGTCTGAAAATCAGCAAATGAATGGACCACCACAAGGAGGAACACAACAGGGACCTGGTGCCTTGATCCCTTAGGGTTCTCCAACAATAGTACAAGTCAGTGAATGTCCGTAATCATTATAAAGAGGAACATAATAGGGACCTACCACAATCATTATAAAGAGGAACACAACAGGGACCTAGTCCTTTAAGGTTCTCTAACAGAAGTACAACTCAACCGTACAGCTGGAACGTAACAGTAGAAAGTGACCATCTCGCAACTGTTATAGAAGAGGAACATAATTAGGACCTGGTCTGGTATTGATCTCTGATAGAAGTACAAGTCGACTATCCAGCTGGAACGCAACTGCATAGAAGTGGATGTGAGACAGTACAATAGTCATTTCTCATTGGGAAGAAGCGTGCACCAAGAATTGACATCACTATCTATTGGGATGTCTTTTGTGATATAACAACCTGGTGCAAGGCACAATATTTTTTTTGTGCATTCACTGATACTCTCTCAAGCATAACAGTGTTTATCCGTCATTGAAGTCACTGGTGTGTCAAGAACAAGAAGACAACTCCACTAAGGATCAGTTTCTAAAAGAGTTTATGTACATCCGTAGTTGAGTTGCAATCTTGTTATTTGCTCTTCATTGTATTTCCTAGTTTGCTTTCTTAGAAGCTTTGTCTTAGGAAAAAACCAAAAATTCGTAAACTTTTGAGTTTTTGTGACTAGGAATAGTCATAACTTTAAAGCCTTTGTAACTAGGAGAGTTATAAAGTGGCTAGTGGTGAGAGTATCACAAGTTAGCTGAAGTCTTTGTAATAGGGTTATTGCAAAGTGGCTTGTAATAGGGAGATTGCAAGTTAGTGAAGTTAAAAGCCTACAAGAGTAGGTCGTGGTTTTTTAATCCCCTTTTGTGGGATTTTTCCACGTAAAAATCCCTTGTTTTCTTTACTTTCAGTTTCTATAGCATTCTCAGCAGTATCTCATATAGGACCAGGTATTGTATAGTTTGGTGGACTCATACAAACTAACAGTTATTTTTGAGTGGGCTTTGTTCCCTTAGTATATTTTGATGGTATAAATCTGTTTTTGGATAGATTCAGAGCATCCGGAGGCCGATTCGAGAGGCAAAGACATCGCGGGATAGAGTTTGGACTGGAAAGAGGTAAGTAATGATTGTAAATACTGTCGTGAGGGTATGAAACCCCAGATTTCACATTGTTATGCTACTTTGAGGTAGCGCACACGCTAGATGACGAGCGTGGGGTCGTGCACCATTGGGGATTGTGATTTAGTTCGTCCTATATGACTGTTAAATCGCGTATTTGATTGAAAACTATTTTGCTATCATTGTGTTTGAAGAGTATTATCATGTTTTGGGCTGAATGCCATGTTTGGGCCTTGTGCCAACTATTTCGGACCCTTAGGGGATTTTTACTACTATTCCTCACTATTTTGGCTTCATATTTGTACTCAGTCATGTTGTATTCTATTGTTTTTATAACTCAGTCATATTTACTCTGTTTTGACATTTTAAATGATATTTTGGGCTGAGCATCATATTTTACTGTGCTCGAGTGGCTTGAGAGATTTCTGGCTGAGTGAGGCCAATGGCCTGTGTTGTGAGGATACTATGGGATCGGGCCGCATGTCGTAGTAGTGTTACACTGATTTATGATTATGAGGCTGAGGGCCTGATTTTGTTACGCCACTAGGTGGCTTGATATGAGGCTGAGAGCCTGCTTGATTCTTCCACGAGATGGCTTATTATTGCGCTTGGGCTGTAAGGAGAACTTCCATGAGTCTGTACACCCCTAGTGAGCGCGGGTACCCAGTGTGAGATGTGATATAGCTCGAGGGGCTGGTTCTGTTGGTATTTTTCCCGAGGGGTTGATTTATGTTTCTACCCTTTTCTCCCTGTTGTCATCACTCGTTTGAACTACTAAAAGATGTTTTCAAGAGGTTTTACTGAACTAAGGTGTTTTACGAGCTTTTCACTATTTTATTACATTGTTCTGGTTTTATACTATTTTGTTGTAGCATTATGCTATGTTTTACATGTTTTCTTATCGCTCAGCTGCCTTTACTTTTATTACTTACTGAGTTGGCGTACTCACATTACTCCCTACTCCCTGTGTGCAGATTAGGAGTCTTGGGTCATGCTAGCGAGTGCTGATTTGCTGTTCAGCAGGCTTGTTCGGAGTTGACTAGGTAGCTGCTCGACGTTCGTAGCCTAATAGTTCTCCTTCCTATCTTTATTTTCCTTTGTACTAGATTTGTATTAGACTATGTAGTCTTTTCTTACTCTTAGATGACTTCTTTTTTAGATGCTCATGATTGGTGACACCCCGATGTCGGGCTGTGTTATTTCCGCCTTATTTTATTCTACTCTTTATTTTGGGGTTTATAGTTTATTTATGACTTAAAATGAATTATTATAATTGTTTAGTTGGTTTGGGGGTTTGTGTCGGCTGGCCTTGTTTCACGAAAGGTGTCATCACGATCGGGTCCGGTTTAGGGTCGTGACAAGAAACCTACTCCCTCCGTTTCAATTTATGTGAACCCATTTGACTGGGCACGGAGTTTAAGAAAATAGAGAAGACTTTTGAACTTGTGGTGTAAAATGAAGCACATATATTTTGTGTGGCTATAAATCATTGCATAAAGGTAAATTATTTCCAAATAGGGAAAGAGGTCATTCTTTTTGGCACGGACAAAAAAGAAAATAGGTTCACATAAATTGAAACGGAAGGAGTATTTGTTTACCCTAAAAACGGATAACAATTGAATTTATATTGTAATTTTAAGGACACGTGATTCACTTAGCATAAATTAAGAGAAAATTTAAATTGATAATGGAATTCACTGCCATTATAAATGGAGCAAACCAAACAAAATGTATAGCTTTAATCTTTGAGCTAGACTACCCTTGAATTAAGTGTATATATAGCCGAAACGTATGAACATAGTAACATGAATATTGAGAGCTTAAGAATAAGAGATGATAGGTTGCAAGTACCTTGGGCATTAGTACTTTACTTTATGTTTTGATGATCTAACAAACTTACCATCTAGAACCAGATAAGGAACCTGTTACTCATTTACAGGACCTTAAGATCACAAAGTTGCAGGTTGGGATCCAGTGTGGGATATAACTCAACTCTTCAGAGTAGGAGGAATAGTTGAGGGAACAGGTCCCTACAAGTTCCCGAGGAGACTGTATGAAGTCAAATCTCCAGCAGGAAAGTTGTTGCCTACACACGCTATTGTACAAGAACAGTGCAACAATCAACTTTCTGTGGAAGGTTTTTTACCTGCCTTGCTTACATCATTGTAAGTGATGTCACACATGTATAAATACAATCAAGAAAGGTAAAATAACTTACTTCATGGGAGAACCAGATAAAGGACTTGAAGCATGCCTGGTACAATCATTCAAGTTAATCGACTCAAGATAATCTGGGCAGTGTGCCTTTAGATTCACAAGAACCAGATTAGGGACCTGATCCCTTGGTGTTCCCCTGACAGAAGTATAAGTCAACTATATAGTTGGAAAGCAACTGCAGAAAGTGACTGCTTGCAACTGTATACGTGATAGTGCAATAATAACTTCCCATTAGGAAGAGGCATGTACTAACCAAGAATTGACATCACCATTGTGAATTGACATCACCATGGTGATGTATTTTGTAGTATAAACCTGGTGCAAGGCACAAGACATTCATCCCAACACTTGCAAAATTAAAAAGAAGATATTCTCTCAAGTGTTTGCTACAACCTCTCTCAAGAACAAAGCTGTTGCAACCTCAAGGACCGGATCCAAGATTGAAGATATCTTAAGTCCTTAGGTTTGTTGAATCTTTGTTATTTGTTCTTCATTTGCAACTCCTATCTTGCTTTCTTAGAAGCTGTGTTTTAGGAAACCCAAAACAATAAACCCTCTAAGTTTGTGTCTTGACAAGAGTTAGTCAAGTTGTGAAGCCTTTGTAACAAAGTTATTACAAAGTGGCTTGTAATAGTGTTATTACAATTTAGAGTGATTAAAGTCTTTGTAACTAGAGAGTGACAAAGTGGCTTGTGGTGAGAGTATCCCAAGTTAGTTAAAGTCTTTGTAACGAGAGAGTGACAAAGTGGCTTGTGGTGAGAGTACCACAAGTTAGTTGAGTTGAATCCTTTGTAATAGAGTTATTACAAAATGGCTTATAATAGGTGTTTACAAGTTAGTGAAGTTGAAAGCCTACAAGGTAAGTCGTGGTTTTTGTCCCCTTGAGTTGGGATTTTTCCACGGAAAAATCCTCTGTGTTCTTTACTTACTACCGAGCTACTGTGGGAACAATTAGAGAACCTGATTCCCTATACTGGTTGGTCGTACAGTCTATTGGTTACAGTGGGAACTGATAGAGAATCCGGTTCTCTATACAGTCTGGTGGACACTTAGTTTTTAACAATTGGTATCAGAGCAGGTTCTTTTGTAAAATTTTAACACCTAGAAAGGATCTACATGGCTGCTCCACCAAACTTTAAGGAAAATCAATCAACCAATAGACCACAAAGATTTCAGAAAATGGTTTGTAGAAATGGAGGCACTCCCAAGAAGGGTAGTTCTAGCAGAAACACTAAAGGATACAATTATTGTCACAAGTGCCGAAAACCAAGGCATTTCATCAAAGACTGCTCATTTCTGAAAGAGAGAATTACAAACACAACTCTGACAAAGTAGCAAAAAGGAACCCGATTCCTGATAAACGATTCAGCCGAAAAAGTGCAGCTGACAATGTTGTGAAGCAAGCTCTTGCTGCATGGGGAGACTCCTCCAGTGAATCAGAAGAGGAACCAGATGCAGGAAGTAGCTCCATAATAGCAGTGGAAAATGAAGCAAATAAATATGATTCATTGTTTTCATTGATAGCTCAGTCCGATGAGGATGAAGAGGATGACAATGATGAGGTAAATTTTAGGGATGTTCAGAGAAATCTGAAGTCCTACTCTTCAAAGAAATTGATGGCATTAGCAAATATTTAATTGATACATATTATAGTTTTGTTAATGATAAAGATGCCCTAATCATAGAGCTAGGAGATGCTGAACAATCTAAAGATGATTTGATGGTAGTGGTTGTTGACTTGAAGGAAACCATAGAGTACCTTAGAAAAGAAAAAAATAATCTAGTAGAGAAAATTACAACTACTGAGCAAGAAAGGGATGATATGGTAGTTTCCATTGTAGATTTAAGGGAACAAGTGGAAGAAGTAACTAGAGAACATAACCTGTTGAAAAAACAAACAAAAAAATGGATGGACAACACTGAGGGAGAGGAAGTGGCTAGTGAGGCTCAACTTGAGCTTAAGAAAGTTAAAACAAATCTTGTTGCTGAGCTTGAAAAAAATAGACAACTTCAGGAGGATTTAAAAAGGGTTAAAAATGATCTTGATAAGTCACTTAAATGGACCCGGTCCTCTGATGTAATAATGTCTATATATAGTAGTAATGGTGGAAACAGGCAAGGCATCGGGTTTCAAAAGGCTAAAACCTCCTATAATCCCTATAGAAAGTATGTAACTGTGGATGATAATAGGTTGTGTACTCATTGTGGTCAAATTGGTCATTACAAGGACTCTTGTAAAGTTAAAATTCAGTCCTTGCAGAAAAATAAAGTTTTTGTTGAAAAGAGGCGTACTGATGAGGAACCTGGTTCCCAGAAAAGAAAATATGTGTTGCCTGCATGGGCAAAAAGAAGTTTGATCTGCCCGTTCTATCATTATAAGGGACCCAAGCTGCCTTGGGTTCCTAAGTCTAATAATTGATTTAGTGTACAGGCTGAAGTGAGAGGTAGCAGTCAAAAGCAAAAATAGTACATGGATAGTGGCTGCTCTAAGCATAAAATTAGAAGAATGAATGATGTTCTCTCACTCAAGGCCCTGCAAGGAGGGAATGTATCCTTTGAAAATGGAAAGAAGGGATACATTTCAGGAGCTGGAAGGGTCGGGAAGTCTCTTCTCCACTCTATTGAAAATGCGTACTTAATGAAGGGGTTGAAGTATAGCTTGCTGGGTATTTTTCAAATCTGTGACAAGGGGATCTTAGCTGTCTGAGTGCTGTTAATGATAATGTTGAGCTATGGCACAAAAGGCTGGGTTATGCAAGTTTCACACTGCTGAACAAATTAGTTAAGAAGGACCTGGTTCGTGGTCTGCTCAATTCAAGTTTCAAGGATCATAGGGTATGTGATGCATATGTAAAAGGAAAGCAAGTCAGATCCTCTTTCAAGCCCAAAAAGGAAGTTAGCATCTCAAGGCCACTAGATCTCCTCCTTATGGATCTATGTGGACCTATGAGGATGCCAAGTAGAGGAGGAAAGAGGTACATAGTTTCATCATTATGGATGATTACTCCAAATTTACATGGACCGTGTTCGTCAGAACTGAAGATGAGACTCCAACCGACAGAGAGGAACTTGGTTCCTCAATCATAATATCTGAAGCAGAAAATAGAATTGTGGATGCTATACATCTGTACATGGAACTCCAATTGCTGAGAAATTCAAACCAGATCAAAGACAAGAAACTCATTTGCCCTCTCAGCCTTTCTCTCTCAGATAGAGCCTAAGAATATCAAGGAAGCATTTAAAGATGTTGACTGGATTACAACTATGCAAGAAGAGCTCTGTCAACTTGAGAGGAACAGTGTGTGGAACCTGGTTCCACGACCTGCTTACAGAACTGTTATAGGAGCAAGACTGCCCGTGCTTGAAATCAGGAAGGAACCTACTCATTGTGCAGATCTATGTTGATGGCATCATCTTTGGAGCAACAGTTGACTCTCAATGTGAAGAATTTGCAAAACTCATGGGAAGTGAGTTAGAAATGAGTACGATGGGGGAACTGAATTTCTTCTTATATTTACACGTGAAGCAAACTCCCAAGGAGACAATGATAAGACAACAAAAGTACATCAAGAAGCCGCCGAAGAGATTTGACATAGAGACACAAAACATTATTGACACTCTCATCGCCACAGCTACTTTTCTAGAATGGAAGAACCTAGTTCCCCTATAAATCAGACCATGTATAGAGGTATCATAGGGTCACTTCTGTAGCAGACCAGATATTGTTTTTTAGTGTGCGTTTGTGTGCCGAGTTTCAATCTAATCCAAAGGAATCTCATCTGAAAGCTGCCAAGAGAATCCTAAGATATCTCAGAGGGATGTAGAACCTGGTTCTCTACTATCCCTCGGTAGATAACATTGAATTGGTTGGATATGCTAATACTGATTATGTTGAATATCTAGTGGAAGAAATAGCACATCTGGAACGACACATTTTCTGGGGTCATGCTTGATCTCATGGGGTACAAAGAACCAAACTGTGTGGATCTTCCTACTGCTGAAGCTGAATACGTGGTTGCTGCTTCTTGTTGGGCTTGAAGACTTTGGTGTATTTACAGCTTGAACCCGGTACAATACAAGAGGACAACGCACATTAATGTGCGACATCACTCTTTGAGGGATAATGTTGAAAAGGTTCTTATTTGTATGAAGTTCTGGAAGACGGAGGACTAGGTAGCAAACATCTTCACCAAGGAGATGACCAATGAACACTTTGAAAGAAATCGTCTGGAATTGGGGTTGATCAAGCTTAACAGAGGGACCTAGTCCCTCAATGATTGGCTATGTTAAGAAGGAAAGGTACACTACTAAAAAGTATTTTTTGGAGACATCTACTTAAATCTATATTGTTACAGGTATACACATATGGAAGTTTCAGGACAAAAACAAGTAAGAGTGACATTGCACTTCTAGGAGTCTTTGCTCAAAATTTTCAAAAACCGTCAAGGAACCTGGTTCCTGTGACTCAGGTTAGTAGTCTCTTCAATACTTAAATGCCTTTTAAGTTGATGAAGTGTCATGTCATTAATTTGTTTCTGCCTTTCTCCTGCCTCTCCTCCTAACTTTTGAAGTCCAAAATGTTAAACCTTTTCTGAACTGACCTGTTGCCCCAAAAAGGCACTTCTTTATCTTACACCCAACTAAAACCGGTTCTTTTCTTCAAAACCAAAATCAACCTTATCTCAAAAAGCATCCTTCTCCCCAAATATGTCAAAAGTGAACCTAACTCTGTCTCCTTCCAAAAATCCTAACTCTATCTAAATCAAACCCCTAAGAAGTCTTTGGTATATTTTGATGAGAGTTTAACTAAAAGGGAACGTGGTAGATCTAATATTCTAAAGTGTGAGGCTGAAATTGTTGTTGAGTTTGTAGAAGACTTGAAGGATGAAAGAATTGGTGAATGTGCCAAAAAAAGAGGGGAACTGAATGAGGGACTCAGTCCCTAAAATCCTTCTTAGGATGTTAATTCTAATGATGATATTTTTCTCTTGGGTCTGTGCTTAAATGAACCTTTGATCTAGTAAAAAGGATTGAGAAAAATAGGCTGATTGATGATGAAGTGGTTAACCTGCTGATATGGTGATTGTGGAAGAAAGGATGATGTGGAAAAATCTCCATTTTTTTAAAAAAATAAAAAAAATAAGGGTGAAGACATTGAGAAGAGAAAGAGGGAGACATGGCAGCTCAGGGATAGAAATGGTAGTGTAAGAGAGAAACTTGGTTCCTTACAGAAGCAAAAGGTTGAGTTATCAGGTTTGGAGAGATAGAAGACTCTGAAGTCTCAAAAAGTGTTGTTAGGCAGAGTGTTGACTCAGATATTGCTGAAAAATGGAGGAGCTTCTTGACATTGTTGAGTGCGAAAAATAGAATCACCTCTTTGTTACTCCAAGTCACAACGTTTATGAAGAAGAAGTAAAAAGTTCTATGTTTTATGTGACATTCTGATTCGATATGTTCATGGGACTGAGTTTGTTCTTAATGAGAAGAAGCTTGGGGAGATTCTTTGTGATATGATTGATGGTTCAACCTACTCAGATAGGTTGAGCACCAGGTCCTCGTAGACCCTCGGTATAATAGAATGCTAAGTTGAAGGGTGAGATTGAAAAATTGAGGAAACATGTGGAGGAACTGAGAGAGCAGATGATCATTGATCAAATGAGAGTAAATGAACGAATGGACAAGCTCATCAAGGCCTTAGCCCCTTACTTTTCCTCCTGTCCAGTGATCCATGTCTTTCACTCCTTCTAAATTCCCTTGAATTTTTATCTTCTTTTGATCCCTATATTTAATGACATTGGTACTTTAGTTGTTTAAATTGTTATATTATGTATTGTTGAAACTATTGTGCTTTTATTATAATTACTCCACTATGGGCAATCACTCTATTTTGTGCAATGACATTCACTTGTTGTTCTTATGATTGTTTATGTTGTGTTGCCCAAGTGGCATGAGTTAATGTTGCTGAACTTCTTTTTGGTTATGCTTCTTCTGTTATTCTTTTCGATGATACCAAAAGGAGGAAGTTATATAGATGTCAACATAGGGGAGGAACAGAATCGAATTGATATATTGTGTTATGCATGAAAGATAGCTCTGCTTTGTAGGGGGAACGTTGCTGGAAACATGTGAGGAATCTAGTTCTCAAGAGGAATATTAATTTTGGGTTTGTCATCATCAAAAAGGGGGAAATTGCTCTAAGTTACACTATGTCATTTTTTTGATAATGACAAATATTCTCGACGAACTGTGTACAGACCAGATGTGATCAGTGCATATAAGGAATCTGATTCTCAGGGGCAATAATTATGGGTTTGTCATTCATCAAAAATGGGGAAATTGATAAATTATGGTACTTTGAGTTTTGATGATTTCCAAACAGTCTTGAGGAACAAGTTGTGATCAGTTCCTTAGGTTTGGTTCTCAAGGGGAATATGGTTGATTCGTAGGGGGAATAATGTGGAGATCTGGTTCTCAGTGGAAATATCAATTCTATGTTTGTCATCATCAAAAAGGGAAAAATTGATAGGTTGCAAAGTACCTTGGGCATAAGTACTTTACTTTATGTTTTGATGATCTAACAAACTTATCATCCAGGACCAGATAAGGAACCTGTTACACATTTACAAGACCTTGAGATCACAAAGTTTCAGGTTGGGATCCTGCGTGTGATATAACTCAACTCTTTAGAGTGGAAGGAACAACTGAGGGAATAGGTCCCTACAAGTTCTTGAGGAGACTGTATGAAGTCAACTCTCTAGCAGGAAAGTTGCTCCCTGCACACGCTATTGTACAAGAACAATGCAGAAGTCAACTTTCTGTGGAAGGCTTTTTACCTACCTTGCTTACATCATTGTAAGTGATGTCACACACGTATAAATACAATCAAGGAAGGTAAAATAACTTACTTCATGAGAGAACCAGATAAAGGACCTAAAGCATACCTGGTACAATCATTCAAGTTAATCGACTGAAGATAATCTTAGCTCGGCAGTAAGTCAAGAACACATAGGATTTTTAAGTGGAAAAATCCCAACTCAAGGGGACAAAAACCACGACCTAAACTTGTAGGCTTTCAACTTCACTAACTTGTAAACAGCTATTACAAGCAACTTTGTAATAACTCTATTACAAAGGATTCAACTACACTAACTTGTGGTACTCTCACCACAAGTCACTTTGTCACTATCTAGTTACAAAGAATTTAACTAACTTGTGATACTCTCATAACAAGCCACTTTGTCACTCTCTAGTTACAAAGACTTTAATCACTCTATACTTGTAATAACACTATTACAAGCCACTTTGTAATAACTTTATTACAAAGGCTTCACAACTCGACTAACTTTATCCAAGACACAAACTTAGAGGGTTTGTGATTTTGGGTTTCCTAAAATACAGATTCTAAGAAAGCAAGATATGAGTTACAAATTGAAGAACAAATAACAAAGACTCAACAAACCTAAGGACTTAAGATATCTTAAATCTTGGATCCGATCCTTGAGGTTGCATCAGCATTGTTCTTGAGAGAGGTTGTAGAAAGCACTTGAGAGAATATCTTCTTTTTAATTTTGCAAGTGCTGGGATGAATGTCTTGTGCCTTGAACCAGGTTTATACTACAAAAGACATCACCATGGTGATGTCAATTCACAATGGTGATGTCAATTCTTGGTTAGTACATGCCTCTTCCTAATGGGAAGTGACTGCTGCACTGTCACGTATACAGTTGCAGGCAGTCACTTTCTATAGTTACTTTCCAGCTGTATAGTTGACTTATACTTCTGTCAGGGGAACACCAAGGGATCTGGTCCCTAATCTGGTTCTTGTGAATCTAAAGGCACATTGCCCATGTACTAGTAAGTTCCGAGCCTAACCTCGACGAGGTAGTGACGAGGCTACAGCGGGGCGTTTATAATATAACCTGCATACAGTTTATAATAAAGCAAAAGGGAAGAACAAAATGAAATGGAACAGTAACTTGCAACAATTAACTACGGAACGCAGTTGTCTTGCCAGTACTCAGCTATAACCAATCCTTAAGAGAGTTACAATGCTACATAATAAAATCACAGTAGAAGAAGAACACATAAACAACAAAATGATGTAGCCCGCATCCCGATCCCACCATATGATCAGTAATAATATGAACAACTCTTGTTGCTGCGTGCAAGCCAATGTTAGAGTTCTATGAACCTAGAGCTATGATACCAACTTGTCACGACGCAAAATCCCTATGAATGAGTCGTAATAGCACATAGTCTCTAAACTAGGTAAGCCTAGCTTTAACAGAAATAACATTGATATTTACTAACTTCAAATTAGATAACTCTAAACAATTACAATTCCCAAAATTGGTAGTACAAGTCATAAGCTTTTCTAGGCGTAGTTATACATAATATATACATCACTGTTCCAGAACAAAAGGAACTAGTACAAGTAAGTACAAATAAAGTGTCACGACCCAAACCGATGGGACGCGACGGGTACTCGGTACCTTACTTAACTGAGTACCAACATAACGTATCTTTTCATGTCATACTATCATAGATAACTGAGCTGGAAGGCTGCCGTGAGATAAGTCAAACACAACATGTGATACCAACTTATACATAAGACATACATGCCTATAAGACCAAAATAACCACACGTATACTGAACATAGGCCGACAAGGCCATACAATCTTTTACGTACATGACATCTGTCTACAAGCCTCTAAAAATACAAAATTTTTATAAGGGTCGGGACAGCGTCCCGCTATACCAAACAATACACGTCTAAATCATACTAACCAAACAAATAACTCCAAAGCAAATGGAGTGCACCAACATCTTCCGCTGAGCTGATAGCCTATTTGGAGGTCTCTCGACCTATCTATTGGGACCTGCGGGCATGAAACGCAATATCCCAGGCAAAAGGGACGTTAGTACAAATAATATACCGAGTAAGGAATGAAAATTAGTAAATTATAGACATAAGAGAAACATGGAGTAAAGGATTCGACATGTAAGTTTGAATAATATTGTAAATAATAAAATACTCATAGTGTCATGCATATGCGTATGTATGTCATGTCATGTAGAGGTACATGTGTTTATAACATCATCAAGCCTCTAAGGGCATCCCATCATATCATCTCGGCCACTATAGGCAAATCATCAACGTATACCAGCTGATCAGGTGGTGGTACGTATATAACAACGTAACCTTTTTCCATATCCCATATACATATACATATACAAGTATATATATATATATATATATATACGCGTATATAACGCCATCTGGTCATGGGTCAATATACATGAATGCAATGCATGAGGCGTACATCAATAAAATCTTTTGGAATGTCCTAAGACCATTATGTCTTTGAGTAATATCATGAAGTAAATTTTTTAACTTACGTATTTTTCTGAGACCCATGAACAGATGATAAAATAATGGGACACATGAGAATTCAAGAATATAGACACTTCTAATAATTGTGGGATTACACTGGGTTGTTGTTGTTGTTGTTGTTAATACTTCTATAAATAGAGTCATTTATGGAAGTTGTGCATTTTCTCATTTCGTTTGCATAGTGCGGATCATGCCAAAAGGAAAGAAGGGATAGCCTTAACATACCTGAGTCGATTCTCTTGACAATCCCTCTAACACACGTCAATTGCGTCAACACGGAACAAGTCATACAAAAAGTTTGAAGCAACAACATTGCTATGTAGCGATAATATTGGCTAAAAAATTTCCTTAAACAATTGGCAGTAGCGTTCTGCACTTAAGAAGTCTTGGTGGAATCTCCTTTTTAAGAGATGGAAAATAGTATTATTATATAAGGGATTGGCTGAAAACACTTAGCCAAAAAACATTACCTTTCTTCAATCATTTCTTAAGAGATTCCCAATTTTAATCCTTACTTTAAGGTAGGCCCCACCTAACTAGTTACTAAGCTACATAATAAACTTAAGTTTGACACATCTCAATCCAAATTCAAGAGTCATTACTTGTCTTGATTAATTTGTTAATCTTCCATTAACCAATAATTAACTAATTACCCATATAATTAAAAACTATCTCAAATTACTTAAAATACTACCCACTTTTAATATACCTTATACACCTTACTATTATGGCCATATGTTACCTTGTATGGTACTAGTCCATAAATATCAGGTATTATAGCTCGGACCGTATTTTATCCTAGATTATCAAACTTCGACGAAATTCATTTCCTCTGATTTGCTTACCCTTTCTCCTTCACGAATTTTCTTACCCCTTCTCCTTCACGAATTTACTTATCGCTTGTTTAAAATAGAATAATACTTATAATCCCAAAATAATTTCATTCCCGAGCCTACGTCGATTAACTTACGACGAAACTTTAACGTACAAAAATGCGGGATGTAACACCTTATTTTTGAGCTTTCATCAATTTATTTATGGTGTACTTTCACGTAAAAAAAATATGGAGTGTAACATGAAGGTGACTCCGAGGCCTGCGAACGCAACAACAGGTTTACCTTGAGTCTCCACCGCGATGATCCGCACACTTACTATCGATCAAATACCTGGATCTATACAAAATATACAGAAGTGTAGTATGAGCACACCACAACGGTGCCCAGTAAGTATCAAGAATAACCTCGGTGGAGTAGTGATAAGGAACAGTCGAGACACTTACTGGTCAAATAATTTGAACAGGATATGACAATAAATTATCAAGATAAAGATATAAAGTAATATCAATAGCAGGGAGAAATCAAACTACAAACAGTAGAGAAAATAAAGGAAAACACGGATGGTAACGAAAGATAACTGGGTAAATTAACACCAACACAGCTGGGCCACGGACAAGTAAAAATGTGCCTAAATAAAGAAGGCGATGTTAACTCAAACAATCACATCATTTCTAATACACAATCCCGACCATCTCAATCCTCGGTGTCTCATATCGTAATCTAAATTTCCAAACCTTTAGCATACATGGCACCTTGTGCCCACATATTTCCATCTCATTTGCACAACAAAAATCCATGTGCTACGCAGTACATAATGTCCGTAATCAATGCCATTCAAATGCTCAAGGAGTCTCATTTCTGTAATATAAAATAAATTACAGTTTTTAAACCAATTAGGAAATTAACAAGGAAAGATGAAATTATTTTTAGAAATCATTTGAATGAAGAAAATACCCTTTTCAAATAAAACACAAAATCGAATAAATTATCGTCTTTATTATAGGATTTATTAAATTAAAACTTAATAGAAATTCCCTTTTAAGTAAGATTCAATCTCAAACGGGTTAAGGAAATTTAATTGAGAAACTAATCGAAATAAAATATAACAATTATTGGAATTTGAAATATATATATATATATATATATATTTCAAATTTAAAAGTCATACAAAGTAAAGTAATACTAATTCCTTTGTTTTAAATCACTATATTACCAACAACTTAGCAGGACAGGAGGAAATGATTCAATGTAGTAAGTTTACTTTGAAAATTAATGCACCAGAGTAATAGCTTCAGGAAAAGAATTCAAGGAACAGTGGCAAGTCAATAATTCAATGTCAATAACCCGATCCTCAAAACTCAGTGGAACCCAAAATACAAATTATCAAAGTCTTGAACAAATGAACTAGAGTCTTATCAGTATCCAGCTATAACCAATCCCTAAGTGAAATGTAAAACTACCGAATAACTTGCACAGTCAGAGAGGAATACATAAGCACATATATTGATATGGCGCGCATTCCGATCCAATTGATCCTCCCTTATTCCTCCGTAACAATTACAACAAGAGTAAATAGTATATATATGTTGCGGCGTGCAACTGGATCCCACCAATCCTCCCTTATTCCTTCGTAATAATTACAATAAATATATATATATATATATATATATATATATATATATATATATATATTGCGACGCGCAACCCGATCCCACCAGTCCAACCTTATTTCTCCTGTTGTGGCGTGCAACTCGATCTCACCTGTCCACCCTTATTACTCCCGTTGCGACGTGCAACCCGATCCCACCAGACAATATAAATTTCCCTTATTCCTCCTCAATATATCATTCTTATTCCTCCTGTTGCGGCGTGCAACCCGATCCTACCCAACAATAGCTTAAATCAACAACAATAACAAATTTAACGATTTAGTTACAAGAATTTTCACTACCAAGAGTATGAGTACACGGCAACAAGAGCATCACGTAAAAATCAAAGGAATACAACAACCTTTACAAGTACAATGAGACATGTAAGGCATGTGATAACTTCATTGGCAACCCCAATAATTGGACATGTAGCATATTTGCACAAAGTCATAGAGGCACTCACAACTGAGAAGTATCAAAACAATAAGGAAGGCAATCACTTCAATTAAGCAAATAAGGGCCAAATAACAAGTAAGAGTTAGAGAAAAGCTAACAACATCGTATAGAGCATGTAGAGGTAAAACTAGCAAATAGAAAACCCAATTATGACGGAAAACTTCCCGATTAATGGACATAAGGACCTATGAACCCTAAAGGAAAATTTTCCACAAATAAGACCGAGCACGCACGGGCTACAATTAACATAGAGGACTCAAATCCTAAGAGGAGTCCCCCACACAAGGTTAGGCAAAATACTTACCTCAATCCGGCCAATTCAATACTCAATTTAGCTTTTTCTTTACCAATTCATCAACGCTCAACTCAATCTAGCCAAAAACGACTTAAATACATCAAACAATGCAAGAGAAAATAATTTCAATTAACAAATCTATGATTCTTATATAATTTGCAAAAAGTCAACAAAAGTCAACTCCCCGGGTCTGCACCTCAAAACCCGACAAAATTTGCAAAAATCAAATACCCATTCCGATACGAGTTCACCCACACAAAAATTATCAGATTCCAATACCATTTGGTTCTTCAAATCATCATTTTACTTTTTTGAAAGACTTTACAAATTTTTCCCAAATTTCATCCCAAATCATGAATCAAATGACGAATCCAATGATATACTCATGAATATTAGCCAAAACCAAGTTAGAATTACTTACCTAGATGATTTTCTTGAAAACCTCCCAAAAATTCGCTTCAAACCGAGCTCCCAAAGTTCAATATGTGAAATAAAACCCCAAACCTCATTTATATAGTATTCTATGAACTTCCTCACCACGGTCCGTGAAATTCCAAGTGCGGTCGCGCCTCCCAGGCCTTGCGGTCGCGAAAAAAATGGTCCAGCCACACTTTTTGGTGACTGCACTGTCAGACTTTAGCATTTTGGCAATAACTTTCTCTACAGATATCCAAATGATGACTTCTTTGCTTTTTGGAAACTAGACACAAAGGGTTACAACTTTCGTTTTTTGAAACATCTCAAAATTCCTTGTAGATCAAAAGATATAGGCTTCCGAAATCGGACCAGCGAATCTGCAGATCTGCCCTGGAGCGCCTCCGCAGCCAAATTTATGCGGTCTGCGCCCCCACCTCCACCCTCAGCGAAATTTTGCCGTTGTCCGTGAAAATTAAGCACCAGAACCATGCCTGAGTTCCGATAATGTCCAGACTTGCTCAAAACACACTCGAGGCCTCCGGAACCTCAACCAAATGTACCATCAAGTCCTAAAATACCATACTAACTCAATTGAGCTCTTGAATCACCTCAAACAATAACAAAAACATGAATCGCACACCAAATCAAGCTTAATGGACTTGAGACCTCAAACTTTCGCAACCGATGCCGAAACCTATCAAACCTCGTCCGAATAACCTCCAATTTTGCACACACGTCACAAATGACATTACAAACCTACTCCAACTCTCACAATTCTATTCTGACTCCGATATCATAAAAGTCAACTCTCGGCCAAACCTCTCCATTTTCCAAACTTTAACTTTTCCAACTTCTGCCGAAATGCCTCAAATTACCCTACGAGCCTCCAAATCTGAATCCGAACGTACGCCTAAGTCCAAAATTACCATACGAAGCTACTGACATCACCCAAAACACATTCTGGAGCCGTTTACTCAAAAGTCAAATTCCGATCAAATTCTCACCGCTTGAGCTTCCAAAACTAGATTCCTTCTTCCAATTCGACTCCGATTCACCCGGAAACAGAATCCAACCATGCACGCAAGTCGATACACATAATATGAAGCCGCTCGTGACCTCAAACTGTCAAACCGGACGTAATTGATCAAAACGACTAGTCGAATCATTACACCTTCTCCTCCTATAGTTATAAAAAATAAAAAAGAGAGAGAAAATCCCTTATGTTCAATGATTTAGGACCCGCGTAACAAAGGACCTGTTAGTTTTATTTGAAGATCTCATGTTCATACCACCATTGCCTTTTGTTTCGATCTAATCTCATGTAGTCAATTGGTTTTACAAACACCCGCCGTGGATAGGGGTATTGTTATTTTTAGTTCGCGCCAAAAATTATTTATATTTGATAATGAAAAAAGTGTACAAAAATTTAGATAATTTTAGTATATAACATACAGAATGTATATATATACACAAAAAATATACAAATTTATATATTTTTTCGTCTATTATTTTTACAACGGCTATACAGTATCATTTTTCCTAGTATATGCATTAGCAATTGGAGTAACGATAGATATGTGGCAACGATAAAATTTTGGCAGAGTTCAAAAGGTAAATTACATTGTCAAAAGTGATATGCGTACGCGAAGTGTTATTATTATGTACGTATTCTTTATTTGTTCTAACTATCCGAGTCCATTACTCAAAGTCATTTATTTATGTATATAACATTTTGAAGGTCACTCAACTAAATTTCTTAAATATTGAATTGCCAAATACCTATTTTACCCTTTAACTTATGAATTTTTTCTTAGCTTTTTAATATTATAATTTTTTCTTTTTTAAATTTATATTATAGACTTACCAATAAAATAAAAAATTTATTTTAAAAAACAAAAATAGTATTTAAGAATATATAATGTTGGAATAATAAATATTGATCATAGTAAAAAAAATTAATTAGAAAAATTTGTTCGTAATAATACTTATGATATTAGCAACAAAACTCAAATATTTATTTACAAAATGGAGAATGAAAGAAAATAAAAGTTTTAAAATTTATTTCAAGCACGTACTATAAAAATAATTATTTTAAATAAAGCTATTTTTATAATATATATTATAAAAAATGGACAGTCCGGTGCACTAAGCTCCCGCTATGTGCGGGCTCCGGGGAAGGGCCAAACCACAATTGTCTATCGTACACAGCTTTATATATTATATATACATTATATATTCTTAAAAATTATGCTCAGTAATATTATTATTCCGACATTATATATGCTAAAAAGCTATTTTTTATTTTATAAATAAAATTTATTTATTCTATAAATAAGTCTTAAAAAGAGAAAAATCATAATATTAAAAAGGTAAAAAAAAAAGAAGAAGATAAGAGTTGATAATTTAGAGGAAAAAATAGGTATTTGACAATCAAAAGTTTCAGAAATTTGGTCGAGTGACCCTTCTGAATGCTCTAGACACAATTAAGTGACTTTTCTGTTACAAACGAAAGAAAAACGACTTTACTAGATAATTTTGGATAGTTAGGTGATCATTTAAGTAATGGACTCTAACTATCCTTTCGAGTATTGGCTCTTTGCTCTATTGATTTTTCCAAAATTTATATACGTTGCCTAAATCCTCAATTTCGTATTTGAGAATAACGTGTGATCTATTACCAGAACAAAGAAAGGTACTATATCTAAACTTTATATAATTCTGCATGTCATGAAGAGCTAATTTCGGGCAATAATGCACATAATACTTTATCCATAATTGAATACCAGCTGGGTGAACCATAATCTCATATACTTTATCAAATCAAATTCAAAATCTATCAATTAGTAACATACTTACAGGCCCATTAATGTTACTATTAGTAATAGATATGATATGATCTTGACAAACAGAAATGTGCTGAACGGACATGATTTATCTCTTGGTCTATAAAAAGGTTATTTTGAAGTTCAAAGCACGTGATTTTTATCCATTATTTAACCATCTTAAATCTTCAGACACAATCAAATAAGAGAATTCAACCAAGCAGATTTAAAGAAAATCTCCTTCATATATAGTCATGTCAAAGTTTGATCACCTTAATTGCTCAAGAAGTACTACAGAATTTCTTGTATTCTACAAGTTAGACGGATCGAGTACTTGATTTGTTCTTTCATTTATGCTGAAATCTGATTTCATTATTGGTGCAAACTCAATCGCATTGAAGGACTTCATTAAATACTATGCAGGAACACTTCGCGTACACCGTTCTTGGTAGGTAGAAGCAAATTCAACCTAAAGGAGAGACAACAACACTACGTAGCAGAGATGGATCCTGAATTTAAATTTTATGAGTTCAACTTTTAAGGTTTTTAATATTGAACCTATTATATTTTTAAAATTATGGATTCATATATACTATTTTTCGCAATATTTATGAATGTTTAGACATAAATTTTTACTTTGTGTCGAAAGTGATGAGATACAATTGACCATCACTAACACGCTACATCCGCCCCAAGCACGGAGCTAGCAACATAAAGTAAATGGCTTCCCGTTATAAATGTCATAAGTCAAAATGTATATATTTGAGATAAATATCCGGGTTTAATATTGTTTCATTTAAAGTGCCTGTACACAAAACATTTCTACATTTAGCTCACTCAACAACGGTATCCAAGACCCCTTTACGTTCACCATCGAAGAAGTTGTTCACAAGCATCCTGTTGACAAATAGTCTGTCAAACGGCAGATCCTGAGACAGCAAGTTGTCCTTCAAACTGGTTTTTAAGAGAGGACCTTCCTTTATTTTAATTTTGCGTGCGTAAGTGTTTCATCGTATGAAAATTGCATGCACGTAATAAAATGGAAAAGACTATAACTTGCGACATTTGTTGGTAATTAGTAACGCCACATGTATATTACTAGTGGACCTTAGGCTGGTTTATATATTTAGTATAGCTCCGATGTAAGCCAGTTTGCCGCTGGAAGCTTATCTTACAAATAGGGAAATCAATTTGATTAAAATATACTTACTATGTTGTACAAGTAACAATTAAGAGAAACTGAAAACTAGCAGTAACTTCTTGGAATCCATAACCCTATACTAAAATGAGTAGTAACCAGATTAAAAAATTACTTGAACTCATAGTAATGAGCTAGTGTACGTTGGAGTAAAATGGTTACGTGCGTGTGTCTTTCTTATAGAATTCAAAAAGGTTTATGAATGTGCTATTGACAAATCAGGATTCGTTTCTTTTTCCGTTATTATTAGCAAAGTGTCAAATGAAGCCGGAAAGGTTTTCTGAATTTGTAGTGATTTCCAAATGAAACTAACGAAGAGGAATAAGGAAACAGTAAGGAAGTCGAAAGATACAGTAATAGTATCCAAAGGAGGAAAGAAGAAACGGAATGATTGAGCTAGTGGGATAGCTCACTATAGTATAGTGGAAGAAGCATATAAAAAGAAAATAAAGTGAAGTACATAAAATATTTTATCCTAGATCCCAAACAAATAGGAAGGGTTTCCTAAATTTATTCAGATTTTGAAAGGAGCCAATAATGTTAGGTCGTCATCTTCTTTCTTTGTTTCTTCTTGTAAATGATACTAATAGTAGCAGTAGTTTCTTTTATCGGATGATCTAGAAGGGGCATCAATAATAATGATATAATAATATTAATTAATAATAATCATAATAATTATCATTATTATTACTACTACTGCTGCTACTACTACTATTAATGTAATGTTTGCTGGTTCTCATTTAAAATTTTACCTTCTTTTTAGGCATAATGGAGTAATTTATAAATATATAATTGAATTTGTAATTTTAACTTCAATATATAAAATTAATGTTTACTTAATTATACGCTAATATTAATTTTTTTACATTATCTATTATATATAATTATATATTATTGCGAATAATTATCTATAAAAGGTAAAATTAATAACACAAAAATAAAACAAAGAATATATTATAATAAATTAAAATACAATAATTGTATAAAAAAAACTTTACTTGTTAATGTATACAGTAAGTTAAAATAATAATGTCTCTAAAACAAGATACTAGAAGTAGTATAGAATTAGCAAGTTTTACTTTATGTGGTTTCCATATAGGAAGAGGGTGGATGACATGATAAGCGGATTTAGTATTTTAATAATATGGGTGTACCGCTTAAAAAGGAGAAAAAAAAAATTATTAAGTGAGATTCAATCTCTAATTCACCAAGTAAATAACTCAACATTTAACCAAGTGTGCCATTTAGCCTCTTTGAAACATACGTATTGGTAATTTAACGGAAAGACCATGAGTTCACGTACGCAAATCCGCCTATAGATGAGATAGTGGACGTAGTCACGCAACAAAGCAGAATAATGCAATAGTCATGATTTACTTTCCATAGCAGATCCCCTATTGCCTCTCGTGACTGATTTCATCAGCCGTGAGTGGCTTTTAATTTGCATGCAAAATCCCGTCCATCTTCACCCGAGAGAGTAGAGGCCTATGCACCTAGCTATTCTCTTAAGGCTGCAAATTTTATACTAGTATTGAGTTGGACCATCATATATAAGCATCAAACACCTGTCACAAAAAATTTTATATTTCGAGATCCAAAGTGATGGTGGGTTGGTGGGTGGAGGAATTGTAGGTGGAGGTCCTTAAATTTCACGAAATATGCACAAACCGTTAGGAAATGGAGAATGGGGGAACACAGAATGATAAGTAATTGGAATACTTCTTCTAACTTTTTTGTATGTAAGAAGAAAAGAAATCCCTAGTCTTCCCACCTACGCCCTACTCATATATATATTCAGATCAGTCATAGGCCGGCGACTCTCCTTTTCACATAACTACGTAGGTTGCCCCCAAGTTGCAATCTCCACTCACCATTCATCAGTACTTTGTCCCTTTCTTGTCTCTTTCTTTCTTCTAGCCTTTACTTTCTTTCAATCTAGACTCAAATGTTCATATTAATAAAATAATATGTAAAATAATAGTGTCTCACCAATAAAGATTGCCGTGGAATAATAAATACTAACTCCTTTTTAAATTTAGTAATAATTTAGTTTAAACTTATAATTCTATCCTTAATGAGAAAGCTTTTATAACTATACAAATACTCTGGATCACTTTTTGACTTGTTTAAGACTACAAATTATAATAGTCTTATTTTTTCTTAAACTCTGTGCCCAATCAAACATGTTCACATAAATTGAAACGGATAGAGTACTACTTATTTATTTATTTTTAGTTAAAAGCTTTGTGTTTGAGTTTTGGATATAAATTTTCTCTTGGTAATACACTATTTGAGCCCAAAAAAATGTATCGAACATGAAGTGAGCCCAAAAATGATACTCATAGTGTCTCTAAAACAAGGTACAAGATGTACCTAGATTTTGTTCCGCATTTCATTTATTTTGAGACATTTCAAATCGTATATCTTTTATTTTTATTTTGCTTTAATAATTTTTAAGATATGGAGTATGAATTAAATAAATTTTTTACACTTTAATTTTAGTATAATCTTTTATCATATTCCAATTAATATTTTAATATTTTTTTCATTCACCGTTAGTGCGTGTATATATATGTTTCAATTTAATTCACATCTTAAACGCCATATAACAGAAAAAGTCGCATTTTGCTACGGGTAAAATCAAATCGATATTATAATTACTTACTACGGATAGTGAGGAAACTAGTTTATCTTTTACCTTTTGTTTTGTCAGGGCAGCACCACGCCAGGGTTTGTTTTGCACTCTTCTGTTGACGATTCTGAAGTAAAATTAAATTAAAAAAATGAACGAACCGCAAGTCGAGAGACCCACGCTTCTAAATTTTACTAGGAAACAGACAACCAAAGTCTTGCGAGCCAATTTGCTATACCGAGAGTTTTGTTTGTATATATCTCTGTCAATTAGTGTCCAATAAATCAAATAAATCTATAACAAGGTTTTGCTCTTTGGCCTTTCTTCCTACCATGAACGATGATCTGACTCCTTCGGAAACTGAAATAATCGTCTTTAACCTTAGCCACAAATGAATTTCACAAAGATTGGTTTGTTTTTATTTGGAGAATTACTCTAAATTAAATCCTAACCTAATTCCTAATCTCAATTAACAAGTGTGTTTCGTCATTAAGAGGCAACGAATCAAATGTGAGAAGTTTTATTTTGTGTCTCATACAACTGACACTAGTTGTATAAGACTCTTTTTTGTCTCACAAATTTGTGTTGAGCTAAGGATTACTTAGCATCTAAGCCTAAACATAAACATTGATCCTTTTTTGTAAAGTTTATTTAATTAGCCTTTAGTTGTATTTGTATTCTTTTTCATTTTGGGTCACTGTATATTTTTAGCCCATTTTGATGTTTAGCTTATGACTGAAGTCCATTATATAAATAATAGGTTAATGTTCTAGAAAGACCGATCGGGTCACTTTCAGTTGCAATGAAAGAACTCTTTCTCTCTCTCTCACAGACATAGAACCCTAATGCGATTTCCGTTTCTCCATTAGATTTACAATGTTTTCATGGTATTAGAGCAGAGATTCTGGGACGTCTCTCCTCGATCTTTCGTCCGATCTTACCCCGGTTTGGTTTCGTTGAGTTTTTATTCTCCGGTGGTTGGTGAATCGAAGCTTTTGGTTCACACGAGGAAATCATCTGTTGATAGACTTCTCAGCTCAGCGTTTTGGGTGAAATTCCGACGTTTTTGAGCTTGATTCCGGCGATCTACAACTTTTGGGTTTATGTCACTCGGAGCTAGGGTTTCGACTGATTTTGAAGGCCGCTCTTCTTTGGTAGCGAAGAAGTTGGGTAAATCTGTTCTCACTTATAGTTAGGGATTTTGCATGTGTTTATTTGGGTGAAAATCTAGTGTGTTGAATAGTTGTGTTGAGAAATTGAAACAATTCTCTTTCACTGTTATTCTCGACCTTATATTCCTTTTTCTGTGAAGTAAATATGAGTAACACCGATACCTTCTCCCCTGATCCCACAAGCCCTCTCTTTGTCCATTTTTCCGACATTCCTGGTATATTCCTCGTTCCTGTTCCCTTTTCGGGCAGTGGTTTTGGGGGATGGAAAAGGAAGATGATAGTGGCTTTATCAGCTAAGAACAAAATAGCCTTTGTTGATGGTACTTGTCCCCGACCAAGTACCACTGTGTTGAACAAAAACTATGGCACAGGTGTAATAACATGGTGATTTCCTGGTTGACTGCCTCTTTATCTCCTGAGATAGCTAATAGTGTACAGTACTCTGAAACTGCACAGAGTATATGGGCACAATTGCATCTAGATATGGTACATCTAATAGGACCAAAATTTTTGAGCTTAAAAGAGAACTTGCCCATACTTCTCAAGGTCCTCTAGACATAACATCATACTTTAATAAACTGAAAGGGTTATGGGATGTCAAATGTGAACTTGTGTTGCCAAGCCTGGCATTATACATGAGGATGAAGAGAATAGGTTATTTCAATTCCTCATAGGGCTAAATGAGACATATATGGGGGTAAGAAGCAACTTGCTTATGATGCAACCTCCTCCTAGTCTTGATAGTGCCTACAATATCCTTCTCAATAATGAGAAACAAAGACAAGTCCAATCAATTTCCCAATTCAATCATTATTCTATGTCCTTCAATGTTAATCAAACAACAAGCCTGGATTTCTCTTTGGGTTGAATCAAGCTGCAGTTCCAAATCCTCCTCCTCTCAGGCAGTATACGCAAAGAGTTAACTTTGACCAGACTAAAGTTTCCCTGTTCTGTAGATACTGCAAGAAGTCTGGGCACTTGGTTGATAAGTGTTAGAAGCTTCATGGGTACCCACAAGGTCCCAAATTCAACAAAGGAAAGAAAGTTGTTGCTTATGTCACTACTGGTGCTCAGCTCAGCCCCTTTGAGGGGCACACATCTGACCTTGTTAGAAATTTCACTGAGAGTCATCAGTCTATTCCAAATGTGGATGGTCAAGGGTCTGTTATTCCAGGTCTGAGCAGATAACAATATGATCAACTGATAACATTGCTACAATAGACTCAGTTAGGAGATTCTAGTGCTCAGCCTCCTAATCTCATGTGTTCTGCCAATTTTGCTGGTACTCTACTAACTGAGAGTCATGTTTCTGATTCCAAACTGTGTATACTCTTTAATATTACACCCGTAGTCATACCTTATCTTGTAATCCTTCCTAATGGATACAAAGTGAAAGTAACTTCTACAGGATCTTTTGCTTTAACTCCATTCATCACTTTTCATAATGTATTGTTTGTTCCTTCTTTTCAACACAACTTAATCTCTGTCCATAAACTGATAAAACAGTTGCATTGTATAGTCTTGTTTACTGCAACTTCCTGTTTTCTGCACATATTACAAGCCCCTTCTCTGAAGATGCCTCTGGATCTTGGTAAAAAAGAGGTTGGTCTGTACAAGCTTACTTGGGTGCCACATTCACATTCTTCTTCTACTTCTTGCAGATCTGTTTCTGTGTGTTCTTTGTCTGATTCATGTAAACCTACTTTTTCTCCTAGTTCTGAGACTGTTATTTTGTCTTCAAATGTTAATAGTTCCATTTGTAATAATGCTGATGTAAGTGACATGAATTTCATTTGGCATTTAAGACTTGCCCACATTACTTTTGCAAACATGAAACACATTTCTGATTTGTCATCTTCTCTTGCTCCTAAACAATCATTTCCTTGTTTTATTTGTCCCATGGCTAGACAAACTAGACTTCCCTTCCCTGATAGCTCCATCAGTACAACCAAACCCTTTCAACTAATTCACATTGACACTTGGGGACCTTACCACACACCAACCTCTTCTGGTTAAAGATATTTCCTTACATTAGTTGTTGATTTTTCTAGGGATACTTGGACACATCTACTAGGCTCTAAGAGCAATGTTTTTTCCATGATTAAATCTTTCTTGGCAATGGTTAAGACTCAATTTAATACTAATGTCCAGACTATTAGAAGTAACAATGTCTTGGAGTTAGGTTCTAGTCTTGTTGTTTCTTCCTTCTTCAGTCAATAGGGTATTATCCATCAAACTACATGCCCCCACATTTCTCAACAAAATGGTGTAGTTGAAAGAAATATAGAACACTTCTTGAGGCCTGTAGAGCTTTACTTTTCCAGTCCAACTTGCCTATATCTTTTTGGGGGGACTGTCTATTGACTGCTACATACTTACTCAATAGGATTCCATCTAGGATACTCCAAAATAAATCCCCTTATGAAGTGTTGTATGGTAAAACTCCTAATTATTCATATTTAAGAGCATTTAGTTGCCTTGCCTATGCTACTATGCCTATTGCACAAAGAGACAAGCTCAAACCTAGAGCAATTTCATATGTTTTTCTGGGCTATACTTTTGCCAAAAAGGGTTACAAGTCGTATGATCTAGCTTCTAAGAAATGTTTTGTCTCTAGGGATGTTGTGTTTCACGAAACATGTTTTCCTTTTGCCACACCTTCTAACAGTACAACTATTTCTACTAATTTTCCTTTTCCACCTCTTATTTTTCCATCTTCTGATGATCAGGATCCTGGGACATACACCTCTGTCCCTGCCAGTCCTTTTGTTCCTTCCCCTATTTCTAACTCACTTCCTCCTGAACCTGTCCCTTCTACTTCTACTCTAAACTTTGATCCTGATATTCCTCCCCTTCCTTCCTCACAAACTGATGTTAGGAGATCTGCTAGACATCACAACACTCCTTATTACCTCAAGGACTATGTGTGTCAACTTCCTTCTTTTTCTGGATCCACTTCTTTTACTTCTCCTTTGGAATCTGAACCTCTCTATTACTCTTAAGCTGCTTTAGTTCCAGCTTGGAAGGATGCCATGAGAAAGGAGTTTGATGCATTGGATGCCAATCATACTTGGGACATTGTTCCTCTTCCGCTAGGTAAAAAACCCATATGTTGCAAGTAGGTCTACAAAATCAAATACAGGGTTGATGGGAGTGTTGAAAGATATAAAGCTAGGCTTGTCATTAGAGGGGATACTCAGGTTGAAGGGGTTGATTTCACAGAAACATTTTCTCCTATTATTAAGATGTCTACTATCAAATGTCTAATTGTTGTGGCTGTTAAGAAACATTGGGATATCTTTCAACTAGATATCAATAATGTTTTTTTGCATGGTGACCTAGATGAGGAGGTATATATGAAGCTACCTCAAGGTTTGAGTGTTTTTGATGTTACTGCTCCCTTTGTTTCTGCCCCTCTTGTGTGCAAATTGAAGAAGTCTCTTTATGGGTTAAGGAAGGCTTCAAGACAATGGTATGCCAAGCTATCTCAAGCCCTGTACTCTAGAGGTTACACACATTCTCTGAATGATTACTCCTTGTTCATTAAGGGTCAATGTGACGACCCGACCCGTCGTTTCATGAGTAACCGCTCTGTTTCCCCCATTTTCTGCTTCTTTATGCTTCATTTTTTGTATTTGGTGTGATCGAGTTGATTTGGATTGGTTTGGGTAGGAAATGAGGCACTTAGTCTCTTTAAGGAAAGCCTAGTTTGAAAAAGTCAACCGGATGTTGAATTATGAGTTAGAGGGCTCGAATGTGATTTCCGGTGGTTCAGTTAGCTTCGGGGGATGATTTTTGACTTATGAGCATGATCGGGAGTGGTTTTGGAGGTCCGATATAGAAATAGGCTTGAATTAGTGAAGTTAGTATTTTGGCGAATTCTGGTTGATAGGTGAGATTTTGATTCGAGGGTCGAAATGGAATTCCGAGAGTTGCTATAGCTTTATTATGTGATTTGGGATGTGTGTGTAAAATTTCAGGTCATTTGGAGGTGATTTGATTGGATTTTTGACCGAATGCGTGTTTTGGAAGTTTTAGAAGAACTTAGGCTTGAATTCACTGTAATTTGATGGTTTTGGTGTTGTTTGAGGTATTTTGATGATTGGAACAAGTTTTGATGGTGTTTTAGCATGTGTTGGTGTTTTTGGTTGAGGTCTCGAGGGCCTCGGGGTGATTTCGGGTGGTCAACTGGTAACGAATTTTAAAAAGAAAAGGGTTGAGATTGATTGTTGGTCGGGCTTGCCTAGCAATGTGTTGGGCGCCATCACGACCGGGATTGGGGTCGTGACAAGTTGGTATTAGATCCTAGGTTATATATGTCTCGCAAGTCATGATCCGGTTTAGTAGAGTCTCGCAGATCGGTACGGAGACGTCTGCATTTATCCTCGAGAGGCTGCAGAACCTTTAGGAAAAACTTCACATCCTTGAAATTCTGTCGTGCGGCTTTGTTGATTCGAGAACTAAACTTCTGTAATTCTATTCTCTCACAGATGGTGAGGACGCGAGCTACCGGACGAGGTGGACGACCACCATGCCACCAGCTGAGACCATCAGAGGC
This sequence comes from Nicotiana sylvestris, assembly GCF_000393655.2. NCBI lineage: Eukaryota > Viridiplantae > Streptophyta > Magnoliopsida > Solanales > Solanaceae > Nicotiana > Nicotiana sylvestris. The sequence goes on along the minus strand of NC_091059.1, from coordinate 125,169,507 downwards.
CGTGGGCGCGGTCGTGGTCGTGGTCGTGGTAGAGGCAGAGTAGCGAGGGCAGCACCTGCAGATCCACCAACTGCCCTAGCTCCGGATCAGGCTCCAGTTACAGATGCTCCAGCAGCACCAGTTCAGGCACCAGCTGTGCCCATCTTGATTCTGGGTCTTCAAGAGGCCTTGACACAGATCTTATCAGTTTGCACTGGCCTGGCTCAGGCAGTTTCACCCACTACCGCAGCAGCTACTTCATAGGCCAGGGGAGGCAATCAGAACCCCGCTGCTCACACACCTGAGCAGGTAGTGTAAGGACTACAGATGATGGGGCACCTCCAGCCCAACCGGTTGCACCATTTCAGGAGTTCGTAGTACCAGTTATGCCGAATGATGAGCAGCGTCGTCTTGAGAGGTTTGGTAGGCTCCAGCCTCCGTCGTTTAGTGGTGCTAAGGGCGAGAATGCCCAGGGTTTTCTTGACAAGTGTCAGCGGATGCTCCGTACAACAGGGATTCTTGAGTCTAGTGGTGTGGCATTTACCCCCTTTTAGTTCTCGGGGGCTTCCTTTTCTTGGTGGGAGGATTTTGAGAGGCGTAGGCTTGTCGGTGCAGCACCCCTTTCTTGGCAGCAGTTCTCCGCTCTCTTCTTGGAGAAGTATGTACCGCAGTCCCGCAAAAAGGAGCTGCGTAGGCAGTTTGAGTGGTTGACGCATGGTGATATGACCGTGACCCAGTATGAGATGAGGTTTTCAGAGTTGGCTCGTCATGCCATTTGGATGATTCCGACAGATCGTGAGAGGATCAGGAGATTTGTGGATGGCCTTAACTACCATCTCCATATTCTGATGACTAGAGAGAGTATTGGGTGCTACGTTCGAGGAGGTGGTTGATATCGCTCGTGAGATTGAGACGGTTCTCCATCGGGAGCGAGAGGAGAGGGAGGCCAAGAGGCCTCGAGGATTGGGCAATTACAGCGGTGCTCCTTCGAGGGGCCAGTTCCAGCATGGTAGAGGTCGTTCTTTTAGGCTTGCTCAGTCGGCCCATCCAGAGTATCGTGGGGCATCTTCAGGCCGTGGTCATCATGGGTCTCAGCAGGCCAGTCTTCACTCAGCGCCCTCCCAGCTCAGAGTTCATCTCGTACCCCATCAACTCAGGGGTCTTCTGCGCCGAGTGTATCTGCTAGTCACTCCGGTGCGAGGGGTTCCTTTCAGTCCCCATCTATAGCACCGGGTAGTTGTTATGAGTGCGGAGAGTTTGGATATATGAGGAGGCAGTGCCCTCGACTTCGTGATGGTCAATTTCAGAAGAGGGGTCAGCCCTCGACCTTTTCTTCAGTTACTTCACCACCCACCCATCCAGCTAGGGGTGGAGTTCAGGCAGCTAGGGGTCGCCCCAGAGGGTGAGGTCGATCAGGCGGTGGCCAGGCTCATTTCTATGCCATTCCAGGCAGGAAAGATGCTATCGTTTCAGATGCTGTCATTACAGGTAGTATTTCAGTCTGTCATAGAGATGCCTCTGTATTATTTGATCTCGGTTCCACCTATTCTTATGTGTCCTCATATTTTTCTCATTATTTGGGTACGCCCCGTGAGTTTCTTGCTTTACCTGTTCATGTGTCTATCCTGGTGGGCGATACTGTTGTTGTGGACCGTGTGTACCGGTCATGTGTTGTGACTATTGGGGGTCTGGAGACCCGAGTTGATCTATTGATATTGAGCATGGTGGACTTTGATGTTATTTTGGGCATGGATTGGTTATCTCCGTATCATGCTATTCTATACTGTCATGCTAAGACAGTCACTTTGGCTATGCCAGGTGTACCGCGGATCGAGTGGCATGGTGTGACTGATTATGTTGCTAGTAGTGATCTCTTTCTTGAAGGCCCAACATATGGTTGGGAAGGGTTGTCTGTCATATTTAGCGTTTGTGAGGGATGTTGGAGCTGAGACTCCCAGTATTGATTCTGTCCCAATTGTGAGGGATTTTCCCGATGTGTTTCCTGCAGACCTGTCGGGCATGCCACCAGATAGGGACATTGATTTTGGTATTGACCTGGTGTCGGGCACTAAGCCCATTTCTATTCCGCCGTATCGTATGGCACCAACAGAGTTGAAAGAATTGAAGGAGCAGCTTTAGGAACTCCTAGATAATGGGTTCATTCGGCCTAGTGTGTCACTGTGGGGTGCATCAGTTCTGTTTGTGAAGAATAAGGATGGCACAATGAGAATGTGCATTGATTATAAACAATTGAACAAGGTAACAATTAAGAACAAGTATCCTTTGCCTCGCATTGATGATTTATTTGACCAGCTTCAGGGAGCGAGGGTGTTCTCTAAGATTGATCTCCGTTCGGGATATCACTAGTTGAAGATCAGGGATTCAGATATTTTTAAGGCTGCTTTCAGGACTAGATATGGTCACTATGAGTTTCTTGTCATGTCCTTCGGGCTGACCAATGCCCCAGCAGCGTTCATGCATTTGATGAACAGTGTATTTCGACCTTATCTGGATTCATTCGTTATTGTATTCATTGATGATATTCTGGTATACTCGCGTAGTCAAGATGAGCACGCAGAGCATTTGCGAGTTGTATTGCAGAGATTAAGGGAAGAGAAACTTTATGCAAAATTCTCCAAGTTGTGAGTTTTGGCTCAGTTTAGTGGCTTTCTTGGGACACGTGGTGTCCAGCAAGGGTATTCAGGTTGATCCGAAGAAGATAGGGGCGGTTTAGAGTTGTCCTAGGCCGTCCTCAGCCATAGAGATTCGTAGCTTCCTTGGGTTAGTAGGCTATTATCGCCGGTTTGTTCAGGGATTCTCATCCATTGCATCGCCCTTGACCAAGTTGACTCAGAAGGGTGCCCCATTTGTATGGTCGGACGAGTACGAGGAGAGCTTTCAAAAGCTCAAGACAGCTTTGACCACAACTCCAGTGTTGGTTTTACCATCAGCTTCAGGTTCATATACCGTATATTGTAATGCTTCGAGAGTTGGGATTAGTTGTGTATTGATGCAGGAAGGTAGAGTTATTGCTTATGCTTCTCGTCAGTTGAAGCCCCACGAGAAGAACTACCCTGTTCATGATTTGGAGTTGGCTGCCATAGTTCATGCATTGAAAATTTGGAGGCACTACTTGTATGGCGTATCTTGTGAGGTATTCACCGATCATCGCAGTCTTCAACATTTGTTCAAGCAAAAGGATCTTAATTTGAGGCAGCGAAGGTGGTTGGAGTTGCTTAAAGATTATGATATCACTATATTGTATCATCTGGGAAAGGCCAATGTGGTGGCCGATGTTTTGAGCCGAAAGGCAGTGAGTATGGGCAGTTTGACATATATTCCAGTTGGGGAGAGACCCCTTGCAGTTGATGTTCAAGCCTTGGCCAATCGGTTTGTGAGACTAGATATTTCGGAGCCCAGTCGGATGTTGGCTTGTGTGGTTTCTCGGTCTTTCTTATATGATTGCATCAGAGAGCGCCAGTATGATGACCCGCATTTGCTTGTCCTTAAGGATAGAGTTCAGCATGATGATGCCAGAGATGTGTCCATCGGTGATGATGGTGTGTTGAGGATGCAAGGCCGGATCTGTGTGCCCAATGTGGATGGGCTTAGAGGATTGATTCTGGAGGAGGCCCATAGCTCGCGGTATTCCATTCATCCGGGTGCCATGAAGATGTATCAGGATTTGAGGCAGCACTATTGATGGAGAAGAATGAAGAAAGATATTGTGGGATTTGTAGCTCGGTGTCTTAATTATCAACATGTGAAATATGAGCATCAGAGACCGGGTGGCTTGCTTCAGCGGATGGTTATTCCCGAGTGGAAGTGGGAGAGGGTCACTATGGACTTTGTGGTTGGACTTCCTCGGACTTTGAAGAAGTTTCATGCTATTTGGGTGATTGTGGATCCATTGACCAAGTCCGCACACTTCATTCCTGTTCTTCAGAGCGGTTGGAATGGATTTATATCCGAGAGATTGTTCGGTTGCATGGTGTTCCGATTTCCATTATCTCAGATAGAGGTACTCAGTTTACTTCGTAGTTTTGGAGAGCCATGCAGAGAGAGTTGGGTACTCAGGTGGAGTTGAGCACAACATTTCATCCTCATACGGACGGATAGTCCGAGCGTACTATTTAGATATTGGAGGACATGTTGCGTGCGTGTGTTATTGATTTCGGAGGTTCGTGGGATGGGTTTTTGCTGCTTGCAGAGTTTGCCTACAACAACAACTACCAATCGAGTATTCAGATGGCTACGTATCAGGCTTTGTATGGGAGGCGGTGTAGATCTCTAGTTGGTTGGTTCGAGCCCGGCGAGGCTAGGCTATTGGGGACGGATTTAGTTCAAGATGACTTAGAGAAGGTGAAGGTGATTCAGGAGAGACTTTGTACAGCGCAGTAGCGTCAGAAGAATTATGCGGACCGGAAGGTTTGATATGTATCCTATATGGTAGGTGAGAAGGTTTTGTTGAAGGTTTCGCCCATGAAGGGTGTTATGAGATTTGGGAAGAAGGGAAAATTGAGTCCTCGATTCATTGGGCCTTTTGAGGTGCTTCGGAGGATTGGGAAGGTGGCTTATGATCTTGCGTTTCCACCCAGATTGTCGAGTGTGCATCCAATATTTCATGTTTCTATGCTCTGGAAGTATATTGGAGATCCGTCGCATGTTTTGGATTTCAGCACGGTTCAGTTGGATGATGATTTAACCTTTGATGTGGAGCCAGTAGATATTTTGGGTCATCAGGTTCGGAAGTTGAGGTCAAAAGATATAGCTTTATTGAAAGTGCAGTGGAGAGATCGGCCTGTGGAAGAGGCTACCTGGGAGACCGAGCAAGAGATGCGGAGCAGATATCATCACCTGTTTGAGGCTTTACGTATGTTTCTTGGCTCGCTCGAGGACGAGCGTTTGTTTAAGTTGGGGAGGATGTGACGACCCAACCCATCGTCTCATGAGTTACCACTCCGTTTCCCCTATTTTTTGCCTTTTTATGCTTTATTTTCTGTATTTGGTGTGATCGAGTTGATTTGGATTGGTTTGGGTAGGAAATGAGACACTTAGTCTCTTTAAGGAAAGCCTAGTTTGGAAAAGTCAATTGGATGTTGACTTATAAGTTAGAGGGCTCGGATGTAATTTTCGGTGGTTCGGTTAGCTTCAGGGGATGATTTGTGACTTAGGAGTGTGATCGGGAGTGGTTTTGGAGGTCCGGTGTAGAAATAGGCTTGAATTGGCGAAGTTAGTATTTTGGCGAATTCCGGTTGATAGGTGAGATTTTGATCCGAGGGTTGGAATGGAATTCCGAGAGTTGCTATAGCTTTGTTATGTGATTTGGGATGTGTGTGTAAAATTTCAGGTCATTCGGAGGTGATTTGATTGGATTTTTGACCGAATGCGTGTTTCGGAAGTCTTAGAAGAACTTAGGCTTGAATTCGATGTAATTTGATGGTTTTGGTGTTGTTTGAGGTGTTTTGATGATTGGAACAAGTTTGGATGGTGTTTTAGCATGTGTTGGTGTTTTTGGTTGAGGTCCTGGGGGCCTTGGGGTGATTTCGGGTGGTCAATCGGCCCATTTTATAAGTTGAAAAGTTGCAGATTTAGGGAGTTCAGGTGTTGCAGAAAATAACCCTTCGCGTTCGCGAGGGGTATGTCGTGTTCACGTAGAAGGATTTGAGGAAGACCAGAATTAAGCCTTCGCGTTCGCGAGAGGATGAGAACAGTGCATCGCGTTCGCGAGAAGGCACTCGCGATCGCGTAGAGCAAATTGGGGTCCAAGGCATTTCGTTCATCGCATTCGCGTAAGGTTGTCGCGTTCACGAAAGTGTAGGAGGTAGAAGCATTGCGTTCGCGATTGGTGTGACACGTTCGCGTACGGAAAAAATTGGTCAACGTAAATTTGTGCTTCGCGAATGCAAGACGTTGACCGCGTTCGCGAAGAAGGAATATCAGAACAGGGCAGAAAGTTTATAAGACATTTCCTCTGCGATTTTGAGCCATTTTCCCACCATAGTTGATCATTTTGAGAGCTCTTTGAGGGAGATTGAATAGGGATTCAAGGAGAATTGATTGGAGGTAAGCTTTATGAATAAAAAACGTGATTCTATTGTGAAATTAACCTAGAAATTCATGAAATTTAAGCTAAAATTGGAAGAACTAGGGCTTGTGACTTTGAACTTTTGAATTGGGATTTGGGGGACCATTTGAGGTCGGAATTGAGAACTTTTGGTATGTATGAACTCGTGGGGTGATAACGTTCTTTGTCGGAAAACTCTTCGTGTTTCCAGTCAAAGAGGGGCAGCTGTAAGCACGTGATTTTTGACCCTCCCCGAGAATTTTCACATTTTTAGCGTGAATATGTGAAATTGGGTCTAGTATAGCTATTTTAACTATTTTACCTTATTTTGTTGCAAAAAGAAAAATCACAAAATATATATATAAATTTTAGTTTATGTATTTCTCATAAACTTGAAAAAATACAAAAACAAATTGTACTTTATTTTGGTACTTTATATAAAATTCGAAAAATACAAAAATAATAATTCTATTAAAGTTTTATAGGCATTTTTAACTTTGAAAAAATACAAAAATATTACCTCATATTTTATCTTAATATTTTAAAACGAAAATTACAAAAAAAAATAATTTCGTTAATATTTTGTAGCTATTTTAAACCTTGGAAAATATTTAAAAAAGATATAGTTTTGTTTAAGTACTAGTCTTATTTTTGGTAGTTATTTTGCTTACATAGGACTAGTTAAGCAACGTGTTCCTATTTCTCGGGTCCGGGCCAAAGAATAATATTCGGGTTTAAACTATCCGGTTTTAGGCCTAATTTTCGGACCTAGCCCATAATAAACCGTGTCCAGGACACGTGGGGAACCCCACCACGCGTGGGGGACATATGCCTTGAACCCCACCACGCGTGGGCTCATTTTCATGGGCAAAGCATGCTAAATGCACGGATGAAAGACAAAGGCATGGGGACTTTTAAAAAAAAAAAAAAAAATTTGGAAAAAGGGGGACTGCGTATCTTCTTCTTAAAAAGAAGAAGACAAAAGAAAAAAGGGAACGAACAAAGGGACTGGGGGGAATTTTTGGAAAAAATATACTGTTCACGCTTCTTCTTCTTTAGGAGAAGAAGCAGAAACCCTAAAAAAAAAGCTTCCCTCCGTCCATAACCCACGTCCGAACCCCAGCAGCACCCCGACTCCCTCGTCGTCCCTGTCCAACCAACGACCCAAAACCCTATTGCGTCGTCAGCTGAACCAGTCACAACCCCCACGTACCACCATCGTCTCCCTCCACCTCCGTCAACTGCTCAAACGACCATAACCATCGCCGAAACCACCATTTCCGATTTCTTCAAGTCAAACGACCCCCACGTCCGCTGCTATCACGCAGCAGCTGCTGTTGCTTCCTCGTCGGAACAGCTGCAGCATCAACGACCCACCACCACTGATCCATCTTTTCTGTCCAAGCAGCCCGCCACTAGCAACCTCCATTACCGCCATTGCCGCCGCTACCAGCTCCCTCCACCTCGTCCAGCTCCGCCAGTCCGTCACTCATAACCATCATCATTCCTCCTCCTCCTAGCTCCCCCATCGTGTTCCCCACCTCCAAACACACTTGATACAACCTCAAACCACCAGCAAAAACAGTTCCGAAACCAGCTGAAACGTCAACCAAAAACCAGCCGAAACGCAACACCAAACCACCCCAAAAATAGTAGTCGTCGCACCATGTTTGCCGATGAACAGAGGTTCATTTTAACTGTGTAAGAACACCCAAGTTCAGTCGATTTTTTTTGAGTTGGGTTCAAGGTTTCCGGTGCCGACGCGGGTCTCGATCGGATCGTTGTTCGTTTGTTGCTATTTCGCTTCATTCGTAACCGAATTTGCGGCTGTTCTTAACTTTTATTTGGACTTGCTGAGTTTGATTCTTGCTGTTGAGGTATGTAGTTCAGTTTAGACAACGTAATTGTTACAAATGATTAATTGAATATCATGATATTATTTAAGTTGTTCACTTTGTGTCTGTATGTGTGAGTTTAGTTTACTTGTGTACTTGATGACTTTAAATTACTGCAACTTTGGTTTGGGAAATGTTAGCCTGTTAAGTTTTAAATGGATGATGAAAAATAGATTAATGACATAGCAAGTTGAGTTTAGCTATGGTAATATAAGGCTGATGTTATGCTATTGATGAGCCGTTCTAGTATGCTCTCTTTGCGAGCTTCATCGAACTGCATTTTTGTATTTGGTTTGCACTTCCTTGCTGTTCCTAATTTCTACAAACACTACTTAATGTTGAATTTTAAAGAAGCAACTTCTGCCAGTTATTAAGTCTTTTTTCTTATTTTTTTTTTGTAAGGTCAATGATGGCATGAATTAGCCCTTTAATTCTGGATACTCAGACTTCGATTTTGAGGCTATTACATAGTTATTTGCTTGATTGTTCATGGTCGTGCAAATCTCAAATTTTAGGATAACAGAATCATGACATTGTAGTTTGCTTTAGGAACAATTAATAAATAGTACATTATCGTGATTATGGGTATGGTTACCGTGGCATAGTCATGATATCTAACTCCCAAATTCGGGTGTGCATTTCATGTAGCGTGGCTTGCGTTATACTTTAATAACCTTGAATTAACTCTTTAAATAAATAAAGTAAAACGTAGTTACTTTAAGCTTACCCTTTTAAAATAAAAATGAGACGAGCCTCGCCAAATAAAAATGCACAAGCCGCGGGGCCCTCTAAATGTATATATTAAATACTTAGATTTCGGGACGGGCCGTTTAGCAAGTTTCATGGCCCTACCCAAAAATAATAATGCGCTAGTTGCTTTAGGCGCGCCTTTAATAATGTTATCTCCCTAAACTCGGGTGCACATTTATGTGACCCAAATCCAAATCTCAACGGAGTCGAAATATGTCTTTAGTCACGGGCGCATTGATTGTGGCGTGGCCCGAGATGCATTTTCATGACGTTGCAAATTCTTTAAAAAAAAAATAAGAATGAGATGAGCCTCGCCAAATAAAAACACAAATTGTGGGGCCCTCAGTAAATACTTGTTTTAAATTACTTAGAATTCAGGAGGGCCGCTTAGTGAATTTCGTGGCCTTCCCAAAATAATAACGCGATAGTCTCTTTAGGCGCGTGTTTAATAATTTACTTTCTTAAGCTCGGGTGTGCATTTCATGCGACCCAAATCCAAATCTCAAAACATCAAATAAAATGCGTTCCGGATTGTGGGTGCATTTCATGTGACGCAGCCCAAAGACGTGTTTTAAGCGATGTTCACATTCTTGTAAAAATAACAATAATAAAGCGGTAAAAAGTTAAAATTGGCACATTGGTTCATATTGTATTTAAAATCAGATAATCAAGCCAAATATAACAGTTGAGCGACCGTGCTAGAACCACGGAACTCGGGAATGCCTAACACCTTCTCCCGGGTTAACAGAATTCCTTATCCGGATTTCTGGTACGCAGACTATAATATGGAGTCATTCTTTTCCTCGATTCAGGATTAAAATTGGTGACTTGGGACACCCTAAATCTCCCAAGTGGCGACTCTGAAATAAACAAACCAATCCCGTTTCGATTGTCCTTTAATTGGAAAAAACTCCCCCTGCGCCCTCGGGCGCGTAAAAAGGAGGTGTGACAGCTCTGGCGACTCTGCTGGGGATTTGGTGCCCAGAACCACTGGTTCAGGGTTAAGAATTCGAGCTTAAAATAATTGTTATTATTTGGCTTTATTTATTATCTGATTTTTACATGTTTGAGCCTAATGTGCTAAATGCTGCTTTTACCGCTTTGATATTATTTGGACTGTATATAAACTGTGCCGAAACCCTTCTCTTCTTACCTCCGGGGAGAAGCTCGCTGGTCGAGACTCCCTATTCTGTTAGTGTCAATACCCGAAATAAGAAAGAGGACGGATAAGTTACGAAGCCGGACGGCCTTTTGGTTCCCGGTAAGTTGCCCCTCCTCAACTCGAGTTGTCCGCTCGGGTACACTGTCTAGAACACTGACCCAGGTTTTTGAACCTAGTATAACAAAGCCACATGCCGGATCCCTAGTAGGAACGTTTATTTGCATCATGTGCATTTGACTTAGGGGACTCAACACAGGGGTTGGGTCCGTCTAGGACAAGCAACCTGAAAATAATAGACCATCTTTGGCATCCTATGTGCTACATGTTATATTTATTCAAGGGTGAATGAGTCATTTGGCGGACAAATGATATTTGCGGACAAATGACACTTCTTATCATGCTGATCACGTTAAATAAGAAAGTTGCACGATTTTTTATTAAGCATGCTATTATATTAATCAAAGCATGGGGAACATTTGTGGAATCCAAGAAGCCTTGGAATTCCCTATGTCCCCCACGCTTGCTTTTTGGGAAAGCACATGGGGAACATTTGTGGAATCCAAGAAGTCTTGGAATTCCCATATGTCCCCCACGCTTCATAGGTTGGGAAAAGCGCATGGGGAGCATTTGCGGAATCCAAGAAGTCTTGGAAATCGTTATGTCTCCCATGCCACATTTTTGAAAGAAATAATAAATATAAAAAATAAAATTACAAATAAAAACAAAGCATGAAAATTCAAAAAAGGATTTTGTATGTTGTCATCATTTTCCACATATAAGAAAATCGTGAAAAAAAGGAGAAAATAACAGCATAGAAGTCCTAGTAGAGTCGAAACTCTGACGAAATTTTGAAAATAAAAAATGTCTTGTTAGTTTGTTATATTGAAAGCAAAGGAAAAATAAAAAAAAAAAAAAAGAGGTCATCATTGTTCTGTCTGGTTTTTTTAAAAAATATTAAAGAAAATAGTTTGTTTTGCCATTAAATGAAAATGAAAAAGAGTTTGGTTTTTTTTTAAAAAAAAATGTTTTATTTTTATTTTATTTCGCTTGTCTATGAAAATGCCAGAAATAAAAATAAAAAGAGTCCGGCGTTGAATGTGATTTTATTATTTGTTCCAAAAATAAGTATATATATAATCCAAAAAAAAATTCAAAAGAAAGTTCAAAATTCAAAAAGATAAAATAGATAAATAAAAATCCGAAAATATTTTGATTCTTCTTTAGAAAATTCAAAATTCAAAAATATTTTCTTCTTTTCTTTAGAATAAAAAAAAAAACGAAAATCCAAAAATATTAGTCTTTCTTTTAAAAAGAAAATCAATCAAAAAATAATATTTCCTTGCTTCTTTTAAAGTAGTTCTTTTAAACGGAAATTCAAAAAAAGAGTTAGTTCATCTGCTTATTATTATTTGCCTACTTATTCTTATTTGCCCGAACTACGCGGGTTTGATTCTCACCGGATGTGAGATACGTAGGCAACCCTCATCGGGTCCAACCCCACCGTTTTGCTAAAAAGCCAAAAAAAACAAATAATAATAATAATAACAAAAAATACATGTCAAATTTTAGTTTTTATCATAAAGAAGTCAGGTGACGCTGTTTTATCAAGACATAGCCGAATGTTCCCGAAAGGGACGCCGGAAGGCGGACTTTGCGTAAACAGCCACCTTTTAGGTCATGTTTTGGATTTGGTCCAATTGGCCCACACAGCCTTAAAAAAGCTTCGCCCCCGAGACGCTGAAGGGCCGTGTTTTGCAACACCAAGTTTTATCATAATTTAAAAAAACAAAGAGTCAACGGTCGGGTGAATGCCGTTTGGATGTTTAGTCAAAAAAAAAATGAAAAAAAATAGCCGAGCCAGCTTCGGCCGCGTCTTAAACCGTTCTTGCTGAAATAGCCTTAGAGTATCTTTCAGTTGTCGAAAGGTTATTTTCGTAAAAGAATGGACAAGTTTGTAAAGTGTCAAAATAATCCTCCCCGGCCTCAAAATTCATGTGAAATTCGGAAGGGGCCACATTCGCAAAAATAACCATTTGGTTAAAATTAGCAAATGGAAGAAGGAAGTTGGCCATTTGTTTTGAAGTTTGTAAACCTTTTGATTAAAATAGGTGGGTTGTTTGATTTTCAAGTTTGTAGGTCATCTTTAAACCTTTGAAACCCAGTTTGTTTTAATATGAAAGTGAAAAGAAAAAATGTTCATTATTGTTTATTTTTATTGGTCCGAACTACGCAAGGTCTGATTCATGCGGGGTCATGATACGTAGGCAATCTCCATAAGATTCGACCACAGCAAAAAAAAAGAAATGAAAAAAAAAAAAATGAAAAAAAATGAAAAAAGAAATGACAAAAAAAAGAATGAAAAAAGCGAAAAAAAAGAATAAAAAAAAAGAAAAACATCGAAAAAGAAAAAGAAAAAATGTTGTTAATAATGAGGACCGACTGAGTCCATTCTAACCTGTTTGTTTCGCAAATAAAGTTAAGGTGGTTGGTTTGTGGTAAGCCGGACAATGACACCCAGAATCCTTTACTTGCACCTCATGATGCACACTCTGCGAGTATCAGGCCTGATGACAGAAGCACTCGAATCCTGTTGGAAACTTGTTGACGGAGATATGGAAGCTGGCAATGGTCTGGACAGTACTAATGCAAAGCTCAGTGGCTAAGATGCCAAGTTTGATAAAGTGGGAGGCCGCTCCGTTCCTTGGTTAACAAGAAAGAAGCGTGTGGTGGCTTATTTTGTGGTCATTTCTGTTGTTCAGATTATTAAGGTTGTAATTGGGATTTTGTCCTGTGTCAAACCTTCTTATCTTTCCATTTTGTCATGTCAATTTGTTTAAGTTTTGTCGAGGTTGTGTTAGGATTTTATTTTGGTTGTTTTGTTTGTTTTATTATTCAAATCATTTCGCCGGTAGTCTAATGCAAAGCCGGTCTTTTGTTAAGTTACAGTCGTCTTTTGTTTAGTCCTTTTATCATTTCATTCAATGCCGATTCTAGGGACATGTCATGCGCACACAGTTTGGGCCTAGTCTTTAAAGTTAATCATAAAATTCCGAAAAGGTGATCAAAGCATTTAAAGGAAATAAGAACGGTTTGAGATTATTTGGAGCCCGAGTCATGTGGAACTGGGGCAAGCAAAATATGAAGAAAACCGTTAAAAGCAAGATTCGCCAAATCGGCATGAGGGTCGTTCATGATAATGAGAGTGTCGCCCAACGGTGCTTTAGAAAGGACCAATGAAAAAGCAAACGTTGAATATAATTGTCAAGTCCAGCACCATCAGAAGAGACTACAAATTTAAAGTGTGTTGTTTGCACTTGGCATGTTTTGAAGACTGGAATGACGAAGGCATTTTGTTCTGCTACCCAAACACTTTTATCCTTCGTTACCCCCTTTGAGCCTTATTTATTTTTCTTTCATACCCCTCGTTCGGAATCAGTAGCAACGAAGAAAAAAAGAGAAAGAAAGAAAACAACAAAACGAAAAGAGAGAAAAAAAAGAGAAAAAGAAAAGAAAAGAAATTGATAACAAAGAGAAAAAAAAATCAAATGAAAAGAGGAATTGGGAACTACGTTTGACCTGATTCCTCAAAGAGGATACGTAGGCGCTTCACGGCTCGGTCATAGTTTTGAAAAATGAAAAAAAAATCAAAAAATCAAAAAATATCCCCAAGCAAGAAACTACGGCAGAGGTTGCGGTCGTCGTAAATAAATCTAATTCCGAAGGTTGTAACTAATAACCCAAAAAATTAATGTATTTTTGAGCCTTTTTATACCCTTTTCTTTCTAGCCTATCCAAAACCCACATTACGGTCCAAAGAAAGACCTTCTGACCAGCCTTCAAAAGATGCCAAGTCAGACAAATGAAGAGTCTTACCGGCGAACATAACATTCTATTCCACAGCATAAGGGACTCTAATCTCCAGCAGAAAGAGTCGTGCCGACGACACTCCAAATCCCCAGCTGGAAAATGATACAAATGAGAGAGTCTTATCGGTGAAAACCTTCACAGGCACCATAAGGCGATGAAAGCTGAGAAAAAACCAAAATGAGAGAGGCTTGACAGTGAAAACCCTTCGGGCACTGCAAGTCGAATAAGATTGGGAATCAGATGGGGAATCGCCAATTGAGGATCTTGAAAGATGATTGGCGGTAAAGGATAGGCCACATACGCATGTCATGGCCATTAGAGTCGGTATCTGCATTTGATAGGGTTTTTATTTATAGTTTCTTTTGTTAAAGAGTCATGTTTCTTCCTTTGTCTTTTTATCCTGTTCCCTTTCATCTTTTTCCTTTCATAGAAAAATCCCCAATAGAGTATGTCTGGTCAGAACAGGTATGAAATGACTTCAAATAGGCCATCAGCTTTCCAAAATGAGATCTGACTAGTACATCCAAGTGGTATAGTCAGTAGGGAGCAAACGCGAGGCCAGTGTCAAGAAACATATCCCCAGCAAAGGGAATTGACAAAAGGATTGACAAGCGTCAAGAGGGATATCCTTGCCAAACCCAAGGTTATAAACCTCAAAGCAAGGAGAGCAGTGAGCATGATTTGGCGAAATCAATGCTAGACTAAAAGGTCGGGGAAAATGCCAGTTTCCAAGCTATGCCACAAAAGAAGAGGGATATCCCCCAGCAGGAAGGGATTATCCCTAGCACATAATATCATCCCCGACAAGTTGTGCAACGCAAAGCAAGGAAGGAAAAAAAGGAAAAGCCATCCCATTGGGAGTATCACAACCAACCACCATGTTTTAAACTAACAATTTTGTTTGATTTGAAACAGGTAAGGGAAATGGCATTGAGGCAGAAACGCATGCCACAAGGGATATTATCAAACTGGGGCAGAAAATTTTCCTTCCATTTGGAAAATTTTCTGGAAGTCAGGTACCCCCAGCTGATAACATTTTACCCCCCAACAGGTAAGTAAATCAAGGGAGGTATTCTTTGAAGGGAGAAGCTATGCAAAAAACAAAACAAAAACAAAAAAGGAATAAAAAAAAAAAAAAAAAAAAAAGAATAATAATAAAAATGGGGAAGGTAGAAAAGGAAAATTCATCCCAATCCCCAGCAAGTATTCGAGGTAAGACATTTTCAAGTCTTAAGGATCTGTCGGGTTCATCCGCCCTCAAATAGGATCTGTCGGGTTCATCCGCCCTCAAATAGGATCTGTTGGGTTAATCCGCCCTCAAATAGGATCTGTTGGGTTAATCCGCCCTCAAATAGGATCTGTTGGGTTAATCCACCCTCAAATAGGATCTGTCGGGTTAATCCGCCCTCAAATAGGATCTGTCGGGTTCATCCGCCCTCAAATAGGATTTGTTGGGTTAATCCGCCCTCAAATAGGATCTGTTGGGTTCATCCGCCCTCAAATAGGATTTGTTGGGTTAATCCGCCCTCAAATAGGATCTGTTGGGTTCATCCGCCCTCAAATAGGATCTGTTGGGTTAATCCGCCCTCAAATAGGATCTGTTGGGTTAATCCGCCCTCAAATAGGATCTGTTGGGTTCATCCGCCCTCAAATAGGATCTGTTGGGTTAATCCGCCCTCAAATAGGATCTGTTGGGTTCATCCGCCCTCAAATAGGATATGTTGGGTTCATCCGCCCTCAAATAGGATATGTTGGTTTCAGTCTTTTATTTTAAGTGTTGAAATTGGCATACATTCAGTCTTTTATTTTAAGTGTTGAAATTGGGTTAATCCGCCCTCAAATAGGATCTGTTTGGTTAATCCGCCCTCAAATAGGATCTGTTGGGTTAATCCGCCCTCAAATAGGATCTGTTGGGTTCATCCGCCCTCAAATAGGATATGTTGGGTTCATCCGCCCTCAAATAGGATATGTTGGGTTCAGTCTTTACTTTTAAGTGTTGAAATTGGGAGCCCGCCCAGATAACAGAGGAATAAATTCAGTCTTTACTTTTCAAGTGTTGAAATTGGGAGCCCGCCCAGATAACAGAGGCATACATTCAGTTTTTTTTACTTTTAAGTGTTGAAGTTGGGAGCCCGCCCATAATAACAGAGGAATACATTCAGTCTTTACTTTTAAGTATTGAAATTGGGAGCCCGCCCAGATAACAGAGGCATACATTCCACGTAGGAGATGCATTTCCTCCTAAGTTCAGTTTTACCAATAGGAGACGCACTTCCTAAGTCCATTGTACCAATAGGAGACGCACTTCCTAACCTAAGTTTCACAAGTAGGAGACGCACTTCCTAAAAAGTTTCACAAGTAGGAGACGCACTTCCTAAAAAGTTTCACCAGTAGGAGACGCACTTCCTAAGTTCAGTTTTACCATTAGGAGACGCACGTCCTAAAGTCCAGTTTCACCATAGGAGACGCACTTCCTAAGTTCATTTCACCCATAGGAGACGCACTTCCTAAGTTTAGTTCTACCAATAGGAGACGCACTTCCTAAGTTCAGCTTTACCATTAGGAGACGCACTTCCTAAGAACAAGTTTTACCGGTAGGAGACGCACTTCCTAAGAATAGTTCACCAATAGGAGACGCACTTCCTCAAGTTTAGTTTTACCCAAAGGAGACGCATTTCCTCCTAAGTTTAAGTTTTACCCATAGGAGACGCATTTCCTCCTAAGTTTAAGTTTTACCCATAGGAGACGCATTTCCTCCTAAGTTTAAGTTTTACCCCCTAGGAGACGCATTTCCTCCTAAGTTCATTTTAGTTTCACCCGTAGGAGATGCATTTCCTCCTAATTGGTTGTTAAAGAAAAAAAAACAACAAAAACAAAAAAAAAAAAAAAAAAAAACCTAGTCTGATGAACCTTCTCCTAGGATCAAAATCTTAGTCTGACGAATTTTTCTCCTAAGATAGAGACCTAGTCTGACGAACCTTCTCCTAGGATCAAAATCTCAGTCTGATGAATCTTTCTCCTGAGATACCAAAAACAAAAAATGACCTAGTCTGACGAACCTTCTCCTAGGATCAAAATCTCAGTCTGATGAATCTTTCTCCTGAGATACCAAAAATAAAAGACCTAGTCTGATGAACCTTCTCCTAGGATCCAAATCTTAGTCTGATGAATCTTTCTCCTAAGATACCAAAAACAAAAATGACCTAGTCTGATGAATCTTTCTCCTAGGATCAAAATCTTAGTCCGATGAATCTTTCTCCTAAGATAACAAACAAAAAATGACCTAGTCCGATGAACTTTCTCCTAGGATCAAAATCTTAGTCTGACGAATTTTTCTCCTAAGATAGAGACCTAGTCTGACGAACCTTCTCCTAGGATCCAAATCTTAGTCTGATGAATCTTTCTCCTAAGATACCAAAAACAAAAAATGACCTAGTCTGATGAATCTTTCTCCTAGGATCAAAATCTTAGTCCGATGAATCTTTCTCCTAAGATACCAAAAACAAAAAATGACCTAGTCTGATGAATCTTTCTCCTAGGATCAAAATCTTAGTCCGATGAATCTTTCTCCTAAGATAACAAACAAAAAATGACCTAGTCTGATGAATCTTTCTCCTAGGATCAAATCTCAGTCTGATGAATCTTTCTCCTGAGATACCAAAAAAAAGAGACCTAGTCTGATGAACCTTCTCCTAGGATCAAAATCTTAGTCTGACGAATTTTTCTCCTAAGATAGAGACCTAGTCTGACGAATCTTCTCATAGGATCAAAATCTTAGTCCGATGAATCTTTCTCCTAAGATGCTAAAAAAAAACATTTTGAAAAAAAAAACATTTTGAAAAAAAGAAGAGGGAATACATCCTAATCTAGTGTTTAGTTCACTCTCAGCACTGCATCAGTAGTATCAGTGGGCTACGATTTTGCTAACGACTCACAAACCTTCCCAGTGAAAACTGGGTTAGGAAATTTTGTTTGTTTTGTTTGTTTTGATTGTCAGGGGCCTGCCTGTAGAGCAAAAGATTGTTATATGTCAAAGATTGAAGAAGTTAGGGGTCCGCCTGCAGAACAGCGGGATCGTTCAAAGTCAGGCCGTAACCCATTGGAAGGCAGAAAGCCACAACAAAAATCCCCAGCACTCAATCCAAGATATAAGAACAAGAATCTCGCCCCAAGAATGCGAGTCAACAGTCTGAGAGGGTCAACAAAAGCTAGTCACAAAAACAAAAAGAAAAAAAGAAGAAAAAGGAAAAAGAGAAAAATGAATGAATCCGAAGCACGGATGAGGAGAACAAATGTGATCTGCTCAAGAACTAGCGCCTACAACTAGCAAGTATCAAGGTTCAAATCCAAAGTCTGTATGAAGCACCATTCAAGACTCAAGACCAAGTTTCAGAAGACTTAAAGATAGGAATCCTTGTAACTAGTAGCTGATAGACTTAGTTAGTCTTTTTCAGTTTTCATTTTTGTTGTAATGACAGGACCGCGGACCGGAACCTCAACGGAACGGAACCTCGATCGGCTCTTCACCTCGGTACACTCTACCATCTCTCTCATTCCCGAACTACACGTGGCCTGATTCCTGTATAACCAAGGATATGTAGGCAGCTCAGATACCAGGGCTCGGTCACATTCCCTCCCTTTCCTGAAGTGTAGTCCGTCCAAGTAATGGTCGGGTCAAAAACACGGCTAGTCGTTCTTTGTCGGAAAACTCTTCGTGTTTCCAGTCAAAGAGGGGCAGCTGTAAGCACGTGATTTTTGACCCTCCCCGAGAATTTTCACATTTTTAGCGTGAATATGTGAAATTGGGTCTAGTATAGCTATTTTAACTATTTTACCTTATTTTGTTGCAAAAAGAAAAATCACAAAATATATATATAAATTTTAGTTTATGTATTTCTCATAAACTTGAAAAAATACAAAAACAAATTGTACTTTATTTTGGTACTTTATATAAAATTCGAAAAATACAAAAATAATAATTCTATTAAAGTTTTATAGGCATTTTTAACTTTGAAAAAATACAAAAATATTACCTCATATTTTATCTTAATATTTTAAAACGAAAATTACAAAAAAAATAATTTCGTTAATATTTTGTAGCTATTTTAAACCTTGGAAAATATTTAAAAAAGATATAGTTTTGTTTAAGTACTAGTCTTATTTTTGGTAGTTATTTTGCTTACATAGGACTAGTTAAGCAACGTGTTCCTATTTCTCGGGTCCGGGCCAAAGAATAATATTCGGGTTTAAACTATCCGGTTTTAGGCCTAATTTTCGGACCTAGCCCATAATAAACCGTGTCCAGGACACGTGGGGAACCCCACCACGCGTGGGGGACATATGCCTTGAACCCCACCACGCGTGGGCTCATTTTCATGGGCAAAGCATGCTAAATGCACGGATGAAAGACAAAGGCATGGGGACTTTTAAAAAAAAAAAAAAAAATTTGGAAAAAGGGGGACTGCGTATCTTCTTCTTAAAAAGAAGAAGACAAAAGAAAAAAGGGAACGAACAAAGGGACTGGGGGGAATTTTTGGAAAAAATATACTGTTCACGCTTCTTCTTCTTTAGGAGAAGAAGCAGAAACCCTAAAAAAAAAGCTTCCCTCCGTCCATAACCCACGTCCGAACCCCAGCAGCACCCCGACTCCCTCGTCGTCCCTGTCCAACCAACGACCCAAAACCCTATTGCGTCGTCAGCTGAACCAGTCACAACCCCCACGTACCACCATCGTCTCCCTCCACCTCCGTCAACTGCTCAAACGACCATAACCATCGCCGAAACCACCATTTCCGATTTCTTCAAGTCAAACGACCCCCACGTCCGCTGCTATCACGCAGCAGCTGCTGTTGCTTCCTCGTCGGAACAGCTGCAGCATCAACGACCCACCACCACTGATCCATCTTTTCTGTCCAAGCAGCCCGCCACTAGCAACCTCCATTACCGCCATTGCCGCCGCTACCAGCTCCCTCCACCTCGTCCAGCTCCGCCAGTCCGTCACTCATAACCATCATCATTCCTCCTCCTCCTAGCTCCCCCATCGTGTTCCCCACCTCCAAACACACTTGATACAACCTCAAACCACCAGCAAAAACAGTTCCGAAACCAGCTGAAACGTCAACCAAAAACCAGCCGAAACGCAACACCAAACCACCCCAAAAATAGTAGTCGTCGCACCATGTTTGCCGATGAACAGAGGTTCATTTTAACTGTGTAAGAACACCCAAGTTCAGTCGATTTTTTTTGAGTTGGGTTCAAGGTTTCCGGTGCCGACGCGGGTCTCGATCGGATCGTTGTTCGTTTGTTGCTATTTCGCTTCATTCGTAACCGAATTTGCGGCTGTTCTTAACTTTTATTTGGACTTGCTGAGTTTGATTCTTGCTGTTGAGGTATGTAGTTCAGTTTAGACAACGTAATTGTTACAAATGATTAATTGAATATCATGATATTATTTAAGTTGTTCACTTTGTGTCTGTATGTGTGAGTTTAGTTTACTTGTGTACTTGATGACTTTAAATTACTGCAACTTTGGTTTGGGAAATGTTAGCCTGTTAAGTTTTAAATGGATGATGAAAAATAGATTAATGACATAGCAAGTTGAGTTTAGCTATGGTAATATAAGGCTGATGTTATGCTATTGATGAGCCGTTCTAGTATGCTCTCTTTGCGAGCTTCATCGAACTGCATTTTTGTATTTGGTTTGCACTTCCTTGCTGTTCCTAATTTCTACAAACACTACTTAATGTTGAATTTTAAAGAAGCAACTTCTGCCAGTTATTAAGTCTTTTTTCTTATTTTTTTTTTGTAAGGTCAATGATGGCATGAATTAGCCCTTTAATTCTGGATACTCAGACTTCGATTTTGAGGCTATTACATAGTTATTTGCTTGATTGTTCATGGTCGTGCAAATCTCAAATTTTAGGATAACAGAATCATGACATTGTAGTTTGCTTTAGGAACAATTAATAAATAGTACATTATCGTGATTATGGGTATGGTTACCGTGGCATAGTCATGATATCTAACTCCCAAATTCGGGTGTGCATTTCATGTAGCGTGGCTTGCGTTATACTTTAATAACCTTGAATTAACTCTTTAAATAAATAAAGTAAAACGTAGTTACTTTAAGCTTACCCTTTTAAAATAAAAATGAGACGAGCCTCGCCAAATAAAAATGCACAAGCCGCGGGGCCCTCTAAATGTATATATTAAATACTTAGATTTCGGGACGGGCCGTTTAGCAAGTTTCATGGCCCTACCCAAAAATAATAATGCGCTAGTTGCTTTAGGCGCGCCTTTAATAATGTTATCTCCCTAAACTCGGGTGCACATTTATGTGACCCAAATCCAAATCTCAACGGAGTCGAAATATGTCTTTAGTCACGGGCGCATTGATTGTGGCGTGGCCCGAGATGCATTTTCATGACGTTGCAAATTCTTTAAAAAAAAAATAAGAATGAGATGAGCCTCGCCAAATAAAAACACAAATTGTGGGGCCCTCAGTAAATACTTGTTTTAAATTACTTAGAATTCAGGAGGGCCGCTTAGTGAATTTCGTGGCCTTCCCAAAATAATAACGCGATAGTCTCTTTAGGCGCGTGTTTAATAATTTACTTTCTTAAGCTCGGGTGTGCATTTCATGCGACCCAAATCCAAATCTCAAAACATCAAATAAAATGCGTTCCGGATTGTGGGTGCATTTCATGTGACGCAGCCCAAAGACGTGTTTTAAGCGATGTTCACATTCTTGTAAAAATAACAATAATAAAGCGGTAAAAAGTTAAAATTGGCACATTGGTTCATATTGTATTTAAAATCAGATAATCAAGCCAAATATAACAGTTGAGCGACCGTGCTAGAACCACGGAACTCGGGAATGCCTAACACCTTCTCCCGGGTTAACAGAATTCCTTATCCGGATTTCTGGTACGCAGACTATAATATGGAGTCATTCTTTTCCTCGATTCAGGATTAAAATTGGTGACTTGGGACACCCTAAATCTCCCAAGTGGCGACTCTGAAATAAACAAACCAATCCCGTTTCGATTGTCCTTTAATTGGAAAAAACTCCCCCTGCGCCCTCGGGCGCGGAAAAAGGAGGTGTGACATCGGGTTTTGTTAATTTCGAGATTTTTGATATTTTTCGATTGTTTTCGCTTGGGTTATGTTCCCTTAGCATATTGTGACGTATTCGTTCTGATTTTGGTCAGATTCGACGCGCGATGAGGATGATTTGAGAGGCAAAAGCGTCGCGAGCTAGAGTTTTTGCCGATTCGAGGTGAGTAATGAATGTAAATGATGTCCTGAGGGTTTGAAACCCCGGATTTGCACATCGTAGTGCTATATTGAGGTGAGACACACGCTTAATAATGAGCGTGAGGTCGTTTACTATTGGGGATTGTGACTTGGTCCGTCCCGAGTGATGTTTTTACCGCGTATTTGATTGAAGCTTATTTGTTATCATCATTATTTGGACTGATTGCCGTATTTGGGCTTCGTGCCAACTATTTGGACCCTCCAGGGAGTTTTATCATTATTTCCTCACTGTTTTGACTTACTACTTGAACTCAGTCGTATCGTTTTTCCACTATTTTACAACTCAACCACTTTTTACTCGATTTTGAAACTAAAATGATATATTAAATGATGTTTCGGGCTGAGAACTACTATTGTACTAATGCCCGAGGGCTTATATGATTTCTAGACTGAGTACGACCAAGGGCTAGATGTGAGGACACTATAGGATCGGGCTGCGCGCCGCAGCAGTGTTATACTGATATTGATATGAGACTGAGGGCCTATATTTGATGCCACGTGATGACTTGATATTGCGCTTGGGCCGTAAGGGGTCCCTCCCGGAGTCTGCACACCCCCAATGAGCGCCATTGACGATAAATAAATAGATCGGGCTGCGCGCCGCAGCGGGTACTACCTGGTACCGTTCTTTGTGTTGATTTCCTTTATATGTCTGTCACTTCACTGCTTATTTGTTGTATAATTATCATATTTTGTTTTCATTGGTTTATTGCTTTCATATTACTTGTTTTAAACTGCCTGATTATAGATTACTCTGTGACTCTCCGTGATTTCTTATTCTCAGTCATTATTTATGCTTATTACTCACTGGGTCGGAGTACTCACTTTACTCCCTGCACCTCGCGTGCAGATCCAGGTGCATCTGAGGCTAAGTGAGGATTTTCAGTTGAGCAGCGCATATCCGGGAGCATTGAGGTAGTTGCATGGCGTCCGTAGCCCTGATCTCTCCTTTCTATCCTTTGTTTTTATTTGCATTCCCTAGATTGATATGTATTAGGTTGATAAACTGGTATTAGAGGCTCAGACTTGTGACACCGGATCGGTGGGATATGTGGCGATATTATTATGACTTCCGCACATTTAATCTACTGTTTTCAGACGTATATTATGTTAAATTGGTATTGAAACACTATTAACTGGTAACGAATTTTAAAAAGAAAAGGGTTGAGATTGATTGTTGGTCGGGCTTGCCTATCAATGTGTTGGGCGCCATCACGACCGAGGTTGTGGTCGTGACAGTCAACCTAGGTGTCTTGTTCTTTTGGCAGTTTATGTGGATGATATCATTGTAACTGGGGATGATACAACTGAAATTTCTGCACTTAAACAATTCTTGGATGACCAGTTTAGGATTAAAGACCTGGGGTCCTTATATCATTTTCTGGGCATTGAGGTGTCTGTTGTTCCTGGTGGGGTTCTTCTTAATCAGAAAAAGTTTGTGTCTGACTTGTTGCAACAGTTTGATTGTGCTATTGTTTCCCCTGTAGTTTGTCCTTTAGACCTCAATAGTAAATTGCATGCTGATTCTGGTGCACTGTTTCCTTCTCCTAACAAGTATAGAAGTCTGGTTGGCAAGCTCCACTTTCTTACACATACCAGAACTGACATTTGTTTTGCTGTTCAACATTTGAGTCAGTGCTTGAAGTCTCCTAGAGTTCCTCACATGTCTGCTGCCTTGCATGTACTAAGATATCTTAAGGGAACTGTGGGTTTGGGGCTTTTCTATTCAGACTCCCTTGACTTTGCTATACATGCTTTCTCAGACAGTGATTGGGCAGCCTGCCCTGATACTCGTAGGTCTGTCACTGGTTTTTGTATGCTTTTGGGGGTAGTCTGATCAGCTGGAAGTTCAAGAAGCAGCCGGTTGTGTCCTTATCCTCTGCTGAAGCAGAGTATAGGGCCCTTAGTAAGGTGGTTGCTGAATTGGCTTGGTTTTCTAGATTGCTCACTAACTTTGGTATTTCTGTGTCTCTTCCTTTTTCTATGTTTTGTGATAATCAGGCTGCTTTACACATAGCCAGGAATTCAGTTTTCCATGAGCGGACTAAGCATATTGAGGTTGATTGTCACTTTATTCGGACTAAATTTTCTGATGGGCTGATTTCTCTATTTCATGTTCCTACTTCTCAACAGTTAGCAGATGTTCTCACCAAGCCTTCACCTGGAGCTCTTCATCATGACCTTTTGGGCAAGTTGAAGGTGGTTTACCCCTCCAACTTGGGGGGGTGGGGTGGGTGTTGAGCTGATGGATTACTTAGCATATAAGCCTAAACATAAACATTGATCATTTTTTGTAAAGTTTATTTAATTAGCCTTTAGTTGTATTTGCATTCTTTTTCATTTTGGGCCACTGTATATTTTTAGCCCATTTTCATGTTTAGTTTATGACTAAAGTCCATTATATAAATAATGGGTTAATGTTGTAGAAAGACCGATCGGGTCACGTTCAGTTGCAATGAAAGAACTCTTTCTCTCTCTCACACACACAGACATGGAACCCTAATGTGATTTCCGTTTCTCCATTAGATTTACAATGTTTTCAATTTGTGGACCTCAATCTTACACTTCTGGGTCCACAAAATTGTGAGACAAAAAAGTTGCCTCATACAATTAGTGTCAGTTGTACGAGACACAAAATAAAATTTTCCATCAAATGGAGATAGATGGATTGGACGGTTCCTTTTAAGAAGAGATGAGGCTTTTAATTAATTTTTACTACCTTTTTTTGTTCTTTTTTAGGGCTTAAGGTAGCGTGATTATACCCTAGTCATGCTAAATTTTCGTGGTCATTTCCAATTTTCATCTTTAGTGACTCCTGGACACTAGATTGATGTGTGAGTCTTCAGTTACTGCAGAAGGCAAGATGGAGAGGACAAAATTAACTAAGTGCTTCGTTTTGACTGGGCATATAGTTTAAGAAAAAATGAAGACTTTTGGAATTTGTGGTCTAAACAAGTCAAAAAGGGGCTAGAGTTTTTGTGTGGTTATAAAAACTTTTCATTAAGGATAAAATTGTAAATTTAAACTAAATTATTACCAAATTTAGAAAGAGATTATTCTTTTTGGAACATACCAACACATAAACTGGAACATAGGGAGTACTATATTAAGAAAAGTCTGATTTAGTAGGAATACATGAATTCACATTTCATAGTATCCAAAGGGTTTCCTTTTTAACCAGATTGGCCAAACTTGTCTTAAAATGGTAAATTAGGTTCCATCCGTGCAGATTTTGAATACTAAAAACCTCCTTTAGTCTTGATTAGTACAAATGTCCACACATTTAACTTTGGATTCAGAGTATTTCACATCAGTCTCTGATCAAATAAATGATGTTAAGACCTGCCCAATAGAGTAAATGATAGCTTTAGAAAGGAAAGAGCAACCTGTCATCTAATAAGCTTAATGCCTTTTATTAATTTGAGTTCAATGCTATAAGACATTTTTAAATTTTCCAAAACCGAAACTCCCTCCATTTTATATGATATAACCTTTTTATATTTGAAATCCCTTAATCTTATTAATATTCTCATATTCTTATTTACACCTTAATAATATGCTTTTAGGTGAATTTGCAAAACATGCTGACGGTCATATTTAATCCCAAGGGTGTTTCTATCATCCACCCTCACACTGAACTTAGGATGTTAGGAATTAATGTAGAGCTAGTAGTTCATAACATCTTTCCGTTTGAAATAAATAAGATAAGTAGTAGTAAGGTCACTGCAGAGGCGGTTCCAAATACAAACTTCATTAATTCAACTTTTAAAGTTTTTAATATTGAACATTATATAATTTTTAAAGATATGAGTTCATATCTATTATTTATAGTTTTAATAAATTTTATTCTCTGTATCGAAAGTTATGAGTTTAATTGAAGGGATTTTTACCTTTATATACACTATTTGAAACTTTATTATCCCCCCTACTCAAATTTTAATTTAATTACATAGGCATATACAATTTACCAATTATATACACTTTAGAAATTAAATGAGTATCCTTTTATATTAGGAATTGAATAAAGAATCAATTATTTCTCATCCTTATTCTCTCTCTCCCTCGTGTGCTCTCTCCCTCCGTCTGTCTCTATCTCTCAATCTCTCATTCTTTATTCTTTCCCCAATTTTTCTTCCTCTGATGTCCTCTATTTTTATCCTTTCATGTTGTATATATTTTTAATGGAATTCATTAATGGATTTCAATCATTTTACTATAGAGTTTTAACTTAGCAATTTCCTTTCAGGTTGCACAATTGGTGTTCAAATTGAAATTGTCAATCAATAAATTTTGAAGGTATTTGACTCTCCACCATTCACAACCATTAAAACACTTTGTATCTTTGAATTTGGGTTTTCAAAAATTATTATTTGTTTGGATTGGGTGTTGTTGTAAACAATTGAAAATATTATTTGAAGTTTATATCTCAATTTTGAAGGTGTTTGGTAAAGATTAAACTTGATTTTGGCTGAATTTCAGAGTGAAACTCGAAGAAGAAGAAGAATTGTATGTAAATGGTATTCTGTTATAGTTTATATATATATATATATATATATATATATATATACACACACACACACACAACAACATCATACCCAGTATTTATTCCATACCATGGGGTCTGGGGAGGGTAGTGTGTACGCAGACCTTACCCCTACCTTGTGAGGATAGAAAGGCTATTTCCAATAGACCCTCGGCTCAAGATATTATAAGTACCACATTAATAAAAATATAGGAAAGAAGAGACAATATAAAAAAGCCATATAAAAGCAGAATAACACAATAAAACAGTAAAACGATCAGCAATGAAAGAAAACAATGGTTAGTCATAAAAACCTACTACCAACAGAAAACGAGACTGCATGCCAATACTAAAGTTATGAACACTCTACACTACCTACTCTACTACCATAATTCTCGACCTCCATACCTTCTTATCAAGAGTCATGTCCTCGGTCAGCTGAAGTTGCACCATGTCTTGCCTAATCACTTCTCCCCACCTCTTCTTTGGCCTATCTCTACCTCTCTGTAGGCCCTCCAATGTCAACCTCTCACACCTCCTTACCGGGGGGTCTATGCTCCTTCTCCTCACATGACCAAATCACATAAACCGCATTTCCCGCATCTTGTACTCAATAGAGGCCACCCCCACCTTATCGCGAATAACCTCATTTTTGATCTTATCTAACCTGGTGTGCCCGCACATCCACCTTAGCATCCTCATCTCTGATACCTTCATCTTTTGGACATGAGCAATCGTGACTGGCCAACACTCAGCCCCATACAACATCGTTGGTCTGACCACCACTTTGTAGAACTTACCCTTAAGTTTCGGTGGTACCTTCTTGTCACATAAAATACCATAAGCGAGTCTCCATTTCATCCATCCCGCCCAATACGATGTGCAACATCTCCATCAATCTCTCCATCCCCCTGTATAATAGACCCGAGATACCTAAAACTCCCTCTCCTAGGGATGACCTGCAAGTCCAGTCTCACCTCCCCTTCCCCTCTTAAAGTCCCGCCGCTAAACATACTTTCTAAGTATATATATATATATATATATATATATATATATATATATATATATATGAATGTTGTATGAAAGTTGAAAAATAGTTGTATAATATATGAATCATTTGTACAAAATTTATATTCAAGTTATCAATACAATCTTTTTACATAATGTTATTGATATGTATCAAAATTGTATTAAAAGAGAAAGTTTTGATTGGAATTTTAGAGAGGAAGAAATACACACCACATACAAAATATATACAAATTAGATACAAAATATACAAAAGACATATTGTGTAAAATTTGTATGAAAATTGTATTTAAGTTGTATGATGTTGTAGATGTATTTTAACTTGGTAAAAATAATATATGAAAATTGTAGATAAGTTGTAAATAAGTGTATACTATATAATTAGTTGTATGAAATTTATTTTTAGTATTTATGTTGTTGTAGATATATCAATTTGTATTAAATTTGTTCGAAATTTGTTCAACAAGGACTGGTATAGATGTCGGCTCAATAAATTTTGAAGGTGTTTGACTCTCCACTATTGATAACCAATAAAATGCTTTGAATTCAAATTTGGGTTTTTAAAAATCATTATTTGTTTGGATTGGTGATGAGTGGGGATTTTGACTACTTATTAGCGCCTTTTAGCTTTTGTTTTAGTCCAAAAGTGTTTAATTCTATTCCCGAAAAATGATGAAATATGTTTAATTGCAGGAGTATTGGAAAATGAGCCACGAAGATGAAATCCAACTCAAAAAGGAGTGATCTGAACTCAAGGACAAAAATCATGCACAAAAGCTCAAGTGCAGACCGCAGATTTCCATCTGCGGCCGCATAATGTGAAGGGAAGTCTGTCAGAGGACTAGTGTAAAGTGCAGACCAGATAATTATTGTGCGGCCGCAGAAGCTAACTAAGAGCAGAAGTTCAGAGAGTGTGCATATGGAGTTCAAAGGAAGTGCAGACGGCACAATTATTGTGCGGCCGCAGAATTTAGCTATGCGGCCGCACTCAGTTTGTGCGGTCCGCAGAAAAGTCCTATGCAGCCGCACCAAGAATTGTGTGGACTGCAGAATGTGAGAGACACGGCCGGATTCCAGAATTGTATTGCCACAGATCCAACTCCTGTCAAGACTGAAGAGAAGTACGGACCGCACATGGAATTGTGCGGCCACAGAACCTCCGAAAGGGTATTTTTGTCTGAAATTTTCAGCTTTGTATAAATAGAATAGTTTCACGAATTTAGGTCAAGTTTTAAATATTAAAACTCCTTTAACCTTTTTTCCTTGCTGCTTTAGGCAACTTTAACTTACTTTGGTGATTTAACATTGGATTTTTATCTTTTAATCTTTCAATATGAGTTTTATCATCTTTTATACCTTGTTTTCTTCTATACCCATTATAAGTAGCTAGATTTTTAATTAGGGCTGTGACCCAACTCTAGTGTGTAAACCTAATGGGTGTTTAATTTATGTCTTGTTTATGGTTGGGTGTTTATTATTTAGCTTTGTTCATGCTTTTATTTGTAGATTTAATGGTTGCAAATATAGTTCATGCCTATTTGACTTGGTCTCTACTTGAGAAAGAGAGACTTAGTCTAGGAAAACTTGGCTAACAAGAATTTGGGATAAAATCAAGAGATTGATAGTCCCAATTAAAGGGTTGAACCTAGAGATAGTAAAACCCAACTTAAGTATTTTATCAATTGTTTGGTTCAATACATATTTGAACTTGAGAAAGCCAAATTAGGCAAAATTACTCTCTTGCATTGAGGTATTGAGTGGGTACTTGAGTGTTGATAGCTATAATACACCCTGACCAACAAAACAAGCTTTAAAGTTTACAACTCGTTAGGCAAACACCTAGGTGAATATCATAGCCCTAGGCCTTTTACAATATTTGAAAACAACAATAAAAACACAATTTCTTAGTTTTAATTATTTATCTTGCAATCTTAGTTTAAATTAGACCTAGAAAAAGCCATATTTGTGGAAGTGCAATCTAAGATAGTTCAAATTCATTCACCACAACATATACTCCTAAATCCCATTCATATAGCTCCTTGTGGAATTCGACCCTGACTCTCAGTTGGCTATTACTATTGCATCGACCGTCTCATAACCTCGAATAGAGGTGTGACTTGGACGAGATCAATTTTTGGTGCCGTTGTCGGGGAGCTAAAACGGATTTAGCTATATATTTGATTTTGTGTGTGAATTATCTTTTTTCCCTTCGTGTTACTAATCTTTTGTATGAAACAATTGTAGGTGAAATAATGGCTCTCAACAACAATGATCCTCTTGGAAACATGCCTATGAGGATGTGTACGTGGAAGATGATTAAGTTGAAGAGGTTCCTCTTGAACCTCAAGCAAATAGATGAGGCCGACCGCCTCAAGACAACGTTCCCGTTCCACCCCTACCTCCACAAAAAGCGACTCCACACCGGGTCTTGCCAAATAACGGATATGCAAGTGCCATAATCCCGCCCCGCATTAGGGCGTGCAACTTTCAAATCACAAATGTTATGCTCACATTGCTAGAGCAACTAGGATTCTTCACTGGGGCTCCGAATCAAAATGCGTACAAACACTTGAAGGGGTTTGTGGACACTTGCTGAAGGAGTAAACAGACAAACCTCTCCGAGGATGCTTTAAGGTTGAGGCTATTTCCCTTCTCTCTAAGGGGAAAAGCCTTGGATTGGTTAGAGAGATTTCCAAACCATTCTATCCATACATGGGATGAATTGGCGGAGAAATTTATTTCAAGTTCTTTTCTCCCGAGCATATGTATACTTATATATGAGATTCTAGAATTCAAACAAGAACCCAATAAGCCTTTGCATGAGATATGGGAGAGGTACCAAACTATGGTGAAAGAGTTCCCAAATAATGACATAACAGAGGCTATGATTCAACAAACTTTCTATAGGGGGATCAATCTACCAATCAATGCATGATCAACCAGCTTGCCGATGGAAATTTCATGGCAACGACATATGTGGAATCTTGTTATATCTTAGATGAAATGGTGAATACTTCATCGGCCTGGCAAAGTAGAGCAAACATTCCTCAAGGTGATCCAAACATGATTCACCTATATAAAGAATTGCATGATCATGGGCAAGCAATTGCCGAGTTGACCACCACAATGAATCAACTAGCCAAGACTCAACTTCAACAAGTGCAAGGTCCTAAGCAAGTTAATGCAATGGAGGGATTTAGTATGATGGTAAATAAGAGAAGGCCTCAAGTGTAAAACCGTGTGGAGAATTATGTACCAGATGATAGTGGGTTTGATCAAGATGAATCTTACAATGAACAAGAGAAGGAAGTATAATATGTGAACAATTTCCAAGGGCAAAGAAACAACTCTCAAGGCCTGAATCAACAACAATGGCGACCTCAAGGTAATCAAGGGAATTGTAATTCTAGCAACCAAGGTAATTGGAATGGTGGTAACAACTAAGGGAATTGGAATAATCAAAACAATCACGGAAATTGGAATGGTCAAAATAACCAAGGAAATTGGAGTGGAAATAGTAAAAGATATTGGGGAGGCAACAACCAAGGGGGATGAAACAATAACCAAGGAAATCGAGGGTCGGGCTTTCAAAGGCCCCCAATGTATCAACAACCGAGCAACCCGCCTCATTATCCTTCCCATGGTCCAAACTCTTCCAACAATGAGATGGGACGAATTGAGAACATGTTCAAACAAATGATAGAGAAGGATGCCGATTCCGATGCCCAACTAGTCTTTCATAACACTTCCATTTGCAATTTGGAAGTTCAATTGGGGCAAATCTCGCAAGCTTTAAACACTCATCCTAAGGGGGCACTACCAAGTGACACGGTGGTGAACCCAAAGGGTGGGAACAACATGGGACATGCCATGGCCATTACTACAAGGAGTGGAAAAGGTTGGGATGTAACCACCTAAAGTCAAAAGAAAGTTGTGGCTGATGAGCAAGTGGTACAAGAAGATGAGATCCTGAACAATGAGGTGCAAGCAAATGATGAAGTGAGAATTGATATTGATGGCAATGTGGAGGAGACTCAAGAAGAAGTGAACCCATCTAGGGAGCACATTGTTGACATACCGGAACTGGTAGTGCCAAAAGCCAAGGAACCAATGCCTAGGCCTCCTCCTCCATATCCTCAAAAGCTTGCCACGCAAAATGGAGAGAACTAATTCAAAAGGTTCATTGACATAATGAAGAGTATATCTATTAATGTGCCATTTGTTGAGGCTTTGAAGCAAATGCCCGGTTATGCAAAGTTCATGAAGGACTTGGTGACAAAGAAGAGGTCGATGAAATGTGAAACTATAAAGATAACTCATCAAGTGAGTGCAATTGTGCATTCAATGGCTCCTAAATTGGAAGATCCCAGCTCTTTCACAATCCCTTGTACCATTGGAAGTGTAGACTTTGCTAAAGCTCTTTGTGATTTTGGGGCAAGTATCAACTTAATGCTTTATTCGATTTTCAAGACTTTGGGAATTGGGTAACCAAGACCCACATCTATGAGATTACAAAATGGCGGATCGTACCATGAAGAGATCGTTAGGTATAATTGATGATGTGTTTGTTCGTGTTGATAAATTAATTCTCTCGGTAGATTTTGTTATTCTTGATTGTGAGGTTGATTATGAGGTTCCGATTATTCTTGGGAGACCTTTCCTTGCTATGGGGAAGGCTTTAGTTGATGTTGAAGCCGGAGAACTTACTTTCCGAGTTGGTGATGAGAAAGTGGCTTTCCGTGTGTGTAAGTCTATGAGGCAACCCAATAGTAATGAAGTGTGCTCTTTCGTGGACTTGGTGATCGATGTGAATATTGATGAAACAAGTGCCATGATGAATGTTGATGATACATTGGAGGCCGTCTTGCTGAATTGTGATGATGAAGAAATGGAGGGTTACGTGGAATGCGTGAACGCTTTACAAGGAATGGGGTCATACACTTATGAGCCCTATAAATTTTCCTTGGATCTTGAGAATAGAACCACTCCTCCAACAAAGCCTTCAATTGAGGAGCCTCCCATTTTGGAGTTGAAGCCATTACCTCCACATCTTCAATATGAATTTCTTGTCCCTTTTTTCTACCTTACTGGTTATTCTTTCCTCTTATTTTACTAACGTGCAGGTAGATTCCACATTAGCGGTGCTACAAAAGAGGAAGAAGGTTATTGGATGGAGATTGACGGATATTCAGGGGATAAGCCCCGCATTTTGCATGCACAAGATTAATTTGGAGGAAGGTTCCAAACCATCTACTGAACGTTAAAGGAGACTCAATGAAGCCATGCAAAAGGTTGTCAAAAAGGAGGTCATCATGTGGTTGGATGCCGGGGTTGTGTACCCCATTTTCGATAGTTCGTGGACTTCTCCCGTTCAATGTGTCCCAATGAAAGGGGGCATGATGGTGTTCACCGATGACAAGAATGAGTTGATTCCTCCAAGAACAATGACTAGTTGGAGAGTGTGTATGGACTATCGTAAGTTCAACAAAGTCACAAGTAAGGATAATTTTCCACTTCCCTTCCTAGATCAAATGCTCGATAGATTGGCCGACCGTGCTATCTATTGTTTCCTTGATGAGTATTCTGGATACAATCAAATTCTTATTGCTACGGAGGATCAAGAGAAAACTACTTTGATATCTCCTTAAGGTACTTTCGCATTCTCGCGGATGCCATTTGGGTTGTGCAATGCACCGGTGACTTTTCAAAGGTGCATGATGACTATCTTCATGGACATGGTGGAGGATTTTCTTGAAGTCTTCATGGATGACTTTTCGGTGGTCGGAGATTCTTTTGATGATTGTCCAGCAAACTTGGACAAAGTGTTGCAAGATGTGAAGAAACAAACTTGGTGCTCAATTGGGAGAAGTGTCATTTCATAGTTGAGGAAGGCATTATCCTTGGCCACAAGATCTCAGAGAATGGCGTTGAAGTCACCAAGGCAAAGATTGATGTTTTCTAAACTTCTACCTCCAACTTCAATCAAAGGCGTGCAGAGTTTCTTAGGCCACGCGGATTTTACCGGCGTTTCATCAAGGATTTCTCTAAAGTGGTGAACCCGTTGTGCAAGCTTTTAGAGAAAGATGCCAAGTTTCATTTCAATGATAATTGCATGATAGCCTTTGAGTTGCTAAAGCTCAAGTTTACCACTACTCCCATTATTACCGCTCCAAATTGGAGTGTTCCTTTTGAGCTCATGTGCAATGCAAGTGATATAACGTTAGGGGCTATTTGGGGCAACACATCAACAAAATCTTCCATCCGGTCTATTATGCAAGAAAGACCATGAATAGTGCCTAAGTCAGCTACACCGTTATGGAGAAAGAGCTTCTTGCTATTGTGTTTGCTATTGAGAAGTTTCGCACATACTTGATGGGTACAAAAGTGATTGTTCATACGGATCATGCGGCACTCCGTTATCTCATGAGCAAGAAAGATTCCAAAGCCTGTTTGATGAGATGGGTACTTTTATTGCAAGAGTTTGATATAGACATCCAAGATCGAAAAGGAAGTGAAGATTAAGTGGATGACCACTTGTCTCGTTTAATGGAGGAGGGGAGGCCGCATGATGGCCTTGAAATCAATGACTCCTTCCTCAAAGAACAACTCTTGGCTATTTCAATGAAAGAGGTGCCTTGGTTCTTGGATCTAGCTAACTATCTTGTGAGTGGTATCATTCTTGTTGAGTTCTCTTCAAACCAAAGGAAGAAGCTCAAACGGGATTGTCAAGATTACTATTGGGCTGAACCATACCTTTTCCGAATTTATATGGATGGAGTGATTAGAGGATGTGTACCAGAGGAGGAACAAGTTGAAATTCTTGGGGCTTGTCATTCTTCGCCTTATAGTGGTCACCTTGGTGGAGCAAGAATAGCGGCCAAAATG
The DNA here is from genome assembly GCF_000393655.2 of Nicotiana sylvestris. NCBI lineage: Eukaryota > Viridiplantae > Streptophyta > Magnoliopsida > Solanales > Solanaceae > Nicotiana > Nicotiana sylvestris. The sequence continues at coordinate 125,135,038 of NC_091059.1, read as the reverse complement.
TTAAGTTGCGGTTCTATTGGCCCACTCTCTACAAGGATGTAGGTGATCTTGTCAAGTGTTGTGATGAATTTCAAAGGGCCGGTGGAATCTCAAAGAAAAATGAAATTCCCCTCACCACCATTTTGGAGATTGATATTTTCGATGTGTGGGGTATTGACTTCATGGGTCCTTTTGTGAGTTTTTGCGGAAACACCTACATCTTGGTCGTGGTTGATTATTGTTCCAAATATGGCCTTTGAAGAAGTTGAATCTTGAGTAGGATGTTGCCGCCAACTTAAGGGTGGCACTGTCACACCTCCTTTTTACTACCCCGAGAGGGAAGTATAGGGGAGTTTTTCCAATTAAAGTGACAATAATCGAAATGGAATTATTTTATTTAAATTTAGAGTCTCCACTTGGGATAATTTATGGTGTCCCAAGTCACCATTTTAAAATTCCGAATCGAGGAAATTGACTCTTATTTATGGTCTGCGAACACAGAAATTCGGGTAAGGAATTCTGTTAAACCGGGAGAAGGTATTAGGCATTCCCGAGTTCTGTGGTCTTAGCACAGTTGCTTAACTATTAATATTGACCTAATTATCTGATTAATTACACATTTAAAACCTACGTGCATTTTTAATGTTCTAACTGCTTTTAATATTTCAGGAAATTTCAAGGTTATTTAAAACACATCATAAGCCACGCTACATGAAATGCACCCGCGGTTCACGACATGTTCTATTTAACCTTGTTGGAAATTAGAAGTCGGGTCATATGAAATGTACACCCGGATTTATAACATGTTTATTTTTATTATTATTATTCAAAATTATTGTAGGGTCACATGAAATGCACGCCCGAGTTGAGATTTACGTATTGTAACCATGTTTTGTTTTTATTAGGCCGAGCCCGATATCTAAAGCATGTAAGTGAGTTCCTCTCTAATGGATTCGATCTTCTCCCTCACCCACAATTCAACAATCATCCAAACAGATATCATCTAACCAAATGAAATAGGCATGTAGCACAAATCCAATTGATATCCATTTACTCTCGAGCAAGTTCAAATTCAACAAAATGCTTTAATAAACAGAATTCAACCTGATTGAAACTATCTTCAGCAACTTTGCTTTTGTATTACTCATAATTTAATCATAGCAAATCAAATCCAATTAAATTCGGTTTACTTAACCAAGTCAAAATTCAACACGCATGCTTTAGTGAACTAAAAAACAGCAATCCGATTAAATTAAGTTTATTCTCGAGAAAACATCAGATTGAAGAATAATGCTTTAGTAAACAAAATTAAACTTGATTAAGACTATTTTCAGCAGCTTTACGTTCATCGGGATTGGGACCAACTGCGCCACTAAGAACAATAACAGGGTTTTGAAGATCCATAACTCTATAATGAATATGACCCTGACTGTTTTTGAACTTGACAATGCATATTACCACGACCGGATCCTCGTACGACACCTCAGACAAACCTCAATTCTTCACCGATGATTGAAGCAGTTGACTGCTGCCACTAGAATATCCGCTGGACAAAGCTCGAAATTAACTTACGGCGTGAAAACTTGGGCAGTGAGTTGTTGGTTGTTCTTGCTGAAGGGTGTGTGTGTTTCTCGTTTCTAGCAGTGAGGACGATGGGTGAGAGTGATGTGCTCGATATGGACAAAAGGAGCATCGCAGCTGTTTTGTGTGGAGGAGATGGGTCGTGTGTGAGGTAAAACTTCGTTTCTGGTTGTTGGGTATGGTGCGAAGATATAGGGGTGGTCGTTGGATGGTGTGAACGACGGAAGGTTGAAGATGAAGGGCCACCTCCTTTGTCACATACGGTTGCTGATCATTGTGTTCACATGGCTGAAACTTTTGTCTAGGTTACTAGGGTTCTTTTTATTGTCTAGGGTTTTAGGTTAGTTCCTTGTTTCAAGGAAGAAAAAGAAGGTGAAGAGTCTTCTCCTTCAAATTTCAAAAACGTATGGTTAGGTTTAGGGTTCAACTACTTAGGTGTAAGGAAGATGAAGCTCATGTACAGAGGGCGGGGGTCATTTTTTGTTCTCTGCGGCTGAGAGCTTCGAAGACTAGGTTAGGGTTTTTTAAGGGTGAAGGGTTTAATGGGTATTGGGCCTGTCTTGTTTTGGTCAAGTCCGAATTGGGTCCTAAAGGTGGGCTCTAAGACTCTTAAAATTGTGGTCCCAAACCTTAGTTAACTCTCTTTAATAAAGATAAAAATACTACACAATGCAAAAATTAATTCTAATTAATTAAATTAAACTATATTAAAACACGAAACTATTTTTTTTATTTTCAAGATTATATAAAATAAAATAAGGTACTATTTTTGTATATTTTTTGTATGAAAGGTATATAAACTAACAACAACTAAAAAGAAGAAATATTTTTGTAATTTTCATTTTTTGATAAAATAAAGTAAAAGAGTCAAAACTAATTGAAATATCGATATTAGGGCTAAACTAAATATTTTACTCTAAAATGGGTGAAATCTAAGGGAGGGTCAAAAATCACATGTCTACGACTGCCCCTCTTTGACTGGAAACACGAAGTATTTTCAGACAAAGAACGACTAGACAGATTTTTTGATTAGACCTTTATTTAGAGAGACCAAAACCTAAGAGAAAGGAGAATGTGACCAAGCCCTGGTTTTTGATCTGCCTACATATCCTTGACTATAAAGGAATCAGGCCACGTGTAGTTCAGAAGTAGGAACAGTGATGGAGTATACCGAGGTGGAGAGTAGGTCGAGGTGCCGTTCCGTCGAGGTTCCGGTCCGCGATCCTGTTATTACGTCAAAATAAAAAATAAATAAATAAATGAACAAGACTAGCTAAGCCGGTCAACTATGAGTTACAAGATTCCTATCTATAAGTCTTCTAAAGCTTGATCTTGAGTCTTGAATGGTTCTTCATGCAGACTTTAGATTTGAACCTTGACACTTGCTAGCTACAGGTGCTAGTTCATTCTTCTTCAGCTTTTTCGGATCAAGACCGGACATGCAGTTCTTGTGACCTCAGCCATGTCTTGAGCAACTCAAATCTTTCATCTACTTCTGCATTTGGACTCACTTTTTTCTTTTCTCTTTTTTCCCCTTTTTTTTTCTGGATTGTGACTAACTTCTGTTGATCATCTCGGACTGTCGACTCGCATTCTTGCCGCGAGCTTTTGCTACTTCTAACTTGAATTGTATTCTGAACTTACTTCCCTTGTTCTCTAGGTGGGCACCTGATTGCCAAAACTTGAACTGTATTCCCTTGTTCTCCATGTGGGCGCCTGATTGCCAAAACATGAACTGTATCCCCTTGTTCTCGAGGTGGGCGCCTGATTGCAAAACTTGAAATGCCCTTGTTCTCCAGGAGGGTGCCTGATTGCAAAAACTTGAACTGTATTCCCTTGTTCTCTAGGTGGGCGCCTGATTGCCAAAACTTGAACTGTATTCCCTTGTTCTCCAGGTGGGCTCCTGATTACCAAAAACTTGAATTATATTCCCTTGTTCTCCACGTGGGCGCCTGATTACCAAAAACTTCAATTGTATTCCCTTGTTCTCCAGGTGGGCACCTGATTGCCAAAACTTGAACTGTATTCCCTTGTTCTCCAGGTGGGCGCCTGATTACCAAAACATGAATTGTATTCCCTTGTTTTCCAGGTGGGTGCCTGATTACCAAAACTCGAATTATATTCCCTTGTTCTCCAGGTAGGCGCCTGATTACCACAACTTGAATTATATTCCTTTGTTCTTCAGGTGGGCGCCAGATTACCAAAACTTGAATTATATTCCCTTGTTATCCAGATGGGCGTCTGATTACAACAAAACAGACAAAACAAAGAAACTTTTCTGCCTCAGTTTGGTATCTGGGCACGTCTATGAGTGTTAATCGAATCATGTTACCCAAAATCTTGAAGAATTTAAAAGCTAAATCCCATTATCCAGGAGGGCCCTGAAAATTAAATCCCGTTTTAAGAATGAAAATTTCAAAGCTAATTTATATTTCCTAGAGGTAGAGTTGATGCTAAATCTTGTTATCCATGAAGGTCTTGGAATTTAACTAAATCCCATTATCCAGGAGGGTCCTGAGAACCTTTTAAAATTAAATCCCATTATCCAGGAGGGCCCTGAAAATTAAAATTAAATATCATCTTAAGAGTGAAAACTTCAGAGCTAAATTCAACTTCCTAAAGATGAAACTTATGCTAAATCTCATTATATAATGGAGGTCTTAAAACTAAGCTCATTATCCAGGAGGGTCCTGAAAACTTAATAATTAAATCCCATTATCCAGGAGGGTCCTAAATTTTTTTTTTTAAAAATTAAATCTTATTATCCAGGAGGGTGCTGAGGAGCCGAGAATGAACTTACCTGAGCCATGATCTCTTCCTAGAGGATCTTTGCAGAACGAACAACATTCCTTTCCCCTGAATCATGCTTTTCCTCATGGAGGGCTCATGCATATTGAACAAAATTTTCTTTTCCCTTCTCAAACCGCCTTTGTGCTGACAAAATTTGGGCACTACACTTGAAAACATTCAAACTTCCCAGCTTTGATTTGGACACAATTTTTGTCCCTGTTTCAAACAAAGAAAACTTGTGAGTTTATAAATATGGTGGTTGGTTTGTGGCCTTGACTTTGAGGGCGATTGCTCTTTCACTTCCCATGATAACTTTGATTTCAACTCGAAAGACTTTGCTTGTTTATTGACTAACCACTTTCTCTGTCACACTTATCACAAAAAATACCTCTGATTCGTTCAAACCCAAGCCCTCTATCTGTTTCACTGTGCTCATGAATTGACATATACTGACCCTTTGTGTTTCACATACATCCCAAAGAACGTCAATTGCCACCCACTCAGTGCGCTTATTGTTCTTTCCTAACGTATGCCACTGGCCTTGGCCTTGAGGTCTATTGCTCCTTCACTTGCCATGATAACTTTGATTTCCACTTGGAAGACCTTTCTTGTTATTGGTTGATCACTTTCTCTATCAACCATATCAAAGAAAATACCTTTGATCCGTTTAAACCCAACACCCTCTATCTGTTTCATTGTTCATGAATTGACATATACCAAACCTTTGTATTTCACATGAATCCCAAAGCACGTTGATTGTTACCAACTCAGTGCGCATGCTGTTCTTTCATGACTTATGCCATTTTGATGCACTAGCCAAATCCCGTTTTGTGTGATTGGAAAGTTGGTGGAAAATTTTGAAGTCATTTCTCACTTGTTCTGACCAAACAGACTCAAGAAGAGGAAGAAAACAAGACAAAAGGAACAGAGTAAAGGACAATGGAAAGAGATAATTCCTAACAAGAAAACTACAAAGTAGAAACTTATTAGATGTGGATACCAACTCTAATGACCATGACATGCACTTTTGGATTATGTGGCCTAATCTATTAAGCAAATCTGATATTCAACTCTTGTTATACCCCCTAAACCGTGAAACTGGGCTTCAATGCTCCGATTATCCAATCTGATTCATGATCCTTATTCGATTTGTAGTGCCCGAAGGGTTTTCACTATCAATCCTCTCTCATTTGTTCTTTCTCTCAACTCACCGTCGCCTTATGGTGCCTGTGAAGGTTTTCACCAATAAGACTCTCTCATTTTGTTCTTTCTTCTTATTTCCTCTAATTCTTCAGATGACAAGGCATTAACCATGGTAAAAAAATTATGTACTCTTGGCATGTCTAAACTCAGCACTCTCAAAGATTATCTAGTAGGTCTTTTTTGGACTGTAATGTGGCTTTTGGATAGAGGTAGAAAGAAATGATATCATAAAGGTTCAAAATAACTAAGACAACGGGATTAATTTATTTACAACTTTTAGAATTCATTCTAAAAACTCTGCCCCAATTTCTAAAACAAGGGAATTTGATTCTTTTTTTTCTTTTCTTTTGATGGAGTTACTAAGAAAGACTACCCGCTCTCGACTTCGTGGGATTATAAAATATTTTATTTGGTATGACCGAACCGTAAGGCTGCCTACGATATTGTGGTGACAAGAATCAGGTCAAACGTAGTTCACAAAGATACTTTCTTGTCACTATTTTCCTTTTTCTTTTTCTTTTTTTTTCTTTTTTTTCCCCTTTTTTTCCTCTATTTTTCTCTTCTTCTTTTTTTGAATTTTTCTTTTGGAATGAACTTTCTAAAATAAACCTATGGGGACATGAACTCTTTTTTTTTCTTTTTTTTCGTATGACTCCAACTTGATTCCAAAAGAGTGGAGGTCAAAGAAATCAGTTTAGGCTGAAAAGTGTATCGAATGGTATAAGCGTTTGAGTAGCTGAAAGAGGGCCTCCCAATCCCTGAAAATGTCAAGTACAACATATGCAACTTGAAAGAAAAAGAAAGATCACACACAATATTTCTTTTATAGCTTTGACATTGATATCACTGATATGTTTTCCACTTTTTTTAGTGCCTTGTCAAGTACTGAACTCTAATTGGGTAATTTCTTCTTCACAATGGATACCCTCCGTCAGTTCAGAGTGAACTCCCTTGGCTTTATCTTGTTACTTGAGGTGCACTTGAACTCAAAACTACTCGGTTCAAATTGTCTAGGATGCACTCTCCTTTAACGAATTCTTGTCATCCTATTAACTTACCAAATTATATGCCCCAATTTCACATGGTTCGGCCTTCAAATGATCTCGAAATGTCCAAATCTGTACTTATTCCCCTCAAGTGTCCCTATCATCTTGAAAATTGCTTTATTGCTTCATGACTAAACTAACTTTTAAGACCAGACCTAGAATTATGTGTGCATGTCATGTCACTAGAGCCAGCATGAAAAGAACTATAAAAGGAGAAGATAACTAAACAAAAAAATGACTAGAAATAACAAAAAATAGAAAATTGCACTAGGCGGACTGTGACAGGGTTTGAAAAACAAAACAAGCAAAATAAATGGGGGTACAATCCTGAAACAAACCTAGACAACACTAAACGAGTTACTACGACTAAACGAACTAGGCAAAATAAAAGGATAGAAGGGTTTGAGTCACAAGACAATATCCAGATCACAACCCTGAAATAACCCGGACAACAGAAATGACAACAAAATAAACCAACAGAACTCCTCCCTGACTATCTAAGAAAGGAGCGTCTTTCCAATTACCAAGCTTGACATCTTAGCCACTGAGTTACACATCAATATTACCATGACCATTACTAATTTCAATATTATTAACTTCAGTCAGCGAGTTCCCAAGAGAATTCTCATGCTCCCTGTCACCACGCATCATCTCCACAAAGTGTGCATCATTATGTGTAGGTAAAGGATTCTACGCGATATGCTGGGTGTCACTGTCCTGGATCACAATTATCCCTTCTTGAATCATTCTTTCTATTTCCTTTTTCAAAGTACGACAATCTTCAATGCTATGACCTTGGACATTAGAGTGGTATGTGTACCATACAGTAGGATCAAAACCTTTTGCATATGGGTCCAGAGTATAGCCGGGGAGTGGCTCAATCAGGCCAGAGTGTTTTAACTTTTCAAATAGGCTTGTATAGGATTCTCCGATTGGAGTGAAACTATTTCTTTACCTTTGTTTCCCTCCATGCCCTAGTTTTCTAGGGCTGTTGGATGCTCGAAAATACTGTGAAGGAAAAAGTGCATTATGCGGTGCTAGCGCTCACCATAAGGAATGACCCAGTGGTTGGACAGATGGCCGGACGTTGTTTGGAGGATAATACTAGGGTGGATTATGTGGAGCTCGGGGATATTCATGGGGTCGGTATTAAGGCTGAAAGCGTTTAGTAGGAATGCCCACTGGATCCTGTCATTGGCGGGGCTCAGCAACATCTTTTCTATCAATGGGAGGACTGTCCCGAGCAACTTGTTCGTTCCATCTGAACCAAAATTCCCTAAAACCTTCCTTGGGCTTCTTTTCCATCTGAGATAGGGAGGAGCGGTCTGGGACAATGTCTATATTGTACTGAAAGTGTCGTACAAAATCTCGAGCCATGTTATCCCATGTATGCCACTTACCGACATCTGGACGAGTATGCCATTCCAAAGCTGCCCCAGTCAGGCTCTCACTGAAATACGACATCAACAACTCATCTTTCCCGCCAATACTTCTCATTTCATTGCAATAACCCCTTAGATGGGCTTCTGGATCTCCACGCCTCATACAAATTAAACTTTGGCATCTTAAACCCTTTCAGATTTCTGGATATCTCATCTTGCTCTACTATCTAAGCAGGATTTGCAATCTCACCGGGAGGCTCAAGATGAGGAGCGTGAGAGTATGGAACCGAGACCTTGAAAGTTGGTTCTGGAGCATAGTATTGGGCATCGTGGATTTTAAACACAGTCTCGCTAGAGGATTAAGGAAATGTAGCAGGTGGATGAGCTTCAAGAACATGAGTGGTCAAAGGAACGACATATAAGGTGGTTCTGGGGGGTGGAGTGTGAAAATGTTGTGGGGGAGATATCCTGGACTTGTGACAGTGGCGGAATGGTGACAAGGCTTTCAGTGTAGTTAGTGAGAACTGATGGTGGAGGACGCCCACTAATCCAGGCTTGGTATATTTTGGCCATCTGTCCTTTCAACCTTAAGACCTCTTCTTTCAACTCAGATTCTGATTCAATAATTCCCTTAGACGGATCAATAACCCCTGTGTCCAAGTCTTTGTTAGCCATGTCTACCTTGCTCTTTGACCTTGTGTTGTATGGACGAGTTACTTAAAAACCACAAACCAACCACCCTTCTTCTCAATGAACATAACAAAAGGAACAAAATGGGGTCATCCTTTTAGCATTAGGGCATTTAACAGCTAAAAATATCACATTGCGTGCAATGCACCTAGAAACAATTAACGGTTCTAGAATGATTTCGAGAGTCACAAGATCACTTGGCATCATCCCAATTTTGTTCATTTCAATCTCCTCTTTTCGTTTCTTTTCTAGCACTTGCTTGCTCATTTTCCTTCCTTTTTTTTCTTCTAATTATCACACTTTTCTTTCCTCTCATTTCTCACATCCCATAATTTCACCTCTTTTTTTCTTTTCCCCCTTTTTTTCCTTTTTCTTTTAATAACATAAAAAAAATGATTCGATCCAACCCTATGTAGGTTGCCTACGTATCATGACGCCGCTTGAATCAGATCTTTGTTTAGTTCGGAAAAATCGGGAATAAAGTAAACAAACTAACGTTCTCTTTTTTTTCTTTTCTTTTTTACCTTAATGACTAATCTGACGAGAAAAGAGAAATAAAAGAATTAAATCCCTTTTTTTTTTGAAATTTCTATACTTAATATTCTATAATCTATTCTAAACTCAAGCTTAACTAGCATATATTTTTTTTCTTTTTGAAACAAATACTCTATGGGAAATTATTAAGGAAAAAACCCTAGAAGAGAAAGAATATTTTTTGATTCTTTTTTTTATGAAGAAAATCTAAAGAATGAACCAAAGAAAAATATTTTGAATTTTCGTTTGATATCCTGAAAGAAAGATTTCGAACCAAGAAATGAAAAAGATAAAAAATGTTTTTGGATTTAGTTTTGCTTACATAAGGGAGAAATTCTAATGATAAACAAAAGATAAAGTATATTTTTTTCCTTCTATGTACAATGTCCTAAAGTTATAGTGAAAATAGAAAGAATATTTTTTTTGTTTTATTAATTTCCGAAAGAAGAACTTAAAAGGAAAATCTTTTTGGCTTTTGGAATTAATATCTTAAAGAAAACTTGTAAAGAGATATCAATTGAGAAAAATCCCCTTTTTTGAGTTTTTAGTCCTAGTATCCTAAAGGAAATATAAAAGCAAATTATTATTTTGAGTTCTAGATATTAATTTCCTAAAGGAAAATCACCTCAAAAGAATTTTTTTTATTTCTAGAATTAGTATTCTAAAGAAAACTTCTAATAGAAATATAAAACGCGAAACCTCTTTCTTTGGATTTTTGAGTTACAACACACTTTTTCAAATACAAAGTAGAAAGTACAATAATAAAAGACTCGATATTACTATACAAAACTAGAAAGTAAAAGATGACATAAAATGAAGAATATACTCAAAACATAAAAAATAAAAAAAAATCTCCTTAAGCAACTCCTGAATGAGCGATCTTGACTGGATGGTCCCGAGGTGTCTGTCATGCTCAAACTCCGGTAAGTAGACCCACACCTGTATGAGAAAATTAAGACCAAATAGAGTTAAAGACCTATAACACTATGTGAGATAATAACCCTTCCTGTTGGACACATGCAAGATATGATTGAGGCTATTTATGCAAAATGACTTATGTGGCCAAAAGGTGGCTAGAAGTGTAAAATTTGGCTAAGACCCCGCAAAGCCAAGAACCTGAGATTGACTAGGAAGACCGGACCCTATGTGGGTTGCCTACGTATCACGCCCCGAAAGACGAGAATTAGGTATGCGTAGTTCGGGCAGATTGGATACATGCGAGAAATAAAAAAAAAAACTAATTCAGAGAAAATATTTTCTTTTATCTTTTCCTTGAAAATGATGAAACATGTAAAATCTTTTTGGATTTTCTTTTTCCTTTTTTTTTGATTTTTTTTGAAAAAAAAATAATGGGAAAGTGTAAGATTTTTTTTGGATTTTTTTTTCATTTTCATTTTTTTGTTTTTTCTTGAAAAAGCGTAAAAGAAAATTATAACTGGGCCCTGCTTGCTTTATTTTCACAATTCACCATATTTTCTTTCTCATTTACCCTCAGGCATCATTGGTCGGCCAAATGACTCTTTTACCCTTAAAGAAATGCATCATGTAGCACATAAGATGCATCAGGATGGTCTTTTCTTTTTTGGGTACACCTGTCCTAGATGGACCCAACCCCTATGTTGAGTCCCCAAAGTCAAATGCACGTGATGCAAACAAACGTTCCTACTAGGTATCCGACATGAGGCTATGTTATTCTAGGTTTAAAAACCTAGGTTTATTTGTTCTAGACCTGGCTTACCCGAGAGGACAGCTTGAGCCGGGGGAGGCAGTGTACCGGGAATACAGAAGCTTCACCGGCTTTGCAACTTGTCTGAACCTCGTTCTAAAATTGGAGTATGACTCTAACAGAAGAGAAGTCACACGAAGTGCACACTTTCCAGATGATTTAGAAGACTCAGAGAGAGGAGGGTTTCGTAACAATTTATATACAGTCCAAACAATATCAAAGCGGTAAAAAGCAGCAATTAGCACCTTAGGCTCAAACATATAAATATTAGATAATAAATAAAAGCCAACTATAACAGTTATTCTAAGCTCGAATTCTGAACCCCGAACCAGAGGTTCTGGGTTCTTTTCCCCAGCAGAGTCGCCAGAGCTGTCACACCTCCTTTTTACTACCCCGGGAGGGTAGTATAGGGGAGTTTTTCCAATTAAAGTGACAATAATCGAAACGGGATTATTTTATTTAAAACTCAGAGTCGCCACTTGGGATAATTTATTGTGTCCCAAGTCACCGTTTTAAAATTCCGAATCGAGGAATTTGACTCTTATTTATGGTCTGCGAACACAAAAATTCGGGTAAGGAATTCTTTTAACCCGGGAGAAGCTGTTAGGCATTCCCGGGTTCCGTGATTTTAGCACGATTGCTTAACTATTAATATTGGCCTAATTATCTGATTAATTACACATTTATGTGCATTTTAACTTTCTAACCACATTTAATATTTTAGGAAACTTCAAGGTTATTTAAAACACATCGTAAGCCACGCTACATGAAATGCACCCACGGTTCACGACACGTTCAATTTAACCTTGTTGGAAATTAGAAGTCGGGTCACATGAAATGTACACCCGGATTTATAGCATGTTTATTATTATTATTATTATTATTATTATTCAAAATTATGGTAGGGTCACATGAAATGCACGCCTGAGTTGAGATTTACGTATTGTAACCATGTTTCATTTTTCTTTTTATTAGGCCGAGCCCGATATCTAAAGCATGTAAGTGAGTTCCTCTCTAATGGACTCGATCTTCTCCCTCACCCACAATTCAACAATCATCCAAACATATATCATCTAACCAAATGAAATAGGCATGTAGCACAAATCCAATTGATATCCATTTACTCTCGAGCAAGTTCAAATTCAACAAAATGCTTTAATAAACAGAATTCAACCTGATTGAAACTATCTTCAGCAGCTTTACTTTTGTATTACTCATAATTTAATCATAGCAAATCAAATCCAATTAAATTCAGTTTACTCAACCAAGTCAACATTCAACACGCATGCTTTAGTGAACTAAAAAACAGCATAACAAATCAAATCCGATTAAATTAAGTTTATTCTCGAGAAAATATGAAATTGAAGAACAATGCTTTAATGAACAAAATTAAACCTGATTAAGACTATTTTCAGTAGGTTTACGTTCATCGGGATTGGGACCAAGTGCACCACGAAAAACAAAAACAAGGTTCTGAAGATCCATAACTCTATAATGATTATGACCCTGACTGTTTTGGAACTTGACAATGCATACGACCACGACCGGATCCTCGTACGACACCTCGGACAGACTTCGATTCTTCACTGATGATTGAAGCAGACGACTGCTTCCACTGGAATATCCGCCGGACAAAACTCAAAATTAACTTACAACGTGACGACCTGGGCAGTGAGCTATTGGTGGTTCTTGCTGAAGGGTGTGTGTGTTTCTCGTTTCTAGCAGTGAGGACGATGGGTGAGAGTGATGTGCTCGATCTGGAAAAAAAGGAGCGTCGAGGTTGTTTTGTTTGGAGGAGATGGGTCGTGTGTGAGGCGAAGCTTCATTTGTGATCATTGGGTATGGTGCGAAGATACAGGGGTGGTCGTTGGGTGGTGTGAACGACGGAAGGTTGAAGATGAAGGGCCACCTCCTTTGTCACATACGGCTGCTGATCCTTGTGTTCAAATGGCTGAAACTTTTGTCTAGGTTGCTAGGGTTCTTTTTGTTGTCTAGGGTTTTAGGTTAGTTCCTTGTTTCAAGGAAGAAGAAGAAGGTGAAGAGTCTTCTCCTTCCAATTTCAAAAACAGCTGGTTAGGTTCCTTCTTAGGTCTAGGGTTCAGCTACTTAGGTGTAAGGAAGATGAAGCTCATGTATAGGGGGTGGGGGTCATTTTTTGTTCTCTGCGGCTAAGAGCTTCCAAGCCTAGGTTAGGATTTTTTAAGGGTGAAGGGTTTAATGGGTATTGGGCCTGTCTTGTTTGGGCCAAGTCCGAATTGGGTCCTAAAAGTGGGCTCTAAATCTCTTAAAATTGTGATCCAAAACCTTAGTTAACTCTCTTTAATAAAGATAAAAATACTACACAATTCAAAAACTAATTCTAATTAATTAAATTAAACTTTATTAAAATGCGAAACTATTTTTTTTTATTTTTAATTTTATATAAGATAAAAATAAGGTACTATTTTTGTATATTTTTTTATGAAAGGTATATAAACTAACAACAACTAAAAAGAAGAAATATTTTTGTAATTTTTATTTTTTGATAAAATAAAGTAAAAGAGTCAAAACTAATTGAAATATCGATATTAGGCCTAAACTAAATATTTTACGCTAAAATGGGTGAAATCTCGGGGAGGGTCAAAAATCACATATGTACAGGCATAATTGAATGAGCTAGATGAGTTCTGGTACCATGCATATACAAGTTTGTCCTTATACAAGGAGAAGATAAATTACCTCCATGACAAGTACATTCAGAACAAGGAGCTTAACGAAGGTGGTCTTGTGTTATTCAATTCTCGGTTACGGATGTTTCCGAGGAAGTTGAAGTCTAAATGGAGTGGCCCGTTTGATATTGTGGGCGTGACACCCTTTGGTGCATTGAAATTAAAAAATAAATATGATCAGGTGTTTAGAGTCAATGGTCACTGGGTGAAGCACTATCGGGGAAAAGTTGATGCTAGCCACGTCGTGGCGGTTCTTTATTTCAAGTGATGATGATAATCTGTGTCGCACCCCTTTTTCTTGTGAAATCGGTTTTCGACACGTGACAACTCTTTTAAGGAAGGGTGTTAAAAGAGAGAGTCGCCACATAATGGGTTTGAGGTGTGTTAGGGCACTATTTTGCAGATAACTCTTTTTGACTAGTTTGCGTCACCAAAGATCGTGTAAGGGCTCGAAATTACCTCGAAGAGAAGGTGTTAGGCACTCTTCGAGGTTCACAACTATGGGTCTCGGTAGAACTCAATTATATGAATTAGTCTATATGATCAAAGATAAAAAATAAGGAATTTGGGAAGTTCATTATTAAATAATTGATTTAAAGACAAGATGGGGAGTCCTAAATTTTTTAGCTTAAAGGATCACCCCGTGCAACATAAATAGTACTTTTTAACTCCCTCAAGATGGGGTGTTACTTATATTATTCAGCGGGCATAGACTATCATCTCCTGCTACCCGATTACTATCTTTAAGTTGTTACCTAAAGCGCGCTCGTTGATTCTAAACCGTACATTATGCGTGCACTACCTGTCCCATGCCTATGGTCCAAGAGGCTTTGGACCTCTATTTAAGTAGTTCTAGACTTCACTTAGCCTACTCAAAATGATAAAAACTAATCGACAGGAAAAACAAGTTGGACTTCATATGAAAGCAATTAAGGTCTCAAGTTAGCCTCTACACTTTGACAACGAATTCATGCAAACACATTGAGCATTTGACAGTTGCAGATTTTAGATTAATTAAAGTTGTTGAATCCTATAAGCATAATCTCTATATGATTTTGGATTTTAATGGGCAAACGGTTTCATATATAAAAGATCTTAATAAGAAATCTAGAATACTACGTAGTTGCCTACAGATTATACATATAAGAGATTAAACCTATATGCGTGATATCTAGGTGATTCGCACAGTAACTAACAATGGTAATCACAGGAATGTGTTCAGAACTGTTTAGTCGAGTCCTATAGGCGTGGTTTCTAATAATGATAATTAGCACAGTGTTGAAAATTCGACATTAGCATTTGAAAAAAACGAGCAGGATAATAATGAAGATTGATTTTAGACCCTATAGGTAGGATTTCTTTAGTCATAATTAAGACTAATTTTAGATCCTATAGGCATGGTATCTAAATTACAGATTAAACAACATGTAAATTAACAGGGTTCTATACAGCCTAATGCATGTGCACATTGAGATATTAGTCATTTATATCCTATACGCATGGTTTTAACAGGTAAAAGCAAATCACATTTGAGCAAAGTAGGGGAACCTATAGGCAAGATTTCTAAAGCATAGTAATTAAACACATTTGAGCAAAGTAGAGCACCTATAGACAGGATTTCTAATAATTGAACATAATAACATATTTAAGCACAGTAAACCACCTATAGACATGATATCTACCCATTTTAATGCAAATATTAAAATAAAACCCCTTTCCCGATTTTACTAATACCCCAAATGTTATTACAGACGCAAAATGAATAGGAATAAATTACAAAGATAAATAACTATAGGAAACCTACAGCAGACCCAAAGAAATACCCAGCCAGGCCAGGCCTTCATTCCCATGGTTCACAATAGCCTAGGAATTACATCTCCTTTGACACAGGGCATCAAAAAATCAATTGATTCACCCAGTAGGTAGAAAACAAAATTGAGCATATAGAACAAAGACCCTAGTATGACAAAGTTCCCAAAGGCTTCAAGAACCCAGGACAGTGCTCACACTAGGGAGGTTAATATGAGAGATTCAGAGGGTAACTAGGGACCAAGTCCTAGTGTGTCAGAGTTCACAAGGGTCTCAATTGGACCCTGAGTAGTGCTCACACTAGGGAGGTCAAAGGATCGAACCTAAGTAGCCTTGGCTTTTAGCCGGCTAAGAAATAAGAACTCAAAGAGACCAAGTAGTAAAGGAATAAAATGGGGTTAAGGGATAACACTGAAGGACAGAATCAAATTGAGCACATAAAAAATAGGTAACAAAACATGCTTGGGTTTAAGAACAGACTTAAAAAAAATTAAGAGAAATAAGTTCAACACATAATGCATATATTAACAATACAAGTTGCAAGATAGACTTATAGTAAGAAGAAAAGAGAGTTCAGATTATGCTAAGGGCTAGTGTCACAAGAAGGAACCATATCAATTGGCAACAGAATCTAATAGGCTGAGAACTAATTAGGGCAATTACTGGGGAATCAAAATAGGATCAAAACAGGTTATATCACAGCCAATTCAGAAATAGACTTGTTACATACTTGATGAATGCATTCATACTCAGTCAGCTAATCCATAGAAATGGGATATGAGAACATGTTGAAGTAGCAATTTTAAACAGTAGAGGGGTGGCTATTAATAACACATAGACTAGGCAAAATTAAAGAAAGTTAATCAACTCAGGTCTAAACATGTCTCAAACTACAAACGTAATGATATTTAGATTAGCAAAGCCTAAAATTGATATAACACATTGAACAAAAATCTTCAAAAATGGAAACACATGTTAATGATAGGTAAATCAGAATGAAATGACAAAGGTTTGGGAATTCACCAGTTAAATGAAACAAGAAAGAAGGGAAGCCGACAATGTTATGAATATCAACAAAAGAGCAAAACCCATAATTTTTGGCCTTGGCTTTTAGCTGTCTAGGAAACAAAGTGCAGAACAAGATTGTTAAAGAGAAAAGAGCACACAACTTTAGTTTTTAGTAATTTCTCTTATGATTCGAGAACTGTTTCAAAGGGGAATGAGGAGGGATTTATATAGTGTAGAAATCGAACACATAAACATGGAAAATCATCTGTAAAATACTAGAAAGGAAAGCAATTGAAATCAGTAAGGAAAAGAGAAAATTTCAAAACCCTAATTTTAGATAAAGTATAAAAATCGGCAGAAATCTAAAATAAAAAAAGGTAAAAATCAAATGCTGCATAGAATAAGATGAACATAGACAGAAATACCTTTTAAATCAGAGAATCGAACCAGATTTGGTTCGATTTAAAAGAATCTGAAACCCTAATTTTAGGGTAAGTAAAAATTGGCAGAGAAGAACAAACTTACACATAATAGGATTCATATAGACGAGATAACGCTTAAAATCAAACAATCAAACCCGATTTGATTAGATCTAAAATAGATATGAAATTCTAATTCTTAGGGTAAGTAAGAATCACAAAGATACATAGAGTTTCATACTATAAAAGAACAAGAACGAATATAGACGAAAAAGGTCAAGGAACTGAACCAACTTTGGTTCGAAGTTGTTGAGATCCGCTTGCCATGTTTAGTCAAGCGGTATATAGAAGGTTTCAGTACCAGGGGGCAGTAGAATATGGCAAGAAATAGCTATGTAATCCCATGTCCAGTGGGATTAGGAGAGAAAAATTGGGGGGAGATAAATGCACTAAAAAATATTTAAACATTATATTGGTATAAATGATAAGTTTAGATAATTAAATAATTATAAAATAATTTGGAGGATAATTATTGGGTATTTATATAATAAAATGCAGGAATTAATTGGTTTAAAGTCTTTAAAAATTATGAAAAATTATAAAAAATATTTGTGTATTCTTATAAATCAAATGTTCATATGCACTATTTTGAAAATATGAGGGAATAACTGGGTATCAATAACTGCCCCTCTTTACCCGGGAATGATGAAAGAATTTTCGGGTAAAGAAATGATGATTGATTTTGACCGAATGGATGATTTTAAAAAAAATAGATGCCGAACTCCAGTTTATGAGTTGCCTACATATCCTTGGTTTTATAGGAATAAGGCCATGTATAGTTCTGGACCCAACGATGAATGAAACCGGTGGAATTGTTATGGGAATGGTCATGTGTTTCAGAGGTTCTTTTGGGAAGGATAGTATTGGGTGCAGAATTATGAATGTGAACCTGAAATGTAACGGATGTGTTATAGAGCAAGTATCTGAGTAGCCATAGAGAAAAGTGAGTAATTAACGAGAGTCGGTTATGTTTAGAACAATTGCAGAATGTGAACTTTGTGAATGGAAATCGGAGTGAAGATTGCTCTTGTTTGAAGAACGGTTACCTCCTGGATTACCTACAAAACTTTAAAATATGATTCATGCAAACCACTTATGGGTTATTGCGAGAATTTAAACATGATACAAATTTCCTTTGGACCATGAAGATTGTCTTCGGACGGTGAGGATGATGTCCTTAGACCATGACATCCTGGTCCATGAATCATGTGATAAGGGATTCGTAGGCCATGAAATGATATTCTTGGGCCATTAAAATGGTGCCTCTGAACCATTATGCCTTTGAATAATGATATGCAGTATTGAGAGATCCTCAGGCCAAGACATGGTGTCTTCAGGCTATGAGAATGATGCCTTCGGACTATGAATCCTTTGGATAAGATGGCTATGTTTCATTCCATGATATGCAAAGACATGATGCTGGTCATATAAAAAGCGAAACAAGACAGAGCTTAGTCTTGCATAAGTTTGGGACAGAGCTTAGCCCTGGGAAGGCAAAATAGTGCTAGATTTCTAGTAGCATAGCATTCGGTATTGGGAAAGGAAAGGCAGAGCTTAACCTTACGTAATTAAGGAGGCAAGGCTTAGCCTCATGCAAGAAAGGGAGACACTGCTTAGTCTCATGCAATTAGGAGACAATGCTTAGTCTCGGTGCAAGGAAAGGCAGTGCTTAGCCTTATGCAATTAGGGAGGCAGGGCTTAGACTCATGCAAGAAAATGAGACAATGCTTAGTCTCGATGCAAGGAAAGACAGTGTTTAGCCTTATGTAGTTGAGGAGGTAGGGCTTAGCCTCATGCAAGAAGAGGAGACAGGGTTTAGTCTCGATGCAAGGAAAGCAATGCTTAGCCTTATACAATTGAGGAGGAAGGGCTTAGCCTCATGCAGAATAGGAGACCATGCTTAGTCTCATGCAAGGAAAGGCAGTGCTTAGCCTTATGAAATTAGGGAGGCAATGCTTAGCTTCATGCAAGAAGAGGAGACAATGCTTAGTCTCGATGCAAGGAAAGATAGTTCTTAGCCTTATGCAAAATGGAGACAATGCTTAGTCTCGTGCAGGGGAAGGCAGTGCTTAGCCTTATATAGTTAAGGAGGCAGGCTTAGCCTCATGCAGGGGAATGCAATGCTTAGCCTTATGTAGTTAAGGAGGTAGGGCTTAGCCTTATGCAAAATGGAGACAATGCTTAGTCTCATGCAGGGGAAGGCAGTTCTTAGCCTTATGCAGTTAAGGAGGCAGAGCTTAGCCTCATGCAAAATGGAGACAATGCTTAGTCTCATACAAGGGAAGGATAGTGAGTGATAACATGGTATTTTATTATATGGAAATATATTTATGTTTGGCAGCCTTTTCATTATAAAGATAGTGATTTTGATACATGTATACTTGCAAATACTCCTGTCATGTTCATTGTGCTAGCATCTAAAGAAAAATCATGAGTTTTGAGGGGAAGGTTGGTTCATTCCCTCGCCTGCTTGCTTTGCTTTGCTTTTCTCTGTGGATCCTGTTTGAGTTACCCTAGGTAGCATCTGGCTGTCATAAAGTTTTCAAAAAGTATGCATGCATTTGATAAACATAGTTATTTTAAAACATAGCAGTTCACGATATTGAGTAAATTAGATAAATCAATGACTGTGACACTTTTAAAGACATTGTGACTCCTTTGCATTAGAATTTTGAGGGTCTTCCTCAAAACTCTACCCCAGTTTAATAAGTGATTCTTTAACCGTTCTGCATATGACAAAATTGGCTGGACTTGCTTCGAAATTTTGAGGGTCCTCCTCAAAATTCTACCCAAAGTTCTGACCATGGGAAAAATGAAGATTTTATTAAGATGCGACCGAACCCATAGGGCTGCCTACATATCCACTCTTAAATGGGAATCAGGTCAAGCATAGTTTAGTTACATCAGATGAAGAAATGTAAACAATCTAAACATTGTATCTCTTGATTGCATCTAAATTAATAGGCTTTGGCCAAATTTCTCCATTCATTTATGCAATTATGAGTGCTCCTCCTGTTAGTACCCTGTGAACCATGTAGGGCCCTTGCCAATTAGGTGAAAATTTCCCTTTGGTTTCATCCTGATGCGGGAAAATCTGCTTCAACACCAGCTGTCCCGGTGCAAACTGTTTGGGTCTGACCCTTTTGTTGAATGCTATGGACATTCTGTTCTGATAAAATTGACCATGACATACCACATTCATTCTTTTCCTATCAATAAGATTTAATTGTTCGTAGCAACTTCTTATCCATTCTGCATCACTGAGTTCAGCTTCTTGTATAATTCTAAAGGAAGGAATTTCGACCTCGGCTGGAGTGACCGCTTGAGTACCATAGACCAACATGTAGGGAGTTGCTCCAGTTGATGTGCGAACTATGGTATGATATCCCAATAAGGAAAATGGTAATTTCGTGCCATTGCTTGTGGTTGTCTACTGTTTTCCTTAGAATTTTCTTGATGTTCTTGTTGGCGGCTTCTACGGCTCCATTCATTTGAGATCTGTATGCTGTGAAATTCTTGTGCTTGATCTTGAAGGTTTCACGCATAGCTTTTATTAAGTCGCTATTGAGGCTGGCGGCATTGTCGGTGATAATGGATTCTGGTACCCCAAACCGGCAAACAATACGATCCCTGACAAAATCTACGATGACTTTTTTCGTTACAGCCTCAACCCATTTTGTGAACTAGTCTATGGCCACTAAAATGAACCTGTGCCCGTTTGAAGCGGTGGGCTCGATCGGACTGATGACATCCATTTCCCAAGCAGTAAAAGGCCAAGGTGCACTTGTTGCATTGAGTTCATTTGGTGGTACCCATATCATATCTGCATGCACTTGACACTGGTGACACTTTTTGACATACTTCATGCAGTCTGTTTCCATAGTCATCAAGAAATATCCTGCTCTCAATATCTTCTTGGCCAAAATGAAACCGTTCATGTGTGGTCCGTAAGTTCCGGCATGTATCTCTTCGAGCAGTTTGGAAGCTCCCTTGGCGTCAATGCACCATAGTAATCCTAGGTCTGGAGTCCTTCTGTACATAATTCCTCCACTGTGGAAGAACTGATTGGATAATCTTCGAAGTGTGCGTTTCTGAGTATGGTTTGTATGCTTCGGGTATTCTCCTTTTTCTAAGTATTCTCTGACCACAGGTTCCCATCCGATTCTTCTTCATCATAGGCGCAATAAGCTGTCTGATTATGGATTCTTGCTGGAATAGAGTTGATGATATTCTTGTCCGGATGCTATATCATGGAAGACAAAGTAGCCAGTGCATCTGCGAAATCGTTCTTGATTCTCGGAACATGTTTGAATTCTATCTTTGTGAACATCTTCATCAACTCTTGCACGTGATATAGGTATGGCAATATTTTGGTATTCTTGGTAGCCCACTCTCGTGGAACCTGATGTCCCAAAAGGTCTAAATCACCAATTACCAACAATTCTTGGATATTCATGTCAATGGCCAAATTGAGCCCCATGATGCAAGCCTCATATTTTGCAATATTGTTGGTGCATGGAAACCTTAGCTTTGCGGATATTGGATAATGCTGACCTGTTTTTGACACCAAAACAACTCCATTACACACTCCTTTGAAATTTTCAGCCCCATCAAAGAACATTCTCCAACCGTCGTAGGTTTCAGTGATATCTTCTCCTACAAATGATACTTCTTCATCGGGAAAATACATTTTTCAGTGGTTGGTATTCTTCTCCTGCAGGATTTTCTACAAAGCGATATGCTAATGCTTGTCCTTTGACCGACTTCTGAGTCATACAGACACTGTCAAATTCACTCAACAATATCTGCTAGTTTGCTAGTTTCCCTGTAGGTGTGGGTTTTTGGAAAATGTATTTCAGAGGATCCATCCTTGATATGAGATATGTAGTGTAGGCACAAATATAATGCCTCAATTTCTGAGCTATCCATGTCAAGACGCAGCAGGTACATTCCAGCAAGGTTTATCGTGCTTCATAGGGTGTGAACTTCTTACTCAGATAGTATATGGCCTTCTCTTTTCTCCCTGTCTCATCGTGTTGTCCCAAGACACAACTGAAAGCTCCATCTAGTACGGACAGATAGAGTAGTAGAGGTCTACCAGGTTCCGGCAGGACCAAGACTGGTGGTGTGTATAGGTAATCCTTGATTCTGTCAAAAGCTTTTTGACATTCTTTAGTCCAACTTGTTGCTTATCTTTCTTCAGTATTTTGAAAATTGGCTCACAGATCACGGTCGATTGTGCTATGAAGCGGCTGATGTAATTGAGACGCCCCAAGAAGTTCATCACATCTTTCTTGCTCTTCGGAGGTGGCAAAATAGCTTTGACCTTTGAAGGGTCTAATTCAATTCCTCGGTGATTAACGATGAAACCTAGCAATTTTCTAGCAGGGACTCCGAAGGCACACTTTGTAGGATTCAGTTTTAGATTGTACCTTCGAAGCCGATTAAAGAACTTCCTTAAGTCTGCTATATGATCTGTGCTTCTTTTGGATGTGATGATGAAGTCATGTACACCTCTATTTATTTGTGAATATCATGGAAAATAGTCGTCATGGCTCTCATATAAGTGGCTCCAATGTTCTTCAGACCAAACAACATCATTTTATA
This sequence comes from Nicotiana sylvestris, assembly GCF_000393655.2. NCBI lineage: Eukaryota > Viridiplantae > Streptophyta > Magnoliopsida > Solanales > Solanaceae > Nicotiana > Nicotiana sylvestris. Next base: position 125,112,496 of record NC_091059.1, on the reverse strand, counting down.
ACAATACATCCCCCATGAAGTGATAAAGGCTATTTTCTTGGCATCTTCCTCATCCATCCAGATTTGATGGTATCTCGTGAAGCAATCCACAAAGGATTGGAGTTCATGCTTGGCACAATTATCGATCAGTATGTGTATATTGGGTAACGGGAAATCATCTTTGGGACTTGCTTTGTTTAAATCTCAATAGTCGACACATACTCTGACCTTCCCATCCTTCTTCGGAACTGGCACGATGTTAGCCAACTAAGTAGGGTATTCGACCACTCTGAGAACCTTAGCTTTCATCTACTTGGTGACTTCCACTTTGAATTTCAGACTCATATCAAGCTTGAACTTTCCGAGTTTCTATTTTACAGGCGGACAGATCGGGTCAGTGGGTAGTTTACGAGCCACTATAGATGTGCTCAAATCGGTCATATCATCATAAGACCATGCAAAGATATCTTCATATTCTTTCATTAAATGGGTGTACTCTTCTTTCTCTGATGGTGATAGGTGAATGCTTATGCAAGTTTCTTTGATTGTTTCAGAATCTCCCAAATTGACTATCTCGGTTTCGTCCAAATTTGACTTAGGCTTGTTCTCAAAATTTTCCACCTCTCTGACAATTTCCTTAGGGATTATATCTTTTTCTTCTATTTCCTATGAATCACTATCCTTATGTTGCGTTGTCTCATTAGATGTCACAGTCGTCGGTTCATCGGGATAAGTAATAATAATTCTAGGAGGTGAATGCTGATATGTGGGTGATGGTGTTTGGTATGTGAGGGGAGATATCGGACCAACTTGTGGGTGGTGGATGATATGTGAAGGATGAACCAACTTCTTTATTTTTAGATATTCCCCCCAACTGCAAGGCTTTGTTTGTAGCTTAGAGTGCTTCAACGTTTTTCACTATTCTACATTTAATTCCCTCTTCTATTCTTTCTCCTAATTTGGTGATGTCAGAAAATTTATGTTTTTTAATAACCATCAACCTCTCATAGTATTGTCGATAGAGCTCTGACGAAGAACTTATTCATCTGTTCTTCTTCCAACACTAACCTTACCTTTGCAGCTTTCGACCTCCATCGAGTAGCGTACTCACTTAAAGTTTCTGTTGGCTTCTTCATAAGAATTTAAATGTAGAGGACGTCTGGCACATTTTCATGTATTAAACCTGAACCGATCCATGAAATCTAATGCCATGCTCACCAGTTCACCCATTTCTTTGGGTTTTGAATGATGTACCAGGACAGGGCATCTCCAGTGAGGCTCTTCATGCGGATTTTTTCATCTTTACCAACTCCTATGACCTTGTCATAGTATGTTCTCAAATTTACCTTCGGATAACCTATCACGTCGAACATCTCGAACTTAGGAGGTTTGTAACCCTCTGGTAGTTCTACGTCCGGCTGAATACACAAATCTTCATAATTTAGACCTTCAATGCCTTTACCGTCTTCAACACCCTGGACTCGACTAGTAAGCTTCTTGAGTTCTTCTGCCATGTTCTTGATGAGCAGGTCCTTCTCGGTGGACTTTGGTATGTATAAGGTCTATTGTGGAGTGTGGGGTAAGGTTGCTATGTATATGGTGTTGATTTGATGAACTCCAGGAATTTGGGCATAGTGGTGGTTGTTGGTTGAGTTTTGAGGATCAGGGGTAGGTTTTGGTGTGTTTTGAAGGGTGTTGTAGGTAGAGGTTTGTGAATACTGGGTTGGATGATGATGATGTTGTAGAGGAGTCGGTACTGGTGGAGGATTAGGATTTTGAAGAGGTGTGGCATATTGAAAGTGCGGGAGGATTTTGTTGGTTTTGTGTGTTCTGGGGAAGTGCTGGGATTTTGATGTTTTGTTGGTTGATGTCAGGGACGTTCAGGGTAAGGGAAAGGTTTGCCAAGTTCTGGACCTGCTCAAGTTCCCCTTGTAACTCCAATATCTTTTGTTCCAACCGTAAAATTAAGTCATTCTGTGTTGGAGTGCTTCGACCATCTGAAGTTTCGATATCCTTTTCATGTGTAGCATTGTCTTTCCTGATATTGCTTGTATCATCTATTCTAGCTTTTCTATTGCTTTTAGGTTCATTTGGAGGAGGAGGAGGTGGAGGACCTATAGATTTGGTATGAACGAACCAACCTTAGGGGATGGGAATAAACAATTAAAGAAAAGAAGAAAAACAAAAGGTAAACAAGTCAGTGAGGAGTATTAAAAGGGTGTTTTGCAGTATTTAAACACATATTGCGGAATTACAAATTCGGGTCCTAATTTGGGGACCTCATTGTGCCCAAAGTAGGCCTAAGCGACATATAAATTTGGAGAAAACTGATGCCAATAATTGCTTCATTTCATTAATACGATAGACACACCAAATCTCTACTAAGATGACAATAATTATAAAGAGTCACTAATGACATTTGCCTTATTACAACCGAAGCCTAAAATGAGTCTAGAAAGCAAGTAAAACATAATTCCTAATCTATTTGGTCCCAGAGGGACCTTCTCCATTCTTGGTATTCTTTGCCCCATCGATCAGATTCCCCAGGTCGCGCATGTCCAACAACAGATAGACCCTTGCTAAGAGCCCCCCTTCATTGCCATCCATGTTTTGACAGCCTGTAACCCTGTTTCCCATCTTCCCTTTAAGCTCCATTAAACCATGCTCTAAATATTCCAACCTCTCTGTCAACTTAGTAGTGATTTCTCTCCACTCATTGATCATTTCCATGTCTGCTTTATGTTGTTCCAAATGTCTGGCTTCAGACTCGAAGACCCTTTTACGAAGCATCCTATATTTGAGTTGTGCTTCGGCAGGATTATCTATAATCCTATTCTTTAGATTAATTCCTGGCCTGACATCCCCCTCTATATCATCTACCAACCATGATTCATAGAAGTGCTCATGGCCGGGATGATACCAACCTGGCTCAATGGTATCTTTCTCCACAATGACCTTTTGATGGCACATGTGTTGTGCCTCAAATTTAAATGGAATTGCGTTCCCCTGGAAGTCGGCCTTGTGCTGAACCATTTTGGAAACTCGTGGTATAATATTCTTTCTCCCAGCTTGTCTCATAACTCTAATAGGAGCATAAAGATAATTCCTCCTTAATCTGATTAATGCTAGATAAGGATTATCTCTCGACCTGATGATGGATTCCCTGCTAGGAAACCACTCGAACAATCAATGTACTTTCGCATCAGTCAGATTGCTGAAGAAGTGTGCCCAGCTCACATCATTTTGTGGTTGTGCAAACCTGTTTGCAATAAAGGTCATTCTCTTCGGATGGTGATAGGCTATGTGGTCATTCCATGGTCGTCGCACAAATTCTTGATGGTATTCTCCCCTATGAAGGTGTTCCAACAACCATACTTGCAGGAACAGGTTACAACCCTCGAAGTGCCTATACCCCTTCTTGCAACGGTCTAAAGCTCGATACATATCAGTCAGAGTCATAGGGACAATGGAATAAGTTTGCCCCTCAATACCTTCTATTAAAGCCTTAGTGACCATAACTCGGAGAGTGTGGATATTTTCTCCTTGTATTGGAAGTACCAGCATCCCTAGAAAATAGACAATGAACACAAAAACTCAACGGTGAGTCCAACCCAAAAAAGTGATGGCGAGATCGTCATGGTAAAGGCAGTATGACTTGCTGTGTCCATAACGCTCATAGAGGAAGTCGAAGACTTCTTCAAATAGACTAAATCATAATTTTTCCCGAAACCCATCATTTTTAAGAAACCTCTAGGCGTGCGGTTTCCGGTACCAACAGACCAGAACTATGCCATGGGAGCCTAGAGAAATCTCCTATTTCTTCCAAAAGGGGAGTCATTTCTATGTCACTAATACGGAAAATGACTCTCTTCTCATCCCAGAACATAGCAACAACCTCCGTTAGTGCGTTGTTTGGATGAATGTCTAACATATAGGATATATTCTCGAGGACTCTTTTCACATGGTTTTTGTCACTTGGTGCGAGGTTTTCCCATCAATCCAGCAACAAAGGTGGGATGTTCCGAACCATGTCGAACTTGGGGACTTTGTGCCTCATTTCTGCAAAACAAGTAATGTTAGCCCTTTCCCCCCTCTAGATTTGGCTATTTACACGTTAATGATCAATACATTGGCACGTTTTCTCCAAATAAAGCACAGATTGTGATTGTACCCATTGGGATTATGGAAATCCCGACGGACTTTGGACAAGGCTTGTCTTAGCAAGTTATTACATGGACAACATTCTAACTCATACTAGGTTTGGACATGATGCTTGTACAGTTGATATTAGAGTGGGGTTTCTAGAACAGTCTACACCGGTACCCTCAAGCGGACAACTTGAGAGGGAAAGACATGGAACCGTCGATTGTACTGCTGATTGACTAGTTTTGCCGCAAATAAGCCTTTCCAAATTTAAAGGGTGATTTAAGAAGAGCACGAACACTCATCAAGTGCCGCTATGGTATTAATTACGCACGAGTGGAATAAGATTGTAATGACCCGACCGGTCATTTTGAGCTCTAGCACGTTGTTTAGCAGTTTGAGGCCATGAGCAGCTTCATTTTAGGTATTATGACTTGTATGCATGGTCAGAATTGAATTCCGGGGAATCCAGAGTTGATTTGGAAAGAAAATTCTCAATTCAGAAGCTTTAAGGTGAAAGAATGGACTAACATTGTATTTTTGTGTAAATGACCTCGAAATCAGGATTCGAAGATTCTAACAAGTTCGTATGATGATTTCAGATTTGGGCGTATGTCCGGATCGGGTTTTGGAAGACCCGAAAATGTTTCGGCACCTATTGTGGAAGTTAGCATTTTTGGAAGAATTTCATAAGTTTGGGTTGAAGTGCATTTCAGTGTTATCAATGTCTGTTTGGGATTCTGAGTCTGGGAATAGCTTTGTATGGTGATTCTGGTTTTGGGAGCATGATCAGAAGTGAATTCGCAGGTCTGTGGGTTATTTTGGAGTCATTTGACTAAAGATAGAAATTTGAAGGTTTTTGAGAAGTTTGACTGGAAGTGGACTTTTTGACATCGGGGTTAGAATCCGATTCCGGAAGTTGGAGTAGGTCCATAATGTCAAATATGACTTGTGCGCAAAATTTGTGGTCAATCGGACGTGATTTGATAGGTTTTGACATCGAATTTAGAAGTTTGAAATTCTAAAGTTCATTAAGCTTGAATTGGAGTGTTATTCATGATTTCGATGGTGTTTGATGTGATTTGAGGCCTCGAGCAGGTCCGTGTTATATTATAGGACTGGTTGGTGCGATTAGACGGGGCCCCGAGGGCCTCGTGGTTTCGAGCTGTTTTGGAACTTCTGTTTACTAGTGTCTGGTTTACTTCTTCACGAACGCGAAGTGAGTGCCGCGTTCGCGAAGAGGATTTGATGGGTCTACTGAGTTTAGCCTTCGCGAATGCGGGGGTGGCTCCGTGAACGCGAAGAAGGTAAGGGAGATCTAGGCCCAAGGCCATTTGGCCTACCCGAACGTGTAGAGGATAACATGAACGCGATGGGTCTGGGCAGCTAGCTTTCGCGAATGCGATCAGCGGGTCGCAAACACAGAGAAGGATTTTCTAGGCATGATATTTCTGAGATTTGCGAATGCAAGGGATGTTCCACGTTCGCGATGAAGGGTCGCCTGGGCAGTGTTCTTTTAAAATCGGAGTTTTTGATCATTTTCACTTCATTTCTTCCATGGGAGCCAATTTTGGAGCAACTTTGGAGTGCCATTTTCATCACCAAGAATGAGGTAAGTGATTTCTACTAGTTTTGAGTAAATACAAGGCTTATATATGGATTTAGACAAAGAAATTTGTAGAAATTTGGGGATTTTGAGGAAGTCCAAGAAATTTGATATTCTTGAATTTTGACCGCGGTTTGGACATGAAATTGAGAGTAAATTATATATTTGAGTTCGTGATATTATGGGTAAACTTTATCTTCGAAAAATTTCGGAATCCAGGCACGTAGGCCCAAGGGCAATTTTGTCAACTTTTCGATCGGGGTTAGAAATTGTTATAAATGAGATTGTGATGAATAATTGAGCATATATTAATGGATTTGCATAATTATTGGCTAGTTTTGGAGAATTGTGCATCGATTCGAGTCTTTTAAAGGGCGTGGAATGCCGGTTATGGATCTTCGGAGCAAGGTGAGTCTCCTTTCTAACCTTGTAAGAGGGAATTGTCCCCATAGGTGAAATAATTGGTTATGTGCTCCTATTTGTGGGGGGCTATATACGCATGAGGTGACGAGAGTCCGTGTGTAGCTACTATTATGTGTAAGTTCGGGTAGTGTAGGACCCAAAAACATGCTATACTAGGAATATTTGTGACCTTATTGACAGATGAATTGTTTAAACCCTATCGAATTGGTAAATGAATCTCTAAAAGGATTAAACTTCATTTTTTATATAAAAATTGTTAAAAGAGAATTGGTTTTTCTTTGGATAATTGTTCCCTGTTGACTTCTTGATTGGCTGTCTATATGTGTTTAATTCCGGAATGGGCTGAACGCCTCAGTAGATTGAATATATGGATCTATGGTTCGCGCCATTCGACCCTCTGGCAGTGCACAATTTAAATACCTATTGGATCGGGCCCTACGACCTTGGCATGTTTTGCGCATGCTTGCAATGCTTGCTTGAGAATTATAAACTGATCTGCCTCCATGGTCTGAGATAAATTGATAATTAATAGATTATGAATCCGGAGATTTTTAATATAAAAAGGGAACTTTTACCTGTTTGTGACTTATTTAAAATTACTGTTGTTCTTAATAAATCCATGATTATTTGCATTAATAATATATTACTATTGCACCGCTAGTAAGTGTCGAAGCCGACCTCTCGTCTCTACTTTTTCGAGATTAGACGGGATACTCATTGGGTACACGTTGTTTTCGTACTCATACTACACTTGCTGTGAATTTTTGTTGCACATGTTTATGTATGGCTAGTGGCTTAGTGGCATAGAGGCATAATTGATATGGAGACTTAGATGAGTTGCATTTATCGAGACGTCCGTAGCCAGTAGAGACTCCTTCAAAGTATTGTACTGTATTTTCTTCCTGTCCACTTGTATTCCGGACAGTTACTATATTTTATTTTATTTCCTAGTAAATGCCCATGTACTTGTGACACCGGGTTCTGGGATGTCTATGGAAGTAGTCAGTATTTTGATATTGTTAAAGATATCATTATTTATTCAGTGGACATTTATTCCATGTTCTTTAAACGTATAAAAGAAGTGATTTTAGAAATATTTAAAAGGAGAAGTTACTAGTTATTTGTTGTTGGCTTTCCTGACCATGGTGTCCGGTGTCATCACGACCTTTAGTGGATTTTGGGTCGTGACAACATGGTCTAAGAGCACAAGGTTCCATTAGGTCTCACGAGTCATGAGCGAGTCTAGTAAAGTCTTGCGGATCGGTACTAAGACGTTTGTACTTATCTTTGAGAGGCTATAGGGTTATTAGGAGTACCTCCCTTCTTGATTCCTCATCGTGCGATTTCATTCCTTGAGGCTTATGCCCTTGTTTTTTCCTACTCAATCTTATTCGACGCAAAGCACTTGTTATAAATCGAGAACTGAAGAATCATAATGGTACTACAGATGTGGTGCGGGATGTTCCTCCCGGTATAGTTGGTTGGGCTATTGTCGTCTCCTTGTGGAAGGATTTTTCTATCGTTTCGGCTCGGTAGTTGTGCTTCTAAGAGCTTGGAGGCTATGCACGGGTTGCTATGATGCTCACGATTGGTTGATTTGATGGTAGGGTACTTGCCTATGTATCGAGGCGGTGAATGATTTGAAAGGAAGTCTACTAAGTGCACGATTCAATGATCCGATATTTCATTTCCGGCGGAGGAATAACAATTGGCCTATGAATGTCCAGATTTGGGGTAATGGAGTAATGAGACTTGGTATTTTCGAGCATGGTGGAATTTTCGTCTGCGATGCTATGTCGTCAATATCGATTGTATGTGTTAAGTTCGCCGGTGTTATGGTCTTCTGTAATTCGCCTTTGGGGTAAGATATTGTGAAATAATATTGGAGAAGCGACTGTTAGATGTCGCGGGGTGTGGTGTTTCAAGATTGAATCGGTGTTTCTAATGTTGCTCGAGAAAGATGATCTTTGGAAATGTTTAAAGTTAGTAGCGATCTGTGGGTTCAAGAGCTACGAAGATAGATTTTATTTAAGACAACAACTGAGCAGCCAAGGATGAGGAAGGACATGTGGAGAGTGTCAGGCGGTGGCTAAAATTTCTAGAAGGCCAGGTATGAGAAGCAATGGTCGAGTAGCTGATTAAAGGGGTGAGTTCCGCCAAAGTGGGAGAGTGGCGGAGTTGCATATGGGCTTTGTGGTAGGATGACTACGTACCTTAAGGAGAGTTTGGAATGATTTGGGAATCTCAGTGATTGATGATTTGGGGTCTACGGATTTAATTTGAATTATGGGCTATTATGCTGCATGAGACTTGATATAACGGAAAGGAGCTACTTGAAATAAAGAAGGATACAACATAACTTTGAATTGGAAGGATGTTGCCGCACATTTAATTGATGTCCACGAGGAGGCGGATGGACTTGTAGAGCTAGAGGGTGATCTCAGACTCGAGATGGGTTATTGATGTCGTAGTGATTATACCCCATGCAGCAACGTTGGAAGATGTCAGCACGTAAATTCCACAGGTGGGTTATCTCCAGTGAGCAGATCGGTAGTCGCATGGTTGGCGAAACTTCTACGAAGAATTCTATTGGTTATACAACAAAGAGATTGATCGTGCGAATGTGGTTGATGATTCAGAGTATAAAAAGGAGGTTTTACAGAAAGATTCCGAGAAGTTTGGCGACTGATTGCGCAAGGTTATGTCAATAAGAGATAAAGAATCTTGGTGAATTTTAGAGTTGTGTAATGGTGGCTTCAAGCTAAGTGGGAGAGTCCCACCGCCTATCATGGGGTTGCATGGTTAACTACTTGCGAGGTTTCTGGTTAGTAGCACATTGATAGGTTATTTCAGCTATGGGAAAAGAATATAAGTAGTAAATTGAGCAAATGGATTGTTAAAGGTGTGCTATGGTTGGAGTTATTGGCTCATGTTCAGACTTGGGGAAGGATTCAAGATTTATGCCTTGTATATATGCGGGTTTCAAGGGAAGTGATTCTGCCGGATGCTTCGTCGAGAGGGTATTCATGTGCTAGAAGATTCATGAAGTTGATTATATTCGGGGCCAAGTCAGAGCGGGTGGCTCTCAACAACGGTCCTAGTGGATTCAAAGGTTAAAGTGTGGTGCCTTATGATTTCGAGCCTACAAGTACGATTTAGAATCAAGCTTTCGTAGCAGCTTATGAGAAAAGGCCCAGAATGTTCTATGATGTTTTGACTCGCATTGTAGCCTTTAGGAGGAAAATGAGAAAAGACTTCAGATTTGTAGAGGGATTATCAGAATGGGCATACTGGTTGAGGATGCGAATGTGCGCACAAGGGAGGTATGAAACGGTTTGTGGGATTGGAGACAGCGTGGTCTCGTGATTCAAGGTCACTCGGGATGAGTGCGGATGGGGTGTGCTATATGCTGAATGGAGTTATTATTATTTCTAAGGCAATCAAGGATAAATTGGAAGAAGATAGATTGATTAGCCATAGTTGAATTGGCATATTGGTGGTAGTGATCAGTTCCTGCAGCGGGACCAAGTTATGCAAGTGATTTGTGACGGTACGTGTGAGGCCGGTCGGACGCTGTAATTGATGTTATTCAGAAGTATTCTACTGTTATGGGGTGTTATGTGTAGGCGGATCCCGGAAGGGTTATGGTGGCTTAGACCACTACTTAGAGATTTGCATATTCCACGGTTATGATAAATTCATCTGTGTGTTGCTATGGTTCTCCTAAAGTGAGTTAAGTGAAAAGTTTTTATATGATGAAGTGTTAATCTATTAGTGGTTCTGAAGTTATGATGAAAAACGTGTTCTATCGTATATTGGCATGTTGGGTGCAGTGAGTGGTATGGAATTTGAAGTGAGAATCAAGGTTGCAGTTTGGTGCTGACAAGGATGTCACAAGCTCGGATGAGTAGGAAAGGAGTTTCGATGTTTAAAGTAAGTTGGTATTGTCTTCAGCGTCACCTGAGATCGGTGTTTTGTGAAAAAGTCTTTACATCCTGGTTAAGGATTCTTGATCGCTTTTCAGCGTTAGTGCGGCCGGTGGTTGGAAGTTCAAACCTGTCATCTATTAAGGAAGGTTGTGGGAGTGTGCCCCACGGGAAAGTTGTATAAGTGTGGCATGTAGTCACTTGATTGATTGAAGAGTTAAACCAAGTATGAAGATTGTAGTGATGTCGTTAAATTGAGAATTGATGCCTGAAGGGCACTCGGTTTATTGGGTTGTTGACTATGGAAGATTACTCCCATTATGATGGTTGTTCTTGTGTGTTATGAGAAAAGGGTAGATATTATGGACCTTTGAAATGTTATTAGTTTAGTTTAGTGTGATCAGAATCAACTTGAGGTCTGTGGATGAATTTAAATATGAATATGGGCTCTATATCAGGCCAGATGTATTCATTTCAGCCATGCGCTCCTTATGGAAGAGTAGTTGGGGTGTTATTTTGTCGTCAGCTATTTCATGTAATGGTAAATTGCGCCGTGTGAGTTGTGAGACGGCTTGGTGAATTTCTCATGTGTTGAGGTTCCGCGTAGTGATGATGTTATATGAGTGGAATGGCTCTTGAGATTCAAATCGTATATCGCACCTCAGTTCCACTTGAGTTCGTAGCTTGTAGCGCTATATGTCTCCCCAGGGATGGTATTATGCACTTAGCGTGCTTGTGACCGATATTCACTATTTTGTTGTAATGAGCAATCTAGCTCGGTGTGCAACTCCTTTGTGAATTTTATGTGTGGATAAGGTGGCACACCACCATAGGTATGTTGTATGGATCGGGTTGCACGCCGCAATAGATTGATGTTGAGTACAGATTCCTATATCTATTTTTATGTGTTTTGTTTCGTATTTTTCTAAGGAAAACTCATATTAGCTATGTGCCCGCATCGTATGTATGATTCGCGAGCGAGGTAATTGGATTTCCTTTTCAGAGTTCGTTTCTTTTATGTATCATGTTCGAATTGGTAGCATATTGGCACATTGTGATAGCATATGAGACTTTTTGATCATGTCCGAGGTAGCTTATTGCCTGAGTAGTTCATACGGGGTGAGACGAGATCATTGGATTTAGGATCATTGCAATCTGGTTATATGAAGTATATTAAGGAGCAAAGACCATTATTTGGTTCAGAATAAGCTGATAGTTCTTGTTAGAAGTATAGACTCAATGATTTGGTGACTTGGCAGTTGATTATAAATTTCTACACACCTCTTCTGTCGTGGCGGTATTGCGAGAGTTGGAACAAAACTTATATATATCATGAGGTGCGTTGTGAGCATCAGATTTAGGGAATGTTGGTTATTACACTCAGAGAATGTTATTGTGGTTCTATGAATAAAGCGGTTCAAGGTGTGAATTCAGCAAGGGTATGCAGTTATGTTCTGGTACATCGCGTGGTGATTGATACGGTGTTCGTATGTTGGAAACAGGCCTGGTAGAGAATTCTGGATGTTGGAATTGGGATCTAAGGCTTATTTGCTTAAGTAAAAAGGATATCTTCAAATTGATCGAGCTAGGGTGCCCAGCTGAGTTATGGTAGCATGGGTAGGTGCTCGAGGTGTTAAACAGTGATTTCGGGCAACCCCAGCGCAGTTCTTAGCACATTCGAGGATGAACGTATGTTTAAGTGGGAGATAATGTAACGACCCGACCGGTCATTTTGAGCTCTAGTGCATTGTTCAGCAGTTTGAGGCCATGAGCAGCTTCACTACAGGTATTATGACTTGTACGCATGGTCGGAATTGAATTCCGGGGAATTCAGAGTTGATTTGGAAAGAAAATTCTCAATTTGGAAGCTTTAAGGTGAAAGAATGGACTGAGATTGGATTTTTGAATAAATGACCTTGGAATCAGGATTCGAAGGTTCCAACAAGTTCGTATGATGATTTCGGACTTGGGCATATGTCCGGATCGAGTTTTGGAAGACCCGGGAACCTTTCGGCACCTATTGTGGAAGTTAGCATTTTTGGAAGAATTTCATAAGTTTGGGTTGAAATGCATTTCAGTGTTATCAATGTTTGTTTAGGATTCTGAGTCTGGGAATAGCTTTGTAAGGTGACTCTGGTGTTGGGAGCGCGATCATAATTGAATTCGGAGGTGTGGTGTTTATTTTGGAGTCATTTGACTAAAGATAGAAATTTGAAGGTTTTTGAGAAGTTTGACCGGAAGTGGACTTTTTGATATTGGAGCCGGAATCCGATTCTGGAAGTTGGAGTAGGTCCGTAATATCAAATATGAATTGTGCGCAAAATTTGAGGTCAATCGGATGTGATTTGATAGGTTTCGACATCGAATTTAGAAGTTTGAAATTCTAAAGTTCATTAAGCTTGAATTGGAGTGTGATTCATGATTTTGATGTTGTTTGATGTGATTTGAGGCCTCGAGCAGGTCCGTGTTATGTTATAGGACTAGTTGGTGTGATTAGATAGGGCCTCAGGTGTGTTTCGGGGTGGTTTTAAAGCATTTCGGGCTGTTTTGGAACTGCTGTTTGCTAGTGTCTGGTTTACTTCTTCGCGAACGCGAAAGGAGTGCCGCGTTCGCAAAGAGGTGTTGATGGGTCTGCTGAGTTTAGCCTTTGCGAACGCGGGAGAGGCTACACGAACGCGAAGAAGGTAAGGGAGAGCTGGGCCCAAGGCCATTTGGCCTACACGAACTCCTAGAGGATAACATGAACACAATGGGTCTGGGCAGCTTGCTTTCGCGAACACGATCAGCGGGTCGCGAACGCGGAGAGGGATTTTATGGGCATGAGATTTTTGAGCTTCGCGAACGCGAGGGATGTTCCACGTTCACGATGAAGGGTCGCCTAGGCAGTGTTCTTCTAAAATCGGAGTTTTGGCTCATTTTCACTTCATTTCTTCCATAGGAGCTGATTTTGGAGCAACTTTGGAGTGCCATTTTCATCACCAAGCATGAGGTAAGTGATTTCTACTAGTTTTGAGTAAATACAAGGCTTATATAAGGATTTAGACAAGGAAATTTGTAGAAATTTGGGGATTTTGAGGAAGACCTAGAAATTTGATATTCTTGAATTTTGGCCACGATTTTGGACATGAAATTGAGAGAAAATTATATATTTGAGTTTGTGAGATTATGGGTAAACTTTATCTTCGAAAAAAATCGGAATCCAGGCACGTAGGCCCGAGGGCAATTTTGTCAACTTTTTGATCGGGGTTAGGAATTGTTATAAATGGGATTGTGATGAATAATTGAGCATATATTATTGAATTTGCATAATTATTAGCTAGTTTTGGAGCATTGTGCATCGATTCGAGTCTTCGGAAGGGCGTGGAATGCGCGTTATGGATCTTCAGAGCAAGGTGAGTCTCCTTTCTAACCTTGTAAGAGGGAATTGTCCCCATAGGTAAAATAATTGGTTATGTGCTCCTATTTGTGGGGGCTACGTACGCACGAGGTGACAAGAGTCCGTGCGTAGCTACTATTATGTTTAAGTCCAGGTAGTCTAGGACCCAAAAGCATGCTATACTTATAATATTTGTGACCTTATTGACAGATGAATTGTTTAAATCCTATCGAATTGGTAAATGAATCTCTAAAAGGATTAAACTTCATTTTTTTTATAAAAATTGTTAAAAGAGAATTGGCTTTTCTTTGGATAATTGTTCCCTGTTGACTTCTTGATTGATTGTCTGTATGTGTTTAATTTCGGAATGGGCCGAATGCCTCAATAGATTGAATAGATGCATCTATGGTTCGCGTCATTCGACTCTCTAGTAGTGCACAGTTTAAATACCTGTTGGATTGGGCCGTACGACCTCGGCATATTTTTCGCACTTGTAATGCTTGCTTGAGAATTATAAACTGATTTGCCTCCCTGGTCAGAGATAAATTGATAATTAATAGATTATGAATCCGGAGATTTTTAATATAAAAAATAAGGAACTTTTACCTGTTCGTGACTTATTTGAAATTACTATCGTTCTTAATAAATCCATGATTCTTCGCATTAAAAATATATTACTATTGGACTACTAGTAAGTGTCGAAGTCGACCTCTCGTCTCTACTTCTTTGAGATTAGACGGGATACTCATTGGTTACACGTTGTTTTTGTACTCATACTACACTTGCTGTGCATTTTTGTTGCACAGGTTTATGTATGGCTAGTGGCTTAGTGGTATAGCGACATGATTGATATGAAGACTTAGGTGAGTTTCATTTATCAAGACGTCCGTAGCCAACAGAGACTCCTTCAGAGTATTGTACTGTATTTTCATTCCTGTCCACTTGTATTCCGGACAGTTACTATATTTTATTTCATTTCCTAGTAAATGCCCATGCACTTATGACACCGGTTTCTGGGATGTCTATGGAAGTAGTTAGTATTTTGAAATTGTTAAATATATCATTATTTATTCAGTGAAAATTTATTCCTTATTGTTTAAACATATAAAAGAAGTGATTTCAAAAATATTTAAAACGAGAAGTTACTAGTTGTTTGTTGTTGGCTTGCTTGACAATGGTGTCTGGCGCCATCACGACCCTTAGTGGATTTTGGGTCGTGACAATGATATAGATCATGCTTTACGAAAATATAAAACAACACGTTTCCAAATATTTTTGCATATTGAAAGCAGTAAATGCAGTATTGAACGAAACGTAAATTCAAAGAAAGAAAAACAAGGAAGAAGTTAGTTCGCACAATATGAAAATTGTAATAAAATAGATAAGGGAGTGAGGGTGGGGAGAGACATGATCAGCAATTTTTAAAAAAGTCTAAAGGAAAGCGCATGTTATGACCAAATTTAGCAGAGATTTGGATGTGAGTTCAAATAAAGGGAAAACGGGGAAAAGGGTGTACATGTAGCAAGTATAAAAGTAAACGAGAGTGGGATATTCATGTAACAACAAAGATAAAAACACACTTATAAGAGAAGACTAATTCATATAAACCAAGTTCACTTATGGTAAGAGCCTAAAAAAAATCCCCAGCAAAGTTGCCATGCTATCGCGCCCCTTTTTCTCACAAAATCGGGTTTCGATACGTGACAACTCTTTTAAGGAAGGGTGTTAAAATAGAGCGTCACCACCTAACGGGTTTGAGGTGTGTTAGGGCACCTATTTTGCAGATAATTCTGTTTGACTAGTTTGAGGGGTCCTAAATTTTTTAGCCTAAAGGATCACCCCGTGCAACATAAATAATAGTTCGTAACTCCCTCAAAATGGGTGTTACTCATATTATTCAGCGGGCACAAACTATCATCTTCTGCTACCCGATTACTATTTTTAAGTTGTTACCTAAAGCGCACTAGTTGATTCTAAACCGTACCTTATGCGTGCACTACCCATCCTATGCCTAGGGTCGAGGAGGTTTTGGACCTCTATATAGGTAGTTCTAGACTTCACTTAGGCTGCTCAAAATGATAAAAACTAATCGATAGGAAAAACAAGTTGGACTTCATATGAAAGCAATTAAGGGCTCAAGTTAGCCTCCAAACTTTGACAACGAATGCATGCAAACACATTGAGCATTTGACAACTGCAAATTTTAGACTAATTAAAGCTGTTGAATACTATAGGCATGATCTCTATATGATTTTGGATTTTAATAGGCAGATAGTTTCATATATAGAAGCCAATTTCTTTATACGATTTCTAGAAGACTACACAATTGCTTACTGATTATACGTATAAGAGATTAAGACTATAGGCATGATATCTAGATGATTCGTGCTGCAACTAACAATGGTAATCACAGGAATGTATTCAGAACTATTTAGTCGAGTCTTATAGGCATGGTTTCTAATAATGATAATTAGCACAGTGTTGAAAATTCGACATTAGCACTTGAAATAAACGAGCAGGATAATATTGAAGACTGATTTTAGACCCTATAGGTAGGATTTATATAGTCACGATTGAGATTGATTTTAGATCCTATAGGCATGGTATCTAAATTACAGATTAAGTAGCATGTAAATTAACAGGGTCCTATACAGCGTAATGCATGTGCACATTGAGATATTAGTCATTTAATATCCTATACGCATGGTTTCTAACAGGTAAAAGCAAAACACATTTGAGCAAAGTAGGGGAACCTATATGCAGGATTTCTAAAGCATAGTAATTAACACATTTGAGCAAAATAAAGCACCTATAGGCAGGATTTCTAATAATTGAACATAATAACACATTTAAGTATAGTAAAGCACCTATAGGTAGGATCTCTACCCATTTTAATGTAAATATTGAGATAAAACCCCTTTCCCGATATTACTAATACCGCAAATGTTATTACATCGATTATTACTGACCCAAAATGAATAGAAATAAATTAAAAATATAAATAACTCACGGGAGCCTATAGCAGGCCCAAAGATACATCCGGCCAGGCCAGGCCTTCATTCCCATGGTTCACAATAGCCCAGGAATTACATCTCCATTGACATAGGGTAGCCAAAAATCAATTGATTCACTCGGTAGCTAGAAAATAGAGTTGAGCATATAGAACAAAGACCCTAGTGTATCAGAGTTCCCAAGGGTTTCAAGAATCCATGGAAATGCTCACACTAGGTAGGTTGATCAGATATATTTAGAGGGTAACTAGGGACCAAGTCCTAGTGTGTCAGAGTTCAAAACGATCTTAATTGGACCCTGAGTAGTGCTCACGCCAGGGAGGTCAAAGGATATAACCTAAGTAGCCTTGGCTTTCAGCTGGCTAAGAAATAATAACTCAAAGAGACCAAGTAGTAAAGTAATAGAATGGGGTTAAGGGACAACACTGAAGGACAGAATCAAATTGAGCCCATAAAAAATAGGTAACAAAACATGCTTGGGTTTTAAGAACAGACTTAACAAAATTTCAGAGAATTAAGTTCAACACATAATGCATATAATAACTAGACAAGTCACAAGACAGACTTATAGTAAGAAAGTTCAGATTAGGCTAAGTACAGAAGGCTAGTGTCACAAGAAGGAATCATATCAATTGGCAACAGAACCTAATAGGCTAAAAACTAATTAAAGAAATTACTAGGGAATCAAAACAGGTTACATCACAGCCAATTCAGAAACAAACTTGTTACATACTTGATGAATGCATTCATACTTAGTCAGCTAATCCATAGAAAGGGGATATGAGAGTATGTTCAAGTAGCAATTTTAAGCAGTAGATGGGTGGCTATCAATAACACATAGGCTAGGAAGAATTAAAGGAAGTTAATCAACTCAGGTCTAAACATGTATCAAACTATAAACATAATGATATTTAGATTAGCAAAGACTAAAATTGAAATAACACATTGAACAAAAATCTTCAGAAGTGGAAACACATGTTAATGATAGGTAAATCAGAATGAAATGACAAAGGTTTGGGAACTCACCAGTTAAATGAAACAAGAAGGAAAGGAAGCCAACAATGTTATAAATATCAACAAAAGAGCAAAACCCAGAATTTCTGTCCTTCGCATTCATCTGGCTAGGAACGAAAGTGCATAACAAGATTGTTAAAGAGGAAAGCGCACACAACTTTAATTTTTAGTAATTTTTCTTAATGATTCGAGAACTGTTTCAAAGGGCAATGGGGAGGGGTTCAAATAGTGTAGAAATTGAACATATAAACATGGAAAATCATCAGTCAAACACTATAAAGGAAAGCAATCGAAATCAGTAAGGAAAAGAGAAAATTTCGAAACCCTAATTTTAGGTCAAGTACACAAATTGGCAGAAATCTAAAATAAATAAAAGGTAAAAATCAAATGCTGCATAGAATAAGATGAACATCGATAGAAATACCATTTATATCATAGAATCAAACCAGATTTGTTTCGATTTAAAAGAATCTAAAACCCTAATTTCAGGGTAAGTGAAAATCGGCAGAGAAGAAAAAATTTACACATAATAGGATGCACATACACGAGATAACAATTAAAATAATTGAACCAGATTTGGTTAGATCTCAAACCCTAATTCTTAGGGTAAGTAAGAATCACAAAGATACATAGAGATTCATACCATGAAAGAACAAGAACAAACATAGACAAAAAAGGTCAAGGAACTGAACCAGCTTTGGTTCGAAGTTGATGAGATCTACTTGCCATGTTTAGGCAAGCGGTATATAAAAGGTTCCATTACCAGGGGGAAGTAGAATATGGCAAGAAACAACTATGTAATCCCATGTCCGGTGGGATCAGAATAGAAAAATTGGGGGGAAATGGCTAGGGTTTGGGCGGAGACGAGAGAATCCAAAGGCGGCAGATGGTGAAGAATAGTTTAGGATTACTGGGGTTTGGTTAACTAAAAGGGTAGGAGCAATATGGGTCGTTGATCTCAGAGATCAATTGCCACGGGGTTCTGGGTCGGGTAGGTTTAGTTGATTGGGTTGGGGTGTTTTGGGCTACTGTGTTAGGTAATTGGGCTAGGAGTTGGTCCGAAAATAAGTAGAATTTAGGCTAGTTTTTTAAATATCCAATATTTAATGAATAAATAATTTATAAAAATAATTATTAAATATCAAAATAACATTTGTGCACTAAAATAATTAAAAATAATTAATTAATATTATAAAAATCTAAAAAGTCATTTTCTGCATAAATAATATAATTATACATTAATATAAGCTATTATTGCAAAAATATGGAATTAGCCCTAAAAATGCAAATGTAATAATAAAAATGCACTGAAAAATATTTAAATATTATGTTGGTATAAATGATAAGTTTAGATGATTAAATAATCATAAAATAATTTGGAGGATAATTATTGGATATTTATATATAATAAAATGCATGAATAAATTGGTTTAAAGTCTTTAAAAATTATGAAAAACTATAAAAAAAATATTTGTGTATGCTTATAAATCAAATGAAAATGCATATGCACTATTTTGAAAATATGAGGGAAAAATTGGGTATCAACAGCCCCGACATTAAATCGAGCGCTTCTTGGGAGGCAACCCATGTATTTGTTTTTCTTTTTTTTCTTCTTTAGATATGTGTTGTTTTGTTCTATCTGGTTTTGAAGTGTGTTGTATGAATGAGTGTGCTTTGTAGGGACTATGCTCAGAAAAATTGGCTAAGTATGGAAAAAGTGCGGACCGCACAATTTTGAGTGCCACAACAGAAATAGATCTATGGCCGTACAATTCTTGTGTAGGCCGCACAACTGGATGTTAAAAAGTGCACACTCTCTGGTGTTTTCCTATTAGAGAAATGGCCAAATTGCGGCCGCACAAGGAAATGTGCGGTCCGCACCAAAATTTGCGGCCGCACTCAAAAAAGTGCGGACCGTAGATCTTTAAAAGGAAAGTGTCCATCAGGTAATAGAGTGCGGACCGCACATGGTATTGTCCGGCCACACTCGTCCCTTGATCCTTAGGCCATCTCGATAAGTATAAATAGTGTTGTTCATTCTACAGTTAAAACTTTACTTTCTCTAAGAATTAGAACAAAGGCGAACACAATGAACTCAACTGATTCACGCATCTCACACTCATTTCATCATCCTTTATTCTTCCTTGCATCACTACTTTACTGGTATATTCAATTCATCTTTAAAAAATTTCAATTTTCATAATTAGTTTAGATACTTTTAGACCTAATGTCAAATTCAATATCACGTGTGCTTAAATTTGTGTGGGTAACTTCCTATTGGATTTTTGGGGGATGAGTACATTATTTATCATGTTTACTTGGTATTACCATGTCCAATTTATGCTTAAAGTTAGAAACCCTAAGTTTACTGGCGATTGTTTCTGAATTGTGCATCCGTACAAGAAATTATGCGGTCCACAAATTGTTATCTATGGCATTTGGTGTGAAGTGTGGTCCGCAAAAATTGAACCCCGGCTACAGAAAAGGGTGTGCGGCCCCAGATCTTGGCTTTCTCTATTATTAGAGAGTTGCATTTTTGAAGTAAAAGTTGTGCGGCTGCACTCAAAATTATGCGGTCCACATTTCAATTGTGCAGTCGCACTAAAAATTGTGCGGACCGCAGAATCACCACTGCGTCCGCACTTCAAAATTATGCGGTCCACACAAACCCATCTGCGGCCGCACAAAAAAATGTGCGAACCACACTTCCCCCATCATGTATATTGTATTGTCTGCAACTGTCTGATACTCTGAACTTGAACTATATATGATTCTTATAGCTATGTATTGTTGACAATGGTTAGATCTTGGGGATGAGGTGATACATCCAAGGGGAGGGGTGAACCCTCCCAAGGCCGAGGCAGGGGTACCATACCACTCTCCGCGCAAAGAGTCATAGAAAAGAAAACAACAGTCGGGAGAGCCCCAGAGTCGGCTGAGTCCAGTTCATATGTCCCGTCTAGGGAAGCATCAGATGGCAACTCTGTGCAAGAGAAGCCTAATGTACAATCACAACCAAGGAAGCTCCCTGGGCAGTTTCAGCTCCTAGATGAACCTTCCACCTCGGCAAGCACTTCTGAGGGTTCAAAGCCCTCATCTACGCATGCCCCCGATGCACCAGTTATATTTGTTGTTGATGATGATATTCCAGATGACGGTCAAGGGGTGATACCAAAGTTGCCGACCTTGATAGGTCGAAGAAGAAGGAGGTTTGGGAAGACAGATTTGTGAGCCTGATTGCTTTCAACAGGTTCCGATAGTGGTGGCCTTAGAGATTTCTCATAGTTGAGCATTAGTTTGTTTTGAAAGACTTTGATAGGTACAATCCAAATATGGCAAGATAGTTCTGGGATAGAAAAGGGTGGACATGGTTCATTCAAAGCATGGTGGATTCCAAGGAGAAATTAGTCCGGGAATTCTATGCCAATGTAGTGCATATCAAGACGGGGACTAAGGTGACTAAAGTCAGTAACATAAAAGTTAGATTTGATGAGACCTCCCTGAACACATATTTGCAGCTCGAGGATGTGGAGCCGGTGCAATATTTGGAGAAGTTTGCATTGGGTGATGCAGCTCACGCATGGCTAGCTGAGATTTTGGCAGCTCCAGGACCACCACCACCATGGATCACATCAGGTGTTCCTATTCAGCGAAACACCCTCAACTTTGAAGCAAAATGGTGGTAGACCTTTTTGTGCAGTCGAATAGATCCAAGCCAAAAAGAAAACAATCTACCAATTCTAAGGTCAGTTCTAGTGGCTTCTATTATGGCCAATTACCCAATTAATGTGGGTGCTATCATGTCGGTCAACATGTCATTGGTTGGTAGGCAGGGTGATAGCTCCTACCTATATCGCAACACTATCACAGAGTATATAACGAATGCGGGGGGTGGAGTCAAAGTTCTTTGACATAAAGGTTTGGGCGAAGAAGACCTTCACGTGGTACTCTGTGAAGGACCCGAGGAACCCAAAGAACAAGGGTCAGCCGATTAGTACCATGGGCCAGTTTGATGAGCCTTTGGTAGTAGTTACATATTTAGCTAACTTGCCTACCACTGCAGTCGGGCCTTCTTATAGTACAACTTTCATACCTCCACATCCATCTTCCGGGCCGTCAACATCAGTTCCATCCACTTCTACTTCGAGGACAGTGCTTATGCCTGCTCATCCATTCTGCATTGCGAGTCTCCCAAACACTGGCAAGTCTCAATAACCGGATGCAGACTGCTACTGCAAAGATGTATGATCTATCCAGTGCTGTTGCAACCCAGAACTCTACCCAGCACCTCAGATTCCTCTAGCAGTGGAGGACAATTTGAAGAAGATTCTGGAGAACTAGAAGACCATCATAGACACCTTGGTGGCACATGGAACAACAATTGAGGAGCTTGGGAAGTAGGTGAAGAAGATGAGAAAATCCCAGGCTTTGAAGAAATCAGTTGACAGGTTGAGATGGGAGGTGACCAAGATAGCTGCCGATGGGGATCTTCCATTTGACTTGCATATGGAGACAACACCATCAGACCCAACAACACCATAAGCATCACTAGTACCAGCTAGCCAGTCTGAGGAGCCAGACCTCGCTGCCTACACTGCTGAGGCGGTGCTACAAATGTTCACCAACCAAGCTACTTCCCGAGCAGAGGATGATGAGATCTAGTTGGAAGAGCCTGAGGGAGGTGATGCTATGGACATGGAGAAATAGATTTAGTTAGTGACCTTTTGACTCTTATCAATCATCGAGTGGTTTAGTTGAACCATTAGTGATTTTCAATCTTGAATATGGTTGTTGTGGGCCCTCGACTCTGTCCTCTTTAACAATCCAGCTGTGTGAGAGGTGAGATGTTTTTCTTGCAAGTCCAAATACCCGTGCGAATGGTCTAAAACTTGCCCCGAATGTATTTCTAGGCAAAATGTTAAGTTTTGCTTGGCTTGAGAAGTGATTGTAGGCTCCCCTTGACTCGCTTGAAATTTTCCATGGCCCACCAATGCTGCTATCCCTAGTCTGTTCATTTGAGCCTTAGACCTTTCTCATTTGATAATCACGTTACAAACCTTTACCCATTTTGTAGTGACCCTCTCTTGGCACCCGAGCTTTCCTTAACACTCTTGAGAAACAGTAGGCTAAAACATAAGTTTGAAGGGACACAAAAAGAGAAAAGAAAAGGAAAAGAAAAAGCAAGAAAGAACAAAAAAAAGGAAAAATGCAAAAAGAAAGTGAATAAGTTGAAGAATTGAAGGGATTCAAAGAAAAATGATGATGCAAAGCATGGAGAAACCAAATAAGGATAAAATGAATATTATGACCAGGAAAGACTGATGTTAAGTCTCTCGAGTTCCTCTAAGGAAAAAGAAAATTCCTCAAAGAGTCGGCAAAACATGAGCCAAAAAAAGAAAGAGAAAATGGAGTGCTTAAGGAAAGATGAACCCGTTCTATTCCAACATATCCAACCTTAATAAAAAAGCCTTCATTACATTCCGAAAATTCCCTATGTGATTTCAAGCTGAGTGAACTTACATTAGTGGTGATTTACATGAGGGGCTTTATAGCCGTACTTGTGGCATTGTTTTAAGAGAGATGAGAAAACTTTTCACAAATCCTCGAATTGAGTGCCACATTTTTACGTGAGGTATGCTAATAGAGAGTAGAGGAAGAGGAGTTTGGGATCCACAATGACCTATGTTTACTGCGAAAATGGTAATAACAATTAAATTTGATTATGTGGTTCTAAAAATACGTGATTTATCTTAATGCTAGTTGTTAGGCAATAAATGCTAAGTAAGAGTTAAGAAAATGAGATAAGAGCTTAAAGATAGTATGCTGTGCAAACCAAGAGGCTGAGGATCGGGGCCTCGAGCCAGGATATATGGGGCCTCGGGATCGAGCTAAGTGCTAGGTTGCGGCCAATTGACGAGGAACTAACAGTTATGAGAGCTTTAATGAGAGCTCTTTATGATCAATGATGAATAGTAAATGAAGAACAATAAATGAAACGCAATAAATGTAAGTAATAAATCAAAGTAAATACAATGGAGAATGTTAAGGTTAGAGAGCAGAGAATGTTCTTGTTGTTGTGTTGAATATCATGTCATGTGCGCAAAAAATAACACGGGTCCCCTTTATTTAGGAGGAGTAATCCCAACATAGTACAGATGCATTTATTACAAATATATGAGGCTGGTATAACCATTTAATGCCACGGTACGGGCTTTTACTATTCTCATAGAATCAGTCAGCTCTATCCACTTGCCTTGGGAATCTACCGCCCATTCATCATAGCTGCTGATTTGCTCTACCCCTAGGTTGAGCGTAGGGAACCCTTTTACTCGAGCCTCGAACTATGCCTCGAGCCTCCTGAAGACGGTCTATGGAATGTCAAAATAATCATAAAATCGGGCTCTCCGATTTTATCCCTATATAGATAGTCCCCGCGTTTCTTAAAGTAAAATAATAAGAAACATCCTTGAATTCTTGATTCTTCAATACTCCTATTATGACGTCAGTTCATCAGAGCATTAAATGCCATGACTCAAAGGCTGCACAAAGGTTGCTATCAACGCGACTATCGAGAAGCCCATGAACCGTCATTTGTTCGACCTTTCTGCTCCTCAAACATCGCTCAATGGCTTCTATAAATACTTCAATTCATTTTTCCATTCACACTTTTAAAACATCAAGTTTTTAGGGCAAAGTTCACAACTTCCTACAACCATCTTCTTCCTATGCTCACTTGTTCATCCTCTTCCTTAGAAACCTTTCGTATAATCATGTCTAGAACCTCTAGAACGGTACCTCTGAAAGAGGGAACCGCTTCCTCAACACGCCCATCCAAGGGCAAACCAAAGATACCTCCGACTGTTGAGCAATGTACCCCCGACAACTTCGATACAGTTTCTGATTTTGCCATCGAAAATCCACCTTCTACCCCGGGCCGATATGAGCTTGTATCTCGGTACATCAGAATGGTGGCCGATACGCGGTGTCACGACTCAAACCGATGGGACACTGTATCTTTCACATCATTCTATCATAGGTAAATGAACTAGAGTAAAGTATGAGCGAATACAAACTTATACATATAAATTACGGGCCTATAAGACCAAAATAGACACTCGTGTACTGAACATGAGCTAACAAGGCCATACAATCTTTTACATACATGACATCTATCTAAAAGCCTCTAAGAATACATAATTTTCATAAATATCGGAATAGAGTCCCGCCATACAATACACGTCTAAATAATACTAATAGATCAAGCAACTCCGAAGCAAATTGAATGCACCGACATCGTCCGCTGAGCTGATAACATATTTGGAGGGCTCTCAATCTGTCTATCGGGACCTACGGGCATGAAGCACAGCGTCCCCAAGAAAAAGGGACGTTACTACGAATAATGTACCGAGTATGTAAGGCACATAAATAACTACATAACAGACATGAAGGACATATAGGGTAAATGACTCCACCTGTAAGTCTGGATAACTTTGTAAATCATGAAATAATTATCGTGTCATGCATATGCATATGAATGTTATGTCGTGCATAGGTACATGTTTCATAATATCATCAGCCTCTGGAGGCATCCCGTCATATCATATCGGCCACTGTGGGCAAAATCATCAACGTATACCAGCTGATCAGGTGGTGATGCGTATATAACACCCAAACGTTTCATATATATATATATATATATATATATATATATATATATATACATATACGTGTATATAACACCATCTGGTCATGCGTCAATGTATATGAATGCAATGCATGAAAAGTACATTAATAAAATCTTTCGGAATGTCGTAAGACCATTTTGCCTTTGAGTAATATCATAAAGTAAACTCTATATGAGACCCATGAATAGATGACAAAATATTATGACACATGGAAATTCAAGAATATAGATATCTCTAATACTTCTATGAACAAACTCATTTATGGAATTTGTGCATTAACCCTTTTCGTTTGTGTCGTATAGATCATGCCAAAAGAAAGAAGGGATAGCCTTAACATACCTGGAGTAGGGAAAAACTTGTATAATGTTCTTGGAAAAGATTGCACCGTACTCTTTTAGACCCGCAAAATTTTACGTTGCTACGATTCCTAAAATTCTCGTTGGAACCTTGCAAGATTTCTCGTGGTTTAATGGAGTATTTAAAATCAAATCTTCATTTGAATTTGAAGATGGCCATGTTCTGGCAGCGTTATGGACTTTTGTTTTTTAAATTCATCTCTTAATCTTCTAATTGTAGTAATGTGACTACTACTACTATTTTGGATGGTATACTAATATAAGTAGGAGGTGTCTTTTCACCTTGGTCCTTGATTGCCACATATTAAATGTCTAAGATAAGTCATTGTGGCCAACTGCAACGTTTTTGGGATGATAGATTTTATTAGTTTTTGTCCACTTATTAATTAATTAAGTAATGTCCTGTTACCTGATAATTAATTAATAACCCGTACAATTAAGAATTATTTCCACTTACTTAAAATATTGCTCACTTTTTACATACCTTACTATCATAGCCATGTAGTACCTTGTATGGTACTAGCCCATAAATACTGGGTATTTTAGCTCGGGCTGTATTTTATCCCAAAAAGTCAAATTTTAACGAAATTCATTTTCTTCGACTTGCTTCCCCTCTTACCTTCATGAATTTACTCATCACGTATAATCCTTATAATCTCTATATAATCGTTTTCTTGGACTGATGTTAATTACCTTACGGCAAATTCAATGTACAATTCTACAAGGTGCAATATTGTCGTAACTTAATACTGTGAAGTGTGTTATCACCATAATGTAATATTGCAAGGCATAACATCATCGTAATATTGCGGGGGTGTAACATCATTCCCCCCTTTGGAACATTCGTCCTCAAATGTTGACTGACGCTCTTATCATTTTCATAACTTATAGCTCTTGTGAATACCTTAATACTCTCCTTGCCATTTAAGCAGTTGCTCTGTGAATAAATCCAAAGTCTAGGGCATTCTCCCCTTTAGTTTTCATGCTCATATCATGACTTGTGGTCGAAATCTTTCTAATCTCATAACTGTTGCTACCTCCTGTCATGCAGCCTGTATGACCCTGGCTTTGTAAGTTCGCTTATGCGATTCATCTTTTCTTTTTCCTTTTAGCTTTTAGTCAATCTCTTGGCCTTACTTTGTAGACATATACAAGGATTAATAGGATGCCTCTCTGGGCATCTATAGGTGTATTGAAGTTCTTCGCTCGATATATTGTAGAACTAACGAATATGGCCATATCTTATTTCTTATATCTTGTTATCCATTCGTATGGCTAGCTGCATCTACATGGGTCATACTATACCATAATTTTTACTTCAATTTATCGTTACTGAGGTATGCTTACCAAACTCTAATTACTTTTGTTGCCTATCCTTTAGGTGTAAATCTCAGTCCTTTAATGCTCCTTCATTACTGTTTGTCTTAAGAAGGATGGCGTAATATCATGTCATACTTTGTAACTTGTATCTGTCCATTGTTGATTCACCTCAATGTTGATCTACAATCCTCCACTTGAAGACTTGAAACTTCTTACGTAATATATTGTTGCTAGGGCTTACGCTGCATTGAGGACTATTTGAAGTGATTTCCATAACCGTATTTCATAGTGTCTGAATGTGATTCACCTTAAATCTTTTCTCCTTCTCTTTTTCTCTTTTTTTTCAAATCATTATTCAAACGAAGACCCAAATGTCATCCTTTATTTGTCACAATTACACCCTCATTTTATTACCAGGTTAGCATTTCATTCTTTATAAATGCTATTAATCTTAGACTCTTTTGAGTTCATTCAGGCTATACTAAACTTTCAATAACTTAGAGAAACCATTATCTCTCTTGTTTTCATGGACTTAATCCCGAGGACTTATCCATTCTCGTCACCTTTTCATTTGCCTTTCCTTATCCCTACTCATGTTTTTTAAAACTTTGTCGCTCTACCATACTTTAGCTTGCGATCTATACATATCTATTTATACTACTCGCAACTTTCCTTCAACTTGCTTGCAACATAGATTTCCTTATTTTACCCTGGAATGTCAAGCTAGACATCACATAATCTCTAACCCTTATATTCCCTCTTAACTTGATTTCTCAGTACTTAGAAACCATAGGCTAGAAGACATGCCGCTATCACTCCCGGTTATTGGATCCCTACGCTTCTAGTCTTCTATCCGACGTATGGACTATTCACAAATTTCTGCATTTGAGTATCTCATACGTTGTTCACCTTTACCTTACTTACTTAAAATCTCGCATCATATCTTCTATCTCTTTCATATCCTCCCTTCCACATAGGTATGATTCACATCACAACTTGAAGCTCTATTATAATACTACACTCCGGTGGGCGCTTCATACTAATTTCCTATGAGGCTGTTACTTTTTACATTTTTTAATTGGATTTATCATAGAGCCGTTATAGACTATGGTTATTGTACTATCTCTTTCGTACCTCTGATTTTAAGGGAGATCCTGCAATGTTCTCGATCACGATGTTTCTAATTTTCTCGGTCCAATAATCAACCTCCTGATTTACTTAGGTGATGTAACTCTTTAGTTTCCTCCTTCTTCTGATCGGCCTTCTCGTTGGCTTAAGCAATCTTTCAATCTGTGGTTCATGGTATTATTTATTCTATTTATCCTTTCATGGGCAATGAGGAATATGCATTATACAATCCTTTAACAATTTAATATGTCATGTATGATGTGGGCTCAATTCTTTCTTTTAACGTATACCACAATCTTCTATGACTTTATATACTGCATGTATAAAACTCTGAACCTTTAAGTGCATTCATAACGTAACCAACTCTGGATCATTGATCAAATAATTTCTTTCGTTCTATTTTAGCTTTCTTTTAACGTAAGCTATTACTTTTCCTGGTCTTTCTGCCCCCTTGTTGCATCCATACTTAGCTCATCTTAGTTCCCACACATACTAGAGTTTTCGTGCAACTCATATGATCTCGAATATTACTTTTGGAGTACTTATAGTGTTGTTGTGACTGTTGTTACACGACTATTTCCTCTTTAGGTCATTGTGCTTAAGTTGAAGCCTTTTTCCTTATTTCCTAAGCTAGTCTTTCGTTGTAGTACTTAGGGAGAACCCTTGACCCTCGTAAAGCTATGAGATTATTACGGACCTTTTGATGTCCGTCCTTGCATATAATTATCCGTAGTTGCTTACCTCCGGGGCCTTGTGCTTGTAAGGTTGCTTCTGAACTGACTTTGATTGCCTTCCCAGTGACACTTTCTTTTATTCCCGTAACACTTGTACGGTACCTTTAACTACCCCGACTCCTATAATATATCTCAAGAATTATAATGACATTACTGCGAGGCTGAATTCTCCAAATTGGGGTTTACTACATTCATCTTGCATGATCTGCTGATTTATCCGTAACTTCTTGTCTAGTCATGACTAGGCTCTTCCTGAATGAACTACTAATTACTCGTCGGCCCATTCTCATATCTATATTCTTTGTAATCTTCCTTGGGTTATTTCCTTTCTTAACTTACCTCACGTGTTGTCTCCTTATCTATCAATAACATCTCGGGCAGGAACCCTTACTTCCCTTTAATTTTGACTTCGTGCTTACATAACGTCCTGGAATCATAGCATATTTGTAACCTTTGGATAAGTGCAATCTCATCCTTTTCTCATTTTTTGCAATCTTCCTTTATCATTCCATATTCCCCCCTTTAGGGGAGTACTAAGGCTTGGAGCTATGACAACCTGCCTATAGATGTTTTTCCTCTTCATCTTTGGCATCCTTTCACATCATCGATGACCCATACTTACTTGCGGTAATCCTTTTGTACCAAGGATAATAAAATCCCTCACTCTTGATGGTGACATTTAGTGTAACTGGTACATATAGTTGCTTAAGCTTAACTTTTCTCACATTGCTTGCTTTAGGGAAGCATCTTCCTGAATAACCATTCTCTGAATTTCTCATGAATCTTCTTCTGTTGTCCATTTTATTATCGCTGGAAAGCAATATGAAATTCTCATGATGCTGACCATTATCAGATCACTCAGTCCCTAATTCATGTTTAGTTTATCTTGTTCACTAGCTCATACTGATTTCTACATTCTGGGGTTTAATTCTCCCTTCTGGTAATCATGTTAGAGTCATGAACTTATTCTTTGAGATGAGGATATGACTTTATGGCATATACTCTTTTGTTGTCCTAAGACCCTTCACCTCTCATCTCTTCATTCACTTGACTAGACTCTACAATACTGTCATTTCCTTTTTTCATACCGTCGTTATCCATGTATCACACCTTATTCATAATGTTTCCTTATCTCTCTTCTCATTACTCTGCTAATATTTTTGCATATCACTTTTCTTATGAAAACTTCAACATGACATTCTTTTACTTTTAGCTGTCCTTGCTTCATTCATCGGCTCTTCGGGTTGCTCAACGTCCTCTCTCTACTAGGGACGGGAATCACACTAAGGTGATATTTATCCCTTCCAGGATTTCAGTACCTATCATCTGAATTTTTTTTGATCATGTTAGTATTCACGTCTAATTGTAATATTTTAGAGTGCACCATCTGGGTGTCTCACAAGGAGATCTATTAGCACATTTTTAATATCCTTCGGCAATGTCAACTAATACAAGTAATCCATTCACCAATTTGGGTTACCCTAACCTCAGCCAGATCTTGATATCCCGTCTTTTTCTTAACTATACCTGTTAGCCCCCCACAGGGCATAACTGAAATGGGTGTGATCAATTGTACATACCTCCTGTTACTGTTGAATATAACTCAAAAAGCTTATGTTCCTCTGCCTGAATTACAAATGTTGTTAACCTTCATTAATTGGGCACCTCGTACCCTTCTTCATCTTGCTTCTTTTGCTTGTTGAAATGTGTATTCATCTTCTTAATCTCTCATTGTCTTTCACCATAAATGTGGATAGGCATTCTTGCCTTAAGGCTTCTTATCAGGAAGCTTACACCTTTTCAGTACACCCATGATCTGCTAAAGACCTCACATTTACTTATCATAGGCATCATATAAAAATCGAATTCCTCTGACTCAGCTCTTCCACAACTATCTCTCTTTCCAACCTTCTTTCCGGATGTAGGTATCATCTTATTACAAATAAGATGGAATTTCGGAACTTGAATTCTTATAAGTGAGCTCTACCACACGATCTAGAGTAATAATAAAGAGTGGCAGTCCTAAATGCCATGTAGCCTCCTACTTATAAGTGTGGTGCACGACACACCCATAAATAAGACTCTACTAGACATGGCTTGTAGACTTCCTAGGACAGAACTGCTCTGATATCACTTTTGTCATGACCCAAATCGATAGGCCGCGACGGGCACCTGGTACCTTACTCAACTGAGTACCAACGTAACGTATCTTTCATATCATTCTATTATAGGTAAATGAACAGGAGTAAAGTTTGAGGTAATACAAACTTATAAATATAAAGTACGGGCCTATAGGACCAAAATAGCCACACATGTACAAAACATGAGCCTACAAGCCCATACAAACTTTTATGTACATTACATCTATCTACAAGCCTCTAAGAATACATAATTTTCATAAAGGTTGGAACAGAGTCCCGCCATACCAAACAATACACGTCTAAATCGTACTAACCAATCAAGCAACTCCGAAGCAAATGGAGCGCACCAACATCTTTTGCTGAGTTGATAGCCCACTTTCAGGGCTCTCCACCTATCTATCAGGACTTGTGGGCATGAAACGTAGTATCCCTTGGCAAAAAGGACGTTAGTACGAATAATATACCGAGTATGTAAGGCACATAAATAACTACATAACAGACATGAAGGACATATAGGGTAAATGACTCCACTTGTAAGTCTGGATAACTTTGTAAATCATGAAATAATTATAGTGTCATGCATATGCATATGAATGTCATTTCGTGCATAGGTACAGTTTTCATAACATCATCAGCCTCTAAGGGCATCCCTTTATATCATCTCGGCCACTGTGGGCAAAATCATCAACGTATAGCAGCTGATCAGGTGGTGGTACGTATATAATGCCATAACCTTTCCCATATCCTGTATACATACACACACACACACACACACACACACACACACATATATATATATATATATATATATGCGTATATAACATCATCTGGTCATGGGTCAATGTATATAAATGCAATGCATGATATGTACGTTAATAAATTCTTTCGGAATGTCATAAGACCATTTTGCCTCTGAGTAATATCATAAAGTAAACTCTTTTCAACTTTCATATTATTCTGAGACCCATGAACAGATGATAAAATATTATGACACATGAAAATTCAAGAACATGGATATCTCTAATACTTCTATGAATAGAGTCATTTATGGAATTTGTGCATTTGCTCGTTTCATTTGTGCCATATAGATCATGCAAATAGAAATAAGGGATAGCCTTAACATACCTGGAGTAGGAAAAAATCCGTATAACGTTCTTGGAAAAGATTGCACTGTATTCTTTTAGACCCGCAAAATTTTACGTTGCTACGATTCCTAAAATTCTTATTGGAACCTTGGAAGATTTCTCGTGGTTTAATGGAGTATTTAGAATCAAATATTCATTTGAATTTTAAGATGGCAATGTTCTGGCAGCGTTATGGACTTTTGATTTTGAAAGTCATCTCTTAATCTTCTAATTGTAAGTAATGTGACTACTACTACTATTTTGGATGGTATACTAATATAAGTAGGAGGTGTCCTTTCACCTTGGTCCTTGATTGCCACATATTAAATGACTAAGATAAGTCATTGTGGCCGACTTCCACGTTTTTGGGAGGGTAAATTTTATTAGTTTTTATCCAGTTATTAGTTAATTAGGTAATGTCCCGTTACCCGATAATTAATCAATTACCCGTATAATTAAGAATTATTTCCACTTACTTAAAATATTGCTCACTTTTCACATACCTTACTATCATGGCCATGTGGTACCTTGTATTGTACCCATCCATAAATACCGGGTATTTTAGTTCGACAAAGTTACCCATTTATTTAGTCCATAAATACCTTATATGGTACTAATTCACCTATAATCCTTATAATCTCCATATAATCTTTTCCTTGGACTGATGTCAATTATCTTATGACAAATTAACTGTACAATACTACAAGGTGCACTATCATCGTAACTTAATTCTGCGAAGCGTAACATCACCGTAATATAATACTACAAGGCATAACATCATCGTAATATCGCGGGGTGTAACATGTAGAGAGTGAAGAAGGACTGCCGATGGGGGCAGCATTTCAACTACAGATCCTCAAGCCTGAAGAAAGCATAGTAGATGACAAAACTGGCTTTCTCAGCGTATATACATACCCATTCACTCTAGGTCCTGTAGATCCTTCTTCCCCGAAGATAGATCCGATGATTCTTAATTGTTGCCGAGAGTACCGAGTGACACTTGGTCAAATCTATCCTTCTTTTCAGAGGATCATTTACATGCTCTGATATTTTTCCAATCAGGTCGAGGGAATGACCTTCACCCTAGATCACCTGGTCAGGTTGTATAGCCTTTGTTTCTACCGAGGTTTGATCAAGCTTCATCCTTGATCTGCGAAGACATTATTTTCGAGCATCGATAAGGACAAGGACCGTGGGTGGATGAGCCGGTTTGTCAGAGTGAGGACATTTGACATTATACCGGCTGATAGGATGCCATTCTCGAAGGAATGGAATATGCAGTGTAAGTTTCCTTACTTCGAGTTCGTTTTATTGCCCCTTCTTTCCCCTTCTGAAATGATCTTCTTTTGACTATGCAACCACCGTTTGGTACCCTACAGCAGTTCAGAACCATTCGAGGTGGATTAGATAGCTAGACTCTGCCTTTCCTTACAATGGGCGTTCTTGGCGTGATTTGGCCAAGACTCGGTGGCAGGCTAAGAACCATGGTAAGTACTTCTTACTGTCGTTGCCAAATTTCTTATGAGTATTCTTCGTGGTGATGAGTTTTGATATATCATGCTTATGAAGACCTCAAGGATGGTGTGTCGATGAGACTAGCTCCCGCTGGTGAAGAAGGAACCTTGAAACCCGACAAGGGTAAAAAGAGGAAGAAGGAAACTTTGACCGAGTCTTCAATTAAGATCGATGCCACAGTCTCGGCTTCGGCTGCTGTGGCAAGTCCTCATTCTGAAGATGAAGGTTATGATGATGATGATCGCCCTATGGCACGAAGGACAAGAAGGAGTGCTAATGCTCCACAAGTTTCTGGGCGCGAGGCCACCACGCCAGTGATGGTCGATATAGACCTAATCCGTGTTGAGGAAACCCTCGAGGAGGGTTCGGGCACTGTCCCTAAGCTTCAAGTCAGACATGGCACAGTCCGTATCGATGAAACCTTGGCTGGTGATTCCGGAGGGCCTGAACCCGAAGTTTCCCAGGGTTGAGAGGAGATTCTTACAAAAATTAATTCCCTGGGTGGCTTTTTAATTGGGCTCTTCATTTTTACCGGGGGAAATTAGGGACCCCCAGGATACGGGTACCGCTGGTGTGGGGACCTCTCATGGAGAGGAAGAAACGCTTGAGGACTACTTCATCGGCATCGACGTGGACGTTCGATGCCCCCATCACTCTTGAAGAGGACAAGAAGCTTCAACTGTAGGTAACATTCTCGACATACCATTTGTGCTTTAAATTTTTCCCTTGTCTTCTCAACTTTTCTACCTCTGTTGCAGGTCAAGAAGTTGTATGACCATGCTTTCTCTAAGCACCAAGACGAGCTCTCATGCCATGAGAAGGAAATCGAGGAGCTCACCTCGAAGCTGAGTAAGTCAGAGGCTTCCTCCGCCCGATAGGAAGAGGAGTTGGATGAGTTTCGGGCAAGCCTAGAGGGGGGTGTACAAGGAAAGGAACAGCTTTGCCGAGCAGGTAACACGACATTCATGTTCTCATTCTCTTATTCTCATAACTTGATATTCATGATCTTGTTTCGCCTCTGCAGATTGGCAAAAGGATGCCCTGGTGGGGCAATTTCGGGAAGAGGTCGCGGCCTAGGATGCGGAGATCCTCGAGATAAAGAGGTAGAATAAGGTTGTGACCTCGGAAAAGGACCTTTTACGGGCTAAGTTGACCTTGACCCATGAACTTCTTTAGAATGCTCAGAAGTAGGTCGTTGCACTATCTTCAGCCAAGGCTGAGGCTGTCGAAGATGAGTCCTCATATAAGAAGGATGCCACTACTGCAAATGCTCTAGATAGGGAGATATCTGAGAAGGCCGAACATAATTTGGCTCAGGTAGTTGCTTATACTCATCTGCAAGCTCGGAGGCAGGCCCTCGATGAAGAAAACGCCGAAGCTGTTGATCTCCTTACTGAGATCAAAAAAGCCAGAATCTTGGAGGAGGGATAAATGCCATCAACTACTTCAGATGAGGACTTTGGAAGTGATCCAGATGGTAGCGAGGGTGAGGAATAGTCTCACTCCACCCTTTCTGCTTCTTCTTTTCTTCCTTTTGTGTAAGGGATCCTCGAGGGAGTTTTGTAAAGATACAATCTGTAAACATATTTTTGGAAATGAATTTTTGAGAATGCAAAGAGATCCTTTTATTCAAAGTCTTCCAATTTATTTTTCAATGCTTATGTAAAGCTAGTTTGTTGAACCTTGATGTCG
Organism: Nicotiana sylvestris; assembly: GCF_000393655.2. Taxonomy (NCBI): domain Eukaryota; kingdom Viridiplantae; phylum Streptophyta; class Magnoliopsida; order Solanales; family Solanaceae; genus Nicotiana; species Nicotiana sylvestris. Next base: position 125,077,323 of record NC_091059.1, on the reverse strand, counting down.
GCTCTTTTAGAGCCTATACTCGGAGTAACCGAGATCCTCGAGATCGGGCACCATCTCGAGGCTAGGCCGATGTTGATATCCCCTTAGAGATTATTTTTATTTTGACAGAGTTCCTCGAGATTGATCACCATCTTGAGGCTTAGATTGATATTTATGGCCCGATAGAGCCCATAGTTATAACGGCAGAGATCCTCGAGATCGAGAACCATCTCGAGGTTGGATTGGTACGGGAATCTTGACCCCTCATATGTCGTACGACAATGTCATTCGTATGGCATGATTGCAAAGTGACCAGGGTGGTCCCACCGGTACACTTCCCCAATAGTAGCAATGACATGGTAAGAATTAATTGGCCTTTAGGGTAGGCGAGCAGTCACTGCTCGCTCTATATATGAGCTTACTTTCCTCTTATTTGAGGGCTTTGCTATTTTTGTAGAGTTTTTTCTCCTTGCAGCAGTGCTTCCATCGCTTTAGTTCAAAGCTTTCATTTAAGTTTTCACCTCCTTCTTCTTGTTTCTCCGTAGTTATGTCTGCTATGCCCAAATTCGTCTACCAAGAGGAGGAGAGCTCCGTCTCTATTTCCCGCTCGGTCGGTAGTGCACCGTCGGCGTCCGGTGAGCTAACCTCGAGGTGTTTTGTCTCGAGAAGGGACTTTTAGTTAGAGAGACCGCCCAACGCTCAGGGCCATTAGGAACATGCATCGAGGTTTGTCTCATCAATAGGAGAGGAACACCTCGAGGCGGTTAGGAGAGACTATGGATAGGGAGAAAAGGTGGTATTCCAGGTACCTTCCCTAGACGAGAGCATCATGGATTATGTAGAGGGGTTTTTGAATGTATACACATACCCTTTTACACTAGGCCCTCTCGATAGGGTCATGCTCGAGTTTTGTAAGAGATATCAGGTTACCCTGGCACAGGTTCACCCATCATTTTGGAGGATAGTGTTGATGATAAGGTATTTTGCAGATAAAGTTGGGTTCAAGTTCACCCTGGGCCATCTTATCAGACTATACAGGCCCTTGCATTACCGGGGCTTGATTACTCTACGACGTCGATCCACCCAGCCCTTTATTTCCAGTAGTGAAGAAGACGGGGACAGAGGGTGGATGAGTTGATTTTGTCCGAGTGCAAACCGCCGATATTATCCCCACAGAGTTCCTTCCATTTCCTGAGAAATGGAATTTCACACATAAGTGATACACTTATGTTTTTATTGTTTTATTCATGGTGGAGGCAGACTCCATAAAAGATGTCTTCCTTTCCTTCTCTACAGCGGTCCTATGGTTTCCATATGAGGTCCCCGACCTAGCAGATTAGAATCAAAAATTGGCAGCTTGCTCAACGTACAATGAGCGCAAGTGGTGAGATCAGTCCAAAGGCAGATGGGAGGCCAAACACCACAGTACGTGCTTTACGGCCTATTTTCTTTGAAAGGTAGTCTCTTTTATGTGTGTTAACTATGTCACCGCAGGTATAGGAGAATTTTCTGAGATGAGACCGTGCCCCCTTGGAGAAGACGATGGATCGTCGGCTTCGGGGTCAAGGGATAATAACAAACGGAAGGAATCTTCTAATGACGAAGATGCTCATAGCAAGGGAAGCCCTGCCCGGAGGCTCAAAGGAGATGGATCGACTGTGCTTAGATGAACCGACGACTGTGATGTGGTTCAAGACATTACAACCTTCCTTGTTACGGAATTTTAAGGGTCCTCCTTAAAATTCTGCCCCAGTTTACTAGGTTGCTGCTTCTAATTGCTGCTAGCGATGATTGGCTGAAATTAACTTCGAAATTTTGAGGGTCCTCCTCAAAATTCTGCCCCAGTTTCCAATTGCGGCGGGAAATGAAAGTTTTGTTGAATTGTGACCGGACCCATAGGGTTGCCTATGTATCCCCTCTTAAACGGGAATCAGGTCAGGCGTAGTTCAAATTACATCATAAAGGAAAGCATAAAGATTATATATAGTAGCGCTTGACTGCATCTGAATTGATCGGCTTTGGCCAGACTTTTGTCGTCCATTGCCGCAAGTATAAGGGCTCCTCCTATTAGAACCCGGTGAACCATGTACGGACCCTGCTAGTTGGGAGAGAATTTCCCTTTTGGCTTCATCTTGATGCGGGAAAATTTTCTTTAATACCAGCTGCCTCGGTGTGAACTGTCTTGGCTTGACTCTTTTGTTGAAGGCTTTGGACATCCTGTTCTGATAAAGTTGACCATGGCAAACTGCATTCATTCTCTTTCTATCTATAAGAGCTAGTTGCTTGTAACGATTCTTTACCCATTCTGCATCGTCTAGCTTTGCTTCCTGTATGATTCTTAATGATAGAATTTCCACCTCGGCTGGAATGACGGCTTCTGTACCATAAACAAGCATATAGGGGGTTGCCCCGGTTGATATGCGGATTGTGGTGCGGTATCCCAATAAAGCAAATGATAGCTTCTCGTGCCACTGCTTATGCTTCTCTATCATTTTCCTTAGTATCTTCTTGATATTCTTATTGGCGGCTTCTACTGCTCTGTTCATCTGAGGTCTGTAGGTTGTAGAGTTCTTGTATTTGATCTTGAAGGTTTCACACATGGCTTTCATCAGGTCATTGTTGGCATTGGAACCATTATCAGTGATGATTGATTCCGGAATCGCGAACCGACAAACGATACGGTCGCGGATGAAGTATACCACGACTTTCTTAGTCACTACTTTGTAAGATGCTACTTTGACCCATTTGGTGAAATAGTCGATTGCTATTAGAATAAACCTGTGCCCGTTGGAGGCGGCAGGCTCGATTGGTCCAATAACATCCATTCCCCAGGCAGCGAACGACCATGGTGAGAATGCTGTAGTAAGCTCACTTGGAGGTAACTTTATCATGTCTACATGTATCTGATATTGGTGGCATTTCTGGACATACTGGATACAGTCCGTCTCCATAGTCATCCAAAAGTAACCAGCATAGAGTATCTTCTTTGCTAAGACAAAACCGTTCATATGTGGGCCGCAGGTCCCAGCATGGATTTCTTCTAGTAGTTTAGATGCTTCCTTCGCGTTGACACACCTTAGTAATCCCAAATCAGGAGTCCTCCTATATAGGATTCCTCTACTGTGAAAGAAATTGTTGGACAACCTTCGAAGTGTGCACTTCTGAGTAGTGTTCGCAAGTTGTGGGTATTCTCATTTTGCCAAATATTCCTTGATATCATGAAACCAAGGCTTTCCATTTGCTTCTTCTCCGACATGAGCACAGTAAGCTGGTTGATCATAGATCTTTACCGGAATGGGATCAATGAAGTTTTTGTCTGGATGTTGTATCATGGATGATAGGGTGGCCAATGCATCGGCGAACTCATTCTGGATTCTGGGAACATGTTGGAATTCCGTCTTTGTGAACCTCTTTCTCAATTCCTGTACATGATGCAGATAAGGGAGTATCTTGGAGTTCTTGGCTGCCCATTCTTCTCGGAATTAATGTATAAGCAAGCCTGAATCCCCCATTACTAGAAACTCTTGAATGTTCATGTTGATGGCCATTTTGAGACCTAAGATACAGGCTTCATACTCAGCCATATTGTTGGTGCACGGGAATCTGAGTTTGGCAGACACCGAATAATGTTGACCGGTTTCCGATATGAGGACTGCTCCTATGCCAACTCCCTTGAAGTTTGCTGCTCCGTCGAAAAACATTCTCCAACCAACATAGGATTATGCAATATCTTCTCCTATAAATGATACCTCTTCGTCAGGAAAATACGTTTTCAGGGGTTCATATTCTCCATCCACGGGGTTTTCAGCAAGGTGATCTGCTAGTACCTATCCCATGATTGCCTTCTGAGTTACGTAGATAATGTCAAATTCACTCAACAAGATTTGCCACTTGGCTAGCTTTCCAGTGGGCATGGGCTTCTAGAAGATGTACTTCAAAAAATCCATCCTTGATATGAGATATGTAGTATAGGCATAGAAGTAGTGTCTCAGCTTCTGAGCTACCCAAGTTAAAACACAACAGGTGCACTCTAACAAAGAATACCAGGCCTCGTACAGGGTGAACTTCTTACTGAGGTAATAAATGGCTTGTTCCTTCCTCCCCGTTTCATCATGTTGCCCTAGAACACAACCGAATGCTCCATCCAATATTGCGAGGTAGAGTAATAGAGGTCTACCTAGCTCGAGCGGGACCAAGACTGGTGGTGTTGACAGGTACTCCTTGATTTTATCGAAGGCCTTTTGGCAGTCATCAGTCCATTTGGTAGCAACCTCCTTCTTCAACATCTTAAAGATTGGCTCACAGATAACTGTAGATTGTGCTATGAACCGGTTGATATAGTTAAGTTTCCCCAAGAAACTCATCACGCCCTTCTTGTTCTTTGGTAGTGGCAACTCTTGAATAGCTTTGACCTTTGATGGATCCAGTTCTATTCCTCGGTGACTTACAAGGAACCCAAGTATTTTTCCGGCCGGAACCCCAAATGCACATTTTGCGGGATTCAGTTTTAGGTTGTATCTTCTCAGTCTATTGAATAACTTCCTCAAATCTTCCATGTGATCAGTGGCTTTCTTGGACTTGATGATAACATCGTCTACATATACTTCGATCTTTTTGTGTATCATATCGTGGAAAATGGTTTTCATGGCCCTCATGTAGGTGGCCCTAACATTTTTTAATCCTAACGACATCATCTTGTAACAGTACATCCCCTACGGTGTAATTAAAGCCGTTTTCTCAGCATCTTCTTCATCCATCCAGATCTGATGATACCTCGCAAAACAATCTACAAATGACTGCAACTCATGCCTAGCGCAATTGTCGATCAGGATGTGTATGTTTGGCAAGGGGAAGTCGTATTTTGGACTGGCCTAGTAGAGATCCCGGTAGTCGACACAGACTCTGACCTCAAAATCATTACCCTATCAAAGGCCTAAACGTCATCCTCTTATCCATCACAATTATACCCTTATTCTACCACTAGAGAAACATTCCATCTCTTCTAAATTCTCCATGTCTTAAACTCCTCTGAGTTAACTCAAGTATACTAAGCTTTTTATAACTTATGGAAACCATCAACTCTTTTATTGTGATGGGTTTAATCCTAAGGACTTACCTATTCTCGTCACCTTCTCACTTACCTTTTCTTATCCTTACTCTTGTCTACCTAAAAACTTATCGCTTAACCATACTTTAGCTTGAAACCTGCATATTTCTATTTGTACTAGTCGCAACCTTCCTTTAACTTGCTAGAACTATAGATTTCCTTATGTTATTCTGGAACCTCAAGCGAGACATCATATCATCTCTA